>NC_133654.1:247667826-248363591 GCF_009905375.1 Apium graveolens
CCCAGAGCAGCTGTTCCTTTAAGATACTTAAAGATTCTTTTTACAGCTGTTAAGTGAGGTTCTCTTGGATCTGCTTGAAATCTTGCACAAAGACAGGTAGCATACATGATATCAGGTCTACTAGCAGTTAGATAGAGTAGAGAGTCAATCATACCTCTGTAGTCAGTAATATCTACTGATTTACCGGTATCCTTATCCAGTTTTGTTGCAGTGGCCATTGGAGTGGATGCACTTGAACAATCTTGCATGCCAAATTTCTTTAGCAAGTTTCTGGTGTACTTGGTTTGACAAATAAAAGTGCCTTCCTCATTCTGCTTGACTTGAAGGCCCAGAAAATAGCTAAGTTCCCCCATCATACTCATCTGATATCTTGACTGCATTAGTTTGGCAAACTTCTTGCAAAGTTTGTCATTTGTAGATCCAAAAATGATATCATCAACATAAATCTGGACCAGAAGTAAGTCCTTTCCATGGTTGAGGTAGAACAGTGTTTTGTCTATTGTCCCTCTGTTGAATCCACTTTCCAGAAGAAACTGAGCTAAAGTCTCATACCATGCTCTAGGAGCTTGCTTAAGTCCATAAAGTGCTTTATCAAGCCTATAGACATAATCTGGATGTTTGGTATCTACAAAACCTGGAGGTTGTTCAACATATACCTCTTCCTCCAATTCTCCATTGAGAAAAGCACTTTTCACATCCATTTGAAAGACAGTAAACTTTTTGTGAGCAGCATAAGCCAAAAATATCCTTATGGCTTCTAACCTAGCAACTGGTGCAAATGTTTCATCATAATCAATTCCCTCCTGTTGAGAGTATCCTTTTGCAACCAGCCTTGCCTTATTCCTTGTAATTATGCCATCACTGTCAGTTTTGTTTCTGAATACCCACTTTGTACCAACAACAGATCTATTCTTTGGTCTTGGCACTAGGGTCCAGACTTTGTTTCTTTCAAATTCATTCAACTCTTCCTGCATTGCTTGCACCCAATCAGCATCTTGAAGAGCTTCTTCTACTTTCTTTGGCTCAGTCTGAGAGAGAAAAGAATTGTATAGACACTCATTTGAAGTACCTGTTCTAGTTCTGACACCTGCATCAGGATTTCCAATTATCAAATCAGGTGTATGTGATTTTGTCCACTTCCTTGCAGATGGAATGTTTTCTCTAGAACTGGATGCTCCCCCATGATCCATGCTATCTTCATTTTCATTTTCTGATGCTCCCCCTGAAACTATGCTCTCTGAGTTGGATTCTTCAGAATTAAGATTTTCAGCACTATCAGAACTTGGCTTATCAAAACTTGACGAATCAGAACTTGAAGAGCCAGATGCATGTTCTGATGTTTCTTGAGATGTGGTAGGATCTTGAGTATGCTCCCCCTGCATAGGTGCATCTTCCTTTAACGTAGTCACCACAGTTTCAATAACATCAGAGTTTAATCCGTCAGAGTTTGTAGTATCAGGACTTAGACTGTCAGGATTTTCAGTATCAGAATATGAGTCTTCATTTTCAAATCTCAGCTGATCATGGTCAACGAAATCTTTAAGACCAGTGATCTTCTTGTCATCAAAAGAGACATTGATAGATTCCATGACCACTTTAGTTCTCAAATTATAGACTCTGAAGGCTTTTGTGGAAAGTGGATATCCAACAAAGATTCCTTCATCAGCTTTTAGATCAAACTTTGATAGCTGTTCAGGATGAGTCTTGAGAACAAAACACTTGCATCCAAATACATGAAAATATTTCAGATTTGGCTTCTTTTTCTTCACCATCTCATATGGTGTTTTTCCATGCTTGTTAATGAGTGTTGCATTTTGAGTAAAACAAGCAGTCTGCACAGCTTCAGCCCAGAAATAGGTTGGAAGCTTTGCTTCTTCAAGCATTATACGTGCAGCTTCAATGAGAGTTCTATTCTTCCTTTCAACAACTCCATTTTGCTGTGGAGTTCCAGGAGCAGAAAATTCCTGCTTTATTCCATGGCTTTTGCAGAACTCTTCCATTATCAAATTCTTAAACTCAGTGTCATTATCACTCCTTAAAATTTTCACAGAATCTTTGACCATTTTATCCAGCTGTTTGACATGATCAATCAAGATAGATGCAGTTTCACTTTTTGTGTGCAAGAAATACACCCATGTGTATCTGGTGAACTCATCCACTATGACCAACGCATACTTCTTATTTGCAATAGACATGATATTTACTGGACCAAATAGATCAACATGTATAAGATGATAAGGCTCAAGAATTGATGATTCAGTCTTGCTCTTGAATAAAGATTTTCTTTGTTTGGCTTTCTGACATGAATCACAAAGACCATCAGGAGCAAATACTGTGTTTGGCAATCCTCTCACAAGATCTTTCTTGACCAGTTCATTTATATTGTTGAAATTTAAATGAGAGAGTTTCTTATGCCAATTCCAGCTTTCTTCAATTGATGCTCTACTTATCAGACAGATTGCAGAGCCATCAGAACTTGTTGAAAGCTTAGCTTCATAAATGTTACCACGTCTATATCCTTTCAGAACAACTTTGCCTTTAGATTTACTCACAATTTCACAGTGTTCTTCAAAGAAATCAACATGATAACCTCTGTCACAGATTTGACTTATACTCAGAAGGTTGTGTTTAAGTCCTGAGACCAGAGCTACTTCTTTAATAATGACATTCCCAAGATTGATATTGCCATATCCCAATGTTTTTCCAATGTTGCCATCTCCATAAGAAACACTTGGGCCAGCTTTCTCCACAAAGTCTGATAGCAGGGCCTTATTTCCAGTCATATGACTTGAACATCCACTGTCCAGAACTAGAATATTTTTCCTGTTGCCCTGCAATCATAAAGACCACTAATTATTAGTTTTAAGGACCCAGACTTGCTTGGATCCTTTGGCCTTATTAAGTTTGTTAACATTTGCAGCGGATTTAGCATCAGAGTTTATGTTAACATTTTTCTTATCAGATTTTACATTATCAGACTTTGAATCAGAATTTATACTAGAAGGAACAATGGAAACTTTCTTCAAAGAAGGTTTTATTTGATAATAATCATAGTACAAACTATGATATTCCTTACAAGTATAAATGAAATGTCATAAACTACCACAATGAAAACAAGGATTTTGTGGTTTGTATCTAACTGATTGACTCTTAACTCCTGATTTTGAAGGTAAGGAGTTAATATTCTTATTTTTCCTGCAAAAAGAAGCCAGATGGTTAGAACTTCCACAGTTATGACATGTTTTCCTAGGAGCATCAGGAACAGGTTTATAATCATTGCTTTTATTCACACCTTCCTTTCCATTCCTATTTTTCCTAGGTGATTTTACCTTGTTTGCATTCTTGACATCTTTCAGCTTATACTTAAGCTGCTTCTTTGTCATTAAGTCTATGTTTACTTCAGCTGTCTTTTCCTGTTTTAGTTTGTCAGAAGTTAATTCCTCTTTAACTTCTGATTTCTCATTATCAGACTTTACAGTTATAAACTTAACAGGTTTTAACTTTGGCTTTTGCTTAACAACAGGCTTAATTTCTTCAGTTCCTTTATCATTCTTATTTTCTCCATAACCTAAGCCCTCTTTCCAATTTTCACTACTTAACAAATTTTGAGTTGTTCTGCCAGAGTTAGTCCAAGTCCTGATTATCTCTCTTTCCTTTTCTAACTCAGTTTTTAGAGATTCATTCATTTTTAGCACTTCATCCCTAACATAAAAAGCATCATCTCTATCCTTCTGAGTTTGATGGAATATAACTAACTCTTTTTCTAAGAAATCATTTCTTTTCTTAAAAACAAGATTTTCAGAAGTTAATCTTTCACATGTTAAGGTTTGATCTCTATAACTAACAAACATGGTTTTAAGATATCTTCTCAACTCATTAATATCATCAGTATGAAAAGCATAAGTAGTCTGAGGTACCTTTGTTTCAGCAGCTTCAGAACTGCTCTCAGCACTTTCTTTATCAGCATTTGCCATCAATGCATAGTTCTCCTCACTTTCAGAGTCTGAAGTGTCTGTCCAGCTTTTCTGCTTTGTGACAAGAGCCTTGCCTCTGTCACCCTTTACCTTCTTGCAGTCAGGAGATATGTGGCCTTTCTCACCACAGTTATAACATTTAACATTGGTGTAATCTCCTCTGTCAGACTTTCCTCCTCTGCCTTCAGATCTTCTGAAATTCTTCTTATCAGAACTTATGCTTTTCCTGGAAAACTTCTTTCCCTTCCTGAACTTCCTGTATGCAATATTTGTGATTCCTTTCACCATAAGAGCACACAGCTTCATCATCTCCTCATCAACATCAGTCTCAGGCAAGCTTTCAGAATCTGAGTCATCATCACTCTCAGAACTTGATGACTCAGTATCAGACTTTATGAAAAGAGTTTTACCCTTGTCTTTCTTTGAGGAAGCTGCTTTGGGGAATTCTTCTTCAGCCTTAAGAGCAACTGTCCTTGACTTTCCTCCTTTCCTCTTGCTTCTTTGTTCCATCTCCAGCTCGTGTGTCTTGAGCATTCCATAGATTTCGTCAAGAGTTGTTTCATCAAGATTGTAGTTGTCTCTTATTGTCATTGCCTTCAAATCCCAGCATTCAGGAAGAGCTAACAGGAACTTAAGGTTTGAATCTTCAAGATCATACTCTTTATCAACCAATGACAAATCATTCAAAAGTTTGACAAATCTATCATATAAATCATTCAATGACTCATTAGTCTTTGAGTCAAAGTGTTCATACTCTTGAGTGAGTATTGTCTTCCTGTTCTTCTTAATTGTGTCAGTTCCCTGACATCTTGTTTCCAGAGCATCCCATATCTCCTTAGCAGTCTTGCAGTTGATTACCCTGTTTGACATTACATTATCAATGGCACTATGCAGTAAGTGTCGTACCTTAGCATCCTTAGCAATTGATGCTATGTCCTCAGCAGTATAATCACTCTTCTCCTTTGGTACGGTCATTGCTGCTTCACCTGCAACTGCAACAGCGAGTTTGGTTGGTTTGTGAGGACCTTCCTTGATTCTATCAAGGTATTCTGGATCTGTTGCTTCCAGGAACATGGTCATCCTTACCTTCCATATGGGATATTCAGATGGTCTCAGTATGGGGACTCTGATGGTCTCATACCGACTCTGAATTTGTGTCTTCGGTGGTTCCTCAGTTTTAGTAGGCTTAGTTGGAGTTTCTGTGTCCGACATGATTGTGTTTGAATCTTTAACTGTATGTATGTTAACAGATAGGCTCTGATACCAATTGTTAGGTCACACACACACTGTAGAGGGGGGTGAATACAGTGTATAGTACACTCAAATCGAACTTAAAGAACTTAAGTAACAGAAAACAAACTTTATTGAAACAATAAACTCTGTTACAGTATGGAACTGTTACCTCTCAGTGATGAACAAATATCACGAGAGCTGCTAGGGTTATATAGAATAATAAATTCGATAATGATAACACTTATAGTGTAAACCCTATGCCTGTGTTTATATACTACACAGTTACAAGATAATCGCTAATTGATATGGAATATAATTCTGCTTCCTAAAATATATCAATCAGATATCTTCTATTCCAAGTATTTCATTCTTCACGGAATTCCTTCTTCATGCATATCTCTTCTTATGTTTATCTCGATCTTCTTTTCTTTAATCAGCTACTGTCCTTATCTGATTGTCCTTCAGCACTTAAGTTCTGATATCTATCTTCTGATGATTATCTCCTGATAATACAAGTACTGATATCCTTAAGTCCTGACTTCCAGTATAAGTACTGATCAACAGTTAAGTACTGATCTATCCTGTTCACACAAGATCTGAAAGCTAAACATAAAACATATTAGCCATGACATTATCAAATATATCTAACACACAGTCTGTCAACGGATAATCATTTCACTTCATCAGTTGATAGAACTCCCAATTCCTTTCAAAGGATCAGCAACTCAAGGGGAGTTTCAACCAATCAACACTCTATCTCACATCATGACAATACTGAGGCAACCTCATCTAGAGCTAATCTACCACCTCAAAGTAAATGGACTAAGAATCACCCTTTTGAACTGATCATTGGTGATGCTACATCTAAAGTGCAAACTAGAAGAGCTACTCAAGATGAATGTCTGTATAGTAGCTTTCTATCACAGGAGGAACCTAAGAGAGTGGAAGAAGCTCTATTGGATCCAGATTGGATTTTAGCAATGCAAGAGGAGCTAAACCAATTTGAAAGGAACAAAGTATGGAAGCTGGTACCCAAGCCAAAGAACAAGAGTTCTATTGACACAAAATGGGTATTCAAAAACAAGATGGATGAAAATGGCATTGTCATAAGGAATAAAGCCAGATTGGTTGCTAAAGGCTATTCTCAACAAGAGGGAATAGATTTTGATGAGACATTTGCTCCAGTTGCTAGACTTAAAGCCATCAGAATCTTTCTAGCCTATGCAGCCCATGCCAATTTCAAAGTCTATCAAATGGATGTCAAGAGTGCATTTCTGAATGGAGAATTGGAGGAAGAAGTTTATGTAAGCCAACCTCCAGGATTTGAAGATCCAAATTTTTCAGACTATGTGTATTATCTGTTGAAAGCACTCTATGGACTAAAGCAAGCACCTAGAGCCTGGTATGAGACTTTGTCAAAATTTCTTCTAGATTATCACTTCACAAGAGGTACTGTTGATAAAACTCTTTTCTTTAGAAATGTTAATGGCTCTACAATACTTGTTCAAATTTACGTAGATGATATTATATTTGGATCTACAGATGATAAGCTTTGTAAAAAGTTTGCTAAGTTAATGCAAAGTAAATATGAAATGAGCATGATGGGAGAACTAACTTATTTTCTTGGTTTACAAGTTAAACAAGTTAGTGGTGGAATTTTCATTAGTCAAACTAAATATATTTATGATCTTTTAAAGAAGTTTGACTTAATGGATTGTTCATCTGCAAAAACTCCCATGGCCACTGCCACCAAGCTTGAATTAAACAAGGTTGAAAAGTCTGTAGACATTTCAAGTTATAGAGGCATGGTTGGTTCACTTTTATATTTAACTGTTAGTAGACCTGATATAATGTTTTCTACATGTCTCTGTGCTAGATTTCAAGCTGACCCTAAAGAGTCTCACTTAGTGGCTATTAAAAGGATTTTCAGATATCTCAAAGGGACTCCAAATCTAGGAATTTGGTACCCTAGAGAGTCTAGTTTTGATCTAATTGGCTACTCAGATGCAGATTATGCAGGTTGCAAAATAGACAGGAAAAGCACAACTGGCACCTGTCAATTTCTAGGGAATAAGCTTGTGTCATGGTTCAGCAAGAAGCAAAATTCTGTTTCAACATCAACAGCTGAAGCTGAGTACATTGCTGCTGGTAGTTGCTGTGCACAGATACTGTGGATGAGGAATCAACTATTTGACTATGGACTAACTGTTGACAAAATTCCTATATTCTGTGATAATACAAGTGCCATTGCCATTACTGAAAATCCAGTGCAGCACTCAAGAACCAAGCACATTGACATCAAGTACCACTTCATAAGGGAACATGTGATGAAAGGTAGAGTGGAACTTCATTTTGTTCCAAGTGAAAAGCAGATTGCAGACATATTTACCAAGGCACTTGATGAATCAACATTCACAAGATTAGTAAGTGAGCTAGGTATGCTTAATTATTCATAAATTCATGTCCTCATTAGAATCTGCTTTGAAGCCTGAAATGAATTTGTGGCAAGAACAAAGTTGGCTTTAAGTAAAGATTATTCTATCAATGGATATTCCCTATCCGTTGAAAGCCAAAATTGCTCTATCAACGGATGTTCATTATCCATTGAAAGACAAATACATTTCTGGTAATTTTATCCTTCAACGGATAAAAACTGTGTTAATCTTCAACGGATAACTATTTACCTCATCCGTTGAAGTGTCACATCAGTTACTTTAAGTGAGTCACAGTCGTTGATTTGTTTACTTAACCGTTGATACAGATATACACTGTTGTATGTATTTGTATTAAAGGCAGTTTTCAGAATTTCTACAGTTTTCTTTATTCTCAAACGGTTGTAATTTATTTAAAAGTGTCATTTCATCATTTTATTTACGTTTTAATTCGAGAAAGTATAAAAGCCCATTGAATTCTTATTTTCACTTTACGCTTTCTTGAAATTTTTACTCTCTTTCTCTCCCAAAACTCTCAACCTTTTCTCTGCAACCTCTACTCACAACAGTGGCACCAGTAGTCAAGATTATGTCTCAATCTGGCTTTGTTTATGAAAAGAACAATTTCGTAGCATTAGTGGAAAAGAATGAAACCCATTCAGATTATCACAAGATGATGGACTTCATCAAGAACTGCAAACTAAGCTATGCAATGCTGGAAGCCCCAACTATCTATTGTGAGGTAATTGAGGAGATTTGGACAACTACAGAGTTCAACCCCACAGATATGACCATTTCTTTCTCTCTCAAAGGTAAGGATTATTGTATTAACTGTGATGATATACAGTCATGCTTTAAGTTACCTGAGAATAATGCCATGACACCACATACTGATAATGATATATCTGCTATGTTAGATTCCATAGGCTATTTTTTTTTATTCTGCTAGTTTAGGGAGCATTAGAAGAAAGAGCCTTAGGAAAGAATGGAGTTTTCTTGGAGATGCCTTTATCAAGGTTTTCTCTGGGAAGATTAGCAATTTTGATGCCATAACTTCATCTCTTGTTAATATGCTTTATATGCTAGTTTCTGATAGGTACTTTAATTTTAGCAACTATGCCATGCTAGAATTAGGTTCCAGGTTAGGTAACAAAGCTAATAGACCTCATAACATCTACTATGCTAGATTCTTTATGTTATTGGCTAACCATGTTGCTGAAGGTTTGGTCATAACTAATGAGAGCAATAAACTCAAATGCTGGGCACAAGAGAAAAGGGTCCTTGCAGACCTTTTGAGAATTAACCTCAACAACCAGGTGCCATTGGTATATTTACCAATAATGAATGCACCTCAGGTAAGTGAGGTAAATACTTCTGCAACTCCTACATCTTCCACCCCCATTATTTCTTTGTCTTCTAGTGTGACAATGGAATCTGTGTCTTTGTCCCAACAGATTCTTACCAAAGCCACCAAACCTAAAATTCCAAAACACAAGTCAAAGAAAACCACCTCTGTTGTTTCTCAAAAGACAACAGTTGTAACAACTACCAAAAACCCTGAAGGGAGTGAACAGGGTGTGAGTGGTGAGGGGAGGGGTGAACATCAAGAAACCCCCCAGGATAAGGTGGGAGAGGTGAGTGATACCCTAGCCAGCCAAGCCACAGTTTCTCAAAAGACTGTGGTGGTTCAAAAGGAGTCAAACACATCCCTAGTTGCATCCTCCCAAAAGGACACAGCTATTGAAAATAGTCCCCAACCAGGGACACAGAACAAAAGAGGGAGAGACACTGAAGCCACACATTCACCTGTCAAAGCTTTTTCAAGAAGAAAGAAGGCTAAAACCCTAGTTTCCACACAGGGGTCACACACTGCACAGATACATCCACCTGTATCTTTGCCTTCTCAAATTCAGCTTGATGTGGCTCCAGCAAATGTAGAGTCACAACCCCATTCTCTCATAATAGATAAACAACAATCACCAAATTCTCCATCACCATCTCTGGATGTGGATATGATATTCATATCAATTCCTGATTCTCCCTCTTTAAAACTCAAGGAGGAGCCCCACTCAAATCCTGGTGATCATCATCTGTTAGATGATTTGTTGGATCATCAGCCAACTCTTTTAGACTTAGTTGAAGAATCTGTGTCACCTCACTTAAAATCAATTCACACAGATTCAACAATTATGTCACTTTCAAAATCTACATCTTTTCCTTCTTCAACGGATATCTCTCATCCGTTGATAAGTGGTTGTTCTTCGACGGATAAGCTTAACAGCAGTTATCCGTTGATATCATCAGTTTCCACTTCAACGGATACTCCCTATCTGTTGATGGTCTCTACACTTATAACTGATTCAATTCCAAGTGTAGAAGACATGGTTACTGTACAATCACTTCTAGGATTGAGGGAAGGGAGTGATAATTTGAGTGAGAGGCTGGGTTGCTCCCAGGCAAAAGGAGAAGTTGAGAGTCAAAATATGCATGCTATTTCTTCCAGCATGGAAAAAGTAAGTGAGGGGAGTGCCACCTTAGTAGGTGAGGGTGAGGGTGTGAGGGTGTGTGTGAGCCAGGGGGAGCCCCTGATGCAAGAACATAGAGAAAATGAGAGAAAAGCAAGTACATAAGCTATAAGGGTGGATCCAGCCATTGCCAGTGAGTCAATGATTGTGGATGATGCTGAAAAGGGAAGACAATTTCAGCAACATTACAAAGCTGAAATTGATAACATTTCCTTGGATGCTGAAACTTTTACTCATCCTGTTTCAGCCTATTAATGTGGAGGCAGAGCAGACTTTGAACATAGTGCACACTTCAGAATCTCTTCAAAGAGATAAAGCTGCTGTTAATAGGATGCCTTCTCAAGCTGGTGAGCCATCTGAAGAATTTGAAGTAAATTCTAATGATGATGACTCTAATTCTTTGGATGGGAGCATGAACTTAGGGGGAGATGCAGGCCCAAGTTCTGTTCCAGATTTACCTGAATGGGCATGGACAAAGAAATCTACACCAGGACAGTTTGGTGTAGCTTTGGTCCAGCAAGTAATGGCTATTCAAAAGGCCCTTCAGGAGACTACAGATGCTGGTACAAAGGCTATTCTTCAGGCTCATCTAGACTCTCTGCATCTCTTGCAGTTGCAGCATATCAGACAGAATTTAAGTGTGGATGAACTCAAAAAGGATATTGCTGATCTGAAATCCTACAATTCTGAGAAGTTGGATTCAGTTATGCCTTATGGTACAATGCAAGATTTGTTGCTGAGATTGAGGAGAGAATCTGATGCTGACAAGAGGCTGGCCAAGTTGGAAACAAGAGTTCAAGTCATTGAAGACTCTGTGGTCACCATTCTTCAAAATCAACAATCTCAGACAAATCTACTATTGCAGCTGGCAAAAGCACAAGGCTTGACCCCTATCCTTGATGATAACAAAAAGGGGGAGAATAAAAGGGAAGGGGAAGGAGAGCCATCAAGAATAGTTCAAATATCTAAAGTGTTAGTTCCTGCCATCACCACTTCTCCAACTCTTCAAATCAAAGGAAAGCTTGATGGAATTGATCTAATCCAGATAGCAGCAGCTGAGATGAAAGTCAAAGAGCAAAGGAAGAAAATTGATGAAAGGATGCAACAAATCTTTGGTTCTACAACTTCTAAATCACAATCTGTGAAGCATAGCACAAAGGTGGAGCCAATCATTATGGAGCTCAAGCCAGTAAGGAGGAATAAGGTTGGAGAGACTTCTTCCAAGAATCTGAAACCTATGGTTCTCAAGCCCAACAACAGATCCAATAAGGACTCTACAAAGAACCCTCTAAGCCTTGCTCAGTTGAAAGAAGTGGACTTTCCTCTTCCAAAGCCCGATGAAGACAAGGTTTTGGGTGGTAATATCATGAAGCACAAGGAGACCAAGGATGTGGTTGAAAGGATGAACATGGCTATTATCTTTAGAGAGGGAAAGATTATCTGTGTGATACAAGGACATCCTAAATTCTCAATAGCCAAGAGGGAAGAAACCAGAAGGTTGAAGGAAGAAGCTAAAAAGCTAAAGGCTGACAAAAGAGCACAAGAAAAGCTTGAAAAATAGCTAAAGTAAAGTCAAGCTGAAGAAAAGAAAGAAATTGAAGACAAGAGTGAAGATGTAGGTATGGGGGACATGATTAGTGATGATGTGGAAGAAAGAAGTAAGGAAAGAAAGGAATGGTAGAAAGGGAACAGAAAGAAGGCCAATGCAAAAAGGAAGATGGTAGATGAAACTGAAGAAACCCAATCAAAATCCAAACCACTACCTTCTATTCCTGAACCTATTATGCCTGACCCCTTCATAAACATCCATGGTGAAACAATCACTCATAAGGAGAAACCAATTGATTGGGACACCATCAAATTGCCCACCTTCTTAACCACTTCTCCACCATCGAAGAAACAGAAAAGGAAAATCAAATCAACACATCCTCTAACCTCAATCAAATTCACTCAGAAGCCTAAGCCTAAGCCACAAGCCTCAAAGGATGATTATGTTCACATTTGTGACATAAAGGAATTTTCAGACATTGAACTCTATCTGGATGAGCTGGAGGAAGTAAGGGGAATAGATGCGTATATACAGCTTCCAGAAAGACTAGTGTTCAAATAAAAGGAAGTGGGGAAAGGACTTGGCCTCTCTACAGGATTCTGAATGAAGGCTATTCTACTTTGGTTAGAGTCTACTCAGCCATAAAAAGGGATTCTGGCTTTACCAGGATTGCCAAAACTGAGATTCTCAACAAGATTGCCAGCATAAGGAAAACTTGGTGGGAGCCTAATGCCTTTCCTAGAACATTACTCATCCAAGAGAGAGGAATTACAATTCATAAATCACCTCACTAGTTGATGGAGTTTAGAGACAATAAAGGAGTCAGAAGATTTTTCAGACTTGAAGATCAGCTCAAGATTGCCAGTAATGAAACTCTCAAGGATATGCAATCTAAGTTGGACATCAATGAAGAAGATGAAGCTGAATTCTACAGACAACTCCAACTCCAAATAGAGGAGAATGACAAGAGGCTAGGGAAGAAAACAAGGGATCAAAGAAAAAGAAATTAATATGTTCAGGCTAAAGGAGCACCCTTGGAAACAATGTAATTCTTCAATTCTATCTTAGTATACACACTTTTGCAGCATTTTTGAATTTCTACTTTATTTCAGTTCATATGTTTGTTAAGTGTTTTGTTATCATCAAGTTAAACCCGAATTTATGCCTACAGTTCTAGTAGACATAAATAGGGGGAGATTGTTAGGAATATGTGTATTAGTTTGATGATAAGTTAAACAAAACACTTAAGTAGAAATCTAGTGTTTGTAGCCTCAACGGATAAAACCATTTTGGCTATCCGTTGAAGGAGTAGCTTTACTTAGAAATAAGTTTAGTATTGTAGCATATTTCATTCTCTGTATTTAAGTTGTAATTCTTAGATGCTGTGGGAAATTATCAGTCATGTTGACTACTAGTGGATATGCAAATACGAGGGCTAATTATAAATATTTTATGCCTTGTAATTTTGTATAAATGAAGTTGTATCAACTGATATTAAAGGCCTTCAACGGATGAGAAACAAAGCTTCAACGGATGTCTCTAAAGCTTCAACAGATAACATCCATCAACGGATGAGTGCTCCAACGGATAAAGCTTCAACTGCTAATGCATCAACGGATAAAGCTTCAACGGATAAAGCTTCAACGGATAAAGCATCAACGGATGAAAGCTTCAACGGATGCTTTGTTCAATTAGCAGTTGATAGTGACAATTCATAAGCTGACAGAGGCACATGGGTTGACAGAGACAAACTTGAATGTGGCAGCCTCTAGGAGGAATCAAGAAAATGCAGCATTTCCATTCTGATGCAAACAAGGAAGTATTCAAAGATTCACAGCTAAACTTAAATTGCATTGGATAGAGAAATGAAGAAGAAACATGTGAAGAATCTTTTAATTGTATTTCACAGTTTTGTCTTCACTTGTAAACTTGGTGTTATATAAACCAAGTAGCAGCTAGTAATTAGAGTGTGAATTTTCCAAAGCTGTTTAGAAAAATCCAGAGAGAAAATCATCTAGTTTGTACTAGGACGCAACTGTGATTTAATTCTTTGAATCACAGATTTTCTGAAAAAATACATCTCTGGTGGAACAACAAATCCACCAGAAAAGTTTTTAAGTCTGTTTTGTTCTTTACATTTGTGTTTGAATATATATCTGTCTGCATTAGCTGAAAGCAATTCACACACACTTGTTCATTAAAACACATATCCTAGAAACTGCTCAAAACTTGAAAAAGTTTTGAGATTTACATTCAACCCCCCTTCTGTAAATCTCATTTTAGTTCACTGGGAATAATAATATACTAGAAACACATTTTCAGCGTTTCAAAATAGTACCTCGAGGAGTGAGGGGATGAATTATTTCTTTAATAGGTATGTGAGTTCGCAACGGGTTTGAAGGAATTCATTGAAAATGCCCAAAAAGTATTGGCAAGACAATTCATGAGAGAGAAGGAAGAAGATTATGTCACCGTTAATCTAAAACGTCCCATGAAATTGCATACCACATTGGAGTATCATGCTTCTTGTATCTACACTAAGGAAATGTTTAGAAGATTTCAAGATGAATTGGTTGAGTCTTCAAAATACTTTGTTGAAAAAGACCGACGAGCTAGTGAAGAAGCGGAGAGAATGGGGGATGTTTATACGTACTATAGTTGTTATAGGCCCATGTCCGAGCCTACGAGAAGAAATATTTATTTTGTGGCATTCGAGAAAGCAAGCTCTTTGGAAATGTGTACGTGTATAATGCTTGAACATTCGGGGCTACCTTGTAGACACCTATTGGCGGTCTTCACTAAGAAACGGGTTTCGGAAATCCCCCGTATTACATAAACTGGAGGTGGACAATGCATGGCAATAGAGTTGATGGTGTGTTGCCTTACAATTTGGATGTTGGACAAAGTCATGAAATGACCTCAACCGATCAATTTAATAGCATGATAATGTTAACCATGAGTTTTTGTCAAAGTAGCATTGCATCCAAGGAACGGTATGATTATGCCGTCGGAGTGATGAATCGAGAAATACCAATTCTCGAAAGAATGAGCGTTGATGGAATTAAATCTTACGAAAGCAATTCGCATGCTCCAAATGCAAGTGCTCATGAAGAACCAATTCTTGACCCTATTATGTCCCAAATTAAAATTTACAAGTCGAACTATACATTAGAAATTGTTATGAAATGTATTGAAAAGTTTTTTTAACATTTGGACAAAATGTTGACTTTTGTTGACTTTTTAAGGAATTTTCAATTTAATTTAAAAATTGAAAAAAAAATATTTTTTTTTTGAAAATCACTCATTACCATATTTTAAGACTTTTGAGAGTGGTTTGGATTGTTGGAAGTTAGTTTAGGAAACTAACTTCCAAAAATTAAGAAATTTCAACAGAAACTTTGCATGCATTACTCTGTTCCTTCTCTGTTTTTGTTGCAAAAAAACCAAAGGGATGGACCGCGGAAATTTTCCGCGGTTGGGCTGAAGAGGGACCGCGGAAAATTTCCGCGGTTGGGCGGGGATTTTTTTTTCTGCAGACTGTATACAGACAGCCAACCTGCACAAATTCACCAAAATTGCCAACAAAATCTAGCATAATTCACCACCTATAATCCTCCAAAATTGCCAACAAAATCCCACACACCTATAATCCTCCAAATTCACCAAAATTGGCAACAAAAATCCCACACACCTATA
Source organism: Apium graveolens (assembly GCF_009905375.1). Lineage (NCBI taxonomy): Eukaryota > Viridiplantae > Streptophyta > Magnoliopsida > Apiales > Apiaceae > Apium > Apium graveolens. The sequence continues at coordinate 247,683,236 of NC_133654.1, forward strand.
ATCCTCCAAAATCCAGCATAATTCACCAAAATAATCCTCCAAAATCCACAAAATCCACCAAAATAAAATCAAATAAAACCGACAATATAAAATCAAATGAAATCCAAGTACGTAATCTGACAACCTAAAATTAAATGAAATCCAAGTATGTAAACCGAGAATATAAAATCAAATGAAATCCATGTACGTAATCCGACAACCTAAAATCAAATGAAATCCAAGTACGTAATCCGACAACCTAAAATCAAATGAAATCCAAGTACGTACACCGACAATATAAAATTAAATGAAATTCATGTACGCAATCCGACAACCTAAAATCTAATGAAATCCAAGTACGTAATCCGACAACCTAAAATTAAATAAAATTCAACTACATACGAAATGAAATCCAACCACATAAGTACTACGGAGCTTCATGACGTCTACGCATTCGAATCCCAGGAATCCCCCTTGCCTTCCCTAGCTGAAACTCCCTGGCTATCCGATACCTAAAGGTATCCACCTCCTCCTACGACCAATTCGGTACCTCGGCTAAGTCATATCCTTATGTGAAGTAGTCCATGTACTTCATCACATAAACACCGCAATCATTAGAGTTTCGTTGCTTTGGCCTGGACGGTAGAGCTAGGACCTCGGCTGAAGTAGGGTCACGCCCCTCGACTGGGTGTATCATATGCAATAGCCTCGACAATAACCATGACTGCAATGAAATTATGATCTGAGAATGAATATAATATACAATTGGTAAGGACTATATAGAAGACAGTAATAGTAGAGGAACATACCACCACTCGTATATCCTCACGATAATCCGGCTCGTCATTCATTGAATCTATGATAAGACCTTCAAAAAATCATCTAATACCGAACATTAACAAAACCCAATGCACATCTCCAACACGACATGGGATGAATATGTAGACCACCTCAAGAACAAAAGGACCAACAGTAGCACTAGAAAAACCAGTAAAACTACGTAATGCCTTATTCCATGCCCTCTGTAATGTATCTCCACATGTCCTTTCCCAAGTACCATGAAGTAGGGATCCGTGAAATAATAGACGGGTTTCCTCTCCCATATACCTCCAGTGTGAATCTCCTCCTCCCGACTCCTTAGCAATCCATGAAAATATATATGAATGTAACAAGTAAAATAAATGCAACAAGTAAAATGAATGCAACAACTAAAATGAATGCAACGACTAAAATGAATGCAACAACTAAAATGTATTAGACAACTAAAATGTATTAGCAACGAGTAACGAACAATACCATATAAGTGTATATGATCCTGTCATCAACCTATGTTCCTGGAGCCAGACTCTGCATAGCTGATGCATGGACGTGATAGTCCTGAACACTAAGACCACCGGGAATCCTCGGGCCATCCCAAAGCCCCATCCTCAATCTGAATATATATATTCTTCTTTGTCATGCTGAGACTCTTAGTGATACTCCACTTCTCCTCTTTCATTCTGCGGGATGCAAGCTTCGCGGGCCTACTAGCTGAGGCAATAGTCTGGGGTGGCTGAGACACATGTTGGGATGGTTGTGTCATGTCAACGACATCCTGGGAAAGAATGGCTGGAATGTCAAAGTCGTCAGCCGAAGGTGCAATGAAATCTGGTTTTATGTTCTGAAATGTGGGAGGTCTATAGGCGAGACCTTTGATCTTCTTCATCAACCGAGAGAATGGTGTGAGAATGTACCAGAAATCCTCCCAAACTCCTCCACAAACTCAGGAAGAACCCTAGCATCCAGCTGCTTCAACATATTAAGCCCGACAACTATCTACAAATAAAAACAAGCAAACATTTTTTCATAAATTCCACAAGGATATCATATCATCAAGATGAAATACGTGTGAATGCAAATTTTGTAGTGTGTGGTGTAATGTTAAATATGCATATTTGTAAAACACTTACAACTTCATATCCCTCGAGGCTATCATACAACTCCCTCGTCTTGTATTGCTGTTGAGGTTGTGGATTCGGCTTCGCTATGCGCATACGAGATATATCAGCATACCACGCCATGTAATCAGCCTCCGAAGCTATGTCTACCGAGTCATCAACAAGTCCATCCAAATCTGAACAGAACCTGGCTCATTTGCCAATATCAATAAACCACCGCACAAGCCAATCTTCCCCTGCAAACGTGGCATCCTTAGCCCCCTGTAACCAACCATGTTCACCGGCGCCCGTGGAATCTGGGGACTAGAACCAAACTGTCCCGACACCCTGTCCGGATGCTGCCACTCGACCACGTCATAACATACAAGGGGAACTCGACCGCACCCAGCTAACTGTGCCTGTATCATCTGACTGTCCATAACATCCTCGAACCTAGCATACGGCCTCCAGACCACCTCATCACCAGCAACACCATGAAACTCACCCCTATAGAATGGTAAGCTATGGTGAGGACCTAACATCTTGCGCTTCTTCGAAACCCCGACATGAGTATCACTATAATAGGCCCACCCCTCAACAATCGGATAATCCTCCTGACCGGAAGATCGTAAAGGCATGCTAATACAAGGAAATCTCTCGTAAGACCAAACCTGTAACACCCAGACACAACAAGCAATGCTCTTGCTGCCCTTCCTTGTAGCAATCTCCAAACCCTGGTTTATATAAGCTAACACAGCTGCACCCCAAGCATAATAAGGAATCTCTCGCATATTAATCAATGGGTGCATATACCGTACATGAACAAAAGACTGGTTGATGCTAGGGAAGATGATACAACCCATCAAGAATAGCAGATACGCCTTAGTATGTACAACCGTGGCCCTCATGTTGTTCTTCTCAGGCTTTTGTGCACCATACCTCTCAAATAACCACCCTAGCTTGATGTTATACCGATACAAAGCCTCCTTCACCTCCTCCTCGGTCAAAGGCTCAAACCAGTTATTAAGAAAATACGCAACCTTGTTCTCTATCACCCCACAAGTCAGTGCATCCCCCTGAACTGGCAACCCTAGAATAAACCCTACATCCTCTAGTGTAACAGTCATCTCCCCCTGCCTCGTGAAGAAAGTGTTGGTCTCAGTTCTCCAACGCTCTACCAAAGCAGATATCAACCGAGTGTCAGTAGCCAAGACAACAGCAGGGTTTACAAAAACCCCAAACCCAAGCATGTGTAGCAATTCCCGTTGTGGTCTCCTTAACTTCCACAAGTGCAATAACTTGTTCCCCGAATAACTCTACAACCCATCTCTCCCTTCATCATCCCAAACATCCTCACTAACATGATACCGATTATCCCAAATAACATTATGCGCGTTCGGACCCGACAGCATATTCCCGAAATCACCAAAATTATCCATACCTGAAAATATTGTCAACAGAATTCATCAATCACCACAATAAAAACACCACGTATACAATTAAAACAATTACCACATATATAATCACCTAAATTAACCCTAATTTCATAAATTATAAATTCTTAATATAATTAGAATTTAACACTAATTTTATCAATAAATTCTATTTTGACACTAAATAATTCGAAATTAACACTAATATAATTATAAATTCGAAATTAACCCTAATTTCATAAATTATAAATTCTATTATAAATTCTTAATATAATTAGAATTTCACACTATTTTTTCATTAAATTCGAATTTCACATTATTTTTCATTAAATTCGAAATTAACTAAATTAATTCAAAAATAATTCGATTTTACCAAATTATGCAAATTCGATTTTACCAAATTTATACATGAAATTAATTCACTAATTAAATTCGATTTTAACCACTAATTTATCTTAAATATAATTCGAAATTAAATTTTCATTAAATATATCCTAAAAAATGAATTAAACTAATCGAAATCAACATTAATTTATCCTAAAAATCTATTAAATTAATCCTAAAAACGATTTAAATTAAACTAATTGAAATCAACACTAATATTTTCCGATTAAAATCAATTCCAAATTATGAACCCTAAAAATTCTAAAAAAATTGAATTTAATCATACTATAATTTATTTGAAAATTCATTACAAGAATTCATACATTAATTAATCCTAAAAATTTGAATCGCATACGTAAAATCAAATCTACACTAAGAAAAAGCATAAATTTATATCAATAAAATTGTAAATAACATAAAAGAATCGATTATATACCTTAATTACGAAAAAGGAGAATGATTTTGCTGATTGTTTTGCTTTGTTGAGGGTGTTTTGCTTCTGTTAGGGGTGTTGTTACTGCTGCAGTTTGTATATACTGTTGCGGCTGTGTTTCGTGTTTGTGTTTCGTTGAGAGGCAGTGTTTGATAGGGATTAGGTAAACAAAAAATGACCCAACTGCGGAAATTTTCCGCGGTCCGTGTGGAAGGGTATTTTTGTAATTACACCGGACCACTGAAATTTTCCGCGGTCCCTTCTATGCAGTTTCAATTTCCACCCGTTAGATCCACCATCCAACAATGGCAAAAGTGTTTGTTGTATACTGGTCTACAACAAACATTTGTGGTAGACCGGCCTCCATAATATATATCCACCCACCCATCTACCTCTTCTTCTCATGTTGATAAAAATGTGAATGCCACCTGACGAACTATATCTTATAGAAGCGATTTTCAAGTCTTGTGTTTTTGGATATAATTGATTTAATCAAATAATTTCTTATGTTAAAACTTTTACTTTTACAGAGATTTTGATCTCAACTTCATCATTTAGGCTTTTGCGGGAGATTAAGCGATGCCACATAAATGGATGGTATGTTCTTTTTCCTTCTATTTTGATAAATTATGTCTCATGTCCTGTTTTTGGGAATTCTTTTATGATCTTCTTATTTTGTCCCTACCATAACACTTACTCAATTTGACTTATTTACAGGAGTAAATGGTTAATTGAAATTGCGTGTGTGGCATTAAAAAAATATTATTTTCATGTTTTTCTTTATCTGATTTGCTACGACTATACTTGCTTCTGTGTAAGTTCATCAATAATATGCAAAAAACTAATCTTGCTTTCAAATTTTAACGCATAGAAATTGATAGCCCATAATAAGTCAGGCCCAATTGAAGAGGCCCAGGGCCCAAACATAAGACCCCAGGACAAGTGGCGGCATCACCATCGTCCAGGTTCCCGGGATCCAGAATGTTCCTACGGTCCAGATCTGATAGTACTCTGACGGATTCAGCGTTGACCTTGGGGAGCCCAGAACACGTGGCAACATCACCACCTTCCAGGCACCCGGAATCCAGGACGTTCTTACGGTCCAGATCTGATAGTACTCTGACGCATCACAGGCGTCCAGATGCCCTACAGTCCAAAAGGCCAACCTACGGTCCAGATGAAAAGGGACAAACCCCTAAACCCTAGTAGGAGGCCTATAAAAGGTAGAACAGAAGGAAGGTTACAGGTTACAAGCATATATACCCTCTCTCTCTCACACATATACTTACATGCACACACGTACTCCTCACAAACATATCTGCATAATCCCAACTTTGCCCTTCTTCTCCTCAAAACCCTTTCTCATCCTCACGCCGGAGGTGCCGCGGGGACGCTACCCCCCTCCGGTTCTGTTTTGTAGGTTCCCACCCTACAGCTACACCGCACACGACCATCGTCACGGCCTAAAAGGAGTTCGAGTTCGGGCCCTACGAGGAGAAGGTCCCGGGGTGATCTGGGATTATCATTGGCGCTAGAAGGAGGGGCGAACCTCCGAGAAACACGAAACACCATCTCCCAGTAAGAACGCTAATACCCATCTCTCAGACCCATTTCTACAAGGTTTATTATTGTAAATTCATAGCATTTCCAAGTAACCATGACTACGAGAAAAAGCAAAGCAGCAGTTTCCGCCTCTTTCCTACCGCCTCCTCCCCAACCCAGAGATGGAGACATGGAAGACCTGGACGAAGGGTTCCCCATAACCCGGACTCCCTCTCAAAATCTCCAACCAGGAGATCAGAGAATAGTCATTGAAAAAGCTGCCCACAAACACACAGGGATCACCACAAGCCCATGGGGAAGCATGACCCCGGAACAGATACAGGCGGCTATGGACTTGTGGAAGGAAAAGCAGAACGCCGAGCCGGAGACCCGCCCAGGGGATCAGCGAGAGCGGTCTAAAGAACAGTCCAGAGAATCTCGGGGATCCGTCTTCGACCGGATTGCGAAGAATTTAAAAAAGCCACCAGAGGACGCCAGAGATGAAATAAGAAAAGCTGCCCTCCGGGAGAGAATCCGGAAAGAAGAAGAGGCTAAAGCCCAAGAATCTATAGAAAGGAGGATCCGGGAGGAGGAGGCCAAGCTAAAGAGAAAGGCCCACCGGATTCACGTTTCCTCAGACTCAGAGCCGGAGAAGGAGTCCAAGCAAGAACAAATGGCCCGGGCCCTTCGAGACCTTAAAAGGAAAGTGGAGGGCGACATGGAAGTAGGGGCAGCCGCGACCCCGTTCACAAAGAGTCTGGAAGCCACCCCTAGAGAGTCAGGGCTGAAGCACTTCAATTTTGACTCTTTTGATGGGCTGGCTGACCCTGAAGAGCATCTGAACTATTTTGAGCAAATATCCAATATTTATGATTACAGCGACCTGACTAGATGCCGATTCTTCGCATCAGCACTGAAGGGGGGCCCTCAGAAATGGTTCAGCCGCATACCATACCGGAGTGTGGACTCCTGGAGAGACTTCCGTGAGATATTTTTGAAAAGATTCAGGGCCAACCGAATGAACGAGCTGCAGATGTGTCATCTAGAAACGATCCAACAAAGAAGCAAGGAACCCCTTCCGGAATTCATCAAAAGATTCCAGGAAGCAATCAACCAACTCTCCAACTTAGAAGAAAAGGAGGCAGTAAACATCTTTCGAAGAAACTTGCACCCGATATCTTGTGAAGGCTATGTCAAAGACCTGATTCACAGGGAGCCCCAAAGCCTGGCGTCAGCATATGCGTTGGCATCAAAGTTCATAAAGGAAAGTGATTTCCTCAAATCAATGAAGATGAACAGAAGAATACAAGACGATGACGAGTCTCCGGAGCGACGCTTGTCGTCCCGGAGAGACAAGAGATACAAGCTTGACAGGCAAGCCAACTACATTCAGCAGTCCCGGGGAACCCCACCCCGGGAAACGTACCCCGAATTAAGAAAAAATGAAAGGAAACAAAAGGCCAAGAAGGAACCCAAGCCGGAACCAGAGTGGACACCCCTCAACAGGCCCCGGGCCGACGTTTTGCGTGAAGTCAAGGGCAAACCGTTTTATTATCCGCCAAAACCCTTGCTAGCGCCGCCCGAAAACAGGGCCCGGGACAAGCATTGTGGCTATCACGAAGATCATGGCCATACTACTGAAAACTGTTTCTCCCTCAAGATGTTCATAGAAGACCAAATCAAGAAAGGAAACATGAACCAGTATCTTCAAAGGGGCTCGAATGACAAAGACAGAGCCCCGGGAAGAGGCAAAAATGTGGTGAATGTTGTTTTCGGTGGCACAGCCTCTCCACCGCGGAGCCCGGATCGGGAGAATGATGTGATGATGATCCAGACTCGGGAGGATAAACCAATTTGCTTCTCTTATTCTGATTATGAGGGCCTCGATCCGGATCACAACTTGGCATTAGTGGTGACCCTCGACGTCGCAAACAACAAGGTAAAAAGAATTCTAGTTGATAATGGTTCATCTGCTAATATCGTATTCGAGCACACGCTTAACAGGATGGAGCTCGGACACCTCAGAATGGATCCCTGTCTTGAAGACCCTTTGTACGGATTCGGGAACACCATGATTCCAATCCGGGGTATCATCTATCTTCCCATCATATTTGGAACCGCACCCCGAGAGGTCTCCCATATGATGAAATTCTATGTGATAAGCGCAACCTCCTCATACAATATGATCCTTGGTAGGCCCACTATCACCAAGCTCAGGGCGATCCCCTCAACTATTCACTTAAAACTCAAGTTCCCCACCCCAGGAGGCACTGGAGAACTGAAAGGAGATAGGGAAATGGCTGGTAAATGCTATGGTCAAGCACTCGTCATGGCAGAAATGGAACCGGAAAACCGGAAGAGAATAATGTCCCTGCCCAAGGGACAAAGCAGAAAGAAGCATCGAGAACACCTTAGTAAAAGGGCCCGTTTGGATGTGAACATGATCGAAGACTCCGGATACAGCGTAACCAACGCTGATGCCCGGATTCAAAAGTTTGTAGAGAGCAAGGAGAAGACGAAGGTAGAACCAGCCCAACAGACAATCGAGGTAGATTTGGAACCCGGGAACCCCACCCAAAAAATAAAATCGGAAAAGGCTTGGAAACCACATTCCAAAAGGAGCTTATCGACCTACTAAAAGAACACGCTGACGTATTCGCCTGGTCCCCGGAAGACATGCCAGGGATCGATGAATCTGTGGCCATGCACAGTCTGGATGTAGATCCAAAGCAAAAACCAATCAAACAAAAGCGAAGGAACTTCGCCCCGGAAAGGCAACAGGCAATCGACCAAGAAGTCGAGAAGTTGTTAAAGGCAGACATAATCTGTGAAATTAAGTATCCGGACTGGCTAGCAAACGTTGTGCTGGTCAAAAAACCCAACGGCAAGTGGCGAATGTGCGTGGATTATACAAACCTCAATTCAGCATGTCCTAAAGACTCTTACCCCCTGCCCAATATCGACCAGCTGATAGACGCGACCTCGGGCCATGTCATGTTAAGTTTTATGGATGCCTTCTCGGGTTACAACCAGGTCAAGATGAATCCGGCAGACATTGCAAAAACGGCATTCATCACACAACGGGCCGTCTACGCTTTTGTTATGATGCCGTTTGGGTTAATCAACGCCGGAGCAACATACCAAAAAATGATGAATACCATCTTTAAAGAGCAACTGGGCAGGAACATGGAGTCTTACGTTGATGACATGATCGCCAAGTCGGTTACAATCTCAGAACACATCCAGGACCTTCGGGAGTGTTTCGAAAACTTGAGAAAGTACAACATGAAGCTGAACCCGGAGAAATAGAGGAATAGAGGCCACCCCGGAGAAGATCAAAGCTATAATGGAAATGACAGTTCCCTGAACTCAAAAAGACATCCAAAAGCTCTCAGGATGCCTAGCGGCACTTCGAAGATTTATCCCAAAGTTGGCAGAAAAATGCCTACCATTCTTTGAACTGTTAAAAGGGGCCCAAAACAAAAAGCTAATAGAGTGGACCCCGGACTGTCAAACAACGTTCGAAGAAGTAAAGCGACATTTGATAAACCCGCCTATTTTATCAAAAACAAAGCCCGGGGAGCCCCTTTACCTATACATCGCAGCCGGGGAAAGAGCAGTATCCTCCGCACTCATCCGGGAGGAAAATGGCACACAGACCCCGGTATATTATGCGAGCCAAGTCCTGAAAGATGCCGAAACCCGGTACCCAAACTTGGAAAAATTCGCACTGGCCCTCGTACACTCGAGCAGAAAGCTAAGACAATACTTCCAAGGCAGGGAAATCAGAGTAATCACCAATCAACCACTTCGCAAAATCATCCACAAATCGGACGCCTCCGGGAGATTAGTCAATTGGGCAATTGAATTGAGCCAATTCAATATCAAATTCATCCCGAGGACAACCATAAAAGCCCAGGTGTTGGCCGAGTTTGTCATGGAATGTACTTTTCCAGAAACCCCCGAAACGCCTGAAACCAGTTCCAAAGGAGAAAAAGAGTCTAACAACCGGGATCTTTGGACGCTACATGTTGATGGCTCGGCCACAGCCGAAAGGTGCGGAGCCGGTCTGATCCTCTCCAGCCCAAATGGATTCGTAATTCAGCAGGCCATCATCTTCGCCTTCAAAGCAACAAACAACCAGGCTGAATATGAAGCCCTACTCTCCGGCCTCAGGCTAGCCAAATCCCTTGGAGTAAGGAGTTTAACAATCTACAGCGATTCTCAGATCGTGGTAAGACAAGCCAATGGTGAATATGTCGCAAAAGATCCTAAATTGGCCCGATATCAGGAAATGGTTAGAGCGATCCTGGAAACCATCCCGGACTCGACCATCTCGCAGATAAACAGAGAAGAAAATGTGAAAGCAGACGAGCTGTCCAAGCTCGTCCAGAATACTTTATATTTAAGCAGCTCGGTTTACTTCGAGGAACTCGGAGCCCCCAGCACCGATCGACAAGAAATATTATGTGTTAGCAACCCGGAGAATTGGATGACGCCCTACATAGCCTACCTCAAGGACGGTACCCTGCCGGAAGATCAGAACAAAGCCCGGTACCTCAAGTATAAGGCTGCACGCTTCTTTCTAGAAAATAATCAGTTATACCGGAGAACTTTCTCTGCGCCAACTCTAAAGTGCGTTGATCCGGAGGAAGCGGATTACTGCCTCCGGGAAGTTCATGAAGGGATCTGCGGGGATCACCTAGCGGCTAAAGCTCTAGCCTACAAAGTCATCAGACAAGGCTATTACTGGCCAACAATCCACGCTGATTCAGTCGCCTACGTCAAAAAATGCAGTAAGTGCCAGAAGTTCAGCAACGTACCAAAGCAGGGGTCAAGCCTCCCGGGATCCGTTCTCTCACCGATCCCATTCGCTGTCTGGGGAATTGACATCATGGGTCCTTTCCCTCGAGCAAAAGGGGATCTCCGTTATGTCCTGATAGCAATAGATTATATGACTAAGTGGGCGGAGGCCAAGGCTATGAGAACCATTAACCAACAAGACTGCATCAAGTTTATGGACACGATTGTAATGAGGTTCGGGATCCCGATGGTCTTAATCTCGGACAATGGTCCGCAGTTCGTGGGTTCAGATTTTGAAACCTATCTGAAAGAACTCGGGATTAGACACAAAAAAGCATCTGTCGCCCATCCACAAGGGAATGGACAAGTTGAGGTCACAAACAGAACTATACTCCGAGGCCTGGAAAAGAGACTGGAAGACTCTAAAAAGAACTGGCCGGATGAACTCCCGAAGGTTTTATGGTCATACAGAACTACCCCCCGGACGGGAACCGGAGAGACTCCATTCAAGCTCGCCTACGGTACTGAAGCCCGGTTACCGATAGAGACCGGATCCCCTTCTCATAGAGTGACCAACTTTGACGAGGTCTCCAACATAGAAGGCCTGAGGACCAACCTCGAATTCCTGGATGAGGTAAGAGATCGGGCCGTAGAAAAAATGGAAAGCTACAAGGAAAAAACAAAGCTTTACTTTACGAAGAAAGCCAGAATACGGGAATATGTGGCAGGAGATCTAGTACTCCGGGACACTGAAGCCTCGGACCCAACTAACCAGGGAAAACTGCAGCCAAACTGGGAAGGCCCTTATATAGTCAAAGAAGTGATCCGTCCGGGAACTTACAAGCTAAGCTACCTCAGCGGAACCGAGGTCCCCAATACCTGGCATGGAGCCCGCCTAAGGAAATTCTACCAATAAGGAAAAGGTGCACACCCTGGAAACACATCTACATCTATATTATGATATTTTGATGTAAGCATTGTCCTCATTCACCCCAGAATGTAATTTTTGCTCTCAATATGAATGAAAAACTCCACTTTAAGCGTTCCATAGTTCGAATCAATTTCATTACGTTGCTTATTTACTTACAATCAGATTTAAAAACACAGCCCATGTGTACTTTAAAAATTTCTATCAAATGGAGGTTTACCCCTGCCCGGGGTCCTATAAAAACTCAACCCATGAGTACTTATAAAATTTCTCAAAGTTAAATGTTTTTACCCCAACCCGGGGTCTGCAAAAACACAGCCCATGCGCACTCCAAAAATTTCCTAACATATACAAATCAATAAGGAAAGAAAGAAAAGCACAATCATATTAAACTACCCCGGGGAACCACACCCCGGGGGGCAAATCAGAATCATTCAGCTTACAGACAAGTTAACAAAGCCAAAAGGCTCAGTTCGAAATTGCTCAAACTAAAAATAAGGAAATAAAAATTACATGCCAAGACATGGCAGAATCTTTAAGCTTCAGAGGCAGAGTCGGCGGGAGGCGAAGGAGGCTGCTCCGGATTGCCCTCTGGTAGGGGAGGCTGCTCAGCAAGTGGCGACCCGGAGAAGAAGGGAACATTGCTGGACGTCCCAACACCAGACTCCATTGCCCGGACAGCTTCCTTTTCCTGCTCCAATCGGGTCTCCTCTTCTATATACTTCTCCAGGAAGACGTCTATTGTACCTTGAGGCTCCTCGCCGAGATACTTCGAAGCAACATTCCAGCAGATCTGGATCTTCTCCAGCGCTTTGTCATTCAGCTCTTCGAAATACGCGGGAGTCCCCCGGAACCCTGCCAGAACCTCCTCGGGGGTGGGCCGGGCGGCAAGATCATCTTTCAACTTCTGATTTTCAGCCCTCATCTCCCGGACAGAAGCCTCAGCCCGGTCCTGCCTCTCCCGGATCTCATCTATAATCTTCTTATGAGCAGCAGCCTCCCTTGCACTGGCCTCCTTCAACTCCTTAATCTCCCGGGTTAGCCGCTCGGATTCAACTTGGTAAACTTCGGCAGCATCAGCCTTCGCCTGAAGGCTCCGGGTTATACAAACTAGTCCAGCAACCCGGGAGTTAGCCTGAAAACATTATAGATCGTGATTAGGCAACACAAATACAAGAGCAAAGAAGAAGGCAAATAAGAAAAAGGCTTACAACAGTGATATCCTCCTGAAGCCCGACCAGGAAGTCGTCGAGGGGCTCCTTCCTGTATTTCTTCCTCTCCGCCGTGCTGGCATAATTCTCAAACAACTCCCTCCGGCGAGCCTCCGGGGTAAAACTAGCAAGCAGGGCCTTCAGAGTCTCCGGAGTGTCCGGAGCCAGATCAATAGCAGGCTTCTTTGAAACCGGGCCCTCAGAAACATCGCCACTTTTATCCCCGGAACTCACAGGGGCACCCTTCCTCTTTCGAGGTACTGGAACTCTTATCACATCCCCCTGCTGCACGTCTTCGGACCGGGGCTCGTCAATCACGATTGTTGTCCTCCCCGGGCGAGACGGCGCCGCCTTCCGGGCCGCATCATCACCCTCTCCAACCTTCTTCTTCCCAACATCCACGCTAGTCATTCCCCCAATCCTTCGCAGCTTGGCCGACAGATCTTTAAGTTGGGCAGACATATTTGGGGGTAGGGAATCAACTTCGGAATACCTGAAAAGGAAAACAACAAGAAATCAATCCCGGATACAAGCAATCAATAAAAGATACAGTATCAAAATAAAGCAAAGGCAATAGACTTACATCTGGCAGCATGCATGTTCTCATTGCTAGTAAAATAGTCCCGGGTCCACTGCGTCCCAAGTGCCCCACAGAAGGCATAAACCATCGCGAGAGCTGCTTGCCCGAGCCGCTGGACCGGAAACCTATCTGTTTTAATCTCAAGTTTATGGAGTGGCATGAACTCCAGATCCCCACCCCGGACAAAAATGAACTCCCGGTGCCATCCCTTAAGCGACGTCAACATACTAACCGGGAGCACCATCTTATCAGAAGGATACCCACAATCCTCTATCCTAAACATGAACTCGTAAATCGGCCGAGCGGTGGATCTCTTAATTTTAAAAATATGATAAAAAAGTTTGAAGGTGGGGAGGTAATTTTTGGCATGGCAGCAAGCTAAAAACCAGCTGATCCATTTCACCGAGTTCGGGGCTAGCTGAGTAAAAGGGATACCATAAACATCCCGACATAGGGATTTGGTGAACTGATATAATCCGAGGCGCATGCCCCGGAGATGCTCAAGTGGAATTCCAACCCATCCCCCCTCCGGTCAGTGGTATACCCTTTCATGCTCCTCAGGCCATCTCCACTGGTATGTGTCATCAAGGTTAAAGGCAAGCCTAAGGGCACCATCTACCTCGGCGTCTGTGTATTTCTCCTGAACCTCTCTATGAACTGCCCCACACTCATACCTAGTACCCGGGGTGGTGAAGAACTTCCTATCCATCTCATCCTCATTATAAGGCTCCCGGCCTCCCAAACCATCCGGGCCCCCATATGCCTCGGATAAATCTCTGTAATAAAAGCTCATGGGCTTGGGGTTCACTCGACACTGGACAAAATATTCATCTACATCCTCCCACGACCCATCCGGATTCGATAAGGTACCCCCGGGACCTAATACTAGGGTCTGAGCTAAAACTTATTGAGGCGGGTCAACCCGGGGAGGCATTTCTACTAAACTGCAGCTGGAAGAGGAAGAGGGGTAGAAGGAGTTAAGTTCACCTAACCCGACAGGACGCTCGGGATACCGATTCCTAAGAGTAGCAATACGCTTAAAACGACTACCTGGCATATACTACACGTGTCTATATAAACGCACCCCGGAGTCAATGCCAAACCCGAACCCAACAACAAAACAAGACAAAAAAACAAAACAAGTTTAGAAACAAATCATGTACGTATCTTACCCCAAAAACAAGATCTGCAGCATATACATACATATACAACAGAAAGCATATACCAAGAACACGCCCCGGGCTCTACAACTATTTACACTACAAAAACCCACTTATTCGCATACAATACTACCAAAATCCGTGTTAAATACGCAAATCAAGCACAAAACCATTGCAAAGGCCATGCAAAATCTACAAACTACAGAGATTAAAGGTCGAATGAACAAGACAGTCATGAAATTCGAACAAGGAATACGAAAGAGCGAAGCAAAACTCTCATAAAATGGTTACATGCATGGCGATAACGAATGGAAAAGAAGTAAAGGAGAGAGGTGAGAAATCAAGATGCTTACAAAGTAGCAGGAGAAGGAAATGCGGCTTCAACAGCGAATGCTCCAAAAATCTCTGTAAAATGCTCTTATCTCTCTATGCAGAAGTGTTTGCGTAAATGAAAAAAGAAAAGGAGAGGGTGGTATTTATAGAAGGAAGAAAGAAGATGTAAGCGGTTTTTGGGTTAAAGAAACCGTCGGGGCCACGTGGCACCAATTGATTGGCGACAAATTAATAACCGCAGCAGTTATTACCACTACTGCAATCATGTCACGGCGCGTCTTTTTAGGCAAAAAAGGGGGGGAAACAAAAAACTGTACACTCAAAAGATACGCATAACAGGTGTATATCTCTGACCCCGGCTGGAATCCCAACAGCCGCCTGGCATCCTGGGTTTGCAGCGACAGCTTTTCAGAGTCCAGTTAAATCAAATGTCAGGAGTGTACTTGCCCACCAAACCGTGCCCAAAATTCGAACTTAAAATCAAATGACTAACCAAGTCAACCCCGGAGTCTCATCCCCATGTGACCCCGGGCTTAGGGGGCAATAAATCAAACCCCCAAAATTTTCCAAAGTATTTCAAGGAACCCCACCTTGAACTAAAGTCAAATGACTAACCAAGTCAACCCCGGAGTCTCATCCCCATGTGACCCCGGGCTTAGGGGGCAATAAATCAAACCCCCAAAATTTTCCAAACTATTTTAAGGAACCCCACCTTGAACTAAAGTCAAATGACTAACCTAGTCAACCCTCGAGTCTCATCCCCATGTGACCCCGGGCTTAGGGGGCAATAAATCAAACCCCCAAAATTTTCCAAACTATTTCAAGGAACCCCACCTTGAACTAAAGTCAAATGACTAACCAAGTCAACCCTGGAGTCTCATCCCCATGTGACCCCGGGCTTAGGGGGCAATAAATCAAACCCCCAAAATTTTCCAAAGTATTTCAAGGAACCCCACCTTGAACTAAAGTCAAATGACTAACCAAGTCAACCCCGGAATCTCATCCCCATGTGACCCCGGGCTTAGGGGGCAATAAATCAAACCCCCAAAATTTTCCAAACTATTTTAAGGAACCCCACCTTGAACTAAAGTCAAATGACTAACCAAGTCAACCCTGGAGTCTCATCCCCATGTGACCCCGGGATTAGGGGGCAATAATTCAAACCCCCAAAATTTTCCAAAGTATTTCAAGGAACCCCACCTTGAACTAAAGTCAAATGACTAACCAAGTCAACCCCGGAGTCTCATCCCCATGTGACCCCGGGCTTAGGGGGCAATAAATCAAACCCCCAAAATTTTCCAAAGTATTTCAAGGAACCCCACCTTGAACTAAAATCAAATGACTAACCAAGCTAACCCCGGAGTCTCATCCCCATTTGACCCCGGGGTTTGGGGGCAGCAAATCAAACAACCCCCAAAATTTTACAAAGGCGCCGCGGCACAAGGGCAATTACTCTACTCCCCCATCCGGGTAAACCCGCATAAGTGAGTGAGGGGCAAATGATAGCCCATAATAAGTCAGGCCCAATTGAAGAGGCCCAGGGCCCAAACATAAGACCCCAGGACACGTGGCGGCATCACCATCGTCCAGGTTCCCGGGATCCAGAACGTTCCTACGGTCCAGATCTGATAGTACTCTGACGGATTCAGCGTTGACCTTGGGGAGCCCAGAACACGTGGCAACATCACCACCTTCCAGGCACCCGGAATCCAGGACGTTCTTACGGTCCAGATCTGATAGTACTCTGACGCATCCCAGGCGTCCAGATGCCCTACAGTCCAAAAGGCCAACCTACGGTCTAGATGAAAAGGGACAAACCCCTAAACCCTAGTAGGAGGCCTATAAAAGGTAGAACAGAAGGAAGGTTACAGGTTACAAGCATATATACTCTCTCTCTCTCACATATACTTACATGCACACACGTACTCCTCACAAACATATCTGCATAATCCCAACTTTGCCCTTCTTCTCCTCAAAACCCTTTCTCATCCTCACGCCGGAGGTGCCGCGGGGACGCTACCCCCCTCCGGTTCTGTTTTGTAGGTTCCCACCCTACAGCTACACCGCACACGACCATCGTCACAGCCTAAAAGGAGTTCGAGTTCGGGCCCTACGAGGAGAAGGTCCCGGGGTGATCTGGGATTATCAGAAATTGTACAGTATTGGTTAAAAAAATTGCACAAAGTAATTTAATTTCATGGATATTTCCTAATTTCTTGGCCTTCTGGTTGTTTTTCTTTCTCTCCTCAACGATGGAAATTGATAGAAGACTCTGTCCACAACTCAGTGGTTTTGTTGCAGGTTTTGTTAATTTATGTGTGTTATTGTTCTTCATTATTAGGCTTTTAATAGTCTGTAATAAGTGATCTACCATGCCCCTCTTCACTTAAGTAAAACTTTGATTCAATCTTGTTCATCTAGATATAACATCAACTTTTTTCCATTGCAGGTAAAATTCGGCATGACATGATGGAAATCATAAATATGAGGATAGCTAGAGACGCAATGATGCGTGAGATGAATGGTTTTAACAAATCATGTGCACAAGCTGAAGAT
Source organism: Apium graveolens (assembly GCF_009905375.1). Classification (NCBI taxonomy): domain Eukaryota; kingdom Viridiplantae; phylum Streptophyta; class Magnoliopsida; order Apiales; family Apiaceae; genus Apium; species Apium graveolens. Next base: position 247,700,494 of record NC_133654.1, read on the forward strand.
TCTAAGCAATAAAGTTCTGAGAATCACAGGCTTAATATCATCCAATTTTGTACTCTAGATTACTTAAAATCTAGGCCTCAAATTTATATATTATTTTGTTTTATTTATGTAATATGTAATTATGTGACGATTTTTTGTATAGAAATCCCATTGCCTATCTAATTGCTTTTGTTATTTGTGTGTGCCGAATACGAATTTACACAAAAATCAAATATCTTTTATGTTACTTGCGGATAATTTTTTTTTTCTAAAACCAATTGATCTATTATTAAAACTAGCTCTGTAGCCCGTGCGAGGCACGGGCATGATCTAACATCATTATTATTTGTAAAAAATAATTTCGGTTACGAGAAGTTTTTTTCATCTGTGTACAGTCTTTACTGTAAGGATGCGTATTTTCGGCCTTTATATTTTATAATCGATATAACATACAATCATTTTCAAAATTCATAACTCATATTTTAATGAAATGTATACATGTTATAGAATTGAAAAAATGTGGTATGATGTGATGTGCACTTATTTTTAATTTTGTATTTTCACAAGAGATGTACTTGAAAGTGTTTAAAATTTTTAAATTTCATAATTATTACCGTATAACATGGAAATTCATTATTTGACAATATCATGTTAATCGATTACAAAAAAATTGAGTTTATTTGTGCTAGTTACCTTAATTTCTTATATCTTGTATGCATGTGTATGTGTATGTTTGTATGTATGTATGTATGCATGTTTGTATGTATTTCTGTATGTATGTATGTATGTATGTATGTGTGTATGTATGTATGTATGCATGTATATGTATGTATTATTGTGAACTAATAATTCAAATTATAATCCAGGTATTATACGTATCTAAATAAGAATACGATGTTTGTTTTTTCGTTCGAAATAGAGTTTCGAATAAGTGAAATATTACATACGATATATTAAATGTGATAATAATAAATATATAAAATTATAATATATTATAATTTTAGTCTATACTTATAAAAATATATATGTAATTATAAGTATAAGTCCTTAATATACATTAATGGAGTAGTAATAAATATATAATTATTAGTAATTAATGAGCTAGATGTAATTAATATATGTTGTTAAATTTGATATTTAATAATACATATTTATAAGGGATACTTAAGTAATTTCAAATTATTAAATTGTCTAAATGAACTCCCTAATTGCTATATTATATATAAAATAGATTGTACCAAATTATTATATGAAATTTGAGAAATACGTATAACGGTACAAGAAGTACCACCCGGTCCATTCAAGAGCTGATAGATTGGCCATTCTTTGGTTGCTACGTGGACCACTCACTAGGTGCCATGTAGACTGTTTGTAGAGTGCCACGTGGATCACTACAGGATGGCCATGTCACTTATTACAATGACACATCATCAACATGTCAACAGGTGAGTCATATTGATTATTCAGCAAGATGGGCTCCATTTACTACTTCACCTACCCATATAAACATATATAAACATGTGTAGATAAATACTCTTTCTTTACAATATTTGACCTACCACTCACTACCAATATCATATTTGTAGGTAAACTTCTTTATCCACCAATATACACCTTTTATCTACAATTATAATTGGTAGGGAAAAGCAAAATTTCTTGTTTATATAATTTATAATATTATATGTATTATTTAACCCTTTTTTAATTATAATTCTTATATTTATTTCAACTCAGTAATTCTATTTCTCATATGATTCAATAGTATATTTTAATAAAATAATAAAATTTTTAAAATCGTATAATAATTATAATTTTTTTATTATAATCATAACAGGAATATCGTACTCAATAGTTTGGGTTTGGTTTTCTGAACAAAAATTAGAAATTTTGATATGACACTTATATTATTATAATTTTTAATAATTATTTAACTAAATTGATTAGGCCCGTACTTTGCACGGGTTATCAACTAGTATAGGTAAATACAGGAACCTCTAATCCGTAGTTTGCATTTTTAGCCGTGGCCTCAGACCCTCAGCTACATCTGCCGACAACCTAGCTACCATCTTGTTCCGGTCTTTTCTTAAGATTCGAAATGTAATTTTAAAATTATTATATAGTATAGTTCTATAACTTATTTTTTTTTTATTTTTTAACAAAAACTTGAACATTTAAATTTATTCCAAAAAAAAGTTTTTAAAATTATTTATGTAGCTATAATAGATAAAAGCATTAAAATGCGTGTCGAACACTCTATTTCAAATGTTAAAAATTTATTAGGACGGAGAAAGTATAAACCTTATATTTTAAAATCAAAATTAATAAAAAAATCAAAATAAGCTGAAAAAAGTGTGTAATTGCTAACTTTCAAACCTATAAGAAAAATAAGTTGTTACAGGCTTATAAGTCGTGTGTGACTTAGTTTTAAAAGGTGGGATTTGGAACAATAGATCAATCAATTCTCCTCCTAATTAAAAAACAAAGAAGAAGCAGCATAAAAAAATTAAAAATTATCCCTCATAATGAGGTTCCAGTTTAGAAGTATAAATATTTCAGCCTCCCTATCAATATTGGTACTTGAAGGTGTAGGGCTCCTCAACAGTCAATAAGTTGGTGATACTGATATGGCACCTATAACGGGTAAGTTGGTCAACAAAACCAAAATAGTGTCTGCCGGAGATGTTTTTCATGAGCTATGGTCAAGCACACCACATCATGTACCCAATATTTCACCAGAAAAGGTACAGGGCTGTGATTTGCATGAAGGTGATTTTGGAAAAGCAGGATCTATCATCTCCTGGCGCTATGTTCATGGTAAATTACTTGACCTAATCCGCCTTTGATATTTCTAAACTAGATTTATAAGCAAATTTCCAATTATATAGATTGATGTACTTTGAAGTATCATAGATATATGTATAAGCATAACATGTTTGACGTTTTTTGTTAATTAACAGCTTATAAGCCGAAAATTGTATAGATTTTTTAACGTGTAATTATAAGTTACTTGTAAGATAAGTCAAACAGGTCCGTAATTGAATCTCCATATAACTTAACTCTCACTTAATATGCTCCGATAAGATTTGATCATTACTTATATTTATGTAGACGGGAAGAAGAAGGTTGCAAAGCAGGTTATCGAAACCATAGATGAGGAGAACAAGTTCATCACCTTTAAGATGCTGGAAGGAGATCTAATGGAGCTTTACAAGAGCTTCCTAATAAGTATTCATGTTGACACAAAGGGTGAAGATAACTTGGTAACATGGACTCTGGAATACGAGAAGCTTCATGAAGATGTGGAGGATCCTAATTCCTTGATGGAGTTTTTCATTCATCTCACCAAAGATATCGAGTCTCACCATCTCCAGTAATATGTGGATGTCAGGTCATGCTATTCTATTTTCATGTTTCTGAAGAAATAATAACTGCAGTAACTACTGCTTGAAATAAAACCGGGCTGGGTTGCGTTGACTTTGCTCGGGGCAGTCCAGGTGAGGAGTGAAAGTGATGTTTGTTTGCAAGTGCTAATATTTGTGTGTGTGTGAGTTGTATGTTCAGTGTTCTTGCGTTATTAAAGAGCGCACGTCTACATATACAAATATACAATTATGTGTAATGATATTACTGCATGCCTCACCTGCTGGACCATCTCAAACTAACTCTTACTATAAGTGATAGAATTGACTTTTTTCACAAGTTGTACAAAACAAATATGTTTAATTTTTATATTCCCACCGAATTAAAACACCAAGCTTTAGCCGGAGAGCGAAGAAAAGGGAAGAAGAGATGAGGGTGAAATGTAAGATCTATTAATTTTTTATAATAAATTTATTTTTTGTGAATTTTAAAAAGTAAATTGGACGTACCATAAAAGTGTTGATTAGAAATTAGTAGGACTGAACAAGAAAAGCTTTACAAAAATGCTTTATTGTCTTATATGAAGACGTCAGTAAGCAAGTCTATATTTTAGCACAAGCCAGCTGTGTTGCTAGGTGTTGAGCTGTCATGAGCTGTCATTCCATTATGTTAGAGTTAGAGTTGTGGATATAAAAGACTGAGTTGTAATTCTAGTTTGTTAACTTTTACTTTCTTAAAAATAGAACTTATCTTCCATTTTCTCCAAGTTGTATCTAGATCTGTAATTACTTTCATTTACAAAATACAGTAAGCTTGATGTTTATCTTCTTGTTCATTACAGTTGTATTCACAAATACTTTTACATTTATCATGAATGTTAAGATGGTATCAGAGCTACATCGATCGTTTTAGAGCTGAAGTGATCGTTTTCTTCGATCATTTGTCTTGTTTCTTGAACATCGTCGATCAATTGTTAATCGTCGATCAATATAATCGATTGTAAGTTCAATTTCCGCAATTTTCACATTTCTAGGTCAGTTTTAGAGACATTCTACAGTTTTATGTCTTCTAGTTCGTTGTTTCATTCGTATGCTCATGCTTTAATGGCGACTCCTACTCAACATACTGCAGGTACTTCTAACAAAACAAGTCACACATCGCATACTGTTTATCCTGATTCCATTGAAACAAATGCGCATCCCTTATATCTTCATAACAATGATCAACCTGGAATGATCTTAATCTCTAAAAAGTTAGTTGGATCTGAAAAATATGCATCCTGGAAACGTTCTTTACAAATCGCACTTTCTGCGAAAAACAAGTTAGTAATCGTTACTGGAGAATTCGCTCCTGTTCCTGAAGGTTCTCCATTATATGTTCATTGGAAACGTGTTAATGATATGGTAATTACTTGGATTCTCAATACTGTTTCTGATGATATTAGTAGTAGCATGAATTATCTTGATAGTGCTTGTACTGTTTGGAGTGAATTGAGTGAACGTTTTGATGCTGTTAGCGGTCACAAAGTGTATGAGATTCAGCGTGATTTGTTTAAATTGGAGCAAGGGAATGACTCTGTTGAGTTTTACTTTCATAAGTTGAAAGGCTATTGGGATGAATTGAAGGCTTTACAACCTGTTGTTAAGTGTACGTGTGGTGCTACTAAGGACTGGGAGATGCAGCTTGAGCAGACTCGTTTAATTCAGTTTTTGATGGGATTGCATTCCAGTTTCACTGCTGCAAGGGGTCATTTATTAATGATGAACCCATGGCCTAGTGTAAATCAGGCTTTTATGTTGTTGAAACAAGAAGAAAAACAGAGGCAGACACACAGTTTGTCTTCTCCATCTCAGATTGCTATGATGGTTAATCTTCCTAAGCCTCAAACAACAACAACAACTAAATCTAATGAGAGATTTGGTTCTTTTGGTTCTTCAATGGAATGCTCTTATTGTCATGGAAAGGGACATCTCAAAGAAAAATGTTATAAACTAATTGGCTACCCTGCAGATCATCCATATCACCCTAACAACAGAGGGAAGAAGAAATCTGGGAATTCAAGATTTCAGAATGCTTATTCTCAGTCTATTAAATCTTCTCAAGCTACACAAAGTGTGAATTCTAGTATGACAGAGCCAAGGTTCAGTCCAGCAGAGATCAATTCTGGAAAGTTAACATCTCAAATGGAAATACTTCAGCAACAAGTGACTACCTTAATGCAAAGCATTCAGAAGAATAATTTTTCTCAAAATTCTGAACCCTCTAGTTTCTTTACTCAGAATATAGCAGGTACTGCTTTATCTCTTTTGTCCACTACAAAGATTCATGTCCATATGTGGATTCTAGATACTGGAGCAACAAGCCATATGTGTTGTGATGATAGCTTGATGCATAATATTAAACCTTTGTCTGCTCCCTTGTCCATTAAGTTTCCTGATGGAAACACAGCCTTAGTTACTCATTCAGGATCAATATTGCTATATCCTGTTTCTTTGGTAATTGATGATGTCTTGTTTGTTCCCACCTTTCAATTCAATCTCTTGTCTATTAGTAACTTGTCTGCTCAGACTCATTGCAATATTTTTTTTACTTCCACTGAGTGTATTCTGCAGGACCAACTCCAGATGAAGGAATTGGTTCTTGGTAAGCTTGTTGAAGGCCTCTATCAGCTTGATAATTCTGTTTCAGACCATTCTTCTATCTCGGCCACTGTGCTATCAGTATCCAAAACCTGTTCTACTTCTGTTTGGCATAAGAGATTAGGACATGTTCCTTGTACTGTACTCAATAAGATTTTTGATCTTTCTATTTCTAAGTCTGATTGTCTGAATCATTGTGACATTTGTCCAAAGGCTAAACAATGTCGTTTACCTTTTAATTCTAGTGTTTCTGAATCTATGCTTCCTTTTGATCTTATCCATTGTAATCTTTGGGGTCCATATAAAATTGCAACTTGCAATGGTTGTAAGTTCTTCTTGACAATAGTAGATGATAATACAAGGGCTATCTGGACAATTTTTCTGCCTACTAAGCAGCATGCCATTCAGTCTATTAAAGATTTTTCTGCTTATGTTGTTAATCAATTTCATACTACTATTAAATGCATTAGAAGTGATAATGGAGGAGAATTTGTTAATAAGGATTTACTTTCATTCTTCACTTCTAATGGCATTTGTCATCAAACCACTTGCCCTCAAACTCCACAACAGAATGGTAAAGTAGAAAGAAGGCATAGGAATTTGCTTGAAATGACTAGAGCACTTCTTTTTCAGTCTCATTTTCCACTTCACTTATGGGGAGAATGTCTGTTAACATCAACTTATTTGATTAACAGAATTCCTAGTTCTGTTTTAGGATTCATCAGTCCTTTTGAGAAATTGTATCATAAGCCCCCTTCTTATGACACTATTAAAGTTTTTGGTTGTCTGGCCTACATGACTGTTCATACTTCAGACAAACTTGTGCCTAGAGCAGTTCCCACTATTTTTGTTGGATATCCTAACTCACAGAAAGGATATAAGCTTCTTGATCCAGCAACTATGCAATCCCACACTTCTAGACATGTCATTTTTCATGAAGGAGTTTTCCCTTTTAGAAATAAATTTCCTGATTGTTCTTTTATTTTCAATCCTCCTGTTGAAAATACTGATGATACTCCTTTAAATGTCAATGTTTCTTCTGATCCTTTGTTACAACAATGTGAATCACTACCTGCAATTTTTATAGATCATAGTCCCATATCCTCTCCTGCTACTAATTTTCAGCTACCAGATAACCAAATCTCTGATTCTCCTTCATCTTCTTCTTTTTCTGATGTATCCTTACCACCACGAATTTCCTTAAGATCTAAACTCAAACCTTCTTGGATGAAGGACTATCATATTTCCTCAGTTTCTCATTCTGTTATTAATGATTCTCCTCAAGTCAATTCAGCTTTCTTGAGTTGTCCTATTGATGCTTCCAAATACAAGTATAGTCATTACTGTCCTTCAACCAATGTGTATTCTTGCACCATCTCTTCAGATATTTCTTTTTTAAAGGAACCATACACTTATAATCAGACTAGTTCAGATCCTAGATGGGTCGAGGCCATGCATAAAGAGTTGACTGCTCTTGAGTCTAATGATACTTGGTCTCTGGTTTCTCCACCTCCAGGCAAGAAAATAATTGGTTGCAAATGGGTTTATAAGCTCAAATATTTGGCTGATGGTACATTGGATAAATTCAAAGCAAGACTTGTGGCTAAGGGTTTCACTCAAGTTGAAGGAGAAGATTATCATAATACCTTTGCACCAGTTGCAAAGATGACTACTGTCAGAACTCTATTGGCTCTTGCTTCTGTTAAAAACTGGTATGTTCATCAGCTAGACATAAATAATACCTTCCTCCATGGGGATCTTCCTGAAGAAGTCTATATGGAGTTACCTAAAGGACATCATGTTTATGGAAATTCCGATTTGGTCTGCAAACTGAACAAATCCATATATGGCCTTAAACAAGCTTCACGTCAATGGTTTGAAAAATTAGGAGCTGTTCTTATCAGTTTAGGTTTTGTTCAGACTGTTGCTGATTATTCTCTCTTCATAATGCATATTGCAGACTCATTCATTGTTGCCTTGGTCTATGTAGATGTTATTCTACTTACAGGAACTGATTCTTCTTTTATTGATCATATCAAGACAGTTTTGCATTCCACATTTACTATCAAAGATCTGGGTTTGGTTAAATACTACTTAGGACTTGAAGTTCATAAGTCTGCTGGTGGTTTCTATATTCATCAACATAAATTTGTTCATGATCTTTTGATGGAGGCTGGTTTACAGGATGCAAAGCCTCTTTCTCTTCCTGTTGATATCAATATCAAGCTGTCTGAAGATGAAGGAGATCTTCTCCTTGATATTTCTTTGTACAGAAAATTTATTGGCAAACTTCTTTATTTGACTACTACACGTCCTGACATATCTTATATTGTCAATCATCTCAGTCAGTTTCTTCACAAGCCTCGAGTACCTCATCTATGTGCAGTACAGAGAGTCCTTCGATATCTCAAAGGAACACATTTTCAAGGTTTATTCTATCCATCAGATTCTTCTTTGCAGCTGGTGGCTTATTCTGATAGTGATTGGGGTGCTTGTCTTAAGACTTCTCGCAGTGTCACAGGCATTTGTTTAATGCTTGGTTCTTCATTAGTGGCTTGGGTTTCTCGTAAACAAAAGGTTGTTTCTAAGTCCACTGCAGAGGCTGAATTAAGAGCTCTTGCAGATGCTACTTGTGAGATTTCTTGGTTGCAACTTTTACTTTCTGAATTGTGTATTTTACAGACTCCTCCCATTGTCATTCACTGTGACAATCAAGCTGCTTTTGACATTGCTGCTGATCCGGTTTTTCATCCGAAAACAAAGCATTTCGCCATAGATTATCATTATGTTCGAGAACAGGTACAAGCTAAGCATGTTGCACCAGTATACATTCCAAGTTCTTCTCAACTAACAGATATTTTTACTAAGGGGTTGACTCGTTAAGCTCACTGGCATATTCTCTTCCGTTTGAATGTTCAACCTCCACATTCAATCTGAGGGGGAGTATTGTCTTATATGAAGTCAGACGTCAGTAAGCAAGTCTATATTTTAGCACAAGCCAGCTGTGTTGCTGGGTGTTGAGCTGTCATGAGCTGTCATTCCATTCTGTTAGAGTTAGAGTTGTGAATATAAAAGACTGAGTTGTAATTCTAGTTTGTTAACTTTTACTTTCTTAAAAATAGAACTTATCTTCCATTTTCTCCAAGTTGTATCTAGATCTGTAATTACTTTCATTTACAAAATACAGTAAGCTTGATGTTTATCTTCTTGTTCATTACAGTTGTATTCACAAATACTTTTACATTTATCATGAATGTTAAGAGCTTAGACATTTTTTTCATATATCTTAAGATACATGCAAAAATCTAAATTGACAGGCACAACTAACACTACTTAATTCTCCTATAAACCAAGCTTATTTCTGAGCAGGTGCGGTGCGACTTTCTTATGAATCTATTCCAGGTGCCTGATTTGAGAGAATAAATATTACTATCATGATAAACCGAAGATATATTTCATACTAATATGGGTGAACCTCGACTAAATTAATAATTAATAAAATAATAATATCATTAAAATAATATCCTTCCATCCCATTTTAATAATTCACTTTATAAATTTCACATATATATATTAAAAAATAGAAGATATAATGTTCATTTTCTAGTTTTCACACAATAATATAATTTAATTTTTACACATCACATTAATTACACATACTTCAATAGAAAAAAATGTACACGTGCATATATATATACACAAAACCTATAAAATAATGAGATAAAATAATAAATTTGTTAAAATACCATATTATTTAAACAAGTTAAACTTTAAAACTGTGACCAATATAGTACTCATTAATATTAAGGTGCACAGATTTTGAGGTAAAATATGGGAGATATGACGTTGTTTGTACATGAAAATATCATTAAACAAAGATATGATTTTGAGGTGAAAATATTGGAGATATAGTGTGCTTATATTTATTGACCTTTTTATGAAGCTTGTAGTTAAAATTAAATAATAAATTTTTACAATTAATTTAACATCGATAATTACCTTCAGTTGAATATTACAAATTGTCTCCGGCTGAGGATTGCAATATTTATACACAAGGCATACAAGATCTTGAGGATTAGGATCTCTTTCACCTAATTTCTTAATAAATATTAAATACCCAACAACTGCAACATCAAAGTAGTCCATTCTAAGAAATTTTAAATGTAACGCATAAAAGAGCAAGGATATGTCCTTGGCCTGTTAAGATTTTTGCACTTTTTAATGAAATTTCGAAAACATAAGAAAAGTCTTAAGAAACTGTTCAACTACATAACAATTTTTTTTTTGCCAAATTTAAAGCAGATTTCATTAATGACTTGAAAGAGATTCAATCATAACAAACCCCAACTGATCATGCAACCAGGTTGAAAAACAAATAGAATTAAATAATTAGCCGTTTTATTTCCGGATTACTTAACAAACTGAATACAAATATTCTGAAAATTAAAAATGAAGGTAATGATTTCTCGGGCAATTCAGGACACATCTCCCCCGAAAATAGTAGTTTTACAATTGACCATCACATTAATTCGATTGATATTGCAATATTCAGAGGACTCAGTTGTAACAACTGAGTTTAGATGTCTCATGTTATGAACAAATATTTTTTGTGAGATGTGAGCACATTTGATTTTCACCACCGTTCCAAACGCACCCCAGCTATCTACCTGCCGGACACCCAAAATACTTGTTGAATACGCATGTGAGGGATGCGTATCCATGATTTCAATTTTTTATAAAGACTACGCATGTGGCACATGCGGATTCACTTTTTGTATTTTAGTGAATATGCATGTTGCACATGCGTGTTCTTCTTAAATCAAAAAGTGAATACGCATGTCGAACATGCGTAGTCTTTATTAAAATTTGAAAGGTTGACTACGCATCCCTGAAATGCGTATTTTGTGGGTATTTTGGGCGGTTTGCGCGCATCTGGGCATTTGGGCAGTTGAATGTGAAAAGTGGTGTATTTTGGGCATTCTTTCAAACTTAAATTTGAAACTATTTTATAAATTTTTTTGGAAAAATGATATATATATAATATTTATGTATAATTTTTTTATTTATAATTTTACATTTTTAATTTAATAATTTATTTATTTTGTGTACTTTTATTTACCTACTTACGACGAATATTTTGTCGTAAGGTACACGCACTTTTTATTTTCTTTTTTCTTATTAACTTACGACGGAAATAATATTCCGTCATAAGTTTAATGGAATCAATCCTTTTTTATTCAGTTGGTGATAGTTTTAATAATAAAATATTAAACTTATGACATAATTTTTTTTCGTCGTAAATAATTACGACGAAACAATTTTTTCGTCGTAAGTTGACGCGCAGTCATCAGTTGCCAAATTTGTTGTACTGTAATACCAAGCTCAAAACTAACATTACAATTATTTGTATAATTTCGTGCTCGTATATCAAAATGATAAATAACATGAAATATTCCTATTTTTATGGTGACATATTATTATGTTGGATCGTGAATAAAATTACGAGTTTTATTAAAAAAAGTCCCAACTGGGGTGGCTTCAAATTTATTTCAGCTGACTTGTTTATTTCCTAAATTCTTTTATACTGAAAAAGGGGCGCTTAAATCATCCTCAGATTAAAACAAAAGTCTTGTCTTTTGACATGGTGAGATTGTTCTCTGGTTAACGATTAGTACTCATTTAGTTTCAAGAAAAGTTCTTCAATTTTACGATTTATCAATGGCGGGACAGAGTAATCCTCCTCGAGAAATGGAGGAGAGTTTTGCGAGATTCTCCATTGAAGATGAGGACCAGGAGGAAATTAACTATGTAGAAGAATCTGAGATATGCAACGAGATTGACACACACTGGTGCCTGGTGGGGAAGTTCTTAACGGATTCCACTATTGATTTTCAAGCCATGCAACACAAAATGGCGTCTTTGTGGCGTCCGGGTAAAGGAATGTATGTGAAACAACTGGATTCAAATCATTTTTTATTTCAATTTTACCATGAAATTGATATCAAACGAGTCTGTGACGGTAGTCCCTGGACATTTGGTCGATTTCACTTGGTATTTGAGAGACTCAGAGAAGGGATGGATCCACGTACGTTGTCGATTAACAATCTGGAAATCTGGGTTCAGTTACATGGCTTAGGAACAGGGTTCATGTCTCAGCGTGTGGTTACTGATATTGGCAATCATATTGGTAAGTTTGTTGAAACGGATGCTAACAATTTTGTGGGGGTTTGGAGAGAGCACTTTCGTGTAAGAGTTTGAATCCCACTGGATGTTCCACTGAAAAGGCGTATGAAATTAAGGAAAAGCGCGACGGAATGGTGCTGGGTTACGTTCAAGTACGAAACGGTGCCTACCTTCTGCATCATATGTGGGTTAATTGGCCATAGTGATAAATTATGTGCAAAACTCTTTGATGTCCAAGGAGATGAAATTCAGAAGCCTTATGGCTCTTGGATGCGAGCTGATCCCAAACGACGATCGTACACAATGGGTAGCAAGTGGTTACGATCAGGTGCTGCACCGGCGGTGAACGTGGCAGAGGAAGAGGAAAGTGATAAATCACGGCCCATGAATATCGTGCCAATCACAACTGATCACGAAATATCCGGACCTACTGGGAATAACAGATCACAGGGGATTGTGGTAACAACCAGCGAAAATCAAGGAGCACAGGGGGGAGTCCAGGATAAGGTTATAAAAGCGGCAAAATCTTCTTTTGAAAACACTACAGCTGTGGACTCGGAAAATATGGACAATAATGAGTTCACAATTTCGGACCCAAAAAGAAGAAGGAAAGCCCATGATGTTGCAAGCCCACGGGAAAATATGTCATTTGGCCCAAATGAGAAGGAAATTGAGATGGAAGATAGGATTCAGAATGAGCAACAGAACCATTAAAACTTATTTTTGGCGGCAACTGCTTTGCAGTCCCGCCCGTCCTCATGAGTACTCTAAGTTAGAACTGCCAAGGGATGGGTCCACCTTGGAAACTTCAGTTCCTTAAGGACGTTATACGTCAACAACGGCCTGATTTTGTTTTTTTGTGTGAAACTTTGAGTAATATGGAGAAGATGGAATGGGTGAGAGCTCGTACGGGGTTTCCAAGTACGTTAGTTGTGGAAGCTCAAGGTCGAAGTGGGGGTCTTTCTCTGCTATGGAGAAATCAAGACCAGGTTCAACTTCTTAGTATGTCTAGTAACCACATTGATGTTCAGGTATCAAGATCAGGAGAGCAACCTTGGCGCTTGATAGGTTTTTATGGTGAGCCCAATAGAAGCCAGCGAAGAAGAACATGGGAGTTACTGAGAAATTTAGCTCGTGACTCAAACCTTCCTTGGTGTGTTATTGGCGACATAAATAATATTTCCTCGCAAGTTGATAAAAAGGGAGGAGCTCCCTATCCTCAATGGCTGCTTGATGGTTTTAACGACACTTTAGAGGATACTAGCCTTCGTGATATGGATCTGATTGGTCATCCTTTCACTTGGGAGAGAGGTATAGGCACCGATTCTTGGCTGGAAATTCGATTAGATCGTGCACTAGTCACTTCACGTTGGTTTGATATCTTCCCTTTTGCTAAGCTCTATAACTTAGAAGGCTCTCCGTCAAATCATAGTGATATTTTTCTTGAGCAAAATTGCACTGGTTTGGGTGTTCGAAGGAAGCATTTCAAATTTGAAAATGCCTGGTTGTCAGAACCTTTATGTAGTGTCATTATTCGAGACAATTGGGAAGCGAGTGCATCCTCTGATATTCAACAGAAAATTCAAGCTTGTGCTGATAATCTAGGAGAATGGGGTAAGGAAATTACAGGCTGTTTCAATAAGCGGATAAAAGAATGTCATCACAAACTTAAGGAGCTTCGTAGATGTCGTGATGTGACCTCGATGCAGGAGTACAAAAATACAAAGCAGCAGCTCTTTTTGATACTTGATCAAAAGGAAATCTTCTGGCGTCAACGGTCTAAGCAGTTGTGGCTCAATGCTGGTGACAAAAATACAAAGTACTTTTATGCATCTTGTAATAAAAGACAAAGAACAAACCGTATCACAAAGTTGAAGGATGATTCGGGTGTATGGCAGGACTGGAACACTGGTTTAAATGATCTGGTGCGCAATTTCTATGTCAATCTGTTTACTGCTGGTCAGGTTGTGTATGATGAAGTTGTGGATTGCGTCCCTCAATATATTTCTCAGGAACAGAACCAGGAGCTTAACAAGGAGTTAACAAGAGAAGAGGTAAAATCCGCGTTGTTCCAAATGCACCCCGACAAAGCTCCGGGGCCAGACGGAATGACTCCAGCGTTTTTTCAAAAGCACTGGCATATTGTGGGCGAGGATATCTTTAATCTAGCAAAGGATATCTTGACTTCAGGGGAGATACCTCGAGGCCTTAATGACACAAACATTGTTTTGATTCCAAAGAAGAAAAACCCAACAGTAGTAGGTGAGCTCAGGCCTATTGCTTTATGCAATGTTGTTATGAAAATCATCACGAAGGTAATGGCAAATCGCATGAAGGTGTTGTTGGACAAGGTGGTATCTGCTACCCAAAGTGCCTTTATCCCTAACCGGCTAATTTCGGATAACATTATGGTTGCATATGAAATTATGCATTATCTGAGGGGTAAAAAAGTTGGGAAAGATGGTTATATGGCATTGAAACTGGACATGAGTAAGGCTTATGATCGTATAGAATGGGAGTTTTTACGCGCAATTTTACTGAAGATGGGGTTCTCTCAATGGTGGGTTCATTTGGTCCTCAAATGTGTAACTACAGTGATGTACTCGATTATTCATGGAGAGCACGAGATTGGGCCAATTCAACTGACTCGAGGCTTAAGACAAGGGGATCCCCTCTCCCCTTATCTTTTCATCATTTGTGTGGAAGGCTTATCAGCTCTCTTGGGCAAATTCGAGTCTCAAAAGCGTATTCATGGGGTGAAAATTTGTAGGAGGGCTCCAATGATCAATCACATGTTATTTGCGGACGACTCTTATTTATTTTGTAAAGCTGATTCGAATGAGGCTGGTAACGTGGTAGAGTTGCTTCGTATCTATGAAAAAACCTCAGGTCAACAGGTGAATAAAGCGAAGTCCTCGATCTTCTATAGCTCCAATGTGATGAATTATAACAGAGAGGCAATCGGTCAAGTTTTACAGATGCCTGAGGCAAATGATCATTCAACATATCTGGGCTTACCAAATGTAATTGGCAAGAACAAATCAGCTTTATTGGGGTATCTGAAAGACAGAGTGAATGATAAAATACGGATGTGGGAAGGGAATTGCATCTCGAGGTCTGGGAAAGAGATTCTTGTTAAACATGTGGCCCAAACTATGCCTCCTTACGTAATGAGCGTATTTCTTCTTCCCCTAGAGATTACAAGAAATATCGAGAAATCTCTCTCGAAATTCTGGTGGAATTCACATCAGTCAGGCAACTCGAAGATTACCTGGATGAGCTGGGACAGAATGGCTATGCATAAACATGTTGGTGGCATGGGATTTCGACATTTTAGAGATTTTAACATTGCAATGCTAGGAAAGCAGCTCTGGAGATTAGCTACCAATCCTAACAGTCTAGTGTTGAAGCTGTATAAAGCCAGGTACTATGCAAAATCAGATGTGTTACATGCTCAGTTGGGTCATAATCCGAGCTTTGTTTGGCGAAGCATCTTAGAAGCAAAGCAATTACTTTATGACGGTATTCGATGGAGAGTGGGTGATGGATCTTTAATTCAGATTCTAGACCAACCATGGTTGTTAGGTGATGCAAATCCTTTCATTACCTCTTCCCCAGAACCATTACAGGGCAAAACAGTTACAAATCTAATGTGTCTTGACTCGAAGGAATGAGATGTAGAGGTGATTCGTGATGTTTTGAATGAGAGAGATAAGACACTCGTGCTAGCAATTCCTATTGCAGCTTCGAGCTGTGATGACAAGTTATTCTGGAACTTGGAGGAGTCAGGGAATTATTCTGTAAAATCAGCTTATAAATTGCTTCAAGCTCAGAGAGGTAGTTGGTATGATGAGAACAGGGATGAAGTCTGGCAGTTGTTATGGCGTATTAAAGCTCCGCCTAAAGCTTTAAATTTGGTGTGGAGAGCTTTGTCTGCGTGTCTCCCTACTCTAGTTCAACTTCAGATTAAAAGAGTACCAGTTAATTCTACATGCCCTGTGTGTCATCTGGCGGAGGAATCAATTCTTCATAGTTTGGTTACCTGCCAGTATGCTCAACAAAGTTGGCTGCTTCTCTTACCAGGTATCAATTTTTTCGACGCCTCTTGTTTTAATTCTAGGCTGTTGACAATGTTCAGTACAGTGGATTCTACAAAGCACGTTGAGTTAGTTATGCTGTGTTGGTCACTATGGAGGTCACGTAATGATCTCATATGGAATCAAAAAACTTCTTCGGCTCTTAAAACAGTAGCAGCAGCAAGGCAGTATCTTGCACAGTGGAAAGCGACCCAAAGCAAATCGTTTGTCACTCCTCTTCAGCCTGTTCTTGAAGGAGATGGAGCTTGCACTTGGGTTAAGCCTCAACCAAATAAAGTCAAGGTATCAGTTGATGCAGTTGTTTTTGGGGAACGTCAGGTAGTGGGTTTTGGTATGGTGGCCAGAGATTGCAGTGGAGATCTTATCGAAGCTAAAGCAATTTTTTATCCGAACATGGTCACACCCCTTATGGCAGAGGCTATTGCGTTCAAGGAGGCCCTCAGCTGGATGGAGATTCGAGATTGGCATGACGCTACTGTGGAGACTGACTGTCTTGGTGTGGTGCAAGCTATCAGAAGTCAAGTAGCTATGCGATCCTACTTTGGGTCGGTTATTGAGGAGTGCCGTAGGACACTCCGTAGGTTGAACAACGTTAGTTTGTTTTTTGTTAAACGATCTGCTAATATGGTAGCCCATCAGATAGCACGGGAATCATATTATTTGTCCGGTCGTATAATCGATAGGAGTTCTGTTCCTACTTCGATTCAACAATGTATTTCCATGGATTTGAGCACATAATGAAATCTTAGCTTTTAGTCAAAAAAAAAAGTTCCAACTCAGCAAAAATATGGAACCTAACGGACAATTCACATGAAACTCTAATATGTTAAGGTTTGACCCAGTGGAGCAAGGATTTAACCTAGCAGCGAGGTCTGAAATTTAGTACTAGTAAAAATGACGAAGTTCGAGTTAGGCACCTCGAATACATAAATGTACAATAGACAATAGTAGAATAAGCTAGTAGATCTGACAAGAAAAAGAATAAGCTAGTATATATTTCTACAAATACTGGCCTTTAAGATTCTGTCCTCTTTTAATAAGTATATTTTGAGATATAAAATCTTATATTTTTACATAAAATTTATTTATAAAATTTATATGAAATATAATTAATTTCAAATTAAAAACTTCTGTAAAAAGTTAATTTTTTTGTAAGATATAAGTACATAACTTTTTTATAACTAAAAATAAGTGATAAAAATTTTAAAATCGATTAAAACAAGAGAGAACAAGTACTATTTATTATTGATGTTAATATATAAGTTGGATAAGATTTGCTAAGATTTGTTGCAGAATTATTTAAACCCACCCATGCCTGTTATAAATACGTTTGCTTAAACGTGTTCAATAAAATAATAATATGAAAGGATAACTTGTTATCATTAATAATTAATATAAATTTAGTTGTGAATAAAATTTTAATAATAAAATTAAATAGGCTGAAACACGTGTTGTGAGTTGTGACCCCAGAGTGTACTCCGTTAGATTTGGTGTTGGTGGGAGCTCAAAATCGCATTTCTTAAATTTCCAAACTCAGTCGCTTGCGGTTAATCGCGACTATTTAACCGCGCGGTTGCGGTTGGTGCGGATCGACTTACAGTTCAACTATTAATTTGTACTATAAATGATAAAAAAAAAATATTTCAATAAAATTATACTTACAAATCTTAGAAATTTGTAAAAATAAAATGTATTACAAAAGTACAAGTAGTTACTGCAAATTACATATGGTTATTTCTGCGTTTGATGATATATATTACTCCCTCCGTCCCTTTCAATTGTTTACATTTTTTAGAGAGGGTCCGACACGCATTTTAAGGTGCATATAAAATATAGTTATGTAATTTTTTTTTTACAATTATATTTTTCTGAATAAAAATTAAAACATTCGAATTTTATTCAGAAATAGAAAATTGTAAAAATAAGTTACATAACTATACTTTTTATGCACCTTAAAATGCGTGTCAGACACTCTCTAAAAAATGTAAACAATTGGAAGGGACTGAGGGAGTATATCCCAAAACCCCAAATTTTTTATCTTTTAATTCTTATATATGATTATTTTTGCGTTTGATGACATATATTATATATTATATATTATATATATAATGGTTTGCGATTACAATTTAATTTTTGTGATTATTTAAAAATCAAATTCACAATCAATCCACGAATTTGCGGTATCTGTAATTTCAATTCACATTCGATCCAAAAAAACGGTTCGATTGCGTGCAATACAAACAATTTGTGCGATTGAGTGGATTAGTCGTAAAACCTACCCAGCCCACAACTCTTCCTCAAACAAAGCGCTCATCATACAAAAGCATTTTCAACCCATGCTCGACTTTTAATTAAATCTTCCGTAGATAATAAATTTTACCTAATTATTTTAATTTTTACTTTTCCAAGAACACAACTAGTTAGCTTAAACTTTTAGATGATACTAAAATAATTCTTCAAATTTATTGATTAAAAAGCTATTATCAATTAAGTGTTAAAATATTATTTTTTTTATAGATGTAATGGTGTAAAATCATTTATATAATCTTGAAACCTTAAAACTAATATTTTATTATTATTTTTAAGAAAAGCTAATCATCATAAATAATAACATTGAAGAAAAATATCTTTTTTATTATCTAAACTTTAGCAAATTATTATTATATATTATTTAGCTAACCAATTTATCTAACTTGGATATACTCTAACACGTCCCCCTTGTGCTTGACTTTTGAGCCCCCATTTTTAAGTGCCTCAGTAATCAAAATAATAAATTTTTAAAATTTATTTTAAATAAAAATATATAACTTAAATTTTTATTTGAAAAAAAAGGTAAAAAAAAAAATTTGCTATGAATCTTTTGAAATGTTTTGTTTGTTTCTTTTAAAAAATGTTTTTTAAAAAAGAGCTCACATATTATCTCACGATTTACTTGTCAGACAATTTATAAGCTGTTGAAAGAATCACCTTTGAGCCTATAAAAAGAGCAGAACGGAGAAGCATATTTCTCATTAACAAAATAATATCTTCTTGCTCAAACACGCATTTTGCAGTAGAGAATCGAAAGAATGGCAAGTAAGTTGGTTAGCCAAACAAAAATAAAGTCTTCTGGAGACGTTTTCCATGACTTGTTAAGGCATCAACCACATCAAATCTCCAACATTTCATCGCATGTTCAGAGTGTTGATTTGCACGATGGTGAATGGGGAACTGAAGGCAGCATCATTTCCCGGAACTATGTGCACGGTGAGCCTCTTCATTTTCATGATTTTCTTATTTCGCTTCCAACCTAACTAATTATTGTTTCTAATAATGGTCAGAAATTTTCTTTTTTCTTGTAGGGTTATGTTAATGTTTGACAATTAGACGTTAGTTATTAACTGTATTGATTTTAATTAGTTGTTTTGACTAGTTGATTAAGTAAGAATTGTTTGTTAAATAAATGTAACGTGAATCGATAAATGACTAGTTAAAATCTGATTTTTGATTTATGATGGTATATATCATCTCTTTTAGTGGGTGAATTAAATTCATTAAGTTTTAATTTGTCGTCACATACGTCACCTATTTGGCTGGCGGATTTGGGTTCACGGATATCATAATGTATGCAATGCATATGCTTATAGATGGAAAAGATATGTTCGGGAAAGAGATTATAGAAGTCATAGACGAGGAGAAGAAGTCCATCACCTTCAAGGTCATTGAAGGCAATGTTCTTGAAATATTCAAAAACTTCAAACTCATTTGCCACGTGGATACGGAAGGTGAAGAACACTTGGTGACGTGGACCTTTGAGTACGAGAAGATGCATGAGGACGTGGAGGATCCGCATACCTTGATGGACGTTATTGTAGGTATCACAAAACATATCGAGTCTTACCATCTCGATCCCAAAGTAGATCCGTAATTGAATGTGTGTGTTGGGAATTATTTGTTTTGTCGAATAAGTAATTTATAAGTTAAAAAATAAAAATAATTTTCGATTTATATGTTTAATTATGGAATTAAGTACAACTGCCCTCGGTGTGAGCGTGCATGCTGTGTGTTTGTGATATATATGTAAGTATTTAAGGCTTGATTTGTGTAGTTTGAACTAAAATCTCAATTTGTGAAATAAGATGTGCAAGTTTGACGCATGTTAGTTTGTTTTGAGGTGTAAATTATGTGTTCAAATGAAAATAGAACACTTTTCTAAATGAAAACTTTTGTACCTTCCATTTCGTTAGAAAACAACATTAGAATGACAATAGACAAACTCTTTATCACTTGAGTTGAAAAAATCCTAACAACTTTATCTCAGCATCTTAATTTTATTTATCAAATACATTTATTGTAAAAATGGTGATAAGTTAGTCACTCAAATGAAAATTAAGTCCTCTGCAAATTTATTTCATGAGCTATTTAGGTATAAATTACATGATTTGTCCAAATTTCACCTCAAATTATTTATTACTAAAAAAAATCAACTCACAATATTGAGAAATGTGAATACTTGTTGCAACTTAGGCGGCAGTACTTGTGAGTCCGGATTCTCTGTCCCCTCCCGTGTCCCCTAATTTGTCCCTCTTTTTCAATTGGTCAGTTTTTTACACTCCCCGTGATCAAAATAGTGATTAATATATAAATAGAGAAGACGTATTAGGGGACACTGATAAGAGATATAGGATCTGGACTCGATACTTGTTGCATTAACAGAACTAGGGCAACAAAGCCAAGTGACTTTAATTGCTATCCAGTAAAGAACATACTTGTTGCAGAACCTGATGCAAAGTATACATATTGAGACAATTACCATGCCAATTTGTTGCAATAGATTTGGCAATGAAGTTACAACTTCAGGCAACAATTTATGTTGCAGTAAACTTATATACTCGGTAGATGTGAGTGTGTGAGCAGACTAACCATACATTATTTATTTTCCACTGTAATAACATTGTATATGTATGACAAGCTTGGATTATGTACATCGTCAATGTATAACCAGTGCCCTGCTCCTACCAATAGCCAACAAATATAATACCCAGGCGACTAGCTGCAAATTGCAGCTACTCGTTCTGCCAAGTCAGCCTGTTTTCCAAATTTTGTTGGCTATGCCTACTTGCAAATTCCTCTTAAGAACTACAGGGGCATGTGTCTATTCCGAATTAACAAGTCCACGAAATACTGAGCTGAGCTTCATATTAACCATCAAACACTGGCATACTTGTCAATCTCAGTAATGTCAAGTACAGTATCCATTCCACTTGCAAGAAGAAACCTGCAGATCGGTATTTGAAATAATTAAAATAAGAAGTGGCTAATTCTGATTATGTAAATAGGAGTCGATGAGAGTTCCCTATAAGAGTACTTACTTATCTCTAAGAACTCTTGTCATCGATTGACATCCTCCAGAGACGGTTGATTGTATATTAACAGCTATGTTTGGGTTGTGAATACTTTGCCTTATGTGTACCCAGCCATATTCTCCGTGTCTTTCATCTGAAACTTTAGCCCTGCATTCATATGAAATGTGTTTTCAGTACCAATCATTTTTTTGCTAGTGAGTAATCATTTTCATATTAATATCATGGATGTGTTTTCAGTTTACCTGTACATATGTGCATCAATGACAGTTGGAGCATCGGTAGCATCCACAAGGCAACCGTCGCTTACCCAGCAGTCTCCACAAGAGTCTAATTCCCACCCTCCTAGCTTTCCTTCCTAGCAATTTCAAGATAGAATTTGTTCAGAGATCAAATAATGTAATCAAAGTTCAAAATTCAGTTCCAAGCATATTTTACCATATATTTGCGTTATGATAGACTAATTACCACGACGTAGTTCTTGAAAGTTTCAATAACTTCAACAGCTTTTGCCTTTGCATCTCTAGGCTCCGACAGGACGTCCATTCTAAGTACTGCAGATTCTAGTGGCTCTTCCAAATCTTTTATAAGACTTCCAATTCCTTCATCTGACCCCTCCAGCTTCATCCGTACCATTTCAATTATGATTCTTACCACCATGTACGCACCTAAAAAATTAATTACACGAATATATGAGAAGATTTCTTGCTAATATCATCTGACACAGGTAATGACATCCAAATTCCAAACTACTGTCTATGGATTACGATAATTGTACCAACACAATCACAGACGCATTAGAAAAAAGCTAACCATCATCAAGAAAATAATTTTCTTTCAGAGCACCATGTCCAGAGGTTTCCATCATAAGATGAGCATCAATTCCATCCTTATTAAGCTCAACTCCTTTATCAATTACATTTCGATATCCAACTCGATACAAGCAATGATGACCCCCTCTTTCAGTGATGAACTTTGTAAGAGCCATACTTGTCCGAGCATCAGTCACAATGGTTGAGTCGGGGTGTTCCCTTAGAACAATGGCAGACATGAGGGCTATTAACTTATCACCATTGATTGGATTTCCTTCTTTATCCACCACGCCACTACGATCTACATCAGTGTCAAACACAATGCCGAGATCTGCCGAATTTTCTAATACAGCGGCTCTTGTTAAAGCCATGGCAACTTTGTCCTCAGGGTTTGGAATGTGGTTCGGAAACATTCCATCTGGCTGCAGGTTTATAGAACCAAAAGTGTCTGCTCCTAATTTGTCCAACACATCCCAAGTGAAAAAGCCTCCTGATCCATTTCCAGCATTCACTATGATCTGTACATTTATTCATTTAAAAAACTAATTACTACACCAATTTCTAAATTTTAGATAACATAATGTGAGAATACATATAAAAGATTCATTCGGGTATAGAGTGATTGGTTACTCGACATGATATCAGAGCTCAGGCCGGTAGAGGACTTGAGGGGCTAACAGGACTACAAAATGTTGTCCAAGCACTCCAACAGTGTCAATGTACTATCAAAAGTAGAATTCTACAGACCCTAAAATCTAAATTACTTCTCCTGAAATAGTTTCACAGAGCCACAGATGCTGAGGATTGTTGAGAATACATAATAGCGTTTACCACAAGTACATACATTACATTACAGAATCAAGAAGAATAAAGAAACAGATGGAATGTAGAGGAGAAATTTAGAACCTGAAACCCAAGAAGAGGAGTATCATAATGGACAGGGTGATTGACTCTTTCCTTGATGATGTTACGGAGATGATTGGAGTAAGCACTCATGAAATTAACTTTTGTGGGAGGAGAGAGGAGCGTTGACACCTTCACCTGTCTGTTTGCATATTTACGAGCAGCTATGTCACAAATTTCCTCTACTTCTGGTGATGTCAACCCTCCTTTCTTTGTGAAAAATTTCAATCCATTTCGAGTGTAAGGTAAATGAGAAGCTGTCATCTGCATTACCGCAGTATCAATATGAGTGTCCATCTGACTTGATTTATAATTATTGTTAATGTTAATTTATAATTATAATCTATGAACATGGATTATGAATATATACCATTATGGAAGCATCATAGTAAAAAGGAGGCAACAATGTACTCATAAAACAAGCTGGTGTAGTTGCAAGCCCCATATCAAACACCATGCAACCAGCTCGAGCCAGCCCTGCAAAAATCCCTACGCTTAAAGAAGCCCCTGAAATTCTAGGATCCCTTCCTAAAGAAATTTTAACATCCTCCACCGGTCTTCCTTTTTCTTCCTCCAACTTTCTGATCACCCATTCTCCGAAACTCTCGGCTATTGCTTCTGCAACAGGCGTTGTTAAGTCCACTGTCCGGCCTTTTTCTCCTTCCACTGCCACTCCTCGGACATCTGACCCGTTTTGCAGCCTCCGGACTCTGTCCATTTCATCGTCCACCACAACTTCATTGTATTTTGTAGCATTTGAGGAGTTCGTACGTAGGAATACGAGTGACTTACTTGAAGCAGGCAATACAAATGATAAATGTAAAGGCGTTTTATCGTGGAAAAATGGTTTAGATTTTTGTAAATAATACGATGAAGGAGTTGAAGTAGAAGCCATTTTGTATTCTAATTCAAAAAAACACAAGGAGATATAGCTTAATAAGGGAAAAAAATTGGACAAAAATAAATAAGTTAAGATAATATTAAGTTCAGTGAAGGGTAACCTCACAATGTGAATTGTTATAACCATGCAAATATTATCTTTGAACAAGCAAATGAACTAGCTTCCAAATGTCCAGATTTTTTCCAGAGTTTAAACTTGAGGTGCAGAATGTGTCTCTAGATCTACAGTTACGTGTGAACTACAAGAAGTGGAGCTGATAGCTTCACTGTCGTCGGCTTCACTGTCCGAGAGAGATCGATTTTGGCATATTCTTTCGAGAATTGGCACATGCCTATGTTGTGGAAAAATTAGAGGGAAAAGAAATTTGTATCATCACAGCAGGGGCTTGCAAGTTGCAAAGCCTTTTTTCGCAATTAAAATCCTTAAAAACCAGTAGAAATGCCACAATATTTTCTCGAAGAGACAACTATCAAATTAAATCAGACTGTTGGCTAGTCAATTTTTATAGAAATTTTTCTCCCAGAACAGCGCAAAGCCTCTCTACAATGTCATAGATCATGAGTATGTACTACGCAGAAACTCGTATAGCCTGAATAGTCCTAAGAATACACTGGGTAGCAGCTGTCCCTGAAGTAAAGACCCAGACAGTTCTAACAATTTAAGCGTTAGTGTAAAAATTAATAAGCAGTGAAGCAAGATCTTTACTGCCCAGACTGCTGTTCTTATTGCAGAAAACCAAAAATAAACGTGAAGTAGATACTACAACTAATAATGCAAGGAACAAGAGTCTCATATGAGAAACAACATATTTTAAGTTCTCTGTAACTTGATGAACAACGTTCCAAGGAACAGTTTCTCAAAAAAAAAAGTGCAGTGGAATAGAAATTTTGGAACCATTCTTAATCATGCAATAGACAATAACAGGCATCAACAATGTTTGAATAATTACATTAAACCTTTGCAGCCTGGAACTTCAACCCATTCAAGTCCAATTTCGAGTAAACCACTTTCAACGTTTTTCAATCTAAGGATCATGTCCTGAGTAATCTTTCCTTTGTTCCAAACAATTGCGCTTTCATCAGCTAGGCAGTTATTTCTATTGGGCTGAACTCTGTTAACTTTGGTACCATCTGGAAGGTTTTCTAACCCCATCTTTAAACTTTCTATATAATCATTGATGTCGATCACAGCTTCTCCCATTCTGTCATCCCCGCTGAATGTGTCCTTGTCGTATACAGTCTTAACATAAAATTAAACTTCATCAGTAGGGTTACTAACTAGCACCAAGACTATCATTATTCTGACTCAACATATGCAAAAGATGCAATGACATGAAGTCATCAGATACATTTGTATACATCACATTGCAAAAGGAGGTACTTATCACTTTCTATATGCTCTGCATTCTAAAGTGCATATCTGCATTTTAGTTTAAAATTTCATATATAATTGCAATTTCAAGCTAAACCCGATAATGAAAACATGACTTACTAGTTTAATCGGAAGGCTTAAATCCTTAATGGATAGAGTGAGTTCCTCATTCCACACAGGATTGCAGTTGTCATGGATCACTTGAGTTTTAAGTTTCTGTCAATGCATGAACAAGCTGTCAGAGGACTTTGTTACACCACTAACAAAACACAAGTATAGCACATTGTCAATACAATACAAGGATCATGAGTGCAGAAACAAATTAAAGAAAGAGTAGAGCCCAAATTTATGAAACATGGATGACATCTATTTAACTTCATTTTGTCAACATACTACATTTCAAAACAAACATATTAAAATCAAATGTTTTTTAAGAAAAACATATCAATATTGAATGTTTTTCAAGAAGATAAAGTTTCTGAGGGAATATTAAAGACCTGGCGACCCATAAGGACGACAACATAAGGATCACTGGAGACTGCATCACGGACGGCTAAATTCCTTCCTCTACGTATTTTTATTTTCAGAAGGCCCAGCAAAGCATTCATCGTTCTGGAAACACCAAGGTTGATAATACTTTTTCTCGATCGTTTTCAACTCTAAAGATTGTTAAATTCAAAGATTTCATAGAGTTGTAATGTTTGCATTTGTATATACCATGTCACACAAACAAAGACACAAACTTGTGCATATAATTAAGGATATAGAAAAATGAAAAACTTCCGCAGGACTTGAGATAATTTAGGAGATATTAATTGTCCACCCTCCACCTATTATTCTTGTGGCCTATATTATTTACTGTAGTCTCAACAAAACAATTTTTGTTTAAAGATTTTTAATTTGTTTTCATGATTAATTTAAAAAATAGTGAATTATTATTAATATAATAAAGGTAACTATAAAGTATACTTGAACATCACTAGCCTTGCTGAAGGTATCTAATGGTGGTTGAAGGCTCATGGCAATCTTCTTGCTTGATTGCTTAGTGAAACCTTATCAAGACATGCTCTGGTAGTATCAAACTATATCTTTGTTTGAGGTACTTAATTCTCCACAAGACTAAAAATTGGATCAAGTCTCCGCCATATATATTTATCAATGCATAAGATTCTATCATAGTAAGCAGGACCAAGTTTCTGCTATCAATTTCAATCATGTCTATCGAATATCACTAGGTTTTGAACATCTGTATTGGATGTTGGAGGATTAATAGCATTCCACAGAAGAAGCAATTGGTATAATTAGACATCTGTTTCATACTGGTCATATCCTGTACAAAGTTTCAGCAACCCAACCTAAGCTCAAAAATTATTCCATTAAAATTCATAATGTTTTAACTTTTTGGAGCTTCCAATCTACCAAATCCAGCATCATTGACGAGTGGAAATTATGTGCTGACCATTAAAAATAACTTTACTGATGAAAGATACAATTAACCAAGGTTCATAATACAACATTACAATGTAGATTCCTTCTTTTTTTTTGAAAAAATGAAGTTGCAAACACTTTAGTATGTGGGTGTCAAATCATTTTAGATGTTAAACACCTCTTTCTCAATCAATATTAGTGGCATTAACATCTCCAACAATATCAGCGAAAGACACTCTGAGCATTGCAAGCATGGCCTCCTCAACTTTCATTGAGGTGATCCTCTTCTGGCCTAAAAATACAGGGATGTGAAACCTGGAAACATAAACTGGCAAGGCTTTATCAACATGTTTAGGGATATCTAGGAAGTGCTATATTTTTAAACTTTAATTCTTTGAATGGTTAAACTTTAATGAGGGCAATTCTTATTTTTTTATATCTATATTCTATTAACACATAAACCTAATGACCATCTGATCAAATCAACTGATCTTGGGTACAGGGTGTAGATAACTACTAAAACTTACATAAGCACCAAAAGATTCTGATTCAACAAAGTTCTGAGCTGAACAACCAATGTTGAATGTTTAAACAATAAGTTTCCTCGTGATTACAGGACAACCATTTTGAGTGCAGAAAACACAACATATTAAATAACAAGAAGCGCAAACACACTCCTAAAATACTTGAGTTCTTGACCATGACTTGGACAGGGCAAAAGTGCATCAGTTATCTTTGTTGTTAACTTGAAACATAAAGGACAATCAAACTAAAACTAAGAATTAGCAAAGTTATGTAAAGTAAATGAGAACAAGTCTTCAAAAATTAGAACCCTTACAAGAAAAGGTAAATCTAAAGAATGTCTCATCAGGTCAAAACTTTGGTGCCAAAACATGGATTCAAAAGACGGTGAGTAACTACCATTGCCGCCAAACAAAAGCCATCATAGCTAAAGTTTGTAACTTTGTATCCTGAGAACGGATGAGATCCACGAAATAATTTTAGAACGTATAATTCAGGTAAATAAGAAACAACATGAAACATTATTCCATTTGGGGTTAACGATATAAAAAGAAATATTTCGCATACCTGAATACAAGAACTACTGATGCCTTGCAGGAGAGTAGGATGTCATACTTCAGTTAACAGAAGCTGCTGTAATAAAGAGGTAACACTATCCAGTCTAAAAGTTATACCAAACGAATATTTGACCCCAAATTTGGTGTAATGCTATTCATTTGGTTTAAATTTTACACTATAATAGTGTAAATTAATACTATTACAATGATTTTTTAGTATACATGATGAATACGGTGTTTTGTCAACATATTGGTTCTTACAAAGACCATCTAACATTGACTAACAAGTCAAGCAACCCGGTTTATGGGTCTTGATCTTGAATCTTATAGGAGTCAGTGCTTCCGATTTACCCAGACACGGACCGCTTGTAACATACATCCAACAGAATGTTATATGTGTGAAGATCGGACAACTTCTTCTTTTAATGGTATTGAGCACAGCCAATTCTTTGTCCATTTACACTTTTAAACAATATGCCCGCTTGAGAGTATTGTAGGTGACTATATCAAGCATATTCACCTACACCATTCATTATCTCAATTGTCCACTTTACGGGAAACAATTTCATCGATCATCTGTTTAAGCAAACCTGAAACTCTTCCTGTCGACTGAAGTTGCAAAGGACCTGAAAGATCAGAATGCAATCCTTGACCGTAGATTAATGCCTTTCTCTATCATTTCAGAATGGAGGTTTAAAGCATTATCGACTAATCGTGGCTTGCACATATTCTTCGCACCAGGTCCTCAGTCAGGCTGTTCCATAGATCTGAACAACCACGAGATTATTAGAAGTGTGACCTGCCTTGCAAAGGCCTTTAATGATGCAATTCACGGAACACGCAAATAGCACCATCAAAATTATCGAAACCAGATTTAAATTTCTGTGGTACTAATTGGTGTAATTGTATATGAGTATCAGTATATGAAGGATGAATATCAAGAATACAAATTGATGATGAGCAACATAATAATTGAGAACGATAAGGAATAGTGATTAAAGAAAACATTGGTGGGGCTACTGTGTGTTTCTGTGCGGCTGGTAGAATAAATAAGAGTCTATTTAGGGTTACGCTACAGATAACATATACATTTGCAGTTCTTGTAGCTTCTATAAATGGGCTGGTTCGGGCCTTTGGGCTTAGTTTCAAACAATAAAAATAAACAGTTTCTTTTGGGCTGACATCTCAATTGAACTCATATTTCAAACTCTCCTTTAAGGTTTAGTAGCATAAATCCGTGCATCAATCTCGTGCGATGCACGGGTCCCATTAATATTTTAAATTTTTATTTATTCAGTTATATTATATTTTTAAAATATTTATATAAATATATAATGATTATAAATTTATAATAAAAATAATAAAATAACATGTGGTCGTAATTTAGTAGAATAAATAGATTATTTCTAGTAGTTTAACAATTTAGTAGTTTGGCAGATATATAACACTATTATTTAGTTGTATTCGTAGTTTAGTAGGATAAGTATATTATATTTAGTAGTAGTTTAATAATTTAGTAATTTATTATATATATAATATTATTTATCTATTTTTGTAATAATCAAAATTAGTTATTATTGTTGAACCAAACTCTTGAACCAAATTATCTCTATTCCGGTATTATAGTATATATATAGTATAGATATCATCAATCTTATGTGTTAAACTCTTATTAATTTGCTATATCATCTTCCACTAACAATTCACTCATTTAATTTACCTTCAATCTCCCTCTCTTTCATTTATTATCTTCATTTATTATCTCTCTTATCCATTTCTCAAATCTTTCTTACCCATTTCTCATTCTTTTTTTTCTCATTTTTATATTTTTAAATTATTAACTTTTAATAGTTTCATTTTCTTGACTAATTTTATCTTACTCAAAATTAATTTTAGTTACACAAATATTAATTATTATATCTTTTTGTATTTAATAAAAAGTTGATAATCAATATTTGTACCTTGGGAAATGTCATTTTTTAAGTTTTTATGTTTATATTTTATTCTATTCTCATTAATATGTAATAAAAATATTGTATTAATATATATTATTCAAATTAAACTATTTCAAAATAACTTTTTAAAAAATAACTATAATATAACCGGATATCGGTCCGTGAACTAATCTAGTTTTTATAATATT
Source organism: Apium graveolens (assembly GCF_009905375.1). Classification (NCBI taxonomy): domain Eukaryota; kingdom Viridiplantae; phylum Streptophyta; class Magnoliopsida; order Apiales; family Apiaceae; genus Apium; species Apium graveolens. The sequence continues at coordinate 247,730,731 of NC_133654.1, forward strand.
TTGGTATAAAACTCCTCTACAACTCAACTCTAAAGTTACACTATTTTGGTATCATACCAAAAGTTACACCAAATTTGGTGTCACACTAAATTTTTAGAGTTTTTGTATATTCTTATGTTGCTCTTGTACTCATATAAAACAAATTTGTTTCATTTGTATCCCACTACTTTATTACCTTTTAACTTTATTTTTGTACTTTTAGTGTTGGTGGGTTTGAGTTGAATTTAAAAATAATGGTGTTTTTATACCATTTGATGTAAAAATTACACTAAAATAGTCTAATGAGTTGGAGATGCTCTTTGGACACACGCCATAAAATTCATTGCACTTGCCCATAAACACCACATTAGAAAATTCGTTAGTTAAATATTAAATGTAAACTTTTTTTAATTATTAGTTATTAATGTTAAATGTATATTGGTAAAAGATTATTATATTTAAACTTGACTTTTTTAAGTTTAATATTATCCTACAGAGTCTTTTTTATTTTTTAAAGAATGATCGTCAAAAAACATATAGTTACTAAATTTTTGAATGATGCTGGCTTGCTAAATACTCTCTGTGAAATTCTGTCAAAAAAAATACTCTGTGAAATGGAAAATTTTGAAGAGGGGACAGCAAGGCATCAGACAGACGTGTACTTTGGCAAGGGATCAATATAAATGTATGGTAAATTGCAGGTTCAAAATTGATTCAAGAATACACAATTATAAAATCAATTACCAAGGGACCAAAATCTTTACAGGAAGGCATGCTGTTCTTATTACAGGACATTTCATACAAAATTAAATTAGTTACTACAATACATGTAAAAACCTATGGAACAACAGTCTCAAATAAGACTCAACACTCTGATGAAAACAACATATCTAGACTTCTCTGTAACTTGATGAACTTGACGTTCTACTGAATAGAAGTTTTTAAAAGCAAATTACGCTACGCAAGAGACAACATACGTGGCAATGTATTGAGTAATTACATTAAGCCTTTGCAGCCTGGAACTTCAACCCATTCAATCCCAATCTCGAGTTCCCCACATTCGACATTTCTCAGGCGAAGGAACATATCTTGAGTGATCTTTCCTTTGTTCCAGACAATAGCGCTTTCCTCAGATAAGCAATTTTGTCTATCTGGATGACTTTTATGAACAACGGTACCATCTGGAAGGTTTTCTAATCCCATTCTTAAACATTGTACATAATCTTTGATGTCAACCACAGCCTCTCCCATTTTGTCGTCTATGCTGAACATGTCCTTATCGTAGACGGTCTAAATACAAATAAAAATCTCATCAGCACGGTACTAATTGGAAAATTTAGCACCAAGCTACCATGTCATGTACATATGTTTGGAACAAAATCACAATGCAAACGGATATATACTGAGAGTTCAAAACCAATCATTTGTATTCTTAATTTGTATTCTGAAGATAGAGTGAATTCAACCGAATATGAAAATATTACTTACAAGTTTAACCGGAAGGCTCAAATCCTTAACGGAGAGAGTGATTTCATCGTTCCACTCAGGATTGCAGTTGTCATTGACCACATGAGTTTTAAGTTTCTACAAGTGCAGATATGAACTGTTAGTAGCAACATAAAGTAAGGTTTATATGCTCAAACTCTCTTTTTAATTGTAAAACTACAACCATCAGAAGTGCAATAAGAAATCAAAAAACAAAAGCCTTCCATGAATAAATTTAGCATTTTAGCAAAATAGAATTTTACGAATTCCATAAACTAGATTTATTCTCTCCATGTTACTATCAACAATTCATCATAGACACAGTCAGGAATAGAAATGTCAAGTTTTGTGCTTAAGTCTTTACAATACGAGGAATGCAAGGAAAATAAAACATATATACACTGCTAGGATCATTGAAAGATTCCAAGGACTCCACGCAGAATCGGTCTTATATCATTAGAATGGTGATCAATATTATTCTTCTGCACTTTTAGAGAAGCGCATAATAATTATTACATTGATATGCGCCTTTTTAAAAGTTAAGTTCTCACGATAAAAATTGTTCTCATCTATCGTTGTACAAGTTATGAAAAGAGAGAGACCTGACGGCCCATACTGACGACAACATAAGGATCGCTGGTGACTGCATCACGAACAGCTAAATTTATTCCTCTACGCACTTTTACTTTGAGCAGACCCAACAAATCATCCATTTTTCTGAAACCACCAAGGTTGATCACACTTTTTCTCTACGTTTTTAATTAAAAAGATTATCAAATCGGAGATTTCAAGGATTTGTAATGCTTGTATTTGTATAGATCATGTCAAACACACACACACACACATTGTGCATGTAAATGAAAGATATAGAAAAATGAAAGACTTCTCAAGGACTGGAGATAATTCAGGAGAAAATAATTGTCCACCCTCCAACTTCAGTTCATTTGGGCCTTTATAAAGATGCCAGTTTATGACTATAAATATCCACAATGTACAAGCTGTAAACACAAAAATTGAGTACCTTCTTATCTTATGAATGAAAATATATTAATGTGTCCCCTTTCTTTATTGGTGTAAAATGACCACCTTATTCTCACCACTCCCTCGCTAAAAATATAAATATAAATTATTATTTTTAGGTGCTATATAAACCACCCTCACAAATCCGGCTTGTTTTGACAAGTTTCGAACTCTTAACATCAGATTGTTAGTTAGAGATTAGAGATGCCATTAATATCATACAGATTTTCCGTATATGCAACCTAATACCAATTCTTATTTCCAAATGATTACAGAGGGAGAGAATAATAACTATCAAGAACATTGTCGTCAATATTAAAACCGACTTGCATTGTCCTAGCTTCTTTTCCATTCTTCAAACAATATAAATAATAATTTGCGAATGGTAGAAACACTAAGCAATTATTCAGTATTCGTTCCCAGAGAATTTTATGTCTTCCTTTTTCGAATTTGGAACCGAAAAGGACTGGTATTTCCGCTGCATTGGCATCAATCCGTGGCATCAAATCTCCCCAATACATTGAAATGGCACTATTTTTTGTTTCTTTTTCGATTTTCTTGATTTTAAAGTAACTTGAAAAATGTTGCTTTCTAAGCAAAAGTTATCGGAAGTGCTGGTCCGATACATTTGGTTGTGAATACAGAGGAGCTTGTGGCACACAGTGAAGCACAGTACACAACTTCAAAAAAATTGTGGAAAGTTTGGTAATCTGATTCTCAATTTCAAATATGTAAACAACTTTTTTGCATAAATTTGTAGATGACATGTGTGTGCGCGCATATATTATTTTTGTGACAGATGGGAAATGTAATATTCAAAGAAATATGCATTAAAATTGTCTGCTTCATGTCCGTACGGGAAAAAGTTTTTGCTCTGAAAATAACATTCCCCGACGACCTGGTTGCTAATTTGTTGGATTACTGATCACAGCTTTGTGTCCATCGGAGACAGTTAGTTCACACCGGGTTTGAAATTTTTTGTTGTGAGAAAATCAGGTGGTGGAGAAATTCATTGGCAATGAAAAATCAGTCACCGGTGTTATGCCCTTACTTGCTTGGGAAGGTGCACAGCATATCCATGAAGCAGGGACATGAAAATTGGAGGACATGGAAAGAAAATGCTTTTCAGATATAAGATAGAAAGTTATATAAGCATTACTTTCAATCTAAAAATTTGAAAAGTGTATTCAACACTTGATTAACGGTCGGAGGATTTTCAAACTTAAACACATAGAATTAGTTATGCAGGCTTGTCTGAAAATGAAAAAATCAGAATGATAAGTATCATTAAACAGCCTCTTAAATAAGATTAACACATGATCTTTAAAAACCTACATTATCTCGGATTGTTGTCAAAATGTTTCATCATCAGAAACGTGTAAATTAACACATGGTTCAGTAGATCTAAATCTCCGGAGATAACTTCACACTAGATTATCCAAGTTGTGGAGACAATGTGATTGCTCCGCTTTTCGTGAATTTTCGCCTTTGTTAATTGTTGTGGCTTGGCTGCCAGCTAAAGGTATGTCCAAAATGTAGGTGATTCAATTGAAAAAGTGCACTCCTCTGAAATCCTAAAAGTGATCCTAGAATCAAAGAACCAAAAAACTATCTTATCGTAACACATTTTTTTTCTTGGTGGCACAGCCATTAAGAAAAAAGATTACGCATTATTATCAGGTTAATGTTTTGCTCACTTTGTATTTGTAGGTGTTTAGGTCGTCAAACTTCTTTGTTTTAAATTGAAAAAAGATACATATATATCCATGCCTCCATGGACTGTGAAGATATGTTAAGTTAAGAAAAGTGCAATTTACATTTTTACATAACCATACACAAAATTTCATGTAGTAGGCGGAGGCGTGCCTGAAGGTGTGCAAGTGTTACGAGGGACACATTTTTTCTATATACATATGTATATATATGTTTACTAAAATAGGAAAAAGAATATTTAGTGAAAAAATATAATTTTTTTAATGTTAAAAATTTGTAAATAAAAAATAATTAAAAAAATATTATACATTTAAATAATATTAAATTATTATCTTTGATCAGTCATATTAATTCTAAAAATACTTATATAAAATTTTTTTTAAAACGAAAGTCGCATTATAAATCATTATTAATGCTCTAGTTTGACTAGAAAAGATACTACTTTTAATGAAAAAAGTTTATAGTTAACTAATATATTTATATATAGTTATTTTTTATTGGTATCAATATATATATTATTATACATTCAAATAATGATTCAAATTTTAGATATATTATTCATCTTAAAATATCCAACTTTAATGTATATATTTTATGAAACAAGTCAATTTAATATAAAAAAAATTAAATAATGGGTTGAAAAGATCTAAATTATAAGTTTATGTATAAATTAATTTTTATTTGAATATTTTTTGTTTATTAATATTATATCTTACTTTTTTATAAAATAATATATCATAAATCATATGTATAACTTATCTATTAAACATAAATATTTAATCTCTAAAATATAGTATAACATATTAAAATTTTGTATAACTGTTTTTTATTTAATTTTGATTATATAATAAAATTACTTTTTGTATTTTAATTATTATATTTTGTTTATAAACTTCAGATTTTATTATTTCATGTAATTTTAAAAAAAAAAAATTAGTAGGACATTTTTTTAGATTTTGAACATGGCACTTAAAATCCTAGGCACGGCTCTGGTAGTAGGGGTGTATAGACGAACCGCTCAACCGCATCCAACTACTCAACCGCTCGCAATCGAACCGTATTTTGCGGATAATCGTGAAACGCGGGTTGGTTGTGGATTTAAATTTTAAAAACCGCTCATTCGCAGTTTGGATGCGGTTTTAAATTCTTCAAAATCGAAAATCGCAAAATTGTAAAATCGCAACCGCAACTCGCAACATATATTTATAATAAAATATATTTCCAAAACTGTAGTCGATATCAAATAAATTAATAAGTATACACATTTATTAACTAATCTTAGGTTAATGTTAGGAACCATTATAAGATATATAACCAAACAAATGTAAAATGTAATCAACATGTAATTTTTTTATACTTTCTTTTTTATTTTCTCTCGCCTCCATATTTTTGTATATTTTAAATATCCTTACTCCACATGGAGCATTAGTTTGTATTTAATTTTTGAATGTAAATTTATCACGTAACTTAAACTTGAATTTATTAATATTCTGAATTTATTTTTTTGTAAATTATTAATTATTTTAAAATTCGCAACCGCAATTGACGCGGTTAACCGCAAGCGCTTGTGCGGTTGCGGATGACAATTTCAAGCGCTTGCGGATGACAATTTTCTAAACCCGCTCTTCGAGGTTTGATTCGACTTTTACTCCAAAACTGATCTGATCCGAATCGCGTACACCTCTACCATGTAGTAATACGAAATATCAAGAATAATAAAATAGCATCCACTTTAATTAATCCCTGATTAAATAATATACCGTGTTAGCTGTCCATTTTTTTTCCAAGTTCAACATGAGTTTAACTATCAAAAAAATTATTGTAATTAAAAAAGTATAAAATATCCTGATTGTACATAAAAAAAACTTGTGATTACTTGTCAATTCAAAATGCTTGCATGAAAATAGAAACCCTCAATTTACATAAATGGAATGACAAATAGGTGCCAAGCTACTATTGGTTAATGAGTTTTTATATCTTGGTAAAACAGGCAATACAATTGTAGAGAATTAATAAAGGAATCCAATTAGCATGTATTCCGAATATTCTCCTCCTAAATCCTCAAACTTGAACTTGACTGAGCTTTCAATAAGAGATTCTACAACCTTCCTTTCTTCTCGAACATTATGCCAAGACAAGAGTAGGAGTGATCTTTGTCAATCTCCCTTCCACCGTCGTACCAGTGCTTAATTTTTAAAACAAATTTCGAAATCCAGATTTGATATTGGAAGAGTTTAGGAGTGATCTTTGTTGATTTGTGATCACTACTGCTTGTTTTTTTAAAATAAGAAGATGTTATAACTCAAATTGTTAAGAGTTTAGTTCCTCCGTCCCGGCTAATTTTTTACGTTTGATTTGGGCACGACGGTTAAAAAATATATATATATAAAATAGTAAAAAAGAAAAAGAAAAGTGGGTGAAGTGGTGGAACCCGTTAATTTTTAATGTATAAAAGGGAGATAGTGGAGTAAAAGTAGTGTGAAAAGGAAAAAAAAGTGGGAAAGTGATTGGACCATTAACTATTTTTGGTAAATTTTGAAATATAAACAATTGGATGGGACGTCCAAAAAAGAAAATGTAAAAAAATAGTTGGAATCTAAGGATTTTCGTGTAATGTAATATAATTCATTTATAAAATTATAAGTCATATTTATTAAAAAAAACAAGGAGATGTTAGGCTCCAAATTCAACTTCAAAATAAATTTCATATTTCACGTAGAAAATTGTTTCAATTTTTTTTTATCACAAATTTACATCATAGAGCTAGTAGCTAGTAGCCAACCATAACCAACCGACCAAAATTGGGCTTAATAGCAGAAAAAATCAATTTGAATAAGACTAGTTTTTTTTATTTATATATCGGTGCTCATTACACCCCTGTTTTAATATTCCCCGTCCCAATATTTCTTTACACTTTCTTTTTAGGGATGTCGAATCTAATTCTTTATATTTCAAAATTTATCAAAATTAGTAAATGGGTCCCACAATTTTCCCACTTTTTCTCTCTTTTCACACTATTGTTACTCTACTATCTCTCTTTTATATATTAAAAATCAATGTGAGCCACCACTTCACCCTTTCTTCTTTTTCTTTTTCACTATATTATACATATTTTTTAATGTACATGCTCAAATCAAACGTAAAGAATTGGCCGGGACGGAGGGAGTATATTTGATCTTAAAAAATCAATGTGGGATGGTTCATGACGCTGCATGTAAAATAAATGTGGTGTGGCCTAGTTTTCATTTTGTTTGTTCTCTCTTTTTTTAACACGCATTTCGTTTGTTAGTTACCATTATTTGATATTTTCTCGAAAATCTTTAGATGTTAGATTTTTGTTTGTTGAACTATTTTGTCAAAAATATAATACTAATAATAATATTAGTTTATTTAAACTTGAATTTATAATTACAACCTAAATTAATATTTAATATTATAATTCTTTTACTCAATTTAAAATTTTCCGCACATGATAGATATTGTCAAAAAAACAAAAAAAATTACACACACTCATCCAGCACGGCTGCCCAAGTTGATGAAAGTGCAGTATAAATAAATCTGCTGTGCATAATGCAAAATGCATGAGCATGATCAACGCTCTGTTACAACTGCACTGCATAACAGAGTGAAAGAGTTTATTGTCAGAACGTCTCTGCTCTGCACTCTGGTACTACAAACCCTGATGTTTATCCCCTGTTCCATTTCTTATCACTTTCAGTTTGCTAGATTACAAAGAAACTGATTCTATAAGGATGTTGCTCACTAAGAAGACGAAGAAACAGGCTGCCTCGAGCAAGGAAACTCGCATATTGATAAGCGTCACGGTGATTGGAAGTCCCGGTCCAATCCGTTTGGTTGTGAATCAGGAGGAGCTTGTGGCTGCTGTTATTGATGCAGTTCTCAAGTCTTATGCTCGCATTGGTCGGTTTCCGATTTTAGGCACCAATCTCAATAGTTTCCATCTATATTGCCCTGCTTCCGGAGCTCAAGGTAATAATAATACGTTTAGCGTAAATTACAAAGTTGTAATGCCACTTTTTTATGAGTTTTGGTACCTAACATGCAGGTGTCAGGGAGTTCTTATCTAACACGTTGCTCCAGAACCATTGGATATATATATTTTAAGGATTATAGACCAGTGTGTTAAATAAACGGTGTCTGACAGGCGCTTGTCAGGGATCATGACCCTTTTTTTTAAAGGCAAAAGTAATGTCTCACAGTATATTGGTGTTTTAGCAGTTTAGAAGACGAAATTGATGTTTAGGCATCAAATTACAATTACCAAATTGATAAATCAAACAATAACCACTGTGCAATTTAATCCAATATAAACACAGTTTCTTAATAAAATTTTAAAGGGGTGCTAATTGTATTGGTTCTGTTCACTGTAGCTTTGAGTCCATGGGAGACAATCGGATCGAATGGGGTTCGAAATTTTGTTCTGTGCAAGAAGGCTGAGATGGAGAAGCCAATTGAAAATGAGAAACCAATCACAGCTGTGCAGTTTTCTGGGAAGGGAAATGGCAGGTGGAGGACATGGTTCAATAAATCTTCGAAGATACCTTCGCACTAGATTTTCCAAGTTGCAGAAACAATTATCGAAATTGATGAAGAGGAAAATGTAATAACGGAAATATTAGAGCTGTTTACGTTAAGATCAACCGTGCTAATGCTGTGAAGAATAAAGCAATAATAAATCACAACTTTGAAATGCAGCTATAGCACGAAACAACTAAAGTATTATAGTTTAGGCCGATCAAATTATAATTCACTGTATTTTCGTTTGGACTATCTTAAAAAATGTACACTCATCAAATTTTTTATATCACTTTTTTGACATGCTTTTTGATATTTTTTAAAGTATAACTCCTTTATATATATTTTTTTAAAAATTTAGTATAAAAATTTTATGTTTAAACTTTTATTCAAAAAAAAATATTACGAAACTATATTTTATAGAAGCCTCGAAATGCGTGTAAATAGTAAATGTATGGAAATCAACGTGACGGAGGGAGTAACTTATAACTTAAAGTTAAAAAATATCACATAAGTGATATGAATATCTTAACATTTAGGTGCTTGGATAATTTTACTTATAAGTTACTTATAAGCTGATATTGTATTTGTTAAATAATAATTTATAAGTTATAATTCTTTTAAAACAAAATTGAAATTGCAAATAACATGAATTAATAATTTTAATAGATGAATATGAAATATAAAAGTGATAATTTAAAAATAAGGATACAGATCTCGAGATAATATTATATAATATACACTATTCATCTTGACATAAATAAAATTATATTTAAATAGAATTTCAATTAAATTTAAATAACTAAAAATTATATAATATGATAAATTTATACTACTTATAAAATACAAATAAAATAATGATATTTAAATAAAATAAAATATGATTAATTCTAAGTCGGTATCTTGATCGAATTCTTCCGATTACCAATTTATACATTGAATATAAGCAAAACTCTTATCAAGAAAAGGTTATGGTTTTTTATATACACCACTAAAATATCATTTAATAACAATATTACATGAGTAGCCGGAAGAAATAAAGATTATTTTTCGCTTTAAAAAGTAAGGCATAATATTTTATATAATATAAAATAATTTTGATATATGAAAATAAATTGAAAAAAAATGCTTCAGAACAAAAGAGGACAAAAACAGCAGTGCACAAGGGGAGAAATGAAAACATGGAATGACGAATGTTAACAACACCTGACATTCTAACTTGTGAACTAAAATTGATTTAAAAACTAATTCTACTTATTTTGCCAAACCATCCATCTAAAGGAGAATGACCATTGGACCCTATATAAGTTCAAATGAAGCGTACCCAAATATGCACAATGTCGGCTCGAGATTCATTAGATTCATAAATTGAAGCATTTATGAGACAAAACGGTCGGTTAAAATAGTCATAATCGACCACGGGACATGGTCGGTTTTAACCTGGTCGGTTATGATTTTTGATCAGGTTTAACCCTCATAACCGACCAACATAGTGGTCGGTTAAGTGTCTGGACATTTTATTCAGATGTGGGGTCACTGTGTACACGTGGCAACACGTGTGCATACGTGTTGCCACGTCACTGAGTCATAACCAACCGAAGGTGGTTGTTATGTCTATTTTTAAAAAGTTGACTGGAACTCATAACCGACCGTGGTCAAAGTATGCACATCGGTCGATTTTATTTCAGAAGCTAATTCAAATGTCATAACCGACCGTACTAAAACCGACCACCCTCTAAAGGAGACGGTCGGTTTCATGAAGAAGGTGGTCGGTTATGTCCCTTGACGGTCGGTTTTCTGGGATCTGTAATGGGTAAAAGGGGTCATAACCGATCGTAGGTGGTCGGTAGGTGGTCAGTTATGTCTATTTTAAAAAGTTGACTGGAACTCATAACCGAACGTGGTCAAAGTGTGCACATCGGTCGGTTTTATTTCAAAAGCTAACTTAAATGTCATAACCGACCGTCCTAAAACCGACCATTTTCTAAAGGAGACGGTCGGTTTTATGAAAAAGGTGGTCGGTTATGTCCCTTGATAGTCGGTTTTCTGGGTTTTGTACTTGTCAAAAGTGGTCGGTTATGCCTGTTTTCGGTCGGTTTTAAGGTCTGATTTTAAAAAAAATTGCAGGTTTTTCTACGGTCCTTGTATACCAAACCAAATCAATACACAAACCAATCACAAATCCAATCCAATCACAACCAAACAACAATGACAATCATTAAACTATACTACTCACAATCATTCGCAAAAACTAGTAAATTTCACAATTAAACCATAGTAATTAAATCCAACGCAAACATTCACAAACTCCGATAACCGGAGTATTAAACCGTATCATTACATCATTATAATCAATCCTAAATAACCGACAAAGTATCAAACCATCACAACCTATTATATTACATCCGACAAATTAAGTCTTAAAAACCATCCCATAACCATCAAATTAAGTCTTAAAACCGATCAATGTAAACTAATCTGACAAATCTACATCGGACGATCCACCGCCATCACCGCCGCCATCATCAAAGTCCTCGTCATCGGAGGTCTCATCCTTGGACGTGTAATCCTTATCAACTTTCATAGCACGCCGATTATTTTCCTAGATACACAAGTTTAATTAAATTAGTTAAAAAGAAGAAACAAAATTTACATGTGAATGAAACAAATAAATAAATAAGAAGGTCAAAAATTATACCTCCGCAACACGAGCTTCCGTCTTTTGAACGATATCTTCAATCAAGGAGCTCATGATATGCACGATCTCGCCACCGATAAGGTTATTCTATTGCAACCTTTGGCTAGGATCGGAGGATGGATCCAAGGCCTCGAGCTATCTCCGCATCGAAAAGTTGGCGAGCAAACCGATTTGGATTAGCGTTATCTCGGAGCGGATAAGCGTCACGGTAATTGGAACTGGAAGTCCCGGTCCAATCCGTCTGGTTGTGAATCAGGAGGAGCTTGTGGCTGCTGTTATTGATGCAGTTCTCAAGTCTTATGCTCGCATTGGCCGCTTTCCGATTTTAGGCACCAATCTCAATAGTTTTCATCTCTTTTGCCCTGCTTCCGGAGCTGAAGGTAATAAAAATGTGTTTAGTGTAAATCACAAAGTAGTAATGCCACTTTTTTAAGGGTTTTGGTTATCAAACACGTTGCTCCATAACCATTGAATCTGTACTTCAAGTATTGTAGGTGGGTTACATAAACGATGTCAGATACGCGGTTGTGAGAGACTAGGACCCCTTTTTTTAAAAGTCGGAAGTAATGTCTCACAGTATATTGGTGTTTTACTTGTTTAGAAGACGAAAGTGATGTTTAGCGCTCAAATTGCAATTACCAAATTGATAAATCAAACAATAACCACTGTGCAATTTAATCCAACATAAACGCAGTTTCTTAATAAAATCTTAAAGGGGTGCTAATTGAATTGGTTCGGTTGACTGTAGCTATGAGTCCATGGGAGACAATTGGATCGAATGGGGTTCGAAATTTTGTTCTGTGCAAAAAGCCTGAGATGGAGAAGCCAATTGAAAATGAGAAACCAATCACAGCTGTGCAGTTTTCTGGGAAGGGATATGGAAGGTGGAGGGCATGGTTCAATAAATCTTCGAGGATACCATCACACTAGATTTTCCAAGTTGCAGAAACAAAGATTGAAATTGATGAAGAGAAAAATGTAAAAATTGGAGCTGTTTACTTTAAGATCCCCGACTTCAAAAATTAATGAGAAAGTAAAAGGTGGAAAATTCAAAACAATGGATTGATAAAATTTCAGTTTGATTATCTGCGTTATTGCAATTGAGTTTTGTGTCTTGATTCTTGACTCTGAAACTACAAAATATTGAAATGTAGCTATCTAGCGAACGCCAAAAATATAATAGTTGAGGCAAGTCAACTTATAATTCACTCCCATAATGTCTCATCAGATTCATAAGATTCATAAATGGTAGCATCAAACTCACAGTCCTCAGTCGAGTCCCCTGGAAACCGCACATGTTTTATTTGTCGACCAAGTCTTCTTTCAAGGGTACCTTCTTCTTCAAGTGCTTTCGAGACGTTATTACATTGTCGAAGGTCAATATATTCAAGACAATGAAAATGATTGAGAGTAGCTACTAAACCTCTGAGTGTCATCCTATTTCCCAACAGTTGCAAATGGCGTATTCTGGACATGTCTTACAATAGCAAGAGCATGTGCATCACTCTCTCGAGAAAGATACCGAGGGTAATCGTAAGTTCTGGCATTCAATGTGAATGATTTGAGGCGAGGGCAACAACGACCAGCAACTTTAATACATTTGATCGGGATCGTGGACGTGTATAAAAATTGTAAATCCTCCAACAATAGAAGGTTTCTCAACAATTGAGTCAATCCTTCTTCAGATATACTGAAAGTCTGAAATCATGCGGTTCCTTGTAATCATGAGGATAAATACGACAATATTCTAGTCGTAAACGTCTCAACTGACTTGACCTGAAAAATTGTTAACAAGAAAATTAAATAATGCATGTAGGATTAAATATATCCTAGAAAACGTAAATTAATCGTTTGTATGCATCTCTAATAATATAATATGACTATATATACGCTTCAGAATTTAGTTTATGCATCCACAATTATATAGATTTTTTAAAACATATACTCATTTGTGTTGAATATAATTTGAGATGTATACAAACGATAACGGTTGAATATTTATTTTAGGTACAAGTTGAGATGATATGTTATGAACTTTAATTTCAGGTGTGGATTGCCTAGGATTTTATTCGAATCTCGTAAAATTGAGAAATACGATAACGGTGGAATTTCAATTTTAAGTTCAGGCTTGTGTAGGATCTAATTTGAGTGAAGAGGACAAGATTTCTTTCTTGCCTTCCATGCCTTTTAGCAGGGCACCTTTGAAATCCATGGCTGTCAGTGTCAGGTGTGGACGCCTGTGATATTTATGCAATTATCAGCGTCTCTCATCGTAGCGGATCTTTTTCGTCGGAGTAGTGGATCTAGAAGCACCAATTATCAGCGTCTACTTAATCTTTCTGATAGAGGTGCATACTGTTTGAACATCATTACGGGCAAAAACCAGCAATGATTTTAAAAAATTTAGCTACAGAGGTCTAAAAACGAAGGCACATGAAGTAAACAAAAGGCGCAACAGTACCTTTCACCAAAAAGTAGTATCTACACATTCAGATGAACTGTCAATGCTGGACACGATATGGAACTCCCTCTATATCGATTCGTAGAGATTATGAATCAGAATCATAGTTTCTGACAGTACATGGTTGTGTTGTCAGGTGTGATCAATGCAGGTTAACTTGGCTTAATCCCTATACACTATACTATATTGTGTATAGTTCTGAAATTAACAGCTACTTGGAGCAAGGTCCCAATAAGATTCTTGCTAAGAAAAGAAGAAGGCAACAGATTTGTTTGGGGAAAAATAGCTAGAGAATACAAAACCAAATAGCTGCTTGTTATGAAAAGTGGCCAAATCTTGAAAAAACACAGCCAGACAAGGAAGATAATTGGTGTATGTAGAGAAAGAGAGGATATTATCTCTCATATCAAATCTAATCACAACATTTCAAAAAAAAAAATCTCATCACCAGTTGCAGAGAACTACGGAAATCAAGCAGACTGTCAGGGCTGACATTGCGTGAAGGGAGCTTCTTCAATAGATTTCCGTAATAAATCAGTGGAAGAATGCTCCTTAATGTCATATTGCACAACTATACTGCCCTGCTCTAAAGTGCTCTATGTAATCTGAAACAAACTGCTCTGAAATCTGAGTTGCTCTGTAAAATACCAGGGGATCAGAATGTTTTTCAAGTTGGGAAAAATGACAGTTGAATGAATGATGGTGGACTGAGAAGAGATCTAACAAAAGTAAATTAAGGGATTTTCAAGAAAAAAAAACTGCTCGGTTGTTACTGTTGCCATGATTACGTGAAAAAAGAAGACAACATGCATGATGACTAATTTTCAGCAAATTTTAATCTGCACACTGATGAACAAACAAAGAGTTCTAATTAAAAGAAATTGTAAAAATCCAACGAGGCAACAAAAATCTCATACCAAGCTATTCAGAATTGTTAAAGATAGCGAAGTATTTACACAAACAACAGAGAGCAAATTGAGGAAAAATAAGAAGGGTGTTGCACTTAGTAAAATTTAATGAAATAAGAGAGCTGCTGAAAATCCATTATCCTAACTTTTGTTGACCAAATTACAAGTATTTTGATATCTAAAAGAGCACAGAAGTCGACAAAGTAACAGCAAAGATGAAGGCAGAACACAAATGAAGAAAGAAAGTGCAGATGCGGTGAGTGACATGTGGCCTGAAAATTGCCGATGCAGAGGTATACCATAGAAACTGAGGAAAATTAGCAGCATATACTAGACAGTCTAGACGACAATTGGGCAAACAAGAAAATTTGTTACCCGAAAAACTACAAGTGGCCCGATGCAGCAGTAAACAAAGTTGCAACGTCAACTTCAGTACAAATAAATCAACTAAGCAGCTAGTATGACATAACAAGCATTAAAAAGTTTAGAGAGACTAAAGCAATAATCGGAATTTTGAAGGTGCCTAGAAAAAAAAAGGAAGAACACAACAGGATGCCTAGAGTAAGGAAATGTGGAGCCAGCAGAGACAATAAAAGAGCAAGAAAACAAATGCTAGTAGAGCAGCTACCAGTGACTTGGTAGTGAACAGAAGGTTGAATTTTAAAAAAAGAAACGGGAAAGGTGGTCTGAAGCTAAAATAAATACACGCATCTTGAAAGTGAAGCAGTCAAAGGCACAACAGATTTTATATATGAAGAAAATTGATCTGCTCATTACATTTTGCCTGGATATATGGAAGCAAGAAGATAAATAAATAGCAGCAAAGGGTCCAGAAGAAGAGAAGAAAAGCTTCAAATATTCTCTGCGCCTAACTGATTCAGCCTTGCTTGCACACTCATATGATATAATTTGTCTCGCCAGTTCTATTACAACAAATGCAGTACTGCAAATGTTTCTTGAGATGCACATGAAATGACGGTGTTGGTCTCAAAGTCTATGGTTCTGCAACTGCTTTAGTAGGAATAAAAAAATCATAGTTAATTTTTTTAAAATTAAACCAAGTCCGTTAATAAAGCATTATCTAACAGAGGAGCAGGAGAAGATGCAGTAAAGAAACTTAAGGTACAAACCTAACAGCCTACAACAGCTGATCCAAACAACATAAGAAGCTGAGGCCTAGATCCACTGACACACACAAACCTAACAGCTTGATTTGGGTTGGTCAATATTTTTGGAACGTTCATGCCTTCATGAAAAACAATGCAAGAAGTCTTCATAAATGTTTTTCTAAATTATTAAATAGATAATTTCTGAGTTAAAATAGATTGATGGGGGCAAGAGCATGGGAACGACTGCCCACTGCTGCCCTAAGCTTGGTCTCAAGCTTGTCAATTTCCTGAAGGTAACATATTTTACTACATATTAATTGTAATTATGAACACAATAAGGGAAATTTCCACTTTTTCACATAAATTTTATGATATAAAAAGTATATAGATTATGCCTACATTATATGCAACAATTATTAAAAAGATTGTTTCAGGTCTAAATGAACATATCTTGCTGTAAAAACAAAAAAAAGATATATCCGAGTAACTGAATATTGTATTACAGGTATATAAACTGAGATGACAATGCTCGTGTACCATCAGATTCACTGTAATCTGCCGATTCAAAGAAATATTCATCAGACTCCCATATTCTTAGCATCAAAAATTCATTAGCAGTGGCAGTCATCATATAAATCACAAAAATCATCTATAAATTCATAGTCTTTAATCGAGTCCCGGGGAAACCTAACATGTTTTATCCGCTTACGAAGTTTTCTTGCAAGTTTTATATGCCGAGGAAGTTCATATGAAAGTCTAGCTACTTCAAGTACTTCTTCAAGGAAATAAAAGTATCGAAGATCAAGATATTCAAGAAAATGACACTGATTAAGAATAGCCCTCAAACCTGTTTCCGTCATCCTATTCCCAAAAAGTTGCAAATGGCGTAATCTGGGCATATTTCTTACAATAGCAAAAGCATCTGCATCACTCCTTCCAAGCTTGTAGGTGTGGCAAAATTTCTCACTGAATGTAAATGATTTCAGGTGAGGGCAACAACGACCCGCAACTTTAATACATTTAACAGATATTGAGGTGTGGGGAAAGTGCAATTCTTCCAACAATGGAAGATGTCTTAACATTTCGATCAACCCTTTATCAGTAATATGGAAATCAGGTGGTTCTAATCCTACGCAATCACCAGTGTAAACATCGCAAAATTGTAATTGTAAACGTCTTAGCTGACTTGATCTGCAAATAATTTACAAGATTAAAAATTAGATTGTCAAGTCAGAATATTAGAGCCTTGAAATTTTACATATAGCTAGAAATTAGAATGACAAACTACATAAAATATGTGAACCTAGCTAGCTTAGCCGGACAACTGTAGTAACTAGCTATTAGCATAATTATTTTCGTAAAGACATAAAATGAATGTAAAAAATTGAAGAAGACGATAACGGTTGAATTTCAACTTCAGGTCCGGTTTGTTTAGGATTTAATTCTGTCCGTGAGTCTCGTAAATTTGAGGAAGAGGACATAGAAGACAATTGCTGAGTTTCAATTTTAGGTCGGGACTGTGTGATTTCTTTCATGCCTCTCAGCAGTGCACCTTTGAAATCCATGGCTACAACCTGTGATGATTATGCAACAGTTTCCTTGGATTGCAAGTTTTGTTGTTGCCTCAAAATTAAACAGCTTACGAGCTAGGTTTTGTTGATACAAGATATAGATCCGATCCTGGGCTCATATTAAATACGCCCGATTTTGGTCCTAAATTCTCAACATGGTAGGAATAGAAACCTGACAATGGGAAAACTGAAAAGTATGACTTGCTCCTAAAGAATTCTAGTATATAAGTCTGATTTTTTTTATCATTACATATTATAAAATTTAAAATATAATTTTAATATCTTGTCATTGGGATTGGAATCTTATATAATTTTATAATACATCACGGTTATTTTTATCATTATATATTGTAAATTATAATTTTAATATATTGTTGGTAGGATTCGAATCTTATATTTCTTGTATAATAATTTTTAAAATTATATCTAACGGTTCTCATTAATTTGATTTAACGGTTCTCAATTAAGTAACCAATATTTCATCTTTAATATAATAGTATGGATATGTATGATCATATTTAATCTTCACAAAGTGAACCCAAGGAATTGCGTTATGTTTGATTATTTTAAATTTAGATTTAGATTTATGCATACATATTGAAAAGAACACAAGATAACAACTTTACTGGGTAACCCTAGTTCACCTATCTCCACACAATCTTCGTATTAATTCAATTTTCACGATCATTGATTTCAAAAAACAAGCACTCTGCTTCTATACTTAATAATTCAATAACCAGAAGACAAGGAAGCTAAAAAAAGAAGCTGCCAGCTCCTATTTCGAAAGGAGATATACGAAAGAAAAATGTAGTAAAAAAATCAAAAGAAGCAGCAGCAGAAACCAGCGAGGACTCTAAATTCAACAAAAAGTAGCATCTACATATTCAGATGAAGTGTCAATGCTATGCAAATGCATAATTAATAAATTAATGAGGACAGAAGAATGTAGGCGCAGCTCAGCGTTTGTCAAAATTTGTGTATAGTGCTGAAATTAACAGCCACTTGGAACAAGGTCCCAATATCAAATCTCATCACCAGTTGCACAGAACTACCGAAACAAGCAGACTATCAGGCCTGACATTGCGTCAAGGGCGCTTCTTCAATGGAAGAATGCTCCTTGTTTGACACATTGCACAACTATACAGCCCTGCTCTAAAGTGCTCTATGTAATCTAAAACAGATTGCTCTGAAATCTGAACTGCTCCCTGAAATATTAGTGGATCAGAATGATTTTTAAGTTAGGAAAACGAAACACACCTGAATGAACAATTACAAAAGTAAATTAAGGGATTTGCAAAAAAAAAAAAAAAGAAACCACATGGCTGTTACTGTTTCCATAATTACGCGAAAAAAGAAGACAATAGGCGTGATGACTAATTTTCTGGAAATTATAATCTGCACACCTATGAACTCAAACAAAGAGTTCTAATAAAAAGCAATTGTAAAAATCCAATGAGGCATCAAAATTCTCCTACTAAGCTATTCGGAATTATTAAAGATATTGAAAGTGCAAATCAAGCCATCATGATGGCCATCACTGGTCGATTTACTAGAAATTGAATCAATATGCAAAGTATTTACAGAAACAACAGAGAGCAAATTGAGGAAAAATGAGAAGGGTGTTGCACGTATTAACAGTTAAATAAAAAGAGAGCTGCTGGAAATCCAGTATCCTAACTTTTGTTGGCCAAATTAAAAGTGTGTTGATATCTAAAAGACCACAGAGGTCGACAAACAGGAAAAATGAAAGCGGAACACAATGAAGGAAGAAAGTGCAGATGCAGTGAGTGACATGTGGCCTGAAAATTTCCGATGCAGAGGCATACCATACCAATTGAAATTAGCAGCATATACTAGAGAACAATTGGGCATACTAGCAAATTGTACTGAAAAAACCACAAGTGATCCGATGTAGCAGTAAACAAAGTTGCAAAATCAATCTCAGTACAAATAAATCAACTAAGCAGCTAGTATGACATAACAAGCAGTCATAGAGTTCAGAAAGTCTAACCAATAATCGGAATTTGGAAGGTCCCTCGAAAAAAAAGGAAGAACGCAACAGGACACGTAGAGTAAGGAAAGGTGGAGCCAGCAAAGAGAATAAATAAGCAAGAAAACAAATGCTAGTAGAGCAGCTACCAGTGATTAAGCAGATAACAAAAAGATGAATTTAAAAAAAAAACATGGAAATATGGTGTGAAGCTAAAATAAATACATGAATCTTGAAAATGAAGCAGTCGAAGGCACAACAGATTTTAAACATGAAGAAAATTTATCTGCTCATTACATTTTGCCTGGTATAAAAAAATAGCAGCAAAAGGGTCCAGAAAAAGAGAAGAAAAGCTTCAAATATTCTCCGCCCCTAACTGATTCGGCCTTGCTTGCACATTCATATGATATAATTTGTCTTGCCAGTTCTATTACAGAAAATGCAGTCCTGCATATGGTTTTCGAGATACACATGAAATGAAGGTCTTGGTTTCAAATTCTACGGTTCTGAAGCTGCTTTAGTTGTAATAAAAAAAACATTGTTAACTTTTTTAAATTTGACCATTTGTTAATAAAGCATCATCCAACAGAGGAGCATGAGACAAGGAGAAGATGCAGCAAGAAACTTCAAGTACAAACCAAGCCTACAACAGCTGATCCAAACAGCATACTTTACCGTGACACAAACATAAGAAGCTGAGACCTAGATCCACTGACATCTGACAAATACACAAAACTAACAGCTTGATTTTGGTTAGTCAATGTTTTCGGAACGTCCCCTGCCAAGACATGATGTTCATGCCTTCATGAAAAACCATGTAAGAAGTCCTGGTGAATGACTTTATACATTATTGAATACATAATTAGTACTGAATCAAAATAAATTGATGGGGGCATCGGAACCACTGCCCCCTCCTGCCCCGAGTTTGGTCTCAAACTTGCCAATTTCCTGAACGCATATTAATTGTAATTGATATTAAGGAAAATTTCCATTTCATCACATAAATTTAATGCTAAAAAAGTATATAGATTATGCCTAAATTATGTGTAAAAATATTAAAAGAATGTTTAAGGTATAAGTGAACATTTCTTGCTGTAAAAAATAAAAAAGTTGGATATGAGTAATTGAATATTGTGTCACATGTACAAATTGAGATTACAATGCTCGTGTACCATCAGATTCACAGTAATCTGCCGATTCAAAGACATATTCATCAGACTCACATATTCTAGCATCAAATTAATAATAGTAGCCATACTTAAAATGACGAATTTCAGCTTTACATTCATAGTCTTCAGTGGAGTCCAAGGGAAACCTAACATGTTTTATCCGCTGACGAAGTTTTCTTGCAAGATTTTCCATTGCTTGTCTTCTCTGCGGACAACGTTTTCCTAAAAGACTATCTACATCAAGTACAGCATAAAGGAAATAACATTCTCGAAGGTCAAGATATTCAAGACAACGACAATGATTAAGAATAGCCTTTAAACCTCTAACTGTCATCCTATTCCCAAAAAGTTGCAAATGGCGTAATCTGGGCATATTTCTTACAATAGCAAGAGCATGCGCATTATTTGTTTGACGCCAGAACTGATAGTCATATATCTCATTCAATGTAAATGATTTCAGGTTGGGGCAATGACGACCAGCAACTTCAATACATTCAACAGGAATCGAGGTGTGGGGAAACTGCAATTCTTCCAACAATGGAAAATGTCTTAACATTTCGATCAACCCTTTATTAGTAATATGGAAAGCCGGTGGTTTTGGTTCTACACAATCATCTGTGTAAACATCGCAAAATTGTAATCTTAAACGTCTTAGCTGACTTGATCTGCAAATTTATTTACAAGATTAAAAGTTACATTGTCAAGTCAGAATACAAGAGTCTTTATTGTGTCCAATAGCTAGAATTAAAAATTATATAAAATATTTAAACCTAGCTTAGCCGGATTATTGTAGTAAGCTATTCTATAATAATTAGAGTAATTAAATAACAAAGGGTAGCTGAACTTTACACCGATTTTCAAGATATAGGCTAATTTTTCAGATTCTCAAAGTAACGGCTGCCATCAAATCCCGTCAAATTTTCGTTGTTAACTAATATATTTAAAAGTAAAATACATGAGTGATTGTTGTACTTTATACGTATTTACAAAATAGTGAACAAACTTTCATAAGTTGCTAACATCACTTTCCGTCTTTTAAAAGAATGGCTCTCGTCGAATCACTACTCGCACCACACCTTCATTCCTATAAAAAGCATATGATATCGCTAACCAATCAGATGCACAAAAAAAAAACTCAAATCATCCATTGTTTTTCTTCTATTTTCTTAATTCAATCAAGCACTCGGCTTCCATTTTTTTTAACCTCCTCAAACAAAACCACGAATCAAAAATTTTAACACAATTATGGAGATGAGCATCCACCCGCTGAAAAAACCCACAACCAGCATGATCATCGGAATAATTTCATAATCGATGTCTAGTATTAGTATTAGAACATTCCTCGGCTCTTTTGCAATAATAGTATGCCATTATTTAGTTTTTAGGTTGAAATTAAAATCTAGGTTGTAAGTCGTAAAATTTTCCTTGGTGTCCAAGTGTTGTTGCTGCCTCATAATTAAATTAGGTTTTAATCGGGTAAGGGTAAGGTTCTGTTTGGGAGTTGTGTTGAAAACTGATATGATGTGATAAAAAGTGTGGGTGGGAAAAAATGCTGTCAGGAAAATTAGATAACTGTTTGGTATTTTTTTTTAATTTATGCATATTTTGAGATATAATATATCAAAATAATGTTTTTGAGAAGGTTTGATGAATAAACTAATAGTTATTTCTTACAAAAGCTGAAAACAATTTTTTCCAAAAGCAAGCATGGAGAGACATGTTTTTGCTAACAGCAGTTTTTAGACCAAAAACGTTTAGAATTTACCAAACACCTTTCTGACAGTTTTTCAGCAAAAAGCTGATGTAACTGTCTGCAACGACAATACCAAACGGGGCCTAAATAGGTTAATAAGTTGTTACTTTCAATAAAAATAACTAGCTCTATAAGTAGGCACGAGCATCCTCTATAATATTACATAATTCTTTAATAAATTTCAATTTTTATTTGAGATATTTGAAATTCAAGTCGGTGATAGATGTTGCGACATTACAAACTTATTTTTTTGTTATATTCAGCGTGATTATATTATTATCGATTTACCCGGAAAAAATTAATACTACACAACATGTTATTTGTGTCGTATTAATTAATTGTACTTTGTTGATATGGATTTCGTTTGAGATACGTGCATGCTGTAAATGCAATTATATTATTGTCAAATTGTCACTAAATATTTAATACTACATGGTATGTTCTTTATATTGTATATATAGGAATTTCCCGTAAAACAAGATGTGATAATTATATTGTGTATTTTGTAAACAAGTATTTGATACTGCACACACGTATAAAATAAAAAAGTTTTGAACACTATTGGGTGGAATATGGCGGCGGTGATTCAAGAGGCGATTCAGGAGGCGAATAAAGCAGCGACAGGGGCACGTCTGAGATCTGAGACTCTGAGAGTGGGGGAGTGCAGTGAAAGGTGGATAGTGAAGGGTAGTCAAAGGTATCTGAATCGGGAAGGGGGGTTTTGTGAGTAGGGAAGGGCGTCCGTCTAGAGCAAAAAATCATGAAAATCTGATTAAGAGTAAGGATGTTCAGTCGTATATTGACTTTGGACAAGGGATTTGGTATACCAAGTCTGGAAAGAGGTATAGAAGAGGAGATCCAGTCAGTAATAGATCTAAGGTTCTTGGTGGGGTAAAAGATCAAGAAGAACTGAAGTATGAGTCGAATTACAAAGCTTATTGGTTCCTGTTAGAAAAAAAAATGCTCAAGGCGATTCTAAATGGAAACGAAGACTTCAAAGTGGTGGCTTCTACGAGAATACGCTTTCTTGAAAAAGCAATTGAGTCGGGCTTACTTCTGGAGGGACTTAAAGGGGATGAAGAGAGTTTATTTAGGATTCAAACTTATTTGATGAATAATGGTTGGTGGGAGAAAGCTAATAAGATCAAAATTAAAGACTATGGTCTAAGTTTTGGGATGGAAGATTCGGGCCTTCGTTTGCAAGAGGATTTGTTATTAGAGTTCATTCGAGATAATAGTGGTTGGGTACATCCAAATATTTTGAAAGATCTCAGTAAAAGGGACAATGGAGATATCAATATGGCCTTCAACCAGATTCATTATAATTCTCTCCAAGCCTCTAGATCGACGGCTTCTTGACACACAGAATAAATAAGGGGATCGGGTTTCAATCGTATTGGATTTTATTAATTCACACAGTGGGTTGGTGAAGGATAACATTTTGCAAGAGGCTTTGAAAGAAAGGGATGACGCTAAAGCCTTGAGACAACTCCACATCAACTCCCTGCCAGGAAAAGTTGATCACGATCCTCACTGTAGGAACTATAAAGAGGATTTGAACTCTACCCTTGGAGGCTGGGGGGGATAAAAATCTGCTACACTCTAAACCTTTGATTGGATCGCATAGGAGGAGTGATATGCTGCTGGTAGGGGCTCTAATAAAGGCTTCATATCTGTTTTCTGTGCAGGATTCTCGTTTAAAGTCCAATTAAAAGAGGTTTGGTCTTTCTTCAAAAGGAGTGGTATATTTTTTATTAAAGATATTATTCTGCCGGTTAAAAGGGATAAAAATAACAGAAGGTCTGGATTTGTTGTTATACAAAACTCTCTACAAGCACTGGATCTAATAAGTAAGATCAATGGGAAAACCTTCATGGAAAGCAGGTTATTATTATCTTTAGCGCAATCCAGAAACATAAAGTACATGAATTTAAGGGCATCCTCTTAGAAGAAGGAAGCAAATTCAAGACATAAATCCTGTATTACTAAAATTAGCACGGATGTTGTCAATCATGGGGGAAGTACGAAGGGTGAAATATGTGATATAAGTAAGAAGAGTGGGCATTAGTGGGGGAAAGAGTCGGTAATGGAAACAGTTACTTTGGGGCTTAATAAATCTTTTTTGGAGGAACTTGAGACCAGTCTTCTGCTGCATACAATAAGAAGTGAATATGTGGAATGTGTATCTGCGTATCTTGAAGGTCTTGGTTTTAAAGATGCGACAGTGCGAGGGCTATCCAGTAGGAAATTTATGGCCCATTTTCCAGATATTAGAAGCCTGGAAGATTTAGATATTGATTGTATGAGCATTGCTTTTGAAAGGGAGGAAAGAATTGTTTGGCGGGATTTGCATTTCAACAGAAGGATTTGGGTGGAATGTATAGGTTTGTCTATTGTTGGTTGGGAAGGGCGAAATTTTGATAAACTTTTGTCAGGTAAGAGAGACATACTTGGTTACTTTGCCTTCTAGGATGATGCGGGGTTTCTTAAAAACCCTAAATTTTTGATTAAAATGGAGAACTGTAGATGGGAGAATTATGAGGTTGAGGTCATCTTAGGGGAATACAAGTGTAAAATCATAATCGTTGAATGTAGCCCTCCAGATAGGTTCAATGATATTAAATAACTATTTCCTGTTACGACCAAAGCTTCGGAATATAAGAGTGACATAGAGAAGAAATCACCTAAACCCAGTATGGAACATACCGCAGATGATAGGATTAATCTAGTGCTCTTTGCAGAACTCTTCCATGATTGAATTCTTGAACTCAATGCCATTATCTCTTATTATTTTAACAGAATCTTTGACCAACTTATCCAGCTGTCTGACATGATCAGTTAGAGTATATGCAGTTTCATTTTTCTTGTGCAAGAAATACACCCAAGTGTATCTTGTGAACTCATCCACTATAACCATAGCATATTTCTTCTTTGCAATGGACATGACATTGACTGGACCAAATAGATCAACATGCAGTAAGTGATAAGGCTCAAGAATTGAGGATTCAGTTTTGCTCTTGAATGAAAATTTTCTTTATTTTGCCTTTTGACATGAATCACAAAGGCCATCAGGAGCAAATACTGATTTTGGCAGTCCTCTCACAAGATCTTTCTTTACTAGCTCATTTATGTTGTTGAAATTTAAATGAGAGAGTCTCTTGTGCCAATTCTAGCTTTTTTCAATTGATGCTCTGCTTAACAGACAGATTGCAGAACCATCAGAGTTTGTTGAAAGTCTAGCTTCATATATGTTACTATGTCTATAACCTTTCAGAACCACTTTGCCTGTAGAATTACTTAAAACTTCACAGTGTTCTTCAAAGAAATCCACATGATAACCTCTGTCACAGATTTGACTCACACTAAGCAGATTGTGTTTAAGTCCCGAGACAAGAGCTACTGTTTCAATTATGGCATTCCCAAGATTGATATTGCCATATCCCAGAGTCTTTCCCATGTTGCCATCTCCATAAGAAACTCATGGGCCAGCTTTCTCCACAAAGTCTGATAGCAGGGCTTTATTTCCAGTCATATGTCCTGAACATCCACTGTCCAGAACTAGGATATTTTTCCTGTTGCCCTACAATCACAAAGACCACTATTGGTTAGTTTTAAGGACCTAGACTTGCTTAGATCGTTTGGCCTTTATAAGTTTGTTAGCATTTGCATCGGATTTAATTTCAGAGTTTATGCTAACTTACTTCTTATCAGACTTTATATCAGACTTTGCATCAGAATATACACTAGAAGGAATTACACTAACTTTCTTCAAAGAAGGTTTTATTTGATAATAATCATAGTACAAACTATGATATTCCTTACAAGTATAAATAGAATGCCATAAACTATTACAATGAAAATAAGGATTTTGTGATTTAAACCTAACAGACTGACTCTTAACTCCTGATCTAGGAGGTAAAGAGTTTATATCTTTATTTTTCCTGCAAAAAGAAGCAAGATGGTTAGAGTTTCCACAGTTATAGCATTTCTTTCTGGGAGCATTAGGAACAGGCATATAATTATTACTTTTATTCACACCTTCCTTTCCATTCCTATTTTCCTAGCTTCCTTTACCTTGTTCACATTTCTAATCTGTTTCAGCTTATGATTAAGCTGCTTCTTTGTCATTAAACATATGTTTACTGAAGCTGGTTTGTCCTGTTTCAATTTGTCAGAAGTTGACTTTTCTTTGACTTCTGTTTTAGAATCATTCATCTTTTCAGACTTTGACACATCAGTTTTTGCTACAAATTTAACAGATTAACTTTAGGCTTTTCAGTTTTCTTGGTAAAGTTTGGTTTAGAGGACACAGTTTCCTTTTCTTCTTTATCATCTACATAACCTAGACCTTCTTTCCAATTTCCATTTTCTAAGATTTTCTGAGTTGTTCTTCCATAGTTAGTCCAAGTTTTGATTATCTCATTTTCCTTTTCCAGTTCAGATTTAAGAGATTTATTCAATTTTAGCACTTCATCCCTAACATACAAGGCCCCGTCTCTTTCAAACTGAGTTTGATGGAACATAACTAACTCTTTTTCTAAATATTCATTTCTGTTTCTAAGAGCAAGACTTTCAGATGTTAATCTTTCATTTGTTAAAGTCTGATCTCTAAAACTAATGAACATGGTTTTTAGATATAATCTTAGCTCAGAAATATCATCAGTATGAAAAGCAAGAGTTGATTGAGGTACCTTTAATTCAGCAACATCAGTACTGCTATCAGCATTTGCCATCAAGGCATAGTTCACCTTATCTTCAGAATTTGAAGTGTCTACCCAGTTTTTCTTCTTTATGATAAGTGTCTGTCCTTTATCACCTTTTCCTTTCTTGCAGTAAGGAGAGATGTGGCCTCTTTCACCATAATTGTAGCATTTGACATTTGAGTTGTCTCCTCTGTCAAACTTTCCTCCTTTTCCTTCAGATTTTCTGAACCCTTTCTTTTCAGAACTTCCACCTTTCCTGGAAAAGTTCTTGCCCTTTCTGAATTTCTTGTAGGCTATCTTTGTGATACCCTTCACCATAAGAGCACACAGTTGTATCATCTCTGCATCAACATCAACTTCAGATAAATTTTCAGATTCTGAATCATCATCATCAGAATATGATGACTCTGATTCAGACTGTATGATGAGAGCATTTCCTTTGCCCCTCTTTGAGACAACAACTTTAGGAGATTCCTCCTCAGCTTTAAGAGCAACTGTCTTTGACTTCCTTCCATGCCTATTTCTCCTGTGATCCATCTCAAGTTCATGAGTCTTGAGCATACCATAAATTTCATCAAGAGTAGTTTCAGCAAGGTCATAGTTTCTCTTATGGTAGTAGACTTTAAATCCCAATTTTCAGGAAGAGCTAAAAGGAACTTTATATTTGAATCTTCAAGATCATATTCCTTGTCCATCAGTGACAGATCATTCAAGAGTTTGGAAAACCTATCATATAAATCAGTTAATGACTCATCAGCTTTTGAGTCAAAGTGCTCATACTCTTGAGTGAGTATAGTATTCCTGTTCTTCTTGATTGCATCAGTTCCCTGGCATTTTGTCTCCAAAGCATCCCATATCTCCTTTGCAGTCTTGCATCCAATTACCCTATTTGACATGACATTGTCAATTGCACTATGAAGCATATGCCTTACCCTTGCATCCTTGGCAATCGATGACATGTCTTCAGTTGTGTACTCACTTTTCTCTTTTGGTATCATCTTTGTTGGTTGATCAGCAACTGCAACAGAAAGCTTGGTAGGCTTATATGGTCCATCATTGATTCTATCAAGGTATTCTGGATCTGTGGCTTCCAGAAACATAGCTATCTTTACCTTCCATATAGGATACTCAGATGCTCTCAGTATGGGAACCCTAATACTCTCATATCGACTGTGAGTTTGATTGTTTTGAGTATCTTGAGTTTTGGTGGGCTTAGGTGGGGTTTGTATTTCTTCAGACATGATTGTAAACTGGATCTCACTATTTGTAAATCAACAGAGAGTCTCTGATACCACTTGTTAGGTCACACAACACTATAGAAGGGGGTTGAATATAGTATTTATACAATCAAATCGATTTATAACACAAGTATGTAACAGTAAACAAGTATATTCAATATAATAAACTCTGTTACAATAGAATGAAGTCCTTCGTGAAAGGCTAAAAGAGTTTGCTAATAGGGCTAGTCCTCAAGTGGTCAACTTGCCCTTTCAAGTAAGATTCTTTAAGTCGGACTGTCTTCAAATCTGCTAGCTCGATTCACAATCTCTTAAAGACTACTCTGCTAAGCATCTTGTCTGGATGGAACATCGCTTAAGAACTGCTGGATACTTATCTGAGTTGAAAACTAAAGCTGCTGATTTGATTCAAGCTTATTATGAAAAGAACATTAAAAGGTATAATCAGTTTAAGAATAAGCTGAAGTCAGTTGGAGTTCAACCAGTTAGACCAACCAGCTTCACTGCAGAAAAGGATCGTGTCTTTGACAAGGAGCTGCTTCAAGATTTGGAAGAAGGTGAATTCGGAAGGGAAGACAACTGAATTCAATTAGCTCAACTTAATGTAATATGCTTAGAGCTTTATGAATCAAGATAGACAAATGTAGTCATATGTTCAGTCTAGAGGAACATCTATCTTGTATTCACTTGTAAATTTCTTTTGGAATCTGGAAAATGTTAAATATAATCTAGAACTTTTCTGCTATTTACTTTGCATTACTGTTTATATCTTTTTCTTATTTGTTAGTTGAGTTATCCTCTAGGTATTTGTTTTTTATTGTCTAACAAACAAATAGGGGGAGATTGAAAGGCATATGTCATAGCCTATTTGTTTATTCGAGGATTTAACTCAACTCAAATAAGGATGTAACAAATAAATAGTGGTTCTATCATCAAAGAGATCTCACTAAGTAACATATGTCAAAGGATTAAGTAACATTGTTCATTTACAGACTTGAGGACTTAATTCACTGGAAGAAGCTCAAGAAATTGATCAAACCTCAGTGATATAAATCAAGATTGTGTATTTAATCAAGTGACAGAGATCTTGTCAGGATATTAATTAATTACAGGGATTTAATTTGAAGAAAATCAAGTTATTAAGATCAAGACATGAAGAAACATCACAGAAGTTAGTCATTCATGAACCAGACAGTACATCGAGTGTCAACATTGAAGTGGTGGAATTGATTCATAATTTTCAGTGATTTTCAGAAGATTGTCAGAAGAGTGGTTGTTGTTCAAGAATAATATTAATTCTCTATTAATTAATTAAGTCATATAATTTAATTAAGAAAATAAATTATATCTGCAAAGATTAATTTATTGATTAATTGAATTAATTGACTAATTAATTCTGAATTAATATTATGTATTTTCAGAATTGATTTTGAATTAATATTCAATATTAATTCAGCAAGACAAATATTTGAACTGGTATGACAATTGGATTGTCACACCGAAAGTCTTTCCAATTCTTTTAGATTGTCATACCGATAGTCTTTCCAGCTCAAAGGATTGTATTGCCGATAGTCTTGCCAGTTCAATCAATAGTCTCACCGATTGTCTTGCTAGATCAAAAGGATTGTCTTGCCAACAATTCAAGTGGATTGTTTTGATTACTTAACAACAGAAGTTGATCTTTCAACAACAACATTGAATATCTCAACCAACTGAAGAACACAGAACAAAAAGAAAAGCAGAGAAGTTATTGTCTTCAACTGCAATATTACAAGACATTAATTTCTAGTATTTATTGTTAAATCTAAACCACTAGAAATCCTTCTCTTGTTCTTGTGTAACTATCTAGCGGATCAAAATCCCTAGAAGTTAATCTCAAATTGCTTTTAGCATTTGATCTTTATATTTCAAAAATAGAAAAAGTTCATGTCGAATTTATTCTAGATTTGGAATAATTTATTTGAGATTAATCCCTTGTAAACGATACCGTTGTTGTAACATCTTTCAAGTTTAATAATAGTTTTATTTAACTTGAATTTTGTTTTACTTTTTTGATTCCGCATTTTATTCGATTAAACGGTATAGTTTGTATTCAACCCCCCTTCTACAAACATATTGGGACCTAACAGTTGTAGATTTTTCTGCATTATCCTTAGACAATGTCTCTTGATCACTCTCATCATCACTTTCTTCACTAACCATCTCCACATTGTAGGATTTTATCTATCACGGAAGCATGGTAAAACAATTTTACACATATAAAATCCAAATAAAAACATATAAATCGTGATTAAAACATATGAGATCGATTTCTAACCTTTAAAAGCGATCCAAGAACAACGAGTAGAGATCCATAGCAGCTGCTCCTCAAGTGTGAAACACTCCACCGGTATCCACCAAGAAATCGATATAATGAAGGAGGAGGAGGTGGAGAGAATTAGGGTTAGGTAAATTTTTAGGTTGAGGCAAAAATAGGGTTTATAATAGTATATTTATAGGCAAAATTTTCAGCTGAAAATTTTCCCATAAAATATTATTATTATTAACCTTTTATTATTCTCATTAATAATTAAAACACCTTTTAATTATTAATCATTTTTCTAAACACTTTAGAAATAATTCTCTCACTTGATTTAATAGTCAAAAATTAAATTCTTAATTAATAATATTAAGAACTTTTTCTTAATTAATTTATAATCAATTAAATCTCATTTAATCAATTATTAAATTTTCCAATTAATTATTTATTTCATAAATAAATAATTATCAGCCATTATTAATTAATTCCTCCACCATTAAATCATTCTCTTTTATGGTGTGACCATGTAGGTTCAATATTAAGCCGGTAGTAGAAATAAATAATAATAAAACTATTTTATCATTATTTATTTAATTCTCTAATTCATTAAATATGATTAATTAATTAATCATATTTATTCTATATCGTGAGGGATACTTCTCAGCATATCGCGACTATCCGGATAATACGAATTCACTGCTTAGAATACCAATAACCTATTCAGTGAGTAGTTACCGTACAATCAATTCCTTCTACCCTGCAATGTCACGATTAAATATAAGGCATGGAACTTGTGTCAAGCCTATCTTATTTAATCACTTGCTTTCCCATTCACTATGCTTAGTTCTATTTAATGTAAATTAGAAACTCCTTTCTAATTTCATTCACTCTGGCCAGAGATTCCTGAACTAGCATAAGTGGATCAGCATTGAACATTCTCTTCCTTCACTGGAAGGGGTAGATCCTTTATTGATCATACACTATCTTCGTGTACAAATTTCTATACCCAGTAGAGCCCTTACAGTTGTCCCTGGAGACTAAGAACTAAACCAAAGCATAGTTCAGTGTACACAAGATGACTATGATGACTTCAAGTCTAAGGATACTTGTACAACTATCACTATGTGAACAACTACTGACACGTGAGTGAACTCCATCAGTTGTTCAGCTGTGCGAGTCATGTTCAGTGAACTTATTCTATAATAAGCACCTACATACTAGCTATAGTGTCACCACACAAATGTCTATGAGAACAGACATCCTTCATAATGAAGCAAGCATAGTATGTACCTGTAATATCCCGTAATTTTTTTTAGAATTCGATTAATAAAAGAATAATAGAATAAAAAGGATTAAAATTAGATAAGGACTAGGATTTAAAATTGGGTTAGACTAATGGGCCTAAAATTTGGATCCAATTCTAATATGGATAACTTGTAGGTTAAGATATGGGGTTTTGTATCGTTATAAATACACCATATTCGTCTTTCTCGTTTTTTATATAAGAATTCGTAGGGCTCTTCTCAGCAAAAATCAGCAGTCTTGTAAAATTCGTAGAAAATTCATCGTAAGTCGGAATTCAGTGATTCTGGACTTTTCGGAGAGGTCTTTTCGTTATCTTCAACTTTCGTGTTTCGTATTTTCTAATATAACGTCGTTTAGTAGGTCAAAAAGGCTATATTCAGATCTGGTCAGATTTTAAGGTAAGTTTTCGATCGATCTTACTAGTGTTTTCAAAATTGTGTATTATGCGTGTATATTTGATTATCAAAAAATGGGCTAAGTGATGATATTTTTGAAAGTATTATGTGTTACAAGTATACGTATTGTTGTATCTCTGTGGTGTCTAGATGATAATTCTGAATCTTTGATTTGTGCCATGGTTTGTGAAAATATCGAATAAGAACTTAGGACCGCAGTCACCGGATTGTAGTGACAGTTTTATGAAAATTTAGGACCGTTATCACCGGGTTGTAGTGGTCTTGGCATGAGTTATTGATTTTGGAATTATTGTTGTCTATGTGCCATGTGTATTGTGTGTATCGAATAAGAATAAGAATAAGAAAGTGTATCAAAAGTGTTTGTTTCGTATATCGTATCGTATAGATTATCGTATTTTGTTATATGTGTGTGTGTTACTTGGCCTACTAGTTGGATCGATTATTTTCTTGCTGGGCTGTATAGCTCATTCTTACAATTTCAGGTTTCGTCCGAGATTCGAGTTGTATAGCATTGGAGTTCGAGGACCTTAGTTTTGGAGTAGATTGACTTTTGGACCGTTTCCGTTAGCTGCGCTTTTGTAATAGTCTCCTTTGTAATTGAATTTAGGATTAATAATTGTATTAGAATTTAGTTTTGTATTTAGAATTAATGGTCAGGAAGTGCGGGCCGTTACAGTTGGTATCAGAGCAGGCTGTTCTTCGGTGTGTGTTAGTTATGGGACTAGTACATTCCCTAGGATTCGATCTTGTGGACCATAGTTTAAGTTTGTCCTATAGGAGATTAGCGAGAGTAGACGTTTAGGATTGTTGTGAATTTGGGGACCAAATTCTTTTTAAGGAGGGAAGTATGTAATATCTCGTAATTTTTTTTAGAATTCGATTAATAAAAGAATAATAGAATAAAAAGGATTAAAATTAGATAAGGACTAGGATTTAAAATTGGGTTAGACTAATGGGCCTAAAATTTGGATCCAATTCTAATATGGATAACTTGTAGGTTAAGATATGGGGTTTTGTATCGTTATAAATACACCATATTCGTCTTTCTCGTTTTTTATATAAGAATTCGTAGGGCTCTTCTCAGCAAAAATCAGCAGTCTTGTAAAATTCGTAGAAAATTCATCGTAAGTCGGAATTCAGTGATTCTGGACTTTTCGGAGAGGTCTTTTCGTTATCTTCAACTTTCGTGTTTCGTATTTTCTAATATAACGTCGTTTAGTAGGTCAAAAAGGCTATATTCAGATCTGGTCAGATTTTAAGGTAAGTTTTCGATCGATCTTACTAGTGTTTTCAAAATTGTGTATTATGCGTGTATATTTGATTATCAAAAAATGGGCTAAGTGATGATATTTTTGAAAGTATTATGTGTTACAAGTATACGTATTGTTGTATCTCTGTGGTGTCTAGATGATAATTCTGAATCTTTGATTTGTGCCATGGTTTGTGAAAATATCGAATAAGAACTTAGGACCGCAGTCACCGGATTGTAGTGACAGTTTTATGAAAATTTAGGACCGTTATCACCGGGTTGTAGTGGTCTTGGCATGAGTTATTGATTTTGGAATTATTGTTGTCTATGTGCCATGTGTATTGTGTGTATCGAATAAGAATAAGAATAAGAAAGTGTATCAAAAGTGTTTGTTTCGTATATCGTATCGTATAGATTATCGTATTTTGTTATATGTGTGTGTGTTACTTGGCCTACTAGTTGGATCGATTATTTTCTTGCTGGGCTGTATAGCTCATTCTTACAATTTCAGGTTTCGTCCGAGATTCGAGTTGTATAGCATTGGAGTTCGAGGACCTTAGTTTTGGAGTAGATTGACTTTTGGACCGTTTCCGTTAGCTGCGCTTTTGTAATAGTCTCCTTTGTAATTGAATTTAGGATTAATAATTGTATTAGAATTTAGTTTTGTATTTAGAATTAATGGTCAGGAAGTGCGGGCCGTTACAGTACCGATCTTTGTGGATTATTAATTACCAGTTAGTAATCCTACGACTAGAAACTATTTAAGTTTAGAGTTATCATCTTTTAGGTCTCATTATTATGATCTCATCACAATCCATAAAAAGCTTTACTCTAAACTGCGGTATATATTATTTAAACACTTAAAATAGATACAGTCCGCAATAAAAACAAAACAAGTCTTTTATTAATATCAATGAAATCAAAACAGATTACATAAAAGTTATTCCTAAATCCTCATACATGATTGGACTTAGGACATATCTCTTTCAATCTCCCACTTGTACTAAAGCCAATCACTCTGGTATCTAATACCCATCTTGTCTTTATGACGATCAAAGTGACTTTGAGAAAGTGGCTTTGTTAAAGGGTCTGCTATGTTATTATGTGTGTCAACCCTCTCGACGTTGACATCTCCTCTTTCAATAATCTTCCTAATCAGATGAAAGCACCGCAGGACATGTTTGGAATTTTTATGAAACCTAGGTTCCTTGGCTTGTGCTATTGCTGCGTTGTTATCACAATACAACACAATAGGCTCTTCAACGCTATGAATAACTCCCAACTCAGAAACAAATTTCCTCATCCAAACGGCTTCTTTTGCAGCCTCACTTGCAGCTATATATTCTGCGAGAAGCTTGCCTTAAACCATATATGGTTCGCAGCAGCTTACACACTAGGTGTTCATTTCCCTTGGAAAGAAAACTCTCTGGTTGTGTCATATACACTTCCTCCTCAAGTTCCCCATTGAAGAAGGTCATTTTCACGTCCATTTGCCAGATCTCATAGTCGTAGTAAGCAGCAATCGCAAGCAAAATCCGAATTGATTTTAACAGGGCTACAAGCGAAAAAGTTTCATCAAAGTCAATCCCTTGCCTTTGTTTGAATCCTTTTACCACGAGCCAGGCCTTATAGGTCTCCACCTGGCCATCTGCTCCAATCTTTCTTTTGTATATCCACTTGCACCCAATAGGCTTAACACCTTCAGGCGCCTCAACCAGAGTCCATACTTGGTTGGTATACATAGATTCCATTTCGGATTTCATGGCACTATGTCATTTCTCTGAGTCAACACTACTCATAGCCTCATTATAGGTCACAGGGTTGTCATCATCAATGATTGACAACTCATTACCATTCTCAATGACAAGGCCATAATACCTCTCAGGTGGGCGAGACACTCTCCCTGTCCTTCGAATGGGTTGTTCCACAGAAGGTTGTTCAGTCTGAACAGGTGTTTCCACTTGATCCGTAGTAGTTTGTGCTTCTTGAACTTCATCAAGTTCAATTTTGCTCCCACTGTTTCCTTCAAGGATAAACTGCTTTTCCAAGAAGGTAGCATGTCTGGAGACAAACACCCGATGATTGGTGTAAAAGTAATACCCCAAAGTCTCTTTAGGATATCCCACAAAATTACATTTTACCGATCGAGATTCCAACTTATCTGGGTCAACTTTCTTGACATAAGCTGGACATCCCCAAATCTTAACGTGTTTAAGACTCGGTTTCCTTTCTTTCCATATCTCATATGGAGTTTGAGGAACAGATTTGGAAGGCACCTTATTCAGTAAATATGCTGAGGTTTCCAATGCATAACCCCATAGGAATACTGGAAGATTCGCATAGCTCATCATGGACCGAACCATGTCTAACAAAGTTCGATTTCTCCTTTCAGTTACCCCATTTAACTGTGGAGTATATGGAGGAGTCCACTGGGAGACTATACCATTTTCTTTGAGATAATCTAGAAACTCTCCATTCAAGTATTCACCACCTCGATCTGATCGAAGAGTTATAATACTGTGTTTGGTTTGTTTCTTCACTTCATGTTTATATTCTTTGAACTTTTCAAAGGCTTCAGACTTGTGTTTCATCAAATACACATATCCGAATCTAGATCTATCATCTATGAAAGTAATGAAGTATGAAAATCCACCCATGGCTTGCGTAGACATTGGTCCACATACATCTGTGTGTACCAATCCTAGCAAATCTGCAGCCCTCTCTCCATGTCCACTAAATGGAGATTTGGTCATTTTACCCAATAGACAAGACTCGCATGTAGGATATGATTCAAAATCAAAGGGGTCAAGTAACCCTTCCTTATGCAATGTTCGCAGTCTATTTTCACTAATATGACCTAGCCTACAGTGCCATAAATAGGTCAGATATTCATCATCTCGTTTTCTTTTATTAGTTTGTTCAATCTGAAGTAAATCATGCTCTACGTCACATACATACAGACCATTATTTAAAATACCATGTCCATAAAGAACATTATCTCTAAGAATAGAACATTCATTATTCTTAATAATAAATGAAAAACCATCCAAATCCAACATAGGAATAGAAACAATATTCCTCACAATAGAAGGAACGTAATAACAATTATTCAAAATAATAGTCTTGCCCATAGGCATATGTAAACTAAATGATCCTACAGATATGGCCGCAACCCTTGCTTCATTGCCCATACGTAGAATCACCTCATCTTTTTCAAGAGTCCTACTTCCCTTTAGTTCTTGCAACGAATTGCAAATATGAGAACCACAGGCGGTATCTAATACCCAAGTAGAAATTTGACCTAGTGACATATTAACTTTGATCATGAACATGCCTGAATCAGAAGCGGTAGTCTCACTACCCTTCTTCTTCTTCAATTCTGCAAGGTAAACCTTGCAGTTCCTCTTCCAGTGCCCCAACTTGCTACAGTGAAAGCAAATAACTAAGTTAGGACCAATCAACTTGTGAGCATCTAGTATACTCCGAAGTGATAGTGCAGAAGACATAACGAATATAGTAAATCTGTAAATGATGAACACATAACAACACTTAGAAAATATTCAATTTCATTTCAAGACACTATATGAATCGGGTCTTTATTCATAAGTGGCTCCCACTAGTTTATCTAATTTATACAACCCCTAAGTGAAAATTAAGCATTCATAATGCTAGTGGGAATAGGGATCCTACATTCCATCACACAACCTCGGCAGTAGCACCAAATGTCATGTGATGTTCAATAGGCAGACAACTCTTGTCAATTACATCTTATGTTATTCCCTAATAAAACTTTAGCCTCTTGAATAATTGAGTCATGGCTGTAGCACGACAAACTCAATATTCTAAGTCAAGTCTAACCCAACATTTCATACAATTAAATAAGTCTCTAACGGCCCACGACTGTAGCACGTAACGACCTTTAGATTCTAATTCAATGTACACATCTCTATGTAATAGACAAGTATTTCTTATTTCGAAATCAAAGCCCTCGGCTGTAGCACGAAACGACAATGATTTAAAAATAAGAACCAATTTCTATCATGTTGGAAGGCTATGACCGACACAAGCCCGTTGTGTCATTGACCAATTACTACTTGATATTATTTAATTTTAGAGGGATTATATTACGTTACAATCATAATCATATTATAAAGAGATTCTTCCTTTTAAATTAAATATTTCAAATCAATAATCGATAATCAGATGATTCCCAGATCGGGTGGAGCATTTTCAAGAGGCGTCACTTAATAACCCTTTCTTACAGATAGAAATCTGTTGTTGAGAGAATCATCCTTTCTCTCAATATTGAAAATTCATATTCAATTACGTGTTTCATAAACACAAGAATCTCATGATCGTATTCATAATATTTATATTAAGGTCATGAAACAATTTCACTATACTAGATTGTCTAACAAACGCCTTATGTTAATTAAGTTCACCTAAATCTATCATCACATGATAAACTAAGCATATATCACATATATAAGCATGAATAAACGTAAAGGTGGGCATGTTACATCATGTAGCATATTGGTCTAAGCATTATACATCTCTATGTATCACATGAGGCATTTAAAAGCAATTAAAACAGTCAAAAACAGCTTTAAAACACTACTGTTAGCTATAAACAGTTCGAAACTATTTCAGAAAATATCATATAATATACCATTAGATGCGTCTCGAAAAGACGAATCCAACGGCATAAAAAACACCTCATTCTGACAAAGCACGCGCCCACACGCGCCCCGAGAAGAAAACTGTAATATCCCGTAATTTTTAGAATTAGATTATTAATTGAATAATAGAATAAAAAGAATTAAAATTAGAAAAGGACTAGGATTTAAAATTTAATTAGACTAATGGGCCTAAAATTTGGATCAGATTCTAATATGGATAACTTGTAGGTTAAGAAATAGGGTTTTGTATCGTTATAAATACACCATATTCGTATTCCTTGTTTTCATCATTAAAATTCGTAGGACTTTCTCAGCAAAAATCAGCTGTTTTGTAAAATTCGTAGAAAATTCATCGTAAGTCAGAATTCAGTGATTCTGGACTTTTCGGAGAGGTCTTTTCGTTATCTTCAGCTTTCATGTTTCGTGTTTTCCAAGAAAATATTATTTAGAGGGTCAAAAAGAGTAAATTCAGATCTGGTCAGGTTTTGAGGTAAGATTCCGATCGATTTTGCTAGTGTTTTCAAAATTATGTGTTAGGTCTGTATTTTTAATTATCAAAACATGGGCTAAGTGATGATATATTTGAAAGCATTATGTGTTATAGAATATGTATCGATGTATATATGTGATGTCCAGACGATAATTTGAGATCTCTGATTTATGCCATGGTTTGTGAAAATATCGAATAAGAACTTAGGACCGCAGTCACCGGATTGTAGTGACAGTTTTATGAAAATTTAGGACCGTTATCACCGGGTTGTAGTGGTCGTGGCATGGATTATGGGTTTTGAATTATTGTTGTTATGTGATTATATGTATTTTGTGTATCGAATAAGAATAAGAATAAGAATATATCTCGAAAGTGTTTGTTTCGTATATCGTATCATATAAAATATCATATTTTGTTATGTGTGTATAAGTTGCTTGGCCTACTAGTTGGATCGATTGGTCTCTTGCTGGGCTTCGTAGCTCATTCTTACAATTTCAGGTTTCGCCTAAGAGTTCGAGTTGGATAATATTGGAGTTCGAGGATCTTAGAGTTGGAGTAGATTGACCTTTGGGCTTCCGCTTTTAGCTGCGCTTTTGTAATAGTGACCTCTGTAATAAACTTTTTAATCAAGAAATTGTATTTGCTTTTAGTTTCGATTTTAGAATTAATGGTCAGGAAGTGCGGGTCGTTACAGTTGGTATCCAGAGCAGGCTGTCTTTCGGAGTGTATTAGGTATGAGACTAGTACATTCCCTAGGATTCGATCTTGTAGACCATAGTTTGACCTTTGGTAGATCATGGGGTAGATGGGGTAGATGTGTCTCGAACTTTAGGATTGTTGGGAATTTGGGGACCAAATTCTTTTTAAGGAGGGTAGTATGTAATATCCCGTAATTTTTAGAATTAGATTATTAATTGAATAATAGAATAAAAAGAATTAAAATTAGAAAAGGACTAGGATTTAAAATTTAATTAGACTAATGGGCCTAAAATTTGGATCAGATTCTAATATGGATAACTTGTAGGTTAAGAAATAGGGTTTTGTATCGTTATAAATACACCATATTCGTATTCCTTGTTTTCATCATTAAAATTCGTAGGACTTTCTCAGCAAAAATCAGCTGTTTTGTAAAATTCGTAGAAAATTCATCGTAAGTCAGAATTCAGTGATTCTGGACTTTTCGGAGAGGTCTTTTCGTTATCTTCAGCTTTCATGTTTCGTGTTTTCCAAGAAAATATCATTTAGAGGGTCAAAAAGAGTAAATTCAGATCTGGTCAGGTTTTGAGGTAAGATTCCGATCGATTTTGCTAGTGTTTTCAAAATTATGTGTTAGGTCTGTATTTTTAATTATCAAAACATGGGCTAAGTGATGATATATTTGAAAGCATTATGTGTTATAGAATATGTATCGATGTATATATGTGATGTCCAGACGATAATTTGAGATCTCTGATTTATGCCATGGTTTGTGAAAATATCGAATAAGAACTTAGGACCGCAGTCACCGGATTGTAGTGACAGTTTTATGAAAATTTAGGACCGTTATCACCGGGTTGTAGTGGTCGTGGCATGGATTATGGGTTTTGAATTATTGTTGTTATGTGATTATATGTATTTTGTGTATCGAATAAGAATAAGAATAAGAATATATCTCGAAAGTGTTTGTTTCGTATATCGTATCATATAAAATATCATATTTTGTTATGTGTGTATAAGTTGCTTGGCCTACTAGTTGGATCGATTGGTCTCTTGCTGGGCTTCGTAGCTCATTCTTACAATTTCAGGTTTCGCCTAAGAGTTCGAGTTGGATAATATTGGAGTTCGAGGATCTTAGAGTTGGAGTAGATTGACCTTTGGGCTTCCGCTTTTAGCTGCGCTTTTGTAATAGTGACCTCTGTAATAAACTTTTTAATCAAGAAATTTTATTTGCTTTTAGTTTCGATTTTAGAATTAATGGTCAGGAAGTGCGGGTCGTTACAAAAACCCACGCGCCGCCACGCGCACACGCGCTGTCAGGCGCGTTTCAGACTGTCGCCCACGCGCCCCCATGCGCACATGCGCCTCACGTGCCCTAAACCCTAAGCTGACGCCAGCATGTCGTCATCTGATGACGTCAGCATGACGTCAGCACAGGGCTGACCGTTGACCCGCGCGGGTCTGACACGCGTCGCGCGTGATACACGAGCGCGTGTGCCCCACGCGCGCGCCACCAAGAAATCGATATAATGAAGGATGAGGAGGTGGAGAGAATTAGGGTTAGGTAAATTTTTAGGTTGAGGCAAAAATAGGGTTTATAATAGTATATTTATAGGCAAAATTTTCAACTGAAAATTTTCCCATAAAATATTATTATTATTAACCTTTTATTATTCTCACTAATAATTAAAACACCTTTTAATTATTAATCCTTTTTCTAAACACTTTAGAAATAATTCTCTCACTTGATTTAATTTCCAAAAATTAAATTCTTAATTAATAATATTAAGAACTTTTTCTTAATTAATTTATAATCAATTAAATCTCATTTAATCAATTATTAAATTTTCCAATTAATTATTTATTTCATAAATAAATAATTATCAGCCATTATTAATTAATTCCTCCACCATTAAATCATTCTCTTTTATGGTGTGACCCTGTAGGTTCAATATTAAGCCGGTAGTAGAAATAAATAATAATAAAACTATTTTATCATTATTTATATAAATTCTCTAATTCATTAAATATGATTAATTAATTAATCATATTTATTCTACATCGTGAGGGATACTTCTCAACATATCGCGACTATCCGGATAATACGAATTCACTACTTAGAATACCAAGAACCTATTCAGTGAGTAGTTACCGTACAATCAATTCCTTCTACCCTGCAATGTCACAATTAAATATAAGACATGAAACTTGTGTCAAGCCTATCTTAATTAATCACTTGCTTTCTCATTCACTATGCTTAGTTCTATTTAATGTAAATTAGAAACTTCTTTCTAATTTCATTCACTCTGGCCAGAGATTCCTGAACTAGCATAAGTGGATCAGCATTGAACATTCTCTTCCTTCACTGGAAGGGGTAGATCCTTTATTGATCATACACTATCTTCGTGTACAAATTTCTATACCCAGTAGAGCCCTTACAATTATCCCTGGAGACTAAGAACTAAACCAAAGCATAGTTCAGTGTACACAAGATGACTATGATGACCTCAAGTCTAAGGATACTTGTACAACTATCACTATGTGAACAACTGCTGACACGTGAGTGAACTCCATCAGTTGTTCAGATGTGTGAGTCATGTCAGTGAACTTATTCTATAATAAGCACCTACATACTAGCTATAGTGTCACCACACAAATGTCTATGAGAACAGACATCCTTCATAATGAAGCAAGCATAG
This sequence comes from Apium graveolens, assembly GCF_009905375.1. Classification (NCBI taxonomy): domain Eukaryota; kingdom Viridiplantae; phylum Streptophyta; class Magnoliopsida; order Apiales; family Apiaceae; genus Apium; species Apium graveolens. Next base: position 247,772,897 of record NC_133654.1, read on the forward strand.
TATGTACCGATCTTTGCGGATTATTAATTACCAGTTAGTAATCCTACGACCAGGAACTATTTAAGTTTAGAGTTATTATCTTTTAGGTCTCATTATTATGATCTCATCACAATCCATAAAAAGCTTTACTCTAAACTGTGGTATATCTTATTTAAACACTTAAAATAGATAGAGCCCGCAATAAAAACAAAACAAGTCTTTTATTAATATCAATGAAAATCAAAACAGATTACATAAAAGTTATTCCTAAATTCTCATACATGATTGGACTTAGGACATATCTCTTTCACACATTATCAAACTTGAGGCTTTCATGGAAATCTTCATCTTGCAGTCCTTCAATCTTTTTATCATCAAACACAACATGTATGGATTCCATAACAATGTTGGTTCTTAAATTGTAGACTCGATATGCTTTTCCAACAGTATATCCAACAAAGATTCCTTCATCTGCTTTAGCATCAAACTTTCCATGTTGGTCAGTTTAATTCCTTAAGATATAACATTTGCAGCCAAAGATATAAAGAAAATTTAGAGTTGGCTTCTTGTTCTTGAACAATTGGTAGGGTGTCATGCATTTTGCTTGATTAACCAAAGAAATATTCTGAGTGTAGCAGGCAGTATTCACAGCTTCATCCCAAAAATATGTTGGTAACTTTGATTCTTCAAGCATTGTTCTTGCAGCTTTAATAAGAGATCTGTTCTTCCTTTCCACTACTCCATTTTGTTGTGGAGTTCTTGCTGCAGAAAATTCATGCATAATCCCATTCTCTTCATAAAATGATCTCATTACAGAATTCTTTAACTCAGTTCCATTGTCACTCCTGATTCTTCTTATTTTAAAGTCAGGGTGATTATTGACTTGCCTTATGTGACTGATGATGATTTCACTAGCTTCATCTTTAGACTTTAGAAAATATGTCCAAGAGAACTTTGAGAAATCATCCACAATTACTAGGCAAAATCTTTTCCTTGAGATGGACAACACATTGACTGGTCCAAACAAATCCATGTACAACAGTTGCAAAGGTTCTTCAATTGTTAAATCAAGCTTCTTTCTGAATTATGCTTTGATCTGCTTTCCTTTTTGGCAGGCATCACACAATCCATCTTTAGTAAACTCCACTTCAGGAATTCCTCTAACCAATTCTTTCTTGACAAGCTCATTCATGGTCTTGAAGTTTAGATGGGACAGTTTCTTGTGCCATAGCCAACTTTCATCTTGACTTGCTTTACTGAGAAGACAAGTTACTGATTCTGCATTTGATGAGTTGAAGTCAGCTAGGTACACATTTCCTTTTCTTACTCTAGTAAGAACCACTTTATTGCTCTTTTTATTTGTCACAACAAAGGCTTCTGAATTGAAAGTAACTGAGTTACCCTTATCACAAAGTTGGTTGATACTCAACAGATTATGTTTGAGTCCATCCACTAGGGCAACCTCTTCAAAGATGATGTTATCTTTTGAAATCAAGCCATATCCCATAGTATAACCTTTGTTGTCATCTTCAAAAATAATACTTGGGTCATCTATTTCCTTGAACTCAATGAGCAGGGTAGAATCTCCAGTCTTGTGCCTTGAGCAACCACTATCCAGATACCAAAGATTCTTTTTGTTTCGCTGCACACATCAAAATCAATTCAAGTTGATTTTGGTACCCAAGTTTCTTTGGGTCCTGCCTTGTTAGCTTTCTTCTTTGGTTTTTTAGGTTTGATCTCATTTGGCTTGGGAATTTCTGATTCATCCTTAGTCATTTGAGTTGGACCTTTGAAACCAGCCATTAAAACAGAATTATCATGCACATTTTGATTAACAGAAAAAGGCATGCTATTTGCAAACATGTTATTCCAGTAAGGCATGCTAAATGGCATTTGAGGCATACTAAATGCAATATAATAAGGATTAGGTGCAAATGGCATATTAGCAATTTGTGCATTCATATTCTGAGTAGACATAGCATTCATAGGCATGGCAGTCATGTTGAAAAAAGAAGAGGGTACAGATATGGCAGTAGGCATAACAAGTTTGCAATTAACAGACAAATGATTAACACTACCACACTTAACACAGATTTTTCTTGGTGCATATTTATCAGGTGTGTAGTTGTTATGTTTTTTAATTCATACTTTCCCATTTCTATTATTTTTCTTTTTAGCTTATATTTTAACCTCAATCTTTTCTAATCTGTCATTCAATTGCTTGATAGATAGATGACCAACATTTACTTTCTTTTCTTTCCTAACTTGACTTGATTCTCCTGGAATAAAGTTTTTAGAAACTGATCCATATTTCTCATTTAACTTAGCTTGCTTAGCTTTGCTAACTGGTTTACTAACAGCCGACGGATGTGGCTCTTTGTCACTCGACGAATAATCCTTTTGATTATCTGACGGATGATTTTCATCATCCGTCGAGTCCATATCTGTCAACAATCCTTCAACCAAATTGGACTTAAGCTTCTTTTTACTCTTCTTCCAGGCTGCATCACAAAAGGACTCAATACCTTGAACTTTAGTGATTTGAGCATGAACATCTCTAGATGATTTACATGCCTTAATCACTTTCTGTTCTCATTAAAGATGCTTCTTTAAAATCTCTTCTTTCTTCAAGGACTCAGTTAATTCATCCTTAGCAATCTTACACTCAATTCTCAATTTCTCAAATTCAATAAACTGAAACTCTAGCACATTATTCCTCTCACTTAAAAATAAATTTTTTTCTTTAATTTTAGTATTTTCCTTAGTGAGGGACTTAAGTGTAACACTCAAGTGATATAACTCTATGGACATGTCATTTATAGCATCATTACACTCAGCTTTAGATAAATGTGTTAGGTTAGTGGTGATTACCTGATTGCTTGAAGAACTTGTTTCTGTTTCATCAGAATTGGCCACTAGGGCTAGATTGACATAGCTTGTTTCTTCATCTTCATCCACTTCATCTGTTGTCCAATCATTCTCCTGTGTAATGAAAGCCCTTTCCTTTTGTTTGAGCAACTCAAAGTATTTCTGTTTATAATCAACAGGCTTAAACTTCTTTTTGCTGGAATCAGACTTTCTATATTCACTGGCAAAATGACCCGCCAAGCCACATTTGAAATACTTGAATTTTGACTTATCAACCATGTTTCTGTTTGGCTTAGCTGCTCCAAAATTCTTTTTGAATTTTATCTTAGCAAATCTTCTGGATAGGAATGCTAGATGTTCATCAATATCATCCATGTCATCTTGGCTCAACTAATCTTCATTTTCAGCTACCAGCCCTTTACCCTTGCTTTCACAGACCTTTGATGTAGACTCAACAGCTTCCACATTCATCTCTTTTTCCTTCTCTAACTCAGCAACAAGTGTTATGGACCCTCCGTTCTTCCTTCCCTTCTCCATCCTTTCATCTTACTCTATTTAAAGCTCATATGTTTTCAGGATGCCATACAGTCTCTCCAAGGTGAACTCCTTGTAATCCTGTGAATTTCTTAATGAGACTGTCATTGGCTTCCAATCCTTTGGATGAGATCTAAGGAACTTGAGGTTAGAGTCTTTTGTTTGATAGACTCTTTCATGCAACTTCAGAGCATTTAGTAGATTTTGAAATCTACTAAATATATCAGTGAGAGACTCATTTTCTTCACAGTGGAAATGCTCATATTGCTGAATTAGCAGCTGCATCTTATTCTCCCTTACTTGCTCAGTACCATCATAGATAATCTGTATTGTGTCCCAAACCTCTTTGGTTGTTTTACAGTTAATGATGTTATCAAACATATCACCATCAACTCCATTGAACAATATATTCATGGCCTTCTTATCCTTCCTGACTTGCTCAATATCAGGGTCTGACCATTCATGCATAAGTTTTAATTCATTTTTAAAAATTAAAATTAGAGATAAAGTGATTTAATCATATTTTAATTTTTTTAAAAATTAATTTTTTATTTATCTATTCTATATAATCGTTATCTTTAAATTGTTGAACTCAGATGATTTTTTTCTTCATGTCTATAAAATTTTACAAACATAAAATATCCATATATATATATATATTTGTATATATACATATAAATATACTATAAATTTAATATAATATATTTTTAAATTATTTAAATATTTAAATATAAAATATATTTATTCGGATACGGATATTATCGGATACGAATATGCCTATATCCGTATCCATATCCGCAATCGTCAGATTCAAATACGGATAAATCCGCTTTGTTTCGGATACGGATGCGAATTTTTCGGACGAGTATCGGATTTTTTGAATTTTTTTGACATCCCTAAAGTGAACTTGGCTTGTCGAGGTCTACAAATCTCTGCATGTAGAAATGGCTTGTCGATATCTCTGAGATCTCTATATGCCTTTTGACTTGTCGATATCTCCAATCTTCATATCTTCATTTTGACTTGTCGATATCTCTGAGTTCTCTATATACAGAAATGACTTATCGATATCTCCAATCTTCATGTCTTCATTTGACTTGTCGATATCTCTGAGACTTCTCTATAAGCCATTTTGGACTTCTCGATAAGTCATTCTGGAGTTCTTGAATGACTTCTCTATATGACTTGATCTGTGCTTGTAGATTTTTTGACTTAGAACATTTTTCCTAAAACATATTTATTCAACTCCAAACTTCTTCACCTTTTCTCTGAGGCATGATCTTGTTGATCTTCTTCCAAAGTTTATTCTTAGGCTTGAGACTGTTTTTAGAAAAATACTTCAATCTGATCTTTAACATTTTTACAGACTCAAGTAATACAATACAAAATACAAAATAAGACTATCATACAACTAAATTTTAGGGTTGTCAGTGTGACTTAGTCTTGTTATAATACAGACATGTCTTGCACAACAGATTTTACAACACTTTCTTAAAAGATTCTTTATTTTAGATAGCAATCTTGTTGTTCATTCAAAAGTCATGTTGACTCAATGGATACTCTAGAATAGAGTGGCTAATTGTAAATACTCTATGACATGTAATTCTGACTAAGTGAAAGTGAGCTACCAATAAGTAAATAAAGATACAACATCAACGACTAGCTATATCAACCCACCAATGGCTAATCGAGTGATTGTCAATGACTAAGAGAAATCACATAGCTGGTGATACTGAGTGGATATTGGTTAAGTCTCGAGTCTGACAAAGCACATGGCTTGATGGGAGTCTTAGTAAAGAAAATGGAAGTCAAGACAAACTTTGCATGTGATCTTGGATTATGAAGAAGAAGAAGAAGAAGTATTTCATTTCCATGCATGACAAATTGGAGTGATATTCAAATCAATATATCAAGATACAATATAGCCTCATTTGTCAAACCTCACGGGAAGGAGAATGAAAAAAAAACTTGTTGGACCCTCTGTTATAGAAATCGACCGATTTTTCAAAAATCGCCGATAAATCGCTCAAAAATCGGTCAAAAATATTTGTCCGATTTGACCGATTTTTGATAAATCGCCAATAAATCATCCTATATTTTTAAAAATCGTCCGATAAATCGTAAATCAGTACCTCAACCGAATAGTTCTGATTTCCGAAATCTGTAACACTGGCTGGACCTCGAAGATAGTGTCATGTGTTGTCTAGCAAGCATCGTAACTTGATGATTTATAAACCAAATAGTAGCAGATGTTTCACTTAAGAAATAGGTTTTACATTTTCAGAGAGCTAAAGAGAGAGAAATCTTCCTCTGAGTGAAACACTGTAAACCGCAGCTGTGAGATTACTTTTGTAATTGTAATAGGTTATTTATTCAAATAAACCTCATATGGTAAGTCGAAAAATAAACCACCTAAAATTTTTAAATATATGTGTTCATATTTCATCTCACAAGTATAGATTATCTTGAAAATTTTAATTTGTATTCAACCCCTTTCTACAAATTAACCTAAGTTGATTGTTATTGGATAACAATTGGTATCAGAGCAAGCCTTCAACAAACAAAAGGTCTAAAGTTTTTGAAGCTAATTTAATCAACCATGGTAAAGAAGGAGGTAGAAGCCCAGATTCCATATTTGAACAAAAAATTTATAGATTTGTCTCTCATAGCAAAAGATGATGATTCAGAGATAACCTCAGGAAGCAGTCAGGTAATTACAACTGATCTCTCTAAGTTAAGTAAGGGTGAATGTCAAGAAACTATCAATGATATGTCTTCTGAATTGTATAATTTGCATGTCACTCTGAAATCTCTTAAAAAGAAAAATACCATGATTAAAAATGTTAATTCCTTGTTATTTGAGAGAAATAACTTATTAGAAACTCAGTTGCTTGATTATGAGAATGCTAAGAAAGATTGCTTAGATGTTAAAGATGATTTGATGAGGATATTAAAGACATAAGAAATTCTAAAACTGTAATTAAATCTTGAACAAGAGGTAATTGCTAAATATAAGGAATCTAGGGATGTAGCAAGCAAATTCAAAGATCTCGAAAGTGTTGAGTCTTTCTGTGAGGATGCTTGGAAAAGGGAGAAAAAAATTGAACAAGATAATTCTACTAATAACTATGCATCCACAAATAATAATTATCCATTAAAGGAAAAGAAATCAAGGGATAAAAATTATTTATTGAAAGAAAATATCATCACTTGCAAACTAGACAATTGAAGATGATGAACTAGTGAGCAAGAACTCTTTGAAAAGAGAAGGTAGCAAAACCAAAAGAATTGAGCATAGCAATATATAATACTTTACCAACAAGAAACTGAAGAATAAACTTGAAGCTAGAATGAAAATTGTTATTCCCTAACAATACAACAAGAATTACAGAAGGGGGGTTGAATGTAATTCTAGCTTCTTTTTCAAATTTAAAGAATGTTCTAATTTAATATATATAACAGTGTTTGATTTGCAATGGTGCGGAATAAAAGAGTAATAGAAATCAAAACACTAAGTAATAAAAACACAAGCTTTTAAAACTTTCTGGTGGATTTGAAAGTATCCACCAGATATATATATATATATATATATATATATATATATCAATTGAGAACCCTGTGAAGCTTTGAATAGCTCACAGCTGCTTTAAAAGTTGAACAAACAAACTACAGAGAAATACCTACATAATACAACTTGATATATTTCTCTGGAAAATGTATTTGCTTAGTTAATTATTCTACTTGTTTCACTTGATTTATATATCATCAAGTTTACATGACAATAAGACAAGATAATAAAACGAAATATATCTAGTCTAACTCCATGTTACTTCACTACTCTATTCCATCATCTTTGAATATCTTCACAATTGCATGGAAATGGTAATGCTTCTTTGTTATCAAAATCCTGCTTAACAGGCTGTCACATTCATTTTGCAAACACCCAACGCATGTGATTGTTGTCACTGTCAACAGCTATTTGAATTTGATCATCCGTCGGGACTATATTTGTCATCCGTCGGGAGTCTTGATGATTATCCGTCGGGAGTCTTGTAGATCATCCGTCGGGAGTCTATCTGCCACTTGACTCTATTTCACTCATACAGAATTACAAGACATCTCATATTTACAATTAGTCAACATATTCTGCATATCAATCTAATAGTCAACATGACTTAGAAAACCTTACACAATCTACTTGACTAAAACATGTTGTTTGCAGAAATGTGCTACAATCTTATTGTTACATAAGCTACACTCTCGATGAATGTCAAATTGTCATCCGTCGGAACTATATTACATCATCCGTCGAGAGCTACAAATTTCACTAAGTTAAATCTACTAAGGTGTTTTGTTTAACTTATCATCAAGTTCACAACATATTCATAACAAAAATCAAGATGAAGAACATCAGGAATGAAATAGTAGGGATTAACAAACACAACAACTACACTCTCTGACAAATTTGCTCCAAGAAAAACCCGTGTCAAGTATGGTATTGTTAATCATTTATCTACTAAGGTACGAATAGCATGTTTGCATCTTCCTCAAGTAAGATGCACTCTCAAACTTTCTCATCTAACTATAACACCAATACTTTTGCTCAAAGATCAACACCTAGAGTAAAAGTGGACCTGAACCCTACTAACCCTAGGACAATATATGATCACAAAGGAAATAAGACAGTCAACATGATTGGACCCAAGAAGATCTGGGTACCTAAATCAGTTTGAAATGGTTTTGATGTGTGAATAGAAAAATGAGGAATGTCTGATACGAAGACAGTGGCCGTTCATGTCACATGACTAGAGATTCATCCATGCTCACTAATTTTGAAGAGAAAGTTGGCCCAAGCATTACCTTTGGAGATGATATCAAAGGTCACATTGTAGGATATAGTTTGATTTCGGTTGAAAATGTCATCATAAATGATATAGCACTGGTTGAGGGACTCAAGCACAATTTAGTAAGTGTTAGCCAATTATTTAACAATGGCTCTAAGGTCGTTTTTAAGTCTCGACCCATAGGTAATATGAGTAATATTATACCTCGAAAATTATTTCAAAAATGTTATAAAATAACACATGACGTGATTTTTGTTCGGGACTTGTATGTCAATACAACAGATCTTATATTATATAAATAAATATTTTTATCAATTATTCATTTTAAAGGACTTTTAATAACCCGTTCAGTTTAACCCAAACCTATATATAAATAAAAAACTTGAATATTTATTTTTTATGTGTCATATTATAAATTTTTAAATCGAATTAATTGGCTTGCATTATTAAAACGCCTCTAATCGACCCATGTGCACGGTGGCCCCCAACGTGCCTTTTCCTCGATAATGGCAACTTAGTAAATTAAACAAAAGACCAAGGTCAAAGGTGAAAAGCAGGAGCTAAAAAAGTCTACTTTTTCTCCTACTCTCCTAACTACATTTCAATCAATCGCCATCTTCGATCGCTTCCGTCTCTCCTCTTCTCTCTCGCGAGCTCTCTCAAAGTCTCTCTCATTTCTCCTCATTTCACACTCTCCTTTCTAAATTCACATCTCTCTCTCTGTCTCTCTCCCCTTTAAAAATCTCATCTTTTTACTTTCTCTCAAAAAATGGAGTTCAATTACAGTGACGAGTCGTCTGTATTTGCCGCCGAAACAAGCAACAACAATCACGGATGGCAAAAAGTTACTTACGCCAAAAAACACCGCAAAGCTCCGGCGAAACAGTCCGATTCCGTCGAGAACGGATCGGCGATTAACTCGAACGACGCGGTTTTTACTTCGCTGGAGAAAAAATCGGCGGAGCGGCGCCGGAGAATTGAGGCGGAGAGAGCGGCGGCGATGATCGACGAGGACCGTCCGATTAAGTCGGCGATTAGGTCGGAGGGAGATGAGAGTGATGAGGAGAACGGAGGCGGTGCGGTTGAGAATGGAGGAAGTGTGGAGGTGAAGAAAGAGAAGAAGAAGAAGGAGAAGAAAGTTAAGGTTACCATTGTCGAGGCGGCGAGTCGGATTGATGCGGATGATCTGGCTGCATTTCTCGCTGATGTGTCGGTGAGATTGATTGTTTTTGTTTCAGTTGTGAAATGTAATGTGATTGATTGATTTGAATGTGTGTTGTCGAATTTTGATAAATGTTTGTTTTGATTGTGTGATAGGTTTCGTACGAGGCGAAAGAAGATATTCAGTTGATGAGATTTGCTGATTATTTCGGTAGAGCGTTTGCAGCTGTGAGTGCGAATCAGTTTCCTTGGACGAAGATGTTTCGAGAGTCCACAATTGCCAAGATAGCCGATGTGAGCTGACCTTTTTCGTTTCTGTGATTGTTTATTTTGTTTATCGTTCACTGTTGATTTGAATTGATATTGATAATTGATATATGTGATTATAATTGAAAAGCATGTACATTGTGAATCTATTGACTAGTAAAAAGAATTAGCAACTGTTACTTTTTTTTAAAAATGCAATGTGATCTGTCTTTACTGCTTTATCCGTCCTTGTGCTTGGGGTCCCATGTATTCTATCCCAAAAATATTAAGAATGCATTTTAAATTGTGTAATAACTAGATACAGATTTAAGTTGTGTAATTGTTTGATTTTATTTGAGCTTCATGATCATGTTATGAATTCTTCATTTTTGTTACATGTATTTTGAGTCTCTTACCAAGATTTAAATTTTCAATTCCCTTTAATAGAATTAAGATTCACGGAAAATCTCAAACTTCTATAAGATGAAATTAAGCACATATTTTGCTTTATTTTCTGATATTCTTTTCTATTAATGTTGCATTGAATTTAGCAAAAAGAAGATAATGTTGATAAGGGATATGTGTGATGACTATCCAAAAGCATGTACATTGTGAATCTACTCTGATGCTTGTTAATGGCAACTGTAACTGTTTTCTGTTTATACTGATGAATCCATGTTTATACTTGGATTTCCATGTATTCTAGCAAGAACGACTTGCATGTGAAATTGTATAATTGTTTATTTTGATGAACAGATTCCAGTCTCCCATATACCTGAAGCTGTTTACAAGACATCGGTTGAGTGGATAAACCAACGATCCATTGAGGCTCTTAGTTCGTTTGTATTATGGTCTCTCGACAGTATTCTCACTGAATTTGCCGGTCAACAAGCTGGGGGTAAAGGGTCCAAGAAATCCACACAGCAGACATCTTCAAAATCTCAGGTACCTTTGTGGCTCTACTATGATAAGGAAGAACAAGATATGAAGGCTCTTGTGTAATGTTTAGTAAATGTTAGCTCTGTGAATATTAGCTTGTTTATTGAAGCCCTTTGTTTTTAATTTCTGCTATTGGCATGTGCACAAAGTTTTGGTGAAGGACATGGGTGTAGGTAGGATTACAAAATTACCAATATGTGACCATCTCTGTTGCAAAATTTGTCGTAATATATTCTATTGTCTATTCCAATTGGTATGCTAGCTTCTGGTCCAGCAATTCATTAGTGGCAGAGGTGGTCCCTTGCAAAAAGCCATTCCCACTCCTTTTTTTGTGGGGAGAGACTAGGTTGTTTAGGTCTTGGTCCTCTTTCCATTTTTCTGGTGGCGGAAAGTGCAGTTTAAGAGAATTCTAAATTCTGTTTTCGTATACAATTAAAATGCCAGCTTAATATTTTTTTTGTTCGAAAGCCCTTATTTAATTAGTATATGTGAAAACTGATGTGATGGGTATTTCTGAAACAAATCTTATACTGGTCTGTTATTATCTCTTTTAAGCCTTCCTTTATTCTTTCTAGTTACAAGCCTTGTCCATATTTTATGCTAGAAAACAATACCCTGCATCTTTTTTACGATATTTAGAAAGTTGCATCTTGGAAAGAAAAATGCAAGGCTATAATTTTTGAGTTATAAATTGATGTGTATTTCCTATAATTGCAAATGGGCAGGTTGCCATATTTTCGGTACTATCAATGGTACTGCGAAGGAAGCCTGATGTTTTAATTAGTCTCTTACCAAATTTGCAAGAAAGTTCAAAATATAAAGGACAGGATAAGCTTCCGCTGTTGGCATGGATGGTAGCTCAGGTCAGTCAAAAACAATGAACTTCATGCAATTAAGGGTTATTTACTGGGAAGAGATTACCGCCACATTTTATTCTGTCTATTTGTGTGTGTTCAATTGGACTGTTTTTTTATGTGTAGGCCTGTCAAGGAGATCTTGCTGTAGGTTTGTACACTTGGTCACATCTCATCTTGCCTACAATTGGGGGGAAATCGGGTTCTAACCCACAGACTAGGGACTTGGTTTTACAGTCAGTAGAAAGGTACGCGCAATCTGTAATTTCTTACACTTCTGTGATTGTAATTCACTCAAAATGTGTTCATTTTACTCTCAATTTCATCTCTCTACAATAGCAAAATATTTCCTGTGGATGATGTGAAATGCTTAGGAATCCTTGATTTTTTTCAGAATTCTTTCTGCCCCTAAAGCTCGCACTATCTTAGTAAATGGCGCAGTAAGGAAAGGGGAGCGCTTGATGCCTCCTTCAGCACTTGATTTGCTGATCCGAGCAACCTTCCCTCCGTCATCAGCTCGAGTCAAGGTAGGGGTTGTGAGGACGATCTATTTACAGTAATTTTATCCTGCTTCACTCTGGTGCGATCTTTTACTGACATTCTAACTGAATTATGTTGTACAGGCTACTGAAAGGTTTGAATCCGTATATCCCATCCTCAAGGAGGTGGCCCTTGCCGGGGTACCTGGAAGCAAGGCAATGAAGCAGGTTACGCAGCAGACTTTGACATTTGCTGTCAATGCAGCAGGGGATGGTAAGCTACTAGCTAACAGCTAAATGTCTTAACATCTCTTTTGGGAAACTAATTAGATCTTTTAAACAGGCATCCCTGAGCTATCTAGAGAAGCAACGGACATCTTCATCTGGTGTTTAACTCGACACCCTGATTCTTATAAGCAGTGGGTAAGTTGTAATACTAGCACAATTTCATCTGTAGGAAGTTTTTAGATATAACATGAACTAATTCTGTATTTGTGGTGTTAAATGGGTTTAATGTCTCCAGGACAATATCTATTTGGATAATCTAGAAGCAAGTATTTATATTTTAAAAAAGCTTACGGAGGATTGGAGGCAGCTTGCAGCAAATGAGTCATCTCTGGAAGGTCTGGGGGAAACTCTTAAGAGTTTCAGGCACAAGGTAACAGCTCCCTTTGGTTTTAAGTTGGCAGAGAATGCTTCAGTTGGTTGTTTTTGATACTGAGATAACACGTAACAAACTGAATCATAAATATAACAAAATTGGTTAATTAATTGTTTGTTATTTGTTATGCTTTGTCAAAAGAATGAGAAAGCATTAGCAGATGGAGCTCAAGTTACTCGTCATTCCCTCTATAAGGATGCTGACAAGTACTGTAAGTGGCTGATTGGAAAAAAATCACGAGGACATGGGTGCATGAAAACTTTGGGCATTGTCATCATTGCCCTTGGAGTGGGTACCGTTGTTATGTCCCCCACCATAGAGTCTTTGGATTGGAAGCAACTTTCTGTTTACCTCAACCAGCAATCCTTCCTAACCTGGTAAAGAAGCAAATTTGCAGCTCAAGGATATCCAGGACCTGCAACATTGATCCATAATGATATCGGCAACATACAAACAGGAAATGTTCACCATCAATAAAAAGTAGTCGCATGAGGTACTCTTGGGTAAATCATGAACCCTTCGAATATAGATATTGTTGAGAGAATGAGTTATGAAACATAGATTTGGGTTTTAATATTTGTTCAGAACTATTTTAATGGTGGTTTGTGGCATGTACTGTACTACTTTTCGGACGGATTTATATAAATTATGGAATATACATCAGTGATGAGTGGCTAAACATCACCATCAGTTTTATTTACAGTATTTCTCAAATGTGCAGGAAAGCCAAAATAAATGTGCAAAGGAACTATAGATATTTTTTCATGAAATTTGTTCGAAGCTTTTCTATCCTATTTGAGATAATTTGGTTCAAAATAGAAATATAGTATTTTTTTCGATTTTTGCTTCTCGTGTGTCTGACAGTATCACGTACCAGGAAAAATACCCTATGTTTGTGTACATGAGCCCATCATTGTTGATGAACTTAAAGAGTAAAGATAGCAGAAATTCGTAATTTTGCATTTTGTGTATCAAATTCATGATTGATGACCTATAAAAAATTGAGTAATGGTTAAGATTTCAAAATAATTTCACATTCATCTGCGTTTATATTAATGAAATTTATACTGTAAAGTTGATAATTAGTTTTAATAAATTTTTTAGAAAAAAATTGGGAGTCTAGTTGTCGTTCTAAATAAATTAAGTGCACACTTGTTTATGTATTTTATTGTATTTATGGGTCCTGGCCGAATATATATTTGAAAAAAATGCCCAAAATATATCAGGCGCCCAAAATACACATCAGGTACGCGTTTAGAGAATGTGCATTCAAATTTTTAAAAATTAACAAAAAGTACCCATGTTATATGTGTATTTTTTTTTGTTTTTAATGAAATAAACATGCGTATTTTTGTTAATTTTTAAGGAAATGAATACACATCGTGTTTCGTCGATATTTTGGGCAAAACATTTCGTATTTAAATCAAAATAATGGATATTTTAATTTTCACTCAATATATTTCATCTATTATTTATAGAAAAAATCAATTTAATTATAAAAAAATCTACTCAAATATAATATTTAATAATCAATCACGCACAGCCGATAGTCGAACCCGTAAAATATCATTTTACAACAATAAAAAAAATCAAAGATTATAAAAACAAAAAAACTACTCCACAATATATTTTTTTTGGAAGAAACAATTGACCCCCAGCATGATAAACTACCAGTGTCAGTCCAGTTCTTGAGCCATCTGAAACCATCGAAGTAGACTACTAGACTATTAGTAATAATTTTGATATAACCTGTATCTATATCTCTCCTCTGTTCTTTTACCTTCAAAAGCTTCAATTGATTAACACACATAAATGATGGCCTTATCATATCCAACCCATTTAACATTTAATCTTCCTAATCAAATTTTACAGTTTAAAACACCCTCAAGAATCTGTAAAACAACAAGCTCTTCAGTTTTCTTGGCAACCCATTTTTACCCTTCAGTTAAAATTAATTTTACTGGGCTTAAAGTGATAACCAGGGCTTGTAGTGATGGTGGTGGGGATGAAATTGATGCTTCTACTTCTTATGTAAGCTCCTCAACTTTACTGTGTGTGTGTGTGTTGTTTTTAGTGTTTGATGAATTTATGATATGATTGCATCATTTAGGAAGTATGGTATTGTGATTTTAGTATTTTACAAGTTGTCGAAAAATGGGAAGTTAAATTATTGTTTCTTGACATTGGGTACAATAGAGGCGAATTTGCGCTCAAGTATTTAAATTTCTTGTAATTGATGCTGGAAACATACATAAAAATATTTAAAATGATAGCAAGTGTAGATGTTCTTTGATGCAGAAAATCGGTAATTTTTTTTCCGGGCTTGCTTAAAGTGGTTTGAGAATGAGGGGGGTGCTGTAAAATGTATTAGTACTTAGTAAGCCTGGCCATGTAACAGGCAGGTGCCTGGACTTGAAGTTGTTTCCATGTTTGTAAATTTGTTGTTTACGCTATATATCTACACTGCTGGAACTATACACAGTTATTTGCTGGAGTTAGGGAGGAATCATTTTTAATAGAAATTCTAGGAGGGGGAGGGGTGGATGATACATGAAATTCGTCAAGTATTTTGTTGATGTCTATCAAGGGGATCACACTGAAATTTGTCTGATGCTAGGGAAGATTGGCTTAATATAGCCAACTACGACATTGTATATTCTTAAGCTCTGATTGTTCGTAGATAATTTTTATAAAAATGAAGGAGGATTTTAATCAATTTTCCATGGTTCATCCTCTCCTCATTTGCCTAATTTTTACTAGTGTTAAGTGGAGTACATGTTTAGATTATTCTGCCACCTGGAGTTAGTTATGTTAGTGAAGGTTAGGTAAATTTGTTTTCTCTTAAACTAAGTCGGCATGTGTTACACGTGTAAGAAAGCCGGATTGGTTTTCTCTTGCAAAATATGAATGAAGAAGTTCTGACTATAGCTCTTAGTTAATGTCACCATCGCTTTCTTTTTCTTCTTAAAAATTCCTATTTAAACACAATCGTTTCTCTAAGGTTGACTATTGATTCTTTTGTGTTACAGACAAGTCCTTGATTGAGCGTCATATCTTTTTTATTACAGGATATAAGGGCATCAACAATCAGCCCATCCACTTCTGGTGATGAATACGTTGCTTTGTTTGTTCGGATGCTTGGGTTGGACAATGATCCATTAGACAGAGACCAAGCTGTCGTTGCCCTATGGAAGTATTCGCTTGGAGGGAAGCAGTACATTGATACTATCATGCGTTTCCGTGGTTCCATTAATCTTATCGTAAATCTGTTGAAATCAGAGTCCACTAGTACATGCGAAGCAGCTGCAGGCCTTTTAAGAACGATATCCACAGTTAATGCTTATAGAGACATCGTAGCTGAAAGTGGGGCGATAGAAGAAATATTTGGCTTGCTTAGGCGGTCTTCCTTGGCTTCTGATGTATGGGAGAGCTGTATTACTTGATTTTATATTTACGCTATACTTGGAGAAACAAACTATAGATGACCTTGTCATCGCTTATGCAGGTGAAGGAGCAGAGTTTGTGTACATTGTGCAACTTGTCTGTTGATGAGAAGTTTCGATCAAAAATTGTGCACTCGGATCTCCTTTCTATACTTATTAAGTTATTAGAGGATGAAGACATCAAAGTGGCGGAGGCAGCTGGAGGAGTTGTGGCTAACTTAGCGTTAAGCCATTCTAATCACAAGATTATGGTTGAAGCAGGTGTAATCCCAAAGTTGGTGAGCTTTCTCTTCTCATAACAGGAACTTAGCAAGTATATATACTGTTTCTTTAACCTTTTCCATCTTGTTTAAAGTCATGAAGAGGTTATAAATGAAATTGCACTATAAATGAAGGCAGGCTATTCTTACTGGTAACTGTGTCGTGGTTATTAAACTTTCTGTCTTATAGGGTTTAGGGCGCTTAATAAATTTTTAAGTCACCTTTGTTTATTAATATTGTATTTGTCCTTGATATAATTAAGAGCTACGTGCGAGCTTCAAATAGGATTAAGGTAGTTGGATGTTTTGCAGCCTTGCCAACTATATTGTCTTAATTATGTTTGATCTTAGAAAATAGTATATGGTTGTTATTTTCAGCAGTCTCCCAAAATGGAATATTTTGAAGTTTTTTTAAAATTTATTTTTACAATATGAATAATGCTCGTCTTAGCTCCCCTTTTGTTTACTGTTCCAATCTCTATCTAACGTTTGATCTCCTCTATAGAATCTGTAACGTTTCTCTAATATTTGAGATTATTTTCCTCATCTGTCAAATTAGCTTAAGAACTTTTGTTGTATTTGGTTGGGGAGAATGGAACAGATCGAAAGAATATCAACGGGAAACAATAGAGGTAGGAGAAAAAATTTGAAAGAAATTAATTAGTGTGAAAGTTTTCTATGATGAGATTTGGGTATAAAATAGGTGTGATAAGGAATGGAGAATCCTTCTCAATTTGGGGGGTTTGTGTTCTAGTTTAGTTTGTCTGGAGTTGAATGGAGAAAGGAATGAAAATGTTAAACTTGGACCTAAAGCTCAAATTTCATTCCATTACCTCTAGTTTCATCCATTCGAACCAGACACAACATTGGTTCATCATTGAAGTAGTAAAGTAGGACTGAGGTATGATATGTGGATTCGTTGAATCTTTTCTATTTCCATACGTAAGCTAGATGCAGATCGGTAATACTAGTAGGCGGTAGTTGTTAAAAGGTTTACCTAAAGGTAAAATTTGAACTGTACTTGGAGAAATATGGTTAATAAAATGTACTTGTGTCAAGAGTGAAATGAATGCTAGTAAGGAAACTTGGTGACCCGTTATGGTTTTAGCTAGTGCGGATTGCCTCATGCCACTTGTGAGGACTAACTTAGTTTGAGTTAATGTGGTTTGTGGGATGATTATCCCAAATAGCTGACATTATTAAGCATTGTTTATCTTATTGTAAGCTGGTGTAATTTGGTCAAAATCCTGGTAAAAAGTTTTTTCTGCAACAGGGTTTTAGAACGGGCCTTTTTGGCCCCTCAATGTCCTTATTTTGCATTGTAAATAATGCATACTTCTCATTGTACTATATCATGGTTTTGTTATTGCAGATATGTAAATTTATGAAATTTAAATTCTTTTGGTGCTTTCTTTGACTTCAATTATAATAATCTTATAGTGAGTGTGAAGTTTGTACAATTTTCGGTGCCTGAACATCAGATTGTTTTGGATTTACTGTCTTAGTTAATGGATGCAGGCGAAACTCTTGAAGACTGATGCTGAAGGATCTAAGGTAATTAGAAAAGAAGCAAAGAACGTGTTGCTTGAACTTGCAAAAGATGATTTCTACAAAATACTTGTCATGGAGGAAGGTTTAGTTATAGTTCCTCTCATTGGCACTGCTGCCTATAAGTCCTTCAGACCAGCTTTACATTCTTGGCCTTCTTTGCCTGATGGTACGGAGATAAAGCAAAGTTCAAAGGGTCCTTCTAAATTTGGTGCATCTGAATTACTTCTTGGATTAAATGTCCAAGACAAGAATTCTAACTTGGAAGAAGCAAAAATGAATGCTATAGTTGGAAGAACACAGCAACACTTTCTTGCCCGTATCGGGGCTATTGAATTAGATGATCAGATGAAATTTAATGGTGAATCCGCTTCTGATAGGCGGGTCACTGTTTTGCCATGGATGGATGGTGTTGCCCGATTGACTTTGATACTTACACTAGAAGATGAGTCGGCTGTTGCTAGAGCTGCCGAGGCTATTGCTGATGCATCTATAAGTGAGCATATGCGGGTCTCATTCAAAGAAGCTGGAGCTGTTAAACATCTAATTCAGTTAGTGGATCATCAAAATAGCAGTATTAGATTGGCTGCTATTCATGCCTTGGATAGGCTATCTTTGAGGTCAGTTGTTTTGCACTTTAAAAAAATCTTAATTAATTGAATATTCACAAGTGGGTATTTATCTTATCCCACAGAGTGAAGTGTTCTGGATTTTCAAACTTATATCTTTTAGCCAGCTTTAGTGAGAAAACTGAAACCGAGGTTTCTAATCCAATTCCAAAAGATTAACTCTGTTTCATATAGATGTTTAGTTTTCTACTCAAGATCTGCAGATTGCAGAAACGTTCTTCCCTATAGAAAACTATAAATTTGATGCTTCTATACTGTGTAAGGATCTATATTTCTATTTAAATGTAGAGGTGGAGGAAGAGAGAGTACCACTGTGCTACTGCACAGTTGTGCGAGAAGAATTTACAATTCAGTGAAATAACTGGAGAGAATGCTCCCCGTCCCACTTAACAGTGGTATATATAATAGTAAGACTGAGTTAGCTCAAACTAATGGCTTTCTTTAAACTGCAAGTGTCAAAAATATATTTTAGGATTTAATAGCAAATATGAGCATTAGGAAGCACGTCAAGTGGTCAACTGAAAGGTGTATTATCTGTGACATGCTTCAGCTTCTACTCATTATAGATTATATACCCTGTCTCTCTCTTAATGCAGCACTAATGTTTGCCAAAGAATAGAAGCAGAAGGTGTTTTATATCCATTGATTAATTTTCTGAAGAACTCAGAGATCCCTGGGAGAGGGACAGATATGGTAATAAAAAATACATTTTCCTTAGTTTCTCGCAGATCCATGTTTTACAGTTATGAGGACTAATGAACTAAAATGATCCAACAATTTTTTTACAAATGCAGATACTAAATATTCTAAATCGGATTCTAGATCCAAGCAGAGAAATGAAATTTAAGGTGAAGAGCTGCGATATTTTACAAATTATATCTTCTTTTTCTTTTATCAAAATGCATGTTTTCACCTCTCCTTTTCCCCTACTTCTCATCTTTTAGTTTTATGATGGACCTGTTAATGGATCAAAGAGGGTTGATGCAAAAGAGAATATTGAATCAGCTCAAAATGGGGAAGAGATTGGAGTTCCGACATCAACTAGAAGGTTCTCTTATACTTGTTAATGTAAAGTTATAGTCACTTTGTCAATGTTTTGTTTTACTATGTTTAACCAAAAGCTACAGTCCTCTTGGATGTGACTTAATAATGAACATTCATAACTTTGATAATCCTTCTGTGATGAATGAGATTCGTTTTAAACATTAATAAATTTATTCCACAGCTTGAAAAACATCCATTTGGAATATACATCAGATTCTGCTTTTCTTGTTTGCCTTGTTGAGATCCTGAAGACATCAGCCCCAGTTTCACAACGAAAAGCAGCCTCTATCTTTGAGTTTATGGCAGTTGATATGTCATCCATGGAGAAAATAACTTCAGTGGATATTGCATCTGGCCTTGATGCAGTTTTTAAACAAAGCATATTGAACGGTAAGGGGTTTCGGTAGCATTCTGTTTTATTTTTGGTGACAGATTTGAGTAGAAATTCACTGGAACAAACAGTTTTTGAAATGATTTAATTGTGTCTTATATAAGCTACATTTGAAGACCAAAGGTAAGAGGTGATAAGATATAAACTCTTGATCCATTTGGGTTGCTGAGTTTTAGCTGAAGGATTGACTTGAGCAAAAAGTTGAAATACTTGACATCTTAGTTAAAAGAAAACTGAAAAAAATAATTAATGTTTTTTTCTTGTATCTGGATGCTGTTTGGATGCAAGAATGCTTTTTCTTACCTTCTTTTGTTTTATAAGTTTACCCTTTTAAATTTATGATATGGCAGGAATTGAATCTAATTTTGACCATCAGCAGCCAGAACTACATGCATTGCAAGTTGAAGAAGCTGGTCAGGCTATATCAGCTGCCTCTCGATTACTAACAAGATTGCTCGACAGCGATAAATTCTGCCAATCCATAAACTCACTTCATTTCACGAGACTGCTCCGTGAAATTCTCCAGTCATCTATTCCTTTACACAACAAAGATTGGGTTGCTGCTTGCCTGGTTAAACTCAGCTCCCTATCAGGTCCATACCCAGGCTTTGAAGATCCTATAAACAGGGAAGTCACACTGTATGAAACTGTGCCAAGATTAATACAACAAATTAAAAGTTCATATTCTCCAGAAATACAAGAAGCTTCTGTTATAGAACTTAACAGAATAATTTCTGAAGGGGTAGTTAATTCCTCAAGAGCTGTTGCTTTAGAAGGGGGCATATTTCCATTGGTGAAGCTGATTGAAGAAGGCACTGATAGGGCTGCGGAAGCTGGTCTAGCAATTCTGTACAATCTAAGCATGGAGAGTGAAAATCACTCAGCTATCATATCTGCTGGAGCAGTGCCAATTTTAAGGAGAATTGTACTCTCACAAAGGCCCCAATGGACACGAGCTCTTCATGTTTTGAGGACATTACCTTCATTATAACATAGTTAAATGAGAGTGTTAGAACTCCCCACCCCCCTCAACCCACCCCTTTTTGACATGATTGCAAACTCTAGAATGTTTGCCATATTTTTGTTGGTACTGCCATATATCACAAATGTTGCAATCTTTATGCTCCCTTATCTACCCCTGTAGTACCTGTGTTGCTTCTTTTTTTCCCCTAGGGAAAGAGTATAATGTAATGGGTAATTGGGAAAATTTTGTCATGTTGGATGACTCTAAGTCCCTGCATGTCTTCCTGTATATTGTTATTTATACTCTTTTCCTAATCATCTACAACTGAACTATGTATTATGGTTCTGGGATAAATAGGAGTCCTAAGAGTTAATCTGATAGATTCTTGGTTGAGAAGGCCAAGTTAAAGTTAGAATGTGGTTTTGAAAATTAAGAGGCCTTTTCCATTAAATTTGGGGGATAAATTGATACTTTTTCACGGCTAGGTTGGGATGAAACCTACTGAAGTTTACTTTTTAGAGTATATGCAAAGAAAAAACATTAGAGCTAAAAGTACTACATATGATGTGATAAGCTTATCTTATCCCAGAGAGCAAAACATCCTCTATTGTAATTTAGATATTTTCTTGGCACTGGAATACAGTTAAAAACAGTTAGTAGAAGTACTTAACAGAACTGATGAAGTCTACATTTGTAGTAGTAAAAAGAACATGAAGATGTTTAGCAGCATTTGCTGTATCAATGTCCCCATCACAAAGTCTCCAATTCTCTCCTGCCTCCCTGCCCAACATAACAACAGCAGCACTGAAAACTCTCCTCCTCCTCCTGGTTCGAAACGTAAACCCCGAGAAGCCAAAATTCCAGCCTCAGCTTCAGGCTCTTCATCAGTACAGAAAAAGCCTTCTGTGGCTGAAATTGAACGAGCCATTGGCGCGGGTGTTTTTAGAGATAGAAACGTTGATGGGTAAAGAAGATATGTGCATTTAGTTTTATTGATGTTGTGTGGTAGTTTGTAAATTTAATATTTGCTGAATTATATTTTGCAGTGATTCGGAAGAGAGTAAAACTCTGTTTGATACAATTTTATCGAATTCTATTGGAAAGAGTGAAGGGTCTGTGGAGAAGAAGCTTCGAGAGACTGGCGAATGGATTCTTGATAAAACTGAAGGACCATCCTCTCGCTCTGCTGGTACATTCTTTTACTCCTTACTTCAGTTGGTTTGATTAATTGACTTTTGGTAGGAAAAGAACATATTAATCGGTATATTTGTGTGTAAGTTTTTGTTAATGGTATATTCTTATAATGCTTGTTTAGCTTAGAATATTGCAATTGCAGTTTAGCACAGACCTTTTTGTGATTAGAAGACTCGTTGAAGCTGATGATTTGTTTTGCAGATGCATTTTGGACTTGTAATTATAACATTGTTATAAGGCATCAGCAGTTGGTATTATAAATTCCTAAGCTTTTGCCATCTGATTATACTGAGAAAGTTGGAATTTTGTGATAGCTAGTAGCGAGTAAGTTGAGTTTTTGTGTGGATAAACTTAATATTAGTTTTGTCACATAAAGGCTTTAGAAAGCCCGAAAAAAAGTAATGCTATAGGTTTGCAAAACTTGTATGAACTAATTAAGAATACAAATTTAAAAATCATAATATGTAAGCTTGTGGACTTGGGATTATTATGCTTGTGAACCGGGGATTAGAAAACATAACACCTATAAGTTACAATGAGAGAATGAGTAATTGACAGTTTTTGCTTATATTGAGCTGAAGGTGACCTATAAAAAGACCACAGTAAGGATGATGAGTGAAATGCCAAGGGGTCACAAAACAGAACAATGTAATCGGTAATCACTCCTTTAGTCCTTTACCATGCCAAGCAATTGAGTCATTATGTTTTTCCCAACACTTGATTAATAGAACTTTCGATTCCATGAGCACACACTAGAAAAACCGTTATAAAAGTTAATCCACTTCATAAGTTTATAAAAAAATCAGAACATTAATTCTGGTAATCTATCTGAGTGTATGCACTTTCTGGTCCTGCTTAACGATAAGTGAACTGAGATTAAGTGTGTATCTTATGAGATCTCCATGCAGAAAAAGGAAAGGTACAGAGAGATTGAAGGACTGGTGTGGGAGAATGGCGGAACCAAGGGGGGTAACCTAGGTTGTAGCTTGTAGCCCCGGCTGAGCTTCAAGATTTAGTAGATTTATTTTTCAAGTACCAAGTTTACTTAACGATCAGTAGAAAAAATATTTTAAGCCCCAGTTATATTAACTTACAAGCTTGAAAATTCAGGTTTCGCCACTGTGTGTGAGAGTGTGTATAGTTTTGTTGAGGCCGGCTCTTTTGGCTTCCTAATTTTCAACTTCTGCCTTAATTACCTTAGCGCTTTAGGTGTGGCTCATGTGATCATGCTTCTTTATAGGGAAAAACATTTTGAAGACAGTTTTCCTACTGATTTTACCACTGTGGATCATCTCCTTCCTAGTAGCTGCTGGTTTTGTAAAACTGCCATTCGACACTCCATTTGTTGATGACTGGATTTTGTAAAACATAAAATGTATTCAAGCAAATACTCTGAAAGTACTATATTCTGAGTGTTCATGGCTACCAGAAATCGCCATGCCTCTCCAAATTCATCAAATTCCCGGAGTGATGAAATGCTTTAGCTGTAACACCGGTAAGGAGCTATCTCGGTACAAAGGGTGCGGATGTGCAGCCAATTCTAACATTATTTGCAGCTCCCTCCTCCCCTATGACTATGTTAAGGGTATCTATTTACTGTTTAAGCTAACCCTTGTGTAATAATTTTATGATACAAGTTCCATTGGTGAATTGTAAATTGTTTAATACCGAATCATTTGTTGTTTAGGCAACATCTAACACTTATTTTAATAATTTTGTAAACCTCAGTTCTGACTAATAAGACAACTGAAGCCATACATATTTTAATCAAGTTACTGTTAAGCTATAATGTTTAAAATACTACAGCTAATGTTTCGTTATTACAACCTTCTTTGATGTCTTAAGACCAGAAGCTACGCGTAAATTCTAATTCTAGAACTCTTCAAGTTCGATTCTTGTACTTTTTGATCGAAGATGTATCTCGTTTCCGAAAGAGTTGTCGATACATTACGGACATGCGCCCATCCTCGGGGATTAGAACCTGTCATCTTGTTTACAGCAAGAGAAACATGTTGAAATGATCATTGCCAGTAAATGCATTGGTGTTGGTTGGGTAAACAACTCTGAATTCTAAGTACTAATCTGTAACCAACTATCTCATTTGACTAATAAATCTAACTGTTATTAACCTAATGCCTTTGTTTTGAACTACAGTTGACAGCTAATAGGAAGGAAGCAAGCAAGCAGTCTATTCTTTTAGGTAAGCTAATAATAATTAATAAGTAATCATAATTCCATGGTCATGTCTTAACCAACTATCACATTTCTTCTTGTGTGTTGTCCATTTCTAATCATAATTGAACACAGTCACATACTTAAATTTAATTCAAAGAAATAAGGAAATGGGCGACGATTTTTCGAATAAAGATGATTGAAAAAAGTGAATTATGTTGTAAATTGATTGTCATATAGTTAGTTAATATTGTAATAGTTAGGCTATGCATAGATGTATAGAAATTGTTATTTTTCATTAAATATTTGCTCCATTTGTTTTACTATAAATAAATTGCATTTGTCAATAAAAATTTGGCACCGAGCAATTCTTTCTAAACTCATATTTCCCTCTACTCTTGTTCTGTAATTTAGTAACTCTTTTATAGTTACCATTATTACTAGTATATTACAACACGTTATCAGCACGAACCCCTGCCGAAACTGAAAATGTATAATTTTAATTTAAATATACATATATATGACTGAAGTAGATGTGGTTATACCTCTGGTGATAATCTAAATATATATGGCCGGAGCACCGCCTATTAAAATTATTTTATGGTACCATTTAATTTTGAGTAATACTGAACTTTAGTGGGAACCTTAATTTATAAATTGTAAAACTATCGTATAATAACTTTTTGCCCCTAATTAACTTATGCAGGATTTTTTCACTTAAATTTATTATTTGTCGGAGATAACATGAATACGCAGACGTCCGTATGGCGGGTGAAAATCCATTTGTCATTTTATATATAGATCTGTTCATAATATCAATGATAATAATGATATATACATTGATTATTGTGTACTTGTTAACGCACCCGATTAAATAGGATTTTATGTAATATTTACATTGATGAATTAAAATTTAATAATTTTAAGTATTAATTCAGATTTAGTATGACAAATATTACAAGCTTGTTGTTCGTTGCCTTGGACATTTCTGGCGATAATTATTTATCATGGGTACAAGATGTAAAATTGCACTTGGGTTCAAAGAAATTAAGCGATACTATAAAGGCGGAAAATAAATCCACGGCTGAATAAAACTTTACCTCAATAATTTTTCTCCGACAGCACATGCATGAAGATTTAAAATCTGAGTATTTAGAAGTTGATGATCCCTTTATTTTATGGGAAAATCTAAAGGATAGGTTCGATCACCAGAAACTAGTTTATCTACCTACAGCTGAAAATGATTGGGCTAATTTAAGACTCCAGGATTTTAAGAGTGTCCGGGCATATAGCTCTGCTTTGTTCAAAATAAGTTCTAGGCTTATTATGTGTGATGAGAAAGTTACGGAAAAAAAGAAAAATCGATAAAATACTATCAACTTTTCACCCCAACAATATCAACTTAGCAGAGATGTTCAGGGAGCGCAAATTTACTAAGTTCGGGGATCTTCAATCAACTTTCCTCGTTGCTGAACAGAATCATGAATTGGTGATTAAGAATCATCAATCCCGTCCAACAGGATCTGCCCAATTACCTGAAGTAAATAACATGTCATTCCAGCAGAATGTGCGTGGAAAAGGGTATAGAGGTGGACGGGGCCAAGGTCGGTACCGTGGACGAGGTCGGAGCCACGAGCATTTTCGTCCATATAACAACTCTGGTCACCGGAAGTGGCAATCTGAATCACAGAGTACTAGAAAGGCACCACGAAGAGAAAAAACTGAAAATATTTGCTATAGGTGCGGCATGGATGGGCACTGGACACGTAATTGTCATGCCCCAAATCATCTTGTTAAGCTATACCAATCTTCTCAAAAATCAAAAGAGAAAATGGTAGAAATAAATTTCGCCAACAATAACATAGATGATTTTCCGAGAATCACAACTGGAGGAATAAGAATTAGTGGTACGAATGAACCTGACGAAACTCCCATATGGGAGGCTGAAGATTAGTTTCATATAATTACTATAGTATTGTGTATTGTGTGCTTTATCTTGTTTGAACTATGTAGTGTGTTATGTTCTTATCAAATAAATTATGTTTCTTAATTATATACAGAATGGATTCTGAAGATATATGCATGGCTGATTGTGGTACAACTTATACGATTCTAAAGAACCGAAAATATTTTACCCAAATAACCAAAACTGAAGCTCAAGTCGGAACGATTTCCGGCGTATCTAATATAATTGAAGGTTTTGGAAAAGTTAGTTTTGTCCTACCTAATGGTACCCACATACACATTCCAATTGCATTATATTCTAGTAAGTCTATCAGAAATCTTCTTAGTTTTAAAGATATCTGACTCAACAATTTTCACATCGAAACTACCTCTGAGGCTAATAGAGAATATCTTCTTATTACTTCCTCTAATCCTAGCAACAAGAAAATCTTAGAAAAGTTTCACTCACTTTCCTCGGGATTATATATGATGAAAATTAGAACTATTGAGTCACACAATGTCATTGCTTCCAAACTCATAGATCCAAAATCTTTTACACTTTGGCATGAAAGATTAGGTCATCCTGGCGTCTCTATGATGCGTCGTATTATAGAGAATTCTACTGGTCATCCTTTTAAAGATTTTAAAGTTGTTTCCAACAATGACCTTCCATGTTCAACATGTTCTTTAGGAAAATTGATTACTCGACCATCTCCTATTAAAGTTCAGCTTGAAAGTCCAACTTTTCTAGAAAGGATCTAAGGCGACATATGTGGACCTATACACCCATCATCTGGCCCATTTAGGTACTTCATAATATTAATCGATACCTCAACTAGATGGTCTCATGTTTGTCTTCTCTCAACTCGTAATGATGCTTTTGCAAAATTACTTGCCCAAATAATCAAATTATGAACTCAATTCCCAGATCATTGCATTAAGTCAATTCGTTTAGATAATGCCGGCGAATTCACATCTACAACTTTTGTCGACTATTGCATGTCTGTAGGAATCTCAGTTGAACACCCAGTTTCTTATGTACATACACAAAATGGGTTAGCCGAGTCCTTTATCAAAAGACTCCAACTTATTGCAAGACCGCTGTTGTTGAAAGCAAAATTACCTACATCTATTTGGGGTCACGCGATACTTCATGCTGCCAATATTATTAGGATTAGACCAACTTTCTACAACCAACATTCTCTGCTACAACTGATACTTGGTCAAGTTCCTAATATTTCTCACTTCAAAATTTCCGGAAGTGCTGTATATATACCGATTGCTCCACCACAAAGATCGAAGATGAGAGCTCAAAGAAGAGTAGATATCTACGTTGGTTTTGATTCCACATCTATAATTAGATATCTGGAGCCTCTAACCGGAGACTTATTTACCGCAAGATATGTAGATTGTCATTTTGACGAGTTTATGTTTCCTCCCTTAGGGGGATATAAACATTCAAATAAAATTAATCCTGACATAACATGGAATGCATTAGGATTATATTTTCTAGATCCACGTACCGGTCAATGCAAACTTGAAGTTAAAAAAATTATTCATATGCAAAATATCGCAAACCAAATGCCTGATGCATTTAACGATTCTAGAAATATAACTAAATCTCATATATCTGCAGTAAACACTCCAGCTAAAATAGATATACCAATTCAAAAATCAGATACAAAAGAATTGGTTACAGAATCAAAGCCACGCCTGAAGCGTGGTAGACCGGTCGGTGCAAAAGATGTTGCACCACGAAATTGAAAAATAAAGAGCATTGCCCCTGAAGTGGCACATGCTCCAGAAGAAACAAATATCCCTGAAGTGATATTATCTCCTGAAGAGATACCAGTCCCTGAAGATACAGGATTAAACAATCATGAAATTTCAATAAATTATGTGCATGATATGAAATTTTGGGATCGAAGTAAAGCCATAATCGATGATGTATTTGTGTATTCCGCAGCATTGGATGTAGACATAAATTCTGATCCTGAACCACAAAGTGTGGATGAATGTCGTCGAAGAAAAGACTGGCCAAAATGGAAAGACGCAATCCAAACAGAATTAAATTCATTACGTAAAAGAGAAGTATTTGGACCTGTTGTCCAAACACCAATTCGTGTGAACCCTGTTGGGAATAAATGGGTATTCATAAGAAAACGAAATGAAAAGAATGAAATTATGAAATATAAAATCCGACTTGTAGCACAAGGGTTTTCTCAAAGGTCCGACATTGATTATCAAGAGACATACTCACCAGTGATGGATGAAATTACTTTTCGTTTTATATTAGGTATGTCATCTAAAGAAAAATTGGAAACACGTTTTATGGACGTCGTTACTGCATACCTATATGGTTCACTTGATAGTGAAATTTTTATGAAAATCACGGAAGTGCTAAAAATGGATGAGTTTAAGAAACCTCATCATATATACTCTATTAAACTTCAACGATCATTGTATGGGCTGAAACAATCTGGTCGTATGTGGTATAACAGACTTAGTCGTTATTTACAAAAGAATTTACATGGATAAATCTCATCCATTAACTACTCCAATGGTGGTTAAATCTTTAGAGCCTGATAAAGATCCATTTCGATCACAAGAAGATGATGAAGAGGTTCTTGGTCCTGAAGTCCAATATCTAGGTGCAATTGGTGCACTTATGTATCTTACAAATAATACAAGGCCAAATATTACATTCGCTGTGAATTTATTGGCTAGATTTAGCTCTGCTCCGATGGACAGACATTGGAACGGGATCAAGCATATATTTCGTTATCTTCGTTGAACAATTGATTTTGGGTTATTCTTCCCGAAAAACTCAACATCTCAGTTGATCGGATATGCAGACGCTGAATATTTGTTAGATCCTCACTTTGGAAAATCACAAACTGGATATGTATTTACATATTGCGGTGCAACCATTTCCTGGAAATCCACGAAGCAAACTACAGTGGCAACCTCAATAAATCACTCGGAACTCATTGCAATTCATGAAGCCAGTAGAGAATGTGTTTGGTTGTGGTCTATCATCAAGAATATTCAAGAATCATGTGGATTACCGGACATCACAAGAAGTCCTACTGTCATGTTTGAGGACAACACTGCATGCATTGATCAACTTAAGGAAGGATATATCAAAGGAGACAGGACGAAGCACATTTCACCAAAATTCTTTTACACTCACGAGTTTCAAAAGAATGGAGAAGTTGATATACAACAAATCTGATCATGTGACAACCTTGCAGATTTATTCACGAAATCATTACCGAATTCAACATTTGGTAAATTACGACATAACATTAGAATGCGTCGACCCAAGGATTTATTACAACAAAATTCAGAGAATGATTAGTTTTCAAAGGGGAGATTGTACTCTTTTTCCTTCGCCAAATTTTTTATCCCACCGGGTTTTTCTTTGACAAGGTTTTCACGAGACAATCTATGATTCATACTATCATAACAATTTAAAGGGAAGTGTTGTAAATTGATTGTCATATAGTTAGTCAATATTGCAATCAATATTGCAATAGTTAGGCTATGCATAGATGTGTAGAAATTGTTACCTTACATTGAATACTTGCTCCCTCTGTTATACTATAAATAGACACCGAACAATTCTTTCTATACTCATATTTCCCTCTCCACTTGTTCTCTAATTTAGTAACTCTTTTATAATTACCATTATTACTAGTATATTACTCCCTCCGTCCCGTAGATTTTTATACGTGCACTGTTTGCACGTATTTCAAGCCTTCTATAAAGTATAGTTTCATAATGTTTTTTATAATTTTTTTTTTGAATAAAACTTTAAACATGAAACTTTTATTCAGAAAAAAAAGTTTTAAAAAAATATTGCGGAGTTATACTTTAAAGGAGCATTGAAAAACGTGTCGAAAATTAATGTATAGAATTTAATGGGACAGAGGGACGACAGATTAAACAGCTTTGGACATGTTTTTTTGAAAATAATTTTTTTGATACCATTATATTTTTAGGCTTGTGTCATTGCATACGTATCCAATTAACAATGTGATCTATGTAGTTCCTCAAAAGCGGGGGATTAGTTTAGTAAAACTAGGTTGCAGTTGTTATAACAAACAAACCACCAATAATATATAGTACAATGTTTGTATGAATTTCTGAAAGATTTTTTGGGTTTGCTTGTGAATGCAGGCTTGGCTGATACTTCATACATTTCTTTAAGAAAAGCATTCAAATGTCGAGGATTTTGTGCTAGCTCTATGAAATGTTAGGAGTACAAAAATTAGTTTTAAAAATAATTATAAATATTACTCCCTCCGTCCCTCCCAAATGTTTATATTTGGGTTGAGCGCGGAATTTAAGAAAAATAATAAAGTAGTGGAGAAAAGTTGAAAAAATGAGTAAAGTAGTGGGATCGATTAATATTATATGTATAAAGTGGATATAGTGGAGATAAATAGTGGATGTAGTTATTTTAAAAATTATAAAAAATTTTATTATTTTTGGAAAATTTTGAAATGTAAACAATTGGAAGGACGTCCAAAAAAGGAAAGTGTAAACAAATGGGAGAGAGAGGAGTATATATTAAATATTTATTGGTTAAATTTAGATAAATTCTTGCATTCACAATAATAATATTACTTAGATTATTTTATAATGGTATATGCTCATATCATATCATATCATTTTATAAAAAAATTATAACTATTTTTGTGTCAATATCATTACTCTTTTGTCAATTAATACTACTCAATTAGCCTGAATTCGTCCGATTATCACCGATATGATATGGTTTATATCTACTCGAATTGATTGTTTTTGGTTGTTCGTATGACTTTTTTATTATTAAATTAATTCCACCACAAAAAATATTGAACTTAACAAAAAAAAGCTTTTATTCGGATAGTAAATAATATGTACTTTATTAAATAAAGGAAAATGTACTTACCATAAAATATAAAAATACATAAAATTAGATGGAAAAAGGGGAATAAAATAAATGTTGAAACATACGTACAGCAACATGAATGGACAGCCAGCTGCCACTTGCTAGCATCTCTGTCAAAAAGGCGTTTCTTTTAATTATTTTCATCACAAAAAAAGAAACAAACAGAAAGATGAATGAACAGTAACGACCCATTTGATTTCCTGTAATAAAATCTCTCCAAGAATATTGAAAATCTAGAGAGAGAGAGAGTTTTGAAACACCCAACTCAATTTCTTTAGAGAGAGAGTTATAATCCCGATCTTATCGGACACAATATAGTACTGCTGTCTGTCTGTATATAGATACAAGAAAATAGTAGTAGTGGTTTTGTGAGATGGGTAGTGTTCCTGCTTGGAGAAAAGCTTATGGTGCTCTTAAAGATCAGACTAAAGTTGGATTAGCCCAGCTCAATAGTGATTTTAAGGTCTCTCTCTCTCTCTCTCCCTCCCTCTCCCTCTCTCTCTCTGAATCTCTCACTCTTTCTGTCATCTCTCCCTCTTTCTTTCTTTCTCTCTCTCTCTCTCCCTCTTTCTCTCTCTCTCTCTGTGTGTTTAATTTTGATATGATTTGATTTATAGTGTATGTTTGTGATTATATGTTGTTAGGATGTGGATGTTGCAATTGTGAAAGCTACAAATCATGTTGAGTGCCCACCTAAAGAAAGGCATCTTAGAAGTTAGTCAGATCTTTTTCTCCGATTCATTTAAATTTTTTATATTTAAATGTATGGTTCTTGATTTTGTAAAAGATGGGATTTTTATGTATGTTTTTGCAGAAATTTTGATCTCGACTTCAGCGATTAGGCCTCGAGCTGATGTTTCCTATTGCTTACATGCTCTTGCTAGACGATTAGCCAAGACCCATAATTGGACTGTATGTCTTCTTCTGCTTCTGTTGTGTAAAGTTGAAATCTTTCGTGTGTTGATATTAGGGAGACTTGTTTGAATTCTGGGTCTAGTAGAGTATGGGTTCAGGATAAATATGTTGGTGATCTGAGAGGATTGTGCACTCGATTCATTTTTCCTGTTGGTGTATGTGTTTGTATGAATTTCTCTAGAATGTGCAGATGATAGAACTAGCACTTTAAGTAAGCGGCTTATCTTTTGTTTCTGCCTGTGTGTGTAATGTGTTACTGTGAGTGGTGGCATATCAGGAGGCACCAATACGAGTTTACAAAGTCAGGGAGAATGAGTATACAAAGTTGTGGGCGGAGATCCGACTGCACATTTTATCACAAATGCAAAGATCATGCGTTTTTTTTATGTTGGAATCATTTGTGTAAAGAGCAAGGGGAAGTGTATATTTTTTAAAAAAAATCTGACTTTTGACCGGCTTTGACATGATTTCTTGGGAACACTAGTTAACTATTTTTTGACTATATGGGCACTCATACGATATATAGAGAAGTGCTAGAAACTGGGGGAGGTGGGGGGGACTCACATAAACTTATTATCAAGTGTTCGAAACTGTGAGTATGCATTGTCGAGCTTTATTTTCTGTTATCCGCTTGCTTGCTTGCCTTCCAACACCTTAAGGCTTCTGGAGAGTTGGTTTCTTAATAGCACTAGGTTTTTAGTAAATGGAAAGTCATGAACTCATATTTCTTCTTCCTCAATTTTAAAATGTATGAGAATTGACAATTTATTTAAGTCTGAACAAACACCAATGCCAAATAGGCTTTAATGTTGATTATATATTAGTACAAGAATTAGGATATTGAAACTTGGATGTGATAGATGCTGTACTTTACCGGTCTTACTTGGCATTTACCAGAAATTTATTCCCTCTCTGTGTCGTGTTTTACAGGTGGCACTAAAAACACTTATAGTTATTCATAGGGCATTGAGGGAAGGAGATCCCACTTTTAGGGAAGAACTGCTGAACTTTCAGCAGAGAGGACACATCCTCCAATTATCTAATTTTAAAGATGATTCCAGTCCAGTTGGTTAGTACTCTGATTTTAAATCCTGACATATCATCAGTTGCAAAGCTCTATTTTTCTTATGAACTTGATAATCACCTTCACTTGTAATAAATTATTCTTAGATGTGTTGACATTCACCTTTTTTATATGGTTTTTTCTTTTGCAAATTTCTTTTTTAGCTTGGGATTGTTCTGCCTGGGTGCGTACATATGGACATTTTTTGGAAGAACGACTTGAATGCTTTAGGATTCTGAAGTATGATATAGAGGCAGAACGTCTTCCTAAATCTGTCCAAGGGCAAGAAAAGGTATACAGGAATTTATCATCACTATTTATTACTCCCTCCGTCCCATTTTTCTTGTCCATAAATCTAAATCCACAATATATTCAATCATATCAAATATAATGATAATTGCCATAATAGAACTAGTAAAAACAATTTTTTTTCCTTTTATTTACATCTGTTTTACCTTTTATTCAACTTTTATTTACCATATTTATCAAATTGGACAACTATTTCGGGACGGAAAAATGGTAATACTGGACAATAAAATCAAATTTGAAGGAACTCTTAACTTATAATTTGTGTGAACACTTAACATAGAAAAATGAAATCAAATTTTTTAATTTGTTGCATGGAGTGAGATCCCTCATATTTGAAGGAACTCTTAACTTATAAGGATAGAATATATTTGCAGATATGCATATAATTTATATATCGTATCCTCTTTACAGGGGTACAGTAGAACTAGGGAGTTAGATAGTGAACAATTGTTGGAACAGTTGCCCGCTTTACAGCAATTGCTATATCGACTCATCGGATGTCGGGTACTTTCTTGGTTTTCTTGTTTTCTTTAACTTCACTGCATATACTTTCTAAATACCAGAATACTTTCTATGCTTATCTAGATTCCTAAACTTGTGTTTTTGTAAAAATGAATAAACTTTGTTATGTCGTCATTCTGCAGCCTGAAGGAGCAGCTGTACACAACTACGTAATACAGTATGCACTGGCTCTGGTTCGTAAATAGCACTAATTTTATGCAACATATCTTGAAGTTTTAACTATGATTCTCCGTTTGTAATATGAGCTGTGTGTGAAGTTCGGATCTAGTAAATGTGATAGGTCTTTCAAATTCTGGTTCCAGAAATTAGAAGTACACGAGGAGATAATAAACTTAAAGCCATCGATACTGTGTGTTAAATGACTTTAACATAATTAAGCTTGAAGCCAATGTATCTAACGTGTGTTGTGGTGATTTCAGGTACTCAAAGAGAGCTTTAAGATATATTGTTCTATAAACGATGGAATAATTAATCTCATAGATAAGGTGCAATATTTAACTATTTCTGAAACATAATATACTGTGTAAATGACATTTTCGATCATGTCTTTTTTTTTTCTGTGCTATAAAATCCCAATTTTTTCAGTTTTTTGAAATGGCAAGACATGAAGCTATAAAGGCATTAGATATATATAAGAGAGCTGGTCAGCAGGTAATACTATATTATATTGTGAAATTCACCAATCTCCTTCACTCTTATTATTACTTTTTACTGAACTAGATGCGATTATATTCACCTAAATGTGCGCAGGCATCTAGGCTGTCTGAATTTTACGAAGTTTGTAAAGGTCTGGAGCTTGCTAGAAATTTCCAGTTTCCTGTACTGAGAGAGGTAAATACAAAACTTTGTTGAACATATATATGAGCTTTACCAGAAATCATATCTATCTATCTGTCTAAATGAAAAAGGATAATGCTTTAATATTTTCATTCAATGCTATTGTTGGATTATACGCGATACTATTTTGACACTTACTTTTGGCTTTTTCAGCCCCCACAGTCTTTTCTTGTGACCATGGAAGAGTATATTAGAGAAGCACCTAGAATGGTCACTGTTCCAGCAATGCCTGTGGTGAGTCTGTCAATTTGAGCAGCAGCAGCAGTAGCGGAAATGCACAAAAGTTTGCTTATTGTAACCTTTTATTATATTAACATATACTTATATAAGCTCATAATAGATGACTGCTGCTTAACCAGGAATTTCCGGAGAGGCTTCAGTTGACATATAAACCAGAAGGGGATGTTGCTTCACCTTCTGAAGAGACACCTTCACCCAGTAATGAATCTAAGCCCGCGGGTCTGGATATCGTGGCGGTTTCGTCTGTTGAAGATTCTGCCCCAGCTACTGTACCCCCTCTTGCAAATAACTTCGATTCTGAAGATCTATTGGTAAGCAATTACCCTTTCTTCGCATTATTTTTCGACCTCAGTAACATGTTCTCACATTGTCTAGCTTTTTGCCCTTGCTTATCTCAATTTCCTCTTCACTTTTTCCTTTGTGTTAGGGATTTAATGCTACAAACACCACACCTGTTGCATCAGCAATAGAGGAAAGCAATGCATTGGCGCTGGCTATAGTTCCATCGGGTAATTTAACAATATTTTTCCTGCTCGTTAATGTGTATTCTGGTATCTCTTCTTTCAGTTGCAAGGACTTTAATTGTGAGAAGTGTTGGTTTTTAAGGTTTATAAAGAAACAAATAGAGACATGGTAGGAGAAAATATGAGAATGAGGATGCAATATATTGATTTATGTTTGATAGGTCTTATCGCATAAGGATCAAGTCCTTTTTATAGGCTTTACAGAATAAAAACTGAAATTGATTGTCCTAACTATCAGAAATAATCAATTGCTTACGTTTATTCTTAGACTGATTGTTGCCACTAAATTAGCCTTCAATAAATATTGAAGCATAGTTTCAGCAAAATATCTGACATTTGGTACACGCAAACACAGGCACCACAACTGCTCCTCTGCAGGCTAGAGATTTTGATCCTACTGGATGGGAGCTTGCATTGGTTAACACTCCTGGAACCGACATTTCCTCAGTTCAGGACAGGCAACTGGTACGTCCTGTATTCATTTTGTTTTTTTACTCATTATCACATGAATGGCAGTCAATGTTGTGAGATTTAGTACTTATAGTGTTGTTACTCTGTGGGTTATTATCAACGACTACAAAGAAAAGTCTAGATCAATTGTCAGTAATATTTTTCCTAGTTACTTTTTTTCTTTAAAAGAAATAGTTTTGTGGATTGCAATATGCCTTACTCTGATCACATCCAAAATTTTAGTCAACCGGTTTTTCTATTGAATTGTACCAGGCTGGTGGATTGGATTCTCTCACTCTGAATAGCTTGTACGACGAAGGAGCTTACAGGGCCTCTCAGCAACCAGTATATGGGTCGCCAGCCCCCAACCCATTTGAATCATCGGACCCGTTTGCAATATCAAACAATACAGCTGCTGCTCCAGTTCAAATGTCAGCAGCTCCCCACTATCAAGCCAATCCATTTGGCCCTTACCAACAACCCGTATACTCACAGCCTCAACAGCAACCAGATTTGATGATGGGTCAACAAAATCCCTTTCTAGATGCAGGATTTGGAGCATTCCCCATCAATAATGGCGCACACCAACCAACAAGTAATCCGTTTGGTAGCACAGGCCTACTGTAATGATGTTCTGATGGTATGTGAAGGTGTGCTAAAGAGTTTTTTGAGGTTGCTGGTTATAATAGTATTCCACAATATATGTTTTTTTGTTAGTTCGAGCGGATTTGTAGCATTTCCCGACTAATGGGATTACTTGCTGATAATTTCTCTGTAATCATTTTTAACAATCATTCTTTATTGAACTCTGGCGACGTGAATAAGAAATTCTTGATATTTAATGGTGCCTCGGTTCTGCATGAATTTTAATAGATGGTCATGAAATATTATGTTAGTGGCCATAATGATTAATAGGCCTTGGTTTCTTATGTTTGGGCAGTTGATTTTATAAAATTAAAGTTTTAGCTGGAGAAACATTTTCAGATGTTAGGGTTTGTATTTAATCATGTAAACATCTGGATTCAGGGTACTTATATAGCTGGGGTATGATTTGCGTACAACAAAATGAACTTCTTTTAGGTTTACAGAAACAATCTCTCCATTTTTGTGTAACACACTGTCCTCCCTTATTTTTACGGAAACAGTCTGTTTCCACTTAAAAAAAAATGTAAGTTAAACCTCTTTAAAGTAATAAGGCCGGGATCAAGAAAAAATATTAATTTAGCGAGTTTATTATTTTACCGGAAATAAAAATAAATTGTGTCCATTATGTTGGGACAGGGGAAAATTATTATTTTTACGAGATTATTACTTTATCGATTATTATTTTATCGAGTTTAACCGTATATTTTTATCTTCAAGGACTTTGTTGTATTTTTTCTTATACTTTAAATGCATTTCATTCCTAAGAAATTTTCACTTTACTCTGGCATCTCATCAAACTTTTTCATAGGTAGATGGGAAAGAATGTGTCATCTTTAGCTATCAAAGTTGCTCAATCATAGGGAATTATTCTAAATAACTGGCAACTTTGTGGCTAATCATGGTACACATGAAGTCCACAAGGACCACAGCGCTTACAATAGCAAAAGCTCATCGATCTTAGATGCAAACCCATATGGTAAAGACCGATAGTAATACAGGGACTTCATATCCCCTTCCCGTAAGTCGAATGTAAGTCGAAAATAACTCATGTTCGGTTTTCATATTCCCTTCCGGTAAGTCGAACGTAAGTCGAAAATAAGATAAATTTAAAACTTAATATTTTCATGTAAGAATGCACAAATTAATTACTTGATAATCAGAGAAGGGGAAATTTTCATGGACATGTATGATGAGGTCCAGCATCTAGCATTCCACATGGGGTCCTCAAACCTCACCTTACTTTGTGTGTGGACCTTCTAGTCAATATGTTGTTTTAGTGAGGTCCTCCTTTTTGATGCTCTAAGAAGAAAATTAGTGTGGAGAGGGGGTGAGGATTGAATGATCAAAAAGGGGTTTGGATCCAAAGATGACCCTCATCACCACTTTAATGTCACTAGTTTAATCCAGAAAAAAGATTCTGGGGATCTGCTTAACATCCAACAGCAATTCAACCCTCAGTTCTTAAAATTTTTGATGACCCGCGTTCCAGTACTACTCTAACCCAAACACGCTTGACTCGGAAA
This sequence comes from Apium graveolens, assembly GCF_009905375.1. Classification (NCBI taxonomy): domain Eukaryota; kingdom Viridiplantae; phylum Streptophyta; class Magnoliopsida; order Apiales; family Apiaceae; genus Apium; species Apium graveolens. Next base: position 247,811,018 of record NC_133654.1, read on the forward strand.
TAAGGGGTCCGGACGTCCGGTGCATTAGTACTGGTATGATTGCTCGAGCATGATTACCTGTAATATGAACAGTGTTAGTGCTGGTAGATCTTACTAAAAAATGATTAATGACCCTTTAAATTAGGGTAGAAAATCACAAAGATTGGAATGATTCGCACTAATCTCTAACTCACTTATTAAGACTCAGTTAAGTTCAATCATTTTCTGAAGTGTCAAGTTTTATTTGGCTGTCCCTCCTTAAAGCTGCAGACATTTCTCAAAGTAGTCGAAAGAATTATCTTTGCTATAACCTAAATCTTCTCCCATAATAAAATAGTATCTTTCTCCATAACTCTCATTTCAATTGCCAATATTGGTTATTTACTCAGTTTTTTTATCTTCTCATTTTTCATAGAGACACTAAAACCATTTATTCACACATGGATGCTAACAAGTTTTCTATTATGTTGCATAGAAACTCAATAAAAATCAAGCATGCTCTTGTGTTTGCAGGTCTTGAATGGACTCTTATAATTCTCCTCCTCCTACATGCTCTCTTTGAATATATGATTGTCAAGTTTGCCAACTACTTTGGCCTAAAGCCACCCTGTCTGTGGTGTTCTCGTATTGATCACGTGATGGAACCGAAACAATGCAGTAATATACATAGAGATCATCTCTGTAAAGCCCACGGTGAAGAGGTTTCGAAATTGGTTTACTGCTCAACTCATCAGAAGTTGGCTGATTATCATAGTATGTGTGAGGACTGCTCCTCCTCAAGGCGGGATCTTTCATTTAAGATCAACTTCATTCAAGCAACTCGAATTAATCATAATGATGAGGATATGGTTATTGAGAATGGTTTGGAGGGGCAAGAGTGTTCTTGTTGTGGTGTGATCTTGGAGAGGCAAATTTACTCTCCTTACGTTTTAATCAATCCTTCGAACTGGGATCATTTTAAGTATGAAATACATAAGGAAAATTTGATCACAGAGGAAGGTGAAAATGATGATTATGGCACGAAAGATGATAAAGCAGATCATTCTGGAAGAGATTTCATAATTGAACATTTTAATGGCGATCATGGATTTAAAAGCAAGAGCGAGAAGCAGATGTTATCTAGTTCAGATGGAGTTTTGCAAGAAAATATTGAATTGAATGAAGAGATATTTGGCAATACGATGACAGATCCGAGTTGTGATGAAAATGTGAATCAACATTGTTGCGAACAAGATGCATCTTTTGAAATTCCACAGCAGCATTTGGAATTCTTCATTGATTGCACTGGCCAGCAACTGGTTCCAGTTGAATCGATTGGTTCAACAACAAAGGAAAATGAAATTCGGTACATGGTTGAAGAAAATGAGAAGAGTTTTGATCATCCTGAGGCCCGTTTGGGATTTAAATATGATATTGCAACTCAAGTTGTTTCTGGTCCAAGAAATATTGAGGAGACCAAGTCAATAATTTTTGAATTCATGGAAGCACAAGAAGCTGAAAATGATTTACATTTACTTGTCCCTGCTAAAGATTGTGATTCAGTACATGAACAAGTCACTCATATTAATGTTCAAGACACTGCACCATACTTTCTTTCAGGTAATTTAAACTTCATATTCTTTGTTTAGAAAAAGCTTTCCCATCTAACTGTGCTGCACCAGATTTTAAGTTGCATTAATCCTGCAAAATGTGCAGTTTCTGAAGAAGTATCGAAATTGCAAATTTTTACGCCTGAAAAGGAAGCCTCAACACGTAAAGAAACTGCATTGGTAGATATGGAAGAACGAGGGCAAGATGCCTCAATTGGTAAGTATTCTTGAATTAAGCTATAAATCCCATTCTGTTTTGCTCCCTTCCCAATTATCAAAATTTACATAACATGCTGTACCATGAACAGCTATGGAAGACGTATCTCCATTTATAATGAGTGACACTGATACAGAGGTCTCAATAGGAACAGAGATTCCTGATCTAAATTCAATCGAAGACAATAACTGTTTCCAAGAAGAAGCATCTGCAAATTGTACAGATTTTCATGCGCATTATGAACATGGTAACATTAGCATCCACAGTGCATTATATTATTTTTCTATTTTTGCTGCGACACTGATAAATTTGTGTTTTTCAATCTGGATATTAGGTTCCGAAACAGACTCCCAAGAAACAGTTGATCTGAGTACCTTTATGATTGAGTTGAATGATCACAAGATAAGCAGTCAATCATCAGTATATTTTGAGATTAATGGAAGTGAGGATGATAATTTGTGTGAACATCGACGTAGTTCATCAGAAGGCCATAAACATGCACAGAAAACATTACTATTCCATGAGAGAAAAGACTCTGGGTCTGAAAGATTTATGGAAGGGAGTGTTTTAAGTGAGTTTGATGATGAAGTAATGACTGTTGAATGCCTGAACTCCACATTGAGAGCCGAAAGGAAGGCTTTAGATGTTGCATATGCCGAACTAGAAGAGGAAAGAAATGCTTCAGCAGTAGCTGCCAACCAAACTATGGCTATGATTAATAGACTGCAAGAGGAGAAGGCAGCTATGCAGATGGAGGCATTACATTATCAAAGAATGATGGAGGAAAAGTCAGAATATGATGAAGAAGCAATGCAGATCATGAATGATCTCATTGTAAAGATGGATCGAGAAAGGCTAGGGTTTGAGGAAGAATTGGAGATATGCAGGAAAAAGTTACTTGTTTATGAGGCAAAAGAGAATTTGGGTATATCGCTAAGAAGCAAGGATGAAAGTGCAATTGTTGGATTTTCTTCTTTCTTGTGTAGCAATGAAGAGGACAGTGATGAGATAACCATTGACTTGAACAAGGAAGAAAATGGATCTTATAATCAGCGAGGAAATGAAAACCTCAATACCCCAGTGAATGATGTTCTAAATTTCCATGATCGATTTGGAAACATTGATGAAGAAAGATGGCCTATAGTTCCTTTTCTATTTGATGCAAATATAGGCGAGATTGAAAATGAGGAGTCCAGCGTGCATTATAATGGTTTTGATGCAGCTATCACTAGATTCAAGCTAAAAGACAGGAGAATAGTAATTGAGAAAGAAGTGGATCAACTCTACGGCATGATGAACACTCTCAAATCAGAAATAGTTCCTACTTCCTAAAGCAGTAGAAACTCATTGAAGAAAGGTAATGAAGGGATAGATCTTCTCCAGAAAATTAACATCATCTACACCATTTGAGGATGATCTGTACCATTCACGCTCTTTCTCTGATACCGTATTAAATTACTAACTCTCCCAAAATCACAAGGTACTAGGAAGAAGAATATGTAGATCATCTTTATGTTAATAGCATTACAATGATAGTACCTTTTTACAACATTTTCAAGCTATCATTTTCATGAAAATAATCAATAACATTCTTTGCAAATGCTTTGCAGTCGCTGAAACGTGTATGATATTCTGTTCTTCATTTTCATTTCTACAATGATTTTACTTACATTTTTCTAGCTTTTTAGCACAAATTTGTTCGTTTATTCATATCATGTAGAAGTTGATTCAGAAGCTTTCTCGAGAAAGTGGAACCTGAAGAAAATATTTCTTGTTGTTATATGGACAGCAGAATGAGGCATGTATGTGGGGGATCCTGTTAAAATATAGTCTTAAAGGCTTGTATATGTCCCTTGTCAAAGGAAAACTGGTGATAGCAAATGTATGTGCATGTAGGCTAATGGACCATATGATGAAACCACACTTTGTCTTTGCATAATGATTCATGAGAAAAAGTCCTGGTAATACAAGTTTAAAAGAACACACAACAATATTCCTCTGGTGACCGCTAGGCACAGGCAGTGCCTTTGCATAATGATTCAGGAGAAAAAGTCCTGGTTTGCAAAGCTGTAGAGACATGGACATCTCTGAAAAGAGTGTTGAATGTATACAAAGTTCCAAAATGGTAAAATTAATTATCTATACAAAAGTTATGCACAAAAATAATTAGCATGGCTTTGACAAAATATTCTGAAAATAATTAATAATAGTCCATGTCTCTGTTTCTATTCTCGTTCGCTCTTTGCTAAGAACTGATACACATTTGACATTTGTAAAGCATGTAAGTCTAATTATTCAAAAAATATAAATTTTATATTAAAAAATGTTTAATACTTCAGGAACTGTTTGGAATCAATTTTTTGGATAAATTGTTAAAAGTAATGTCCTTCATCTCCCCCATCAAAGTTTATAAATACTTCAGAAAAAATTAAAATTGGACATCATATAAATACTGGAAGCCAGAAGCCAAAAAACTGTTTGTTTAGTTAGAAAAAAAAAAATTGAAGTGTTTTATCCTCCAACAACCCATGTACTAGTCAGCTCAAGTCTAAGTCAACTTACATGACAGGCTCCATTCTTCATTTCTATGGAACTTCCAGCTTAAACCATTCTTATGATCATTAAAGTTGAAAAAGAAGAAAAAAAACTCAAACCTTTTTAACAAAAATCCCATTTAAACAAATCAACAATCTCCATGAAAGCACAAGAACACTCCAAGCATGAACAACAAATCACCAAAAAATATTCTGCAGGCTTTCACTAAACATTTCAGATTTCACAACAAGAAAGGTACTGCAAATGTATGTTTACATATGTAGATTGTATTTGTCTAGATATGTTTAATTATATTTATGCCAAGGACTTATGGCTACCATGTTTTTATTATTTTTATTATTATTTTTATTATTATTTTTATTATTATTATTTTATTTTATTTTTTTATTATTATTGTGTTTTATTATTAGATGAACAAGGTGATGAAATGGAAAAGATTGCTGCCCAAGAGCAAAAGGTGTTTGCTTTTGAAACTTTAGTTTCTGCTACTAAAGATTTTCACCCTGATAACAAGCTTGGTCAAGGAGGGTTTGGCCCTGTTTTCAAGGTGATCTTTTTTGTCTTTTAAAGCTCCAATTGTATCTAAAATGAGACAATTCTGCGAAAAAAAATTAAAAATGTGTTCTGCAATATTGGATACTAAAATAAGATCATATTGAGAACTTGTGAGAACCACTGGTTCTGCAAATTTGTTAACAAAGTTTTGGTATAATTTCTATGAATATTTCGCATCAAAATGTTACAGAATGCAATAGAATTGGTGGTTCTCATGCTAAGGTGGTTCTTGCTGAATCTGATTTTTAGGGCTTTTAATATAAATAGAAATTATTTATGAAAATGTGATTATGTAATTTATAGGGGAAGTTGAATGATGGGAGAATTGTTGCTGTTAAAAAACTTTCTCAAAATTCCGTTCAAGGAAAGAAAGAGTTCATGAATGAGGCGAAGTTGCTATCTCGTGTGCAGCATAGGAATGTTGTTAATTTGTTGGGATATTGTTCACACGAAGAAGAGAAGCTGCTTGTGTACGAGTATGTAGCCAATGAGAGTCTCGACAAGTTTCTTTTCAGTAAGTTCTTTACTTCTCTGTAATGTAAAGTCTTCTTGTTTAGTTTCAAGTACTGAATGATTATACCTAAATTAGAGATCTTATCTTGATTCTAGAATTTATATATTTTGGCGAGTTCTGTATTTCATAGCTTTCCCTAGGAAACCTAAGTTTGGTCAGCGTCTCAAAAGTAAAAGGTCTAGTTAGGCCCTTCCTCCCAAGTCCTGGATTTTTTCATCAAATACACAGGTTGACAGGGTAGCTAAGAAATGTTTTGGTCAGTAATTCACCTGAGTCGAGTATTTTCTTTTTTCATAATTTGATCTGTTTTAGGTCGGTTAAGTTCACTACATCCATTCCCTGGAGAAACTAGTCGAAGTTATCTTATACTTATCCATATAAGTTCTACAAGACAGACAAAGCTTATGTATCTACTAGCCTTCTACTGGATATATCTTTGTTTTTCTTGTGATTATTCCTATTTTTTTTATATCTCTAACAAAAACGAGGTCATTCAGATCTATGTGATTGAATTATGAATAGAATAGGACAACTTCATGTTGAAAAAAGTTTTAATGATTATGCTAGCTCTTCTTTAAATTCTTAGTGTCCTACACTTCCTAAGATGACTTCTCGTTTTGTTTCCTCTTAGTTTATATAACCTTTCAAGCTGCAGATATAATTAAGATCAGATTCTGCTCACTCATGTGTTTCAATATTCCTTAAAGTTACAGGATAGACATTCTCCTCTCAGTTCTGTTTATTGGTACCTAAACAGTTGTTTCTTCAACAAAACTGCAATATAGAAGGGTGAAATCTTGACAAATGACTCTTATTATCATACAGTCCAAGTGATCTGTTCAAATTTGGTAGTAGTACTCTTTACAATTTGATAGAATAATGGTGAAATAATTTACAAGTGTAGAACTGGAGAAGTAGTTTAATCCCATCAGAACGATTCTATTTGATTTAGTTATGGTGTCAATTTATTGATGTGGTAGTGTTAAACTAGATTCTGGGAAACGAGGAACTCTTGATTGGAAGAGGCGGTATGACATAATATCAGGTGTTGCTCGAGGTTTGCTTTATCTTCATCAAGATTCACACATCTGCATCATACACCGGGACATAAAGGCAAGCAATATTTTACTAGATGACAAGTGGATACCCAAGATTGCTGATTTTGGAATGGCAAGACTCTATCCTGAGGACCAAACACATGTTAACACCCGTGTAGCTGGTACCAAGTATGTTCCCATCAACTTGCTCTCTTTGTTCATTTTGATATCGTTTTATGATAAACATGAATTGGTTGTTGAGTGGCACTTCTGATTTAAAACAGTGGGTATATGGCTCCGGAATATGTTATGCATGGGAAATTATCGGTCAAGGCAGATGTTTTTAGCTTCGGTGTTTTGATTCTGGAGCTTATTAGCGGTCAAAAGAATTCCACTTTTAGCCAAGATTCAAGTTCTCAAAATTTGTTAGATTGGGTAAGACTTCATCTAGCTGTGTTGAATGCCATAAGATTTTATTGCATTTAGTTATCGATCACTATCTGCTAGTTGCAAATTTATAGGACCCTTGCAAACGAAAAGATTCCATTACCACTTGGCAGTATTATCAGGGGAAGAGGAGGTGGATTTGAACCCTGTTCAATTTTAATAGGACCATATTAATTTCTCTATTTCTGTGAAACTTCCCACCTAAATGAATGTTAGGCACATAATAGTTTCATTGTTTGTAGTCCCTCCCTGAATGTGGATACCACCTTGAGACTATCATAACAACGATTGGCCATGTTATATAGGCAAACTCCCAGTTATGTCAGACTATCCATCATTTCTACTTGAAATTTCTTCCGCGATGATTGTAGCTGATAGTAACTCGGCCTGCTGGTTGCTAGACCTAAGCCATATGCATGTCCAAGCACTTAACTCACATTTTAGCATTAATGTCATTGCTGCAGGCTTACCATCTTTACAAGAAAAATAAAAGCCTAGAGATTGCAGATCCCGTTTTAGCGTCTTCAGCGGATCCTGATCAGGTAGCAATGTGCATACAAATTGGATTATTATGCATCCAAGCTGATCCATATTTACGCCCCACCATGCACAAAGTTATTCTAATGCTGTCAAAGAAGCATGGAGCACTTGAAGAACCAACCAGACCTGGATACCCTGGTTCAAGGTATCGGAGATCTCGCAGGCCTAATGCTTCATCTTCTACTCCTGGAATCAGTAGTGAAGGATCTCAATCTTATTCAACCACAAATAGCAATAGTGCTACTGCAACTGCAACTGCAACTGCAACTGCAACTGCAACTGCAGGGCCAAGTGGCAGCACCTCAGTAACTGCAAATGTAGGGACACGTGGCAGCACCTCAGCAACTGCAAATGTAGGGGCAAGTGGCAGCACCTCAGCAACAATTAGATCAGATTCTCGCGGTAAAAAACCCATGGAAAGTTAGAATAGTCAGTAGTAAAAGTTCTCTTTTCTTTTGTGTACATTAGTGTATTATAGCATAGAAAGAGTTTTAAGCAATCCTGAGGCTTGAGCAGGGACTATATATTGAATTAAAATAGGAAATTGTTGGAAGATCATTCAAATGAGAAACTAGATTTATTTTAGATTAATTTTTTAAGCATTTTTTATAAGCTTGCACGACGCATTAATAATGAAATTACATGCGATTGTCGACACTTTTGTTCAAGCATGTGTTATGTTTGAGATTATACATAATTGTCAAAATTATTTTTAGTACCACGTGCTCCGCGTGTTTTATTAGAAAATAGGCACGGTAAGTATTCACGAATACGCTCTATCTTATTATTATTGTTTGTATTTTCGCAGATTGTTTTACATTGTAATTACTTTCCTAATTTTTCTAAAATTAGTTTTTTATTTGACTGAAATTTAAATTGTGCACAATTTTTTTTTTAGTAAAAGTACATAAAATCCGCGAGACACTCTCTGGCGGGTAATATGCCCACCTTAAGCGGGTCTAAAATTCATGTGCGGTTTAGAAAAATACCTACAATAATCCTCTCCCATAATAATATATTTACTAAAAAAAAAATTAAATTCTAAAAAAAAAAATATTCCTAAATCTCACCGATATATTCGTTTACACTACACACACTACGCCTATATGTAATATCACAACTGACACTCTCCCCCGAGTTTTGCCAACCTTCCCTTTTCCTGTAAGTCTCTCTCTCTCTCTCTCGCTCGCTCGCTCTGTCACTTAATCTCTCTCTCTCTCACTCTCTCTCTCTCTTTGTTTTGATATAATTGTCAATTTGATTGTAAATTAATATTGAATAGCGCGCGCTCTCTCTCTCTCTCCCTCGCTCTGTCACTCAATCTCTCTCTCACTCTATCTCTCTCTCTGTTTTGATATAATTGACAATTTGATTGTAAATTAATATTGATTAGGTGAAGAAGCTATGGTTTTCAAGGTTACTCGTGTCGAATCTGCGCCGATTGAAGGCCAAAAACCAGGCACTTCTGGTTTGCGAAAGAAGGTACATATATACATACACACACATATATGTATCATATATACATAATTTGATTCATTTACTTAAGCTTTGATTGCTGCAATTTTGTGAATAATAATAATAATACTATGTTATATGTGTTTATTGATGATCTATGTTAGTGATAGTTATTTGCATTGGGATCTGTGCTATTGAAATTTATTGTGGATATTATAATTTTGTTTTTTTATTGAAATTTAAGTGATTCTTGTATTTTGATTAGTGGATCCGATTAGTTTGGTGGATGCACCGTAGATTTGTTTTGGTGATTAGATTAAAGTTGTAAAGCAGGTTGTGGAGATTAGTTGTGTATCGGTTTATAGTAATACTGCATGCTTTTGAGTAACGTTATTTGTGAAGATGTTCTCAATTTTTGCCGTGTATCAGTGATTTGGTGGTTTTTTACTTGCATGACTTTCTGTAAATTTCTGTATGTGTGTTATGTATGTAATGGCATTTGTGCACACACTTTTATTACGTTGAATTCGGCTTTTTAGTGTTAAGTTGGTAGTTAAGTGGATTATATTATAGATTTAGAGCTGAACATAAAATTATTAAAAACCGATAGCAACAGTACCTTCTAGCGATTCATCATATAGCTGGGATTTGTCGTGGGGATTTACCAATTTAAGTCATATGTCAGTTTCTAAGACTGACCCGTGTACAAGTAAATTTACAAGTGTTAGTTAAATTAATTTAGTTACATTATATCATTGAATGTCCAGTTTAACCTCAGTTTTTCTCAGATTTTCCCGTTTTATTTTTGCCTTTTGGACTACCAGAAAAAAACCGAGATTGATGATTAGAACAATGATTATAGATATGATTTCTGCAATCGTGGCTGTCATGACAGAAAGTTAAGTGGACAGAGGTCCGGCTTGGCATCTAGTGGACTAGTCTTCACTCATCAACTATTCGACAGATTCATAATAATATATGATATTGATAAAATACAATTCCAGCACATACCACGTGATTGTATTCCATTTCTAGAGATCCGGGGACATGAATAATTGAAGATAAAGGGTTAATGACAAATTGACAATGCGATTGTGTAACGATCACTAATTGTTTTGACAAAGTAAAATGTTAATACTTAATATATCATTAACTTATAGATTACTATTCTCTTAACACTTATTTTAGGTTCAGTTGATTTTATCAATCACTATCTGTCATCAATAAGTAACACATTTATTCAAGTGATGGTTAATATCAACAAGTAATAAATAAAAGTGATAAGTGATTATAATTAATATTTAGTATTCTAAACATATAATAAAGTTATTACTATCAGATTAGGCAAATGGCATATAATTATACATATATAAACATAGTTATATAAGTATATCAGGAGAAGAATAAAAGACCAGAAAAAAAAAGGAAGACGAAAAGCTGACCATATTATTGTGCACGAGTTGCTGACCCGACTCATGCGACTTTCTTAGAAACTCTAAGCCGGTCTTGGAGAAACGACTAGTCAAGAGCTGTGACAATTCATCAAATTCTGATGGAGAACATAGTTTCTTACAGCTTTTGGTGGCAGGATGTTGAAACATGCTTATTGATCTGTGTGATTTATTGTATTTATATGTTGATCAACATTTTTCTTTGTATCTTTCAGGTAAAAGTATTCACACAACCTCATTACTTGCATAATTTTGTTCAGTCTACCTTCAATGCCCTTTCAGCAGATAAAGTCAAAGGTGAGGGTTTTCCTTAATCATACCGTCAGGAGTTTGAACAAAGTCAAATAGAAACTGAATAATAATTAAGTAGATTCTTAGTATTGAGGCAATGAGGTCCATCATGCAGAATTTATAAAATAGCTGGTAGGCGTTTTGTGGGCCAAAAGGCAGGTTTAATGTGTCTTCTGCATTGAACAGTTTGGGCGTTTGGATTAGACAACCAATGTTATGTTGTGTATATTTTTCACTTTTTAATATCCGTCCTACATGATAGGTGCTACACTTGTTGTTTCTGGTGATGGACGCTACTACTCAAAGGATGCTATTCAGGTACTTCATTTGCCATCCAACCTATAGAATACTGCAGTTTATTAGCATAATTATGTAGTTGCATCATCGATCTGATTTTCTTGCACAATTTTTACAATTTAAATATGGCAGATTATAATTAAAATGGCAGCTGCCAATGGAGTAAGGCGTGTCTGGGTTGGTCAAAATGGACTGCTATCAACTCCTGCTGTATCAGCTGTAATACGAGAAAGGGTTGGGGCTGATGTAAGTTGACTTGCTTCAGTTCTTTATATTTCTGAGTCTGTGTCTTTGAGTATTGTTTGTTCTTGGTAAGTATTGTTTGTTCTTGGTTTCATATTGTTAGACAAGTTTGAACAATATCCGTAGATTCACATTATTCATGTTGAAACAGGGATCCAAGGCATCTGGTGCATTTATATTAACTGCAAGCCATAACCCAGGTGGCCCCAATGAGGTATGTAAAATCATATTAGCCTGAGGTTTTTCCCAATGAAACAAATGAACACAGTTGTTTGGGTGATAGATGAAACCTGTTCTAACTTCTTACGCTCTTTACGAAATTGGCATTTTTACTTTATTTGTGCACCAGGAGAACATGTATATATTAGTATCCTGATCGAAATAAATTTAAATCTAGGAGATAGCAATTTATACCTAAATGTGAATTGTCCAAAACCCTCTCATTTGTTTACACTTTCCTTTTTTGGATGTCCCTTCCAATTGTTTACATTTCAAAAACTTTCCAAAAATGGTAAGGTTTTTATAATTTTTAAAATAACTACATCCACTACTTCTCTCCACTATACCCACTTTATACATATAATATTAATCGGTCCCACTACTTTACTCACTTTTTTAACTTTCCTCCACTATTTTATCATTTTTCTTAAACTCCGCGCCCCATCCAAATGTAAACATTTGGGAGGGACGGAGGGAGTACATTTTAACAAGTTGTAATGAATAATGACGTTACTTTTTTTATTTGTTTTATTGTGGGTTTTTTTTAGACCTGGAAATTCATTCGTTTCGTATACTTTCGTGTCGTGTATTTTCGTGTTTCGTGTATTTGAATACCGGACACAAAACCGACATGTTTAGCATTCGTGTACATTCGTGTTCGTGTTCTTTCGTTTCGTGTCGTTTCGTGTATGTCGTCTTTATTGAATATTAATATATATTAAATTTGATATTAATATAAATTAAAATAAAAGATTTTTAGGTAAAAAATTATAAAATATATGAAAAATATATATTTAGATCTCAATTTTATACAATATAATAAAATCAAATAGTATTTTAAAAATAAATAAATATGCATACATTTATTATAATTCTACATATATTTATAAAAAATATTAAAATTTAATTATAATATTTTAGTTATGTCGTATACTTCGTGTCGTGTCGTGTACTCGAAAGTTAAACACAAAACCGACACTAAATCTCGACCGTGTACTTTCGTGTCCTGTACTAAAAATGCAAACACAAATATTAAATTCTCGTGTCGTTTCGTGTCGTGTCCAAAATTGCCGGGTCTAGTTTTCTTGTTTGGGTGGGAGAGGGTTAAAGTTAATTACTCCTACAAGACAAGAGAAATTTAAAAACTCGCTCGTACATTTTTCTCCACTAGGTCAAACCCTTGATCGAATATCCGCTAGGCTATTATCTTTATTTGATCATCTCTTTACTCTCTCTAGCTTAACATTACTTAAAAGCATATCACATATCTAATCTTTCATCCGTATGGAGAAAACTAGGAAATAAAAAATGACAACACTCTCAGCTTTGTTTGGATGTCAGACACCAGAACTGATTTCCTAAACTCATTTCTGTCCCTTTATTGTTACAGGACTTTGGTATTAAATATAACATGGAGAATGGTGGACCTGCTCCTGAAGGTATTACTGACAAAATCTATGAGAACACAAAAACAATAAAGGAGTACTTCATTGCTGAAGGCCTGCCAGATGTATGACTTTCGTAAATAGTCTTAGTTCTCATCATATGCATACATGACAGATGGTTAGCTTACATTAGATATATATGTATATAAAATCAGTTAGCTTACAGTAAATTTGTGTGCTTCAGGTGGATATCTCTGTAGTTGGTGTAACAAATTTCGAGGGTCCTGATGGTCAATTTGATGTTGATGTATTCGATTCGGCAAGTGATTATGTGAAACTGATGAAGTATGCTATCGACAAACTTCCTTGTTCTTGCTAATAATACTTCTAGTGATACTTAGTAATATTAAGCTACTGTATTATCGCTATGGGTGCTAGTAATGATTTCAATAAGCTTTGACGCAATTGTCCTCTTTAATCTTGAACAGGACATTTTAGCATCTGCATTTATCTAAGTTTTTTGAAATATCTTTTTCCCCTGATATCAGGATTATATAACTTCTTGTTAATCAATATTCAGGTCAATATTCGATTTCCACTCTATCCAGAAGTTAGTTGCATCTCCACAATTTTCATTTTGGTACGTAGCTAATGGTTTGGTCAGAATTAATGTTAAGAAAAGCATTTTTCTTGAGTTCGGTCTTCCTTAGGCTATATATTGGGTCCTAAATATTTACTTCTATCTTTTAATTTATTTTTTTTCGTTCTTAGTTATGATGCACTTCATGGAGTTGCTGGTGCTTATGCTAAACGCATATTTGTTGAAGAACTTGGTGCACAGGAGAACTCATTGTTAAACTGCGTGCCAAAGGTTTTTTTGTGTTGTTTATTTATTAACTATTTCTCATGTAGTTCAGGGTTCAGTTTAGTTCCTTAATATTAAGCTTATCTTCTTGTACTTGAATTCCTGAAAATAGGAGGACTTTGGCGGAGGACACCCAGATCCCAATCTGACCTATGCAAAGGAACTGGTAGCACGTATGGGGTTGGGTAAATCACAGGCTGAACATGAGCCACCAGAATTTGGTGCAGCTGCTGATGGTGATGCAGATCGTAACATGGTACTGGGTAAAAGGTAAAATACTTAAATATTGCATTAGGTCAGTTTACAACTCCTGACTTGTTCACTTCTTAATTCCCACGTTTGGCAATGCCAGGTTTTTCGTGACTCCATCTGATTCGGTTGCCATTATTGCTGCAAATGCAGTCCAGTCAATACCTTACTTCTCATCTGGCCTAAAGGGGGTTGCCAGGTTGGTTCTTTTGTTTTTTAAAAGTGTATTTGCCTACTTTTGCATGCGATTTTTGAGGTTCACAGACTGGCACACCACATATACCTCTTTATTCTCGCTTAATTGTGATTTGATCTATAACAATTTGATTCTCATATCTTGCTAGATTTTAATCACTTTCCAGATTAGCCTCTTCTTCACCTTTAAAATCTTTAAGGACAAAGAACCTAAGATGTCATTTCTTATTGCAGGAGTATGCCTACATCAGCTGCTCTTGATGTTGTAGCCAAACATCTAAACCTAAAGTTTTTTGAGGTATTCATTGTACCAATGTTGAACTTTAGTTATAGTCATCCCTCTCCCCATTTCTCTTTTGCCTCTAATGTGCTGATAATTATACCAATTTCTATGTAAGGTGCCCACTGGATGGAAATTTTTTGGCAACTTGATGGATGCTGGTATGTGTTCAGTTTGTGGTGAAGAAAGTTTTGGAACCGGTAAGCTTCTATCTTTCTTACATCTTTTGAGAGTTAACTGGAGAAAGGAACACATTATCTACGTATAAGTAGCATTTGTGATATTGAGTTAATAATCTGTTTTACATATAATAGGCTCAGACCACATACGTGAGAAGGATGGAATATGGGCTGTACTAGCTTGGTTATCTATTCTTGCTTATAAGAATAAGGAGAATCTCGGCGGGGGAAAGCTTGTGACTGTTGAAGACATTGTGCGCCAGCATTGGGCTACTTATGGTCGACACTATTATACACGATATGATTATGAGGTTTTAATGATCTATGGTCGTTTAAAATATGTTTCTAATAACATGCTGATTAAGTTGGTGATTCTATATACGTTGCCTTTTCCAAGAATGTTGATGCAGGAGCAGCAAAGGAACTGATGGCATACTTGGTCAAATTGCAATCTTCTCTCACCGACATTAATGAGTATGCTTATTTGATATTTGCATGTTTCTTTTGTAGAAATAGTAATTACTATAATGTTATTCAATTATGTCCATTCATGCAAGTATTATATGCTTTTGTGTTGTATATTTCCAACAGAATCTGTTTATGGCTAATTTAGGTATCGGATGTCTGTATGACGTCATGCTTTCTCTATTAACTTTGAGAAGGCAGAACATTTAATTGGATTTATTTTGATGTTTCTGTTGTAGCATTGTCAAAGGAATAAGGTCCGACGTGTCAAAAGTTGCCAATGCCGATGAGTTCGAATACAAAGATCCTGTTGATGGGTCTATCTCAAAGCATCAGGGTGTTAGATATCTGTTTGAAGATGGATCACGATTGGTACAAGGCCCTTTTTAACCTTCACCACTCAAATAACCTTCGGTGTCTATGTTTTCCTAAGCTCAAAAAATCATTATAATTACAAGTTATTTGTTGAAAATTGCATTTGTAGGTTTTCCGTCTATCTGGAACTGGCTCTGAGGGTGCTACCATTCGTCTTTATATTGAGCAATATGAAAAGGATTCATCTAAAATCGGAAGAGATTCTCAAGAAGCACTTGCCCCTCTGGTTAGTAGTTCTAACCTTTTCCCGCATATTTCTCAAGCTTACTCATAAGTGTTTTATGGTATAACTTTCCTGTGAACTACAGGTTGATGTTGCTCTTAAACTGTCGAAAATGCAAGAATTTACTGGCCGATCTGCCCCGACTGTCATTACATAAATACATACAATTACTGCCAATCTTACATTGGATGTCCTTTGAAATAGAATAAGAAAGTTCTGAGTTCTGATATGGTACCTAGACTATGTAAAATGATCCATAATTCCATATAGCCTCCTCCTGTGCTATATGGTCGCCATCTGATAATGCAACTATAAGAAAGTTTTGTTGTTCAGATAAATCTGACTGTAAACTATCTATAAGATATATTTGTCTCAGTGTTCCCCTTATAAACTGTATGATATATAATTAGCCTTTTAGATGAGTATAAACCAAATTAGCGCCTGTTAAAGTCGCTAACTGGTACAGGAAATATGCACCCACATACTAATCACATTTTTTGAGTACCATTGCTCTAGTTGTTGGGTAGTCTTGAGCGGATCCATAGGAAATGTTTTAAATCATACAGCAGAATGGAAAAGAATATTTGAATAAGGTAATATTATAATATAACCGATTTTTTTTAAAAAACTCAAACCAAACAGAATCGAAATTAGCCGGTTCTATTTGGTTTTGCTCGGCGATAATTTTAGCTGATGTGTAATGTGAAGTTGTGAATGTAAACCATGGAAATTTGTTTTTCGACATAATTAGGTGAAAATATTTATCTGAAAGAAGGTTAACATAAATGAATACATTAAGAATGAAGATATAAGTCAAAAGTAAACTAATTTTTTTTTGACAAAAAAAGCAAACTAATTTAGAATCCTTGAAACATGTATTCTTATTTTGAGACATGTTCTACAGTTGATTTTATCCTTCCAAGAGAATTATAGAATAGAAAAAATTATTAGGGCTTATTTGTTAAATCTGAACAAAATTTTCAGAATAGTTAAAATTTCTGAATCAGTAATAATCTCAACAGTAATAAATAAGATTGTTTGATAAAATTATTTAAATTTCTGAATGATAATATTAACCTGTTTGTGATTGAGTGGTTGATAATATTTAATAATTATTTTTATTGAAAGTTGTTTAAATTAAAATATTTTTTTGATAAGTTAAAATTTTATCATTTTGTAATAATTAGGCAACTTTAAAAACTAGACCGTAAATAAGTACAATCACTAATAATCTTAAGATAATACAACATATTAAAAATAAAAATATTTTTTTAAATATATATATATATATATATTCAAGAGAGAACCCTTTTTATACCTTGATTCTATTATAAAATTTCATCAAATTTTTTTATAACGTAGAATGATAATTATATATTTAAATATAATAAAAAGTTTAACAATTGAAATTTGAAAAAAAAAGATTTTAAATTTGATTCTATTGTGCTATAATTTTAAATTGATTTTACTACAAAACCATTTTTAACAATTTCATCAAATTACAATTTTTAAATAAAAAAATTGTGCAATTTATCATTAATTTGGTAATTAAAATTTATAACTATATATGATGAAAAATGAAATAAATTATGTATTTATATTTTTAAATAATAGTTCATCTCTATATAAAAAGTACTTCATATATTGACATCTACAATATTTTTAAGTTTCAAAGAAAGTTTACGTATTTTTCTATTTTAATTCAAATAATTATACATTTAATTATTTTTGATTCATTCATAAGTAATTTAAATTAAACTTTTATTTTCTAAATACAAAACATGAAATTTAAAAATTTATAAACTTTTTTAGTCACAAAATTCACCACATGTGTTTGCATACTACTAAGAGTACAAGAAAATTATTTTTTAATAAAAGATGAATAATATTAAATAAAATGACAAAATTTAAATTACTACATGAAAATTGAAAGAAGGTGATATAAATATAATTTGGCTGGTTCAGTGGAAATTTAAAAACTCACTAGTCCAGCACTTGTTCAGAAGAAATCCAGTCGTCCAGATGCATATGCATGAATTTTTTATCAAATAATCTGAACAGAGGAAAAAAGAATGGTTCAGTTCATAATCATTCGTTCATCTGTTAACAAATGGGGCCTTAGCCCGGAATGTTTTGAAAAATGATCGTTGATCATCATGAGATGTTCCCCCGTGGTTAAGTGGAACTCTTTAGGCTGAAAAGCTGAACAGGAATTGGGAACTGGATTGAAATCAAACATTATAACTAAACTCAAATCTCTTGTTTTCGAAAAATAAATTATTTACACATCCGGGTGAAAATGAGAAATGTCAGGCATACTAAAATAAATTCCATAATTATTTCCGAATTAAACCTGATATGTTTAGTGGGTTTCATATTAATACATGTGAGTTCCATTTTATTTATAAGGATATGACCGTTAAATAGTTGATACATCATCATTTGAGAATATTTTCGGGGAAAAATCAGAGAAAAGAGCGACTTTACGTTTCACGCCGAACACGAACTAAATCCTAAAAATTTAGGGGAAATAACTTGAACTCCTGTGTATCTGTGAAATGAAAAAGAATAATGATCAGGAACGGATTTATTGCCTTACATTGTGGGTTGGGAACTTTTTCCCACAAAAAGACGCATGAAAAGAATCGAAAACAAAACATTCACTCATGAGCATAAAACCCTGTAGTTTAACGCTTGCATTGAACTAGTCATCCCCCGTTTGTGTTCCCCGTATACCAAACTCTTGGTGTTAGAGCAAGTCCAACAATATCCTATTAAATACCTTATAAATATAATAAAATATAATATCCTAGTGATTTAATATATAAATTTTGCATATTAACTCCAACAATATGCCTTATAATTGTGCCTTATTATTAGTATAATATTATATTTGAATTATATTTGAAGAGAAAGAAAAGATGAGAAAGAAGACATGTATAAAAAAAGAGGGAAATAAATTTTTTATTGATATAAATTAAATAGGGCATACCTAGTGATGCCTTAAAAATGAGTCATTTGATTCATGTCATAGTGTTTTAAGGCACCATCAGGACATTGTTCGAATACTCATTTAAACAAAATACCTTAAATTATAGTTTATGACATGAATTTAGGGCACTCTTGGACTTGGTCTTAGTAAATTGTTTATGCCTCGATTATATGCCTCGATTACAGCCAACCTTAAATCTGATTGTATTTTTATGAGTAGTGCTTTGTGGAGGATCCAAAAATATATTTTTAAGAAAATATATCTAGCAAATTTTGGGAGATATTTTAATGATTTTGAAATTTAAGGAGGCAGTTTCATATATTTTCAAAAAATTATCGATGAAAAATGTAGAATTCAATTTTAGGAGGGACATGTGTCCCTAATACCCCTTGCAAGATTCGTTCCTACTTATATGTACAAAATTTATCACAGAAAAAATTATAAATGATGTGACAAATGAGTGGGGATATTTTAATTGATGTCATTTATGTGAATGCTCATTCTAGTTAAAAAATCACCTTATATCAAATTTTTGAAATATTTTGTATACAATTTTATGGAACTGACTTTTTCATAATTTTATTGTAATACTAAAATGTATTTGGTTATGATTTTTACCGGAGAGCACATGTCATGTGTACTCTTAGCAACAGAAGGTTTCAAGTTGGATTATCACCCGTAATCTTTGCTAACAAAAGGTCGAGAATTCAATTTTTAGTGATATAATTGCGTCCAACTCGAAGTAGGAAAAATTAAGGGGGAAAGAGTGCGCAGTGGTAAGCTTTAAGTTCGTTACGAAATGAATTGACTGGCTAACGCTAGTGTTGCAGTTAGCATTTCTCTTTCGCCTCCTTGCCTTGTAAATAATAATGTTCATATCATTTCTACCAGCCTACCTAAATGCAGACTACAAAGTCAATACAAAAATACAACAAATTTGTGGTGTATTCGTTATTGTGGTGTAGGCTGTAGCACTCAAATGAGGAATGCAAACGTAAGAATACAATGAATTAGTAATTGTGAATAGAAACTTGTCCTTGTCCTAGAACGGCCTCGTCTAATCCTCTTCTTCATCACTTGAGTGTTGTTTTCAGCCTTGAGGAATTTAAAACATGGCCGAAATGGGGATGAGAATAATAAATGTAAAAATGTCATTTTTTAAAGTTGTGTAAGTGATGCTATCAAGTAATCAAGATAATATACAGTAGTAGTAGTAGTAGTTTAAATCATACATGTCAGACGCTATCTGCTATAGAAATTCTGGTTTTGGGTCTTGCTTCCATGCCATGCTGCATTGCTGTACCTGCTCCTGTTTTTTAATACCACTGTGACATTTAGAATGTAACTGCAACGACCAGCACTTCCGAACTATTAACTCTAAATCAAAACTAGTATAAAATATAATTTACTAATTCGAAATCTATTTCATAGGTTACGATACGAAAGCGCAGCTAACAGCGGAAACTCAAATGTCATTCTACTCCAATTCTAAGTCCTCGAAACTCCAATACTATTCAACTCGAACTCTTAGGCGAAACCTGAAATATTAAAAGGATGAGCTACAAAGCCCACCAAGAACAAATTGACTAACTATTTAACCGGAAAATAATGGGTGTTTTAATAAAAAAAAATATTCCCAAAACAATAATAATTTAAAACCCGTCATGCCACGACAACTACAACCCGGTGATAACGGTCCTAAATTTTCACAAAACTGTCACTACAATCCGGTGACCGCGGTCCTAAGTTCTTATTCGATATTTTCACATACCATGGCACAAATCAAAGATCTTAAATTATCATCGAGACACACCACGCATGCACAACGATACATATACTCTAACACATAATACTTTCAAATATATCATCCCTTGGCCCATGTTTTGATAATCAAATATAAACACATAACACAAAATTTTGAAAACACTAGTAAGATCGATCGAAAACTTACTTCAAAATCTGACTAGATCTGAATTTTTCCTTTTTGACCCACTAATCGATATTTTCTTGGAAAACTCAAAACACGAAAGTTGTAAACAACTAAAAGATCTTTCCGAAAAGTCTAGAATCAACAAATTCTGACTTACGATGAATTTTCTACGAATTTTACAAGACTCCTGATTTTTATGAAGAAAAGCCCCTATGAATTTTAATGAATAAAAACGAGGAAGACGAATATGGTGTATTTATAACGATACAAAACCCTATATCTTAACCTACAAGTTATCCATATTAGAATCTGATCCAAACTTTAGGTCCATAAATCTAATTCAATTTTAAATCATAGTCTTTATCTAATTATAATCCTTTTAATCCTATTATTATATTACTAATTTAATTCTAAAAATTACGGGATATTACAGTAACGCATGT
This sequence comes from Apium graveolens, assembly GCF_009905375.1. NCBI lineage: Eukaryota > Viridiplantae > Streptophyta > Magnoliopsida > Apiales > Apiaceae > Apium > Apium graveolens. The sequence continues at coordinate 247,831,989 of NC_133654.1, forward strand.
AATATCCCGTAATTTTTAGAATTAGATTAATAATAGAGTAATGGTCCTAAAAATTTGGATCAGATTTCAATATGGATAACATATAGGTTAAGATATAGGGTTTTGTATCGTTATAAGTAGATCATATTCGTCTTCCTCATTTGTTTTCATAAAATTCGTAGGGCTCTTGTCGACATAAATCAGCAATCTTGTAAAATCTGTATGAAATTCATCGTAAGTCAGAATTCAGTGATCTTGGACTTTTTGGAAAGTTCTTTTCGTTCTCTACAACTTCCGTGTTTTGTGTTTTCCAAGATAGCGTCGTTTAGAGGTTCAAAAATAATAAATTCATATCTGATCAGTTTTTGAGGTAAGTTTTCGATCGATATTGCTAGTGTTTTCAAAATTGTGTATTGTGTGTTTATATTTGATTATCAAAATATGGGCTAAATGATGATATATTTGAAACTATTATGTGTTACAGTATATGTATTGTTGTATATGTGTGGTGTCGAGACAATAATTTCGAGATCTCTGATTTATCCCATGATTTGTGAAAATATCGAACAAGAACTTAGGACCTTAGTCACCGGATTGTAATGACAGTTTTCTGAAAATTTAGAACTGTTATCACCGGATTGTAGTGGTCGTGGCATGGATTATAGATTTTGAATTATTATTTTTTATGTGTTATATGTATCGTATGTATCGAATAAGTAAGAATAAGAATATATATCGAAAGTGTTTGTTTCGTATATCGTATCGTATAGATTATCATTTTTGTTATATGTGTGTGTTACTTGGTCTGCTAGTTGGATCGATTGGTTTCTTGTTGGGCTTCGCCGCTCATTACTTAAATTTCATGTTTCATTTAAGAGTTCGAGTTAGATAACATTGGAGTTTCGAGGACCTTAGTTTTGGAGTATTGTAGTGGTCATGGCATGGATTATAGGTTTTGAATTATTATTTTTTATGTGTTATGTGTATCATATGTACCGAATAAGTAAGAATAAGAATATGTATCGAAAGTGTTTGTTTCGTATATCGTATCGTATAGATTATCGTTTTTGTTCTATGTGTGTGTTACTTGGCCTGCTAGTTGGATCGATTTGTTTCTTGTTGGGCTTCGCCGCTCATTACTTACAATTTCAGGTTTCATTTAAGAGTTCGAGTTGGATAGCATTGGAGTTTCGAGGACCTTAGTTTTGGAGTAGATTGACTTTTGAACTTTCGTTTTTAGCTGCGCTTTCGTAATAGTACCTCTGTAATAGAATTTTGGATTAGTAATTGTATTTTGTATTAGTTTTGATTTAGAATTTATAGTCCGGAAGGGCCGGCTGTTGCAGTTGGTATCAAGAGCACGCTGTCCTTCGGAGTGTGTTAGGTGTGGGACTAGTACATTCCCTATGATTCGATCTTGTGGACCATAGTTTGACCTTTGGTAGATCAAGGGGTAGACGTATCACGAATTTTAGGATTGTTGTGAATTTGGGGACCAAATTCTTTTTAAGGAGGGTAGTATGTAATATCCCGTAATTTTTAGAATTTGATTAATAATAGAGTAAAAAGGATTAAAATTAGATAAGGATTATGATTTAAAATTTAATTAGATTAATGGTCCTAAAATTTGGATCAGATTCTAATATGGATAACTTATAGGTTAAGATATAGGGTTTTGTATCCTTATAAGTAGATCTTATTCGTCTTCCTCGTTTTTATTCATAAAATTCGTAGGGCTCTTCTCGACATAAATCAACAATCTTGTAAAATTCGTATAAAATTCATCGTAAGTCAGAATTTAGTGCATCTGGACTTTTCGGAAAGTTCTTTATGTCCTGTATAATTTCTGTGTTTTGTGTTTTCCAAGATAGCGTCGTTTAGAGGATCAAAAATAGTAAATTAAGATCTAGTCAATTTTTTAGGTAAGTTTTCGATCGATCTTGCTAGTATTTTCAAAATTGTGTGTTGTGCGTTTATATTTGATTATCAAAATATGGGCTAAGTGATGATATATTTGAAACTATTATGTGTTATAGTATATATATTTTTATATATTTGTGGTGTCGAGACAATAATTTTGAGATATCTGATTTAACATGGTTTGTGAAAATATCGAATAAAAACTTAGGAACGTAGTCACCGAATTGTAGTGACAGTTTTCTGAAAATTTAGAACCGTTATCATCAGATTGTAGTGGTCGTGGCATGGATTATAGGTTTTGAATTATTGTTTTTTATGTGTTATGTGTATCGAATTAGTAAGAATAAGAATATGTATCGAAAGTGTTTGTTTCGTATATCGTATCGTATAGATTATCATTTTTGTTATATGTGTGTGTTATTTGGCCTGCTAGTTGGATCGATTGGTTTCTTGTTGGACTTCGCCGCTCATTACTTACAATTTCAGGTTTCATCTAAGAGTTCGAGTTGGATATCATTGGAGTTTCGAGGACCTTAGTTTTGGAGTAAATTGACTTTTGAACTTCCGCTTTTAGCTAAGCTTTCGTAATAGTACCTCTGTAATAGAATTTTGGATTAGTAATTGTATTTTGTATTAGTTTTGATTTAGAATTAATAGTCCGGAAGGGCTGGCTGTTGCAGTTAGTATCAAGAGCACGCTGTCCTTCGGAGTATGTTAGGTGTGGGACTAGTACATTCCCTAGTATTCGATCTTGTGGACCATAGTTTGACCTTTGGTAGATCAAGGGGTAGACGTATCACGAATTTTAGGATTGTTGTGAATTTGGGGACCAAATTCTTTTTAAGGAGGGTAGTATGTAATATCCCGTAATTTTTAGAATTAGATTAATAACAGAGTAAAAAGGATTAAAATTGGATAAGGATTAGGATTTAAAATTTAATTAGATTAATGGTCCTAAAATTTGGATTAGATTCTAATATGGATAACTTATAGGTTAAGATATAGGGTTTTGTATCGTTATAAGTATATCCTATCGTCTTCCTCGTTTTTATTCATAAAATTCGTAGTGCTCTTCTCGACATAAATCAGCAATCTTGTAAAATTCGTATAAAATTTATCGTAAGTCAGTATTCAGCGATCCTGGACTTTTCGAAAAGTTCTTTACGTTCTCTATAACTTCCGTGTTTTGTGTTTTCCAAGATAGCGTCGTTTAGAGGTTCAAAGATAGTAAATTCATATTTGGTCAATTTTTGAGGTAAGTTTTCGATCGCCCTTACTAGTGTTTTCAAAATTGCGTGTTGTGCATTTATATTTGATTATCAAAATATGGGCTAAGTGATGATATATTTAGAACTATTATGTGTTTTATTATATGTATTGTTGTATATGTGTGGTGTCGAGATAATAATTTTGAGATCTCTGATTTATGCCATGGTTTGTGAAAATATCGAATAAGAACTTAGGACCGTGGTCACCAGATTTTAGTGACAATATTCTGAAAATTTAGAACCGTTATCACCGGATTGTAGTGGTCGTGGCATGGATTATAGGTTTTGAATTATTGTTTTTATGTGTTATGTGTATCGTATGTATCGAATAAGTAAGAATAAGAATATGTATCGAAAGTGTTTGTTTCGTATATCGTATCGTATAGATTATCGTTTTTGTTATATGTGTGTGTTACTTGGCCTGCTAGTTGGATCGATTGGTTTCTTGTTGTGCTTCGCCGCTCATAACTTACAATTTCAGGTTTCATCTAAGAATTCGAGTTGGATAACATTGGAGTTTCAAGGACCTTAGTTTTGGAGTAGATTGACTTTTGAACTTCCGCTTTTAGCTGCGCTTTCGTAATAGTACCTCTGTAATAGAATTTTGGATTCGTAATTGTATTTTCTATTAGTTTTGATTTAGAATTAATAGTCCGGAAGGGCCGGCTGTTGCAGTTGGTATCAAGAGTACGCTGTCCTTCGGAGTGTGTTAGGTGTGGGACTAGTACATTCCCTAGGATTCGATCTTGTGGACCAAAGTTTGACCTTTGGTAGATCAAGGGGTAGACATGTCACGAATTTTAGGATTGTTTTGAATTTGGGGACCTAATTCTTTTTAAGGAGGGTAGTATGTAATATCCCGTAATTTTTAGAATTAGATTAATAATAGAGTAAAAAGGATTAAAATTGGATAAGGAGTAGGATTTAAAATTTAATTAGATTAATGGTCCTAAAAATTGGATCAGATTTTAATACGGATAACTTATAGGTTAAGATATAGGGTTTTGTGTCGTTATAAGTAGATCATATTCGTCTTCCTCGTTTTTATTCATTAAAATCGTAGAGCTATGTTGGACATAAAACAGCAATCTTGTAAAATTCGTATAAAATTCATCGTAAGTCAGAATTCAGTGATCTTAGACTTTTCGGAAAGTTCTTTACGTTCCCTATAACTTCTGTGTTTTGTGTTTTTCAAGATAGCGTCGTTTAAAGGTTCAAAAATAGTAAATTCAGATATGGTCAATTTTTGAGGTAAGTTTTCGATCGATCTTGCTAGTGTTTTCAAAATTGTGTGTTGTGCGTTTATATTTGATTATCAAAATATGGGCTAAGTGATGATATATTTGAAACTATTATGTGTTATAGTATATGTATTGTTGTATATGTGTGCTGTCGAGACAATAATTTTGAGATCTCTTATTTATGACATGGTTTGTGAAAATATCGAATAAGAACTTAGGACCGTAGTCACCGGATTGTAGTGACAGTTTTCTGAAAATTTAGGACCGTTATTACCGGGTTGTGGTGGTCGTGGCATGGATTATAGGTTTTGAATTATTATTTTTTATGTGTTATGTGTATCGTATGTATCGAATAAGTAGGAATAAGAATATGTATCGAAAGTGCTTGTTTCGTATATCGTATCGTATAGATTATCGTTTTTGTTATATGTATGTGTTGGATTTTTAAACGCAGCGGGGCATGGTAAAACACTTTTACACATACAAAATCCAAATAAAAGCATATAAATCGTGAATAAAAATTCGAGGGATCGAATCTAACCTTTTAATAATAATTCGGAGATAATGATCAGAGATCCTTAGCAGTTGCTCCTCAAGTGTGAAGCACTCCACCGGTATCCACCAAGAAAACGACTTTTAGGAGGAGGAGGAGGTGGAGAGAATTTTGGTTTTCTGAAACTTTTGGGTTTCTGGGGTTAGAATAAAATAGGGTCTATAATAGTGTATTTATAGGCAAAATTTTTAGCTGAAATTTTCCCATAAATATTATTATTATTATCTCATTTATTATTCTCATTAATAATTAAAACACCTTTTAATTATTAATCCTTTTTCTAAACACTTTAGAAATAATTCTCTCTCTTGATTTAATTTCCAAAAATTAAATCCTTAATTAATAATATTAAGAACTTTTCTTAATTAATTTATAATCAATTAAATCTCATTTAATCAATTATTAAATTTGCCAATTAATTATTTATTTCACAAATAAATAATTATTAGCCATTATTAATTAATTCCTCCACCATAAAATCATTCTCTTTTTATGGTGTGACCCTGTAGGTTCAATATTAAGCCGGTAGTAGAAATAAATAATAATAAAACTATTTTATCATTATTTATATAAATTCTCCAATTTATTAAATATGATTAATTAATTAATCACATTTATTCTACATCGTGAGTGATGCTTCTCAACATATCGCGACTATCCGGATAATATGAATTCACTGCTTAGAATACCAAGAACCTGTCAGTGAATAGTTACCGTACAATAAACTTCTTCTACCCTACAATGTTCCGATTAAATACAAGGCATGGATCTCGTGTCAAGCCTGTCTAATTTAATCACTTGTTTACCATTTATTATGCGTAGTTCTATGCAAATTAGAAACTCCTTTCTAATTTCATTCACTCTGGCCAGAGATTCCTGAACTAGCATAAGTGGATCAGCCTTGAACATTCGCTTCCTTCACTGGAAGGGGTAGATCCTTTATTGATCATACACTATCTTCGTGTACAAATTCCTATACCCAGAAGAGCCCTAATAATTGTCCCTGGAGACTAAGAACTAAACCAAAGCATAGTTCAGTGTACACAAGATGACTATGATGACCTCAAGTCTAAGGATACTTGTACAACTATCACTAAGCGAACAACTGCTGACACGTGAGTGAACTCCATCAGTTGTTCAGCTAGGCGAGTCATGTTCAGTGAACTTATTCTATAATAAGCACCTACATACTAGCTATAGTGTCACCACACAAATGTCTATGAGAACAGACATCCTTCATAATGAAGCAAGCATAGTATGTACCGATCTTTGCGGATTATTAATTACCAGTTAGTAATCCTATGACCAGGAACTATTTAAGTTTAGAGTTGTCATCTTTTTAGGTCTCACTATTATGATCTCATCATAATCCATAAAAAGCTTTACTCTAAACTATGGTATATCTTATTTAAACACTTAAATAGATAAAGCCCGTAATAAAAACAAAACAAGTCTTTATTAATATCAATGAAATCAAAACAGATTACATAAAAGTTATTCCTAAATCCCAATACATGATTGGACTTAGGACATATTCCTTTCAATCTCCCACTTGTACTAAAGCCAATCACTCTGGTATCTAATACCCATCTCATCTTTATGACGATCAAAGTGACTTTCAAAAAGTAGCTTTGTGAGTGGGTCTGCTATGTTGTTATGTGTGTCAACTCTAATTCAATACAATACAAGAAATGTTACCGCGCTCCCACTAAACCTTTTGTAGACGCATGGTTCATCTACGTTTTTGATAAAATCAAAACTCTTTGATTGTCTCATCAAAACGAATGTTTCAGCTTTCGAGAAGCTTGCTTTAAACCATATTAATCGCAAGCAAAATCCGAACTGATTTTAACAGGGCTACAGGTAAAAGGTTTCATCAAAGTCAATCCATTGCCTTTGTTTGAATCCTTTTGCCACAAGCCTGGCCTTATAGGTCTCCACCTGGCCATCTGCTATAATCTATCTTTTGTATACCGTATACATAGATTCCATTCTGGATTTCATGGCACTATGCCATTTCTCTGAGTCAACACTACTCATAGCCTCATTATAGGTTACAGGGTCGTCATCATCAATGATCGACGACTCATTGTCATTCTCAATGACAAGGCCATATTACCTCTCAGGTTGGCGAGACACTCTCCCTGACCTATGAATGAGCTGTTCCACAAAAGGTTGTTCAGTCAGAACAGGTGTTTCCACTTGATCCGTAGTAGTTTGTGCTTTTTGAACTTCATCAAGTTCAATTTTGCTCCCACTGTTTCCTTCAAGGATAAACCCCTTTTCCAAGAAGGTAGCATGTCTGGAGACAAACACCCGATGATCGGTGTAAAAGTAATACCCTAAAGTCTCTTTAGGATATCCCACAAAACTACATTTTACGGATCGATATTCCAGCTTATCTGGGTCAACTTTCTTGACATAAGCTAGACATCCCCAAATCTTAACGTGTTTAAGACTCGGTTTCCTTACTTTCCATATCTCATACGGAGTTTGAGGAACAGATTTTGGAAGGCACCTTATTCAGTAAATATGCTGAGGTTTCCAATGCATAACCAACAAAGTTCGATTTCTCCTTTCAGATACCAATCTGGAGGAGTCCACTGGGAGACTATACCATTTACTTTGAGATAATCTAGAAACTCTTCGTTCAAGTATTCACCACCTCGATCTAATCGAAGAGTTATAATACTATGTTTGGTTGTTTCTCCACTTCATACTTATATTCTTTGAACTTTTCAAAGGCCTCATACTTGTGTTTCATCAAACACATATCCGAATCCAGATCTATCATCTATGAAAGTAATGAAGTATGAAAATCCACCCATGGCTTGCTTAGACATTGGTCCACATACATCTGTGTGTACCATTCCTAGCAAATTTGCAGCCCTCTCTCCATGTCCACTAAATGGAGACTTCAGTGCCACTATAAAGTGAGATTTTCATCATCCCTTTTCTTTTATTAGTTTGTTCAATCTGAAGTAAATTATGTCACATATATTCAGACCATTATTTAAAGTACCACGTCCATAAAGAATATTATCTCTAAGAATAGAACATTCATTATTCTCAATAATAAATGAAAAATCCACCCAAGTCTAACATGGGAATAATATTCCTTACAATCGAGTGAACAAAATAACAATTATTTAAAACAATAGTCTTGCCCGTAGGCATATGTAAATGAAATGATTCTACATCTTCAGCAGCAACTCTTGCTCCATTTCCCATCAGTAGAATCACCTCCTCTTCCTCAAGAGTCCTACTTCTCCTTGGTCCCTGCAACAATTGCAGATATGAGAACCACAGGCGGTATCGAATACCCAGGTAGAAATTTGATTTAATGACATATTCACTTCTATCATGAACATACCTGAATCAGAAGCGGTAGTCTCACTACCCTTCTTCTTCTTCAATTCTGCAAGGTAAACCTTGCAGTTACTCTTCCAGTGCCCCACCTTGTTACAGTGAAAGCAAACAACTTTGCTCTCGGGGTCTTCAGCTTTTGGTGGAACCGGCGTTTTCTCACCTACTTTCTTCTTCTTGGAAGAGTTCCTCTTCCTTTTCTTAGGATTGGAACCTTCACCACTTAGAAGAACAGAACTCTTCTTAGGGGGAAAATTCGATTCCGCAGTCTTCAACATGTTGTGGAGTTCAGGCAGGCTGACATCCAACTTATTCATGTGAAAGTTCACAACAAACTGCGAGAATGAACTCGGAAGCGATTGCAAGACCAAGTCTTGGCGCAGCTCCCCATCCATGGCAAAACCAAGTTGTCCAAGACGTTCAATCAAATTGATCATCTTAAGTACATGGTCATTCACAGATGATCCCTCAGACATCCTATAACCGAACAACTCCTTCGATATCTCATATCGAGCTGTCCTCCCCGCCACATCATACAACTCTTGTAGATGCATGAGGATAGTGTGAGCATCCATATGCTCATGTTGCTTCTGTAGCTCAATGTTCATGGAAGCTAGCATGATGCATTGAGCAACATTTGCATCATCTATCCACTTACGATACACAACATGTTCATCATTATGTGCATCACTAGCAGGTTCAGTAGGCTTAGGTGAGTCAATCACGTATTCCAGCTTCTCAATCCTGAGAACAATTCTCAAGTTTCGAAGCCAGTCATCATAATTAGGACCAGTCAATTTGTGAGCATCTAGTATGCTCCTGAGTGATAGTGCAGAAGACATAACGTACAAAGTAAATCTGTAAATGATAAACACATAACAACACTTAGCAAATATTCGATTTCATTTCAAAATACTATATGAATCGGGTCTTTATTCATAAGTGGCTCCCACTAGTTTTCCTAATTTATTCAACCCCCTACATGAAAAATTAAGCATTCATAATGCTAGTGGGAATAGGGATCATACATTCCATTACACGACCCCGGCTGTAGCACGAACCACCATACAATGTTCAATAGGCAGACAACTCTTGTCAATTACATCTCATGTTATTCCCTAATCAAACTTTACCCTCTTGAATAATTGAGTCTCGGCTGTAACACGACAAACTCAATATTCTAAGTCAAGTCAAACCCAACATTCCGTACAGTTGAATCAGTCCTCAAAGGCCCACGGCTGTAGCACGTACCGACCTTTAGATTCTTATTCAAAGTACACATCTCTATGTAATAGACAAGTATTTCTTATTTCGAAATCAAAGCCCTCGGCTGTAGCACGAACCGACAATGATTCAAAAATAAGAACTACTTTCTACCATGTTGGAAGGCTATGACCGACACAAGCCCGTTGTGTCATTGGCCAATTACTACTTGATATTATTTCAGAGGGATTATATTACGTTACAATCATAATCATATTATAAAGAAATTCTTCCTTTTAAATTAAATATTTCAAATCAATAATCAATAATCAGACGATTCCCAGATCGGGTGGAGCATTGTCAAGAGGCGTCACTTAATAACCCTTTCTTACAGATAGAAATCTGTTCTTGACAGAATCATCCTTTCTATCATATCGAAAATTCATATTCAATAACGTGTTTCACAAACACAAAAATCTCATGATTGTATTCATAATATTGTTATTAAGGTTATGAAACAATTTCACTATACTAGGTTGTCTAACAAACGCCTTATGTTCATTCAAGTTCACCTAAATCTATCATCGCATGATAAACTAAGCATATATCACATATATAAACATGAATAAACATCAAGGTAGGCATGTTATATCATCTAGCACATTCGTCTAAGCAATATACATCTCTATATATCACATGAAGTATTTAAAAGCAATTTAAACAGTTAAAAATAGCTTAAAAACACTTCTGTTAGCTATAAACAGTTCGAAACAATTTCATAAAATATCATATAATATACCATTAGAAGCGTCTCGAAAATACGAATCCAACGGCACCAAAATCGCCCAATTCTGAGCCACCACGCGCACGCACGCGCCTCGAGAAGTTGTCCCACGCGCCGCCACGCGCACACGCGCTGTCAGGCGCGTGTCTGAACTCCGCCACGCGCGCGTGGGGCTCACGCGCTGGCGTGCCACGCGCGGCGCGTGGAAGACATACCATTGTTGGATTTTTAAACGCAGTGGGGCATGGTAAAACACTTTTACACATACAAAATCCAAATAAAAGCATATAAATCGTGAATAAAAATTCGAGGGATCGAATCTAACCTTTTACTAATAATTCGGAGACAACGATCAGAGATCCTTAGCAGTTGCTCCTCAAGTGTGAAGCACTCCACCGGTATCCACCAAGAAAACGACTTTTAGGAGGAGGAGGAGGTGGAGAGAATTTGGTTTTCTGAAACTTTTGGGTTTCTGGGGTTAGAATAAAATAGGGTATATAATAGTGTATTTATAGGCAAAATTTTCAGCTGAAATTTTCCCATAAATATTATTATTATTATCCCATTTATTATTCTCATTAATAATTAAAACACCTTTTAATTATTAATCCTTTTTCTAAACACTTTAGAAATAATTCTCTCTCTTGATTTAATTTCCAAAAATTAAATCCTTAATTAATAATATTAAGAACTTTTCTTAATTAATTTATAATCAATTAAATCTCATTTAATCAATTATTAAATTTGCCAATTAATTATTTATTTCATAAATAAATAATTATTAGCCATTATTAATTAATTCCTCCACCATAAAATCATTCTCTTTTTATGGTGTGACCCTGTAGGTTCAATATTAAGCCGGTAGTAGAAATAAATAATAATAAAACTATTTTATCATTATTTATATAAATTCTCCAATTTATTAAATATGATTAATTAATTAATCACATTTATTCTACATCGTGAGTGATGATTTCCAACATATCGCGACTATCCGGATAATATGAATTCACTGCTTAGAATACCAAGAACCTGTCAGTGAATAGTTACCGTACAATAAACTTCTTCTACCCTACAATGTTCCGATTAAATACAAGGCATGGATCTCGTGTCAAGCCTGTCTAATTTAATCACTTGCTTACCATTTATTATGCGTAGTTCTATGCAAATTAGAAACTACTTTCTAATTTCATTCACTCTGGCTAGAGATTCCTGAACTAGCATAAGTGGATCAGCCTTGAACATTCGCTTCCTTCACTGGAAGGGGTAGATCCTTTATTGATCATACACTATCTTCGTGTACAAATTCCTATACCCAGAAGAGCCCTAATAATTGTCCCTGGAGACTAAGAACTAAACCAAAGCATAATTCAGTGTACACAAGATGACTATGATGACCTCAAGTCTAAGGATACTTGTACAACTATCACTAAGCGAACAACTGCTGACACGTGAGTGAACTCCATCAGTTGTTCAGCTAGGCGAGTCATGTTCAGTGAACTTATTCTATAATAAGCACCTACATACTAGCTATAGTGTCACCACACAAATGTCTATGAGAACAGACATCCTTCATAATGAAGCAAGCATAGTATGTACCGATCTTTGCGAATTATTAATTACCAGTTAGTAATCCTATAACCAGGAACTATTTAAGTTTAGAGTTGTCATCTTTTTAGGTCTCACTATTATGATCTCATCATAATCCATAAAAAACTTTACTCTAAACTATGGTATATCTTATTTAAACACTTAAATAGATAAAGCCCGTAATAAAAACAAAACAAGTCTTTATTAATATCAATGAAATCAAAACAGATTACATAAAAGTTATTCCTAAATCCCAATACATGATTGGACTTAGGACATATTCCTTTCAGTATGTGTGTTATTTGGCCTGCTAGTTGGATCAATTGATTTCTTGCTGGGCTTCGCCGCTCATTACTTACAATTTCAGGTTTCATCTAAGAGTTCAAGTTGGATAGCATTGGAGTTTCGAGGACCTTAGTTTTGGAGTAGATTGACTTTTAGACTTCCGCTTTTAGCTGCGCTTTCGTAATAATACCTCTTTAATAGAACTTTGGATTAGTAATTGTATTGTATTTTAGTTTTGATTTAGAATTAATAGTCCTAAAGTGCGGGTTGTTGCAATAACAATGTTTTTTTATCGGTCCGCTTATTTTTACGAGGACGCTGATATACAATATTCGATGATCGACTATTTTTGCTGATATGTGAAATTTTAAAAATTAATTAAGCACGATTAAAATAACATGATTAACTGCATTCGATCAAGTCCTCTATACTCATCCATTGTAGTTCAAAATGTGCGTGCAGCAAGTCTAACAGTGTCCTAGTAGGTTTTTTATAAATATTATAAAATATTAACTTTTAGTGATTTAAAACTTGATTTTAAATTTCAACTCCAACAATGATCCTTATCTTCATTTCTTATTATTGTAATAATAATAAATTTGAATGAGATAAGAAAGGAGAGAGAAAAAAGAATTAAAAATAAGAGAGATAAATTAATTTTTTATTGATAAAAATGATATAAGGGATGACATGTTATTCTTTAAAGATAAGGTATCAGAGCAAGTCCAACATTACGTATATGAGCTCTTAACTAAGATTATAATAATTTTGAGTAAAATTAGTGCTCCAACGATCTCTTATAATCCCTTAAAAAGTTAAGAGTAATATCTCATACTTTATCAAGAGCATCTCCAATAAACTCTTTAAACATGTTCTTAAGTCTAAAAATAAGGAGTATTGACTCAAAATGAAACTCCAAGAGATTTTTTTAAATTATAAGAGACTCTTCTCACTTCTCTTTTTTAAGAGCAACTAGTAGCTCCTAACTTATATTTTATTAATAAAATTTGAATTTCTACCAATTATTGCACAATTTTTTATCATAGTGGAATTGATTTATTAATAAATTATGAATAAAGAGCTAATATAAAGAATATTGTTGGAGTTTGAGACATTAACCCATGTAATAACTTGTTAAGAGTCACCTTTTTAATATTATTTTGAAGAATGAGTTAGGAGACTATTGGAGATGCTCTAAGGATCCCCTAACCATTCCTTATTTTGCTTTTATCAATAAAAAAATTCAATTTTCCCTCTTTTTTATTCCTTTCTCTATCTTCCTTCCTTTGTTTTTCCAATTCTTTATAAATATATTATAATAATAATAAAAAGAATGTATATAAGGAATATTGTTGAAATTGAAATATAAAAGAATGTCTTAAATCACTAAGAGTTATTATTTTATAACTAGGGAATTTTGCCCGCGCTACGCGCGCTTAATAAATTTTCATTTTTTAAAATTATTTTAAATTCTAAAATTATATTAAAATATTGAGAGAGGTGTTGATATTTTCTTTCTGTTTTTTGTATTGTTCAATTTTTCAGTTGATAAATATCATTTACGCGATTTTTTCATTTTTTAAATATTATTTACGTGAATTTTTAAGTTTATAAACAGTTTTTTACGTGGGTATATTTTGTGACGTATATTGCAAAAATGTATTTAACACATTAAATATATGAATTTGAACTCAATATTACTCGGCGTCGCCTTACAGCGACACCTCGTACTTTAAACTTTGAAAAACTTAAAAATGTAATTATTTAACAAAAATATTTTTTAATATCTGTTAAATTGAAAATCACAATGTTACACCTTAATGTATAAAATCTGCAAAATGTAAAATTACAGCGTTAAGTTTAAGCGAATTTTTCAGTTTATAAACACTTTTCACCCGGATATTTTTTTTTCGTATATTGCAGGAATATATTTAACACATTAAATATATTAACTTGAACTCAATATTACTCGACGTCGACTTACGGCGACACCCCGCAGCTTAAATTTTGGAAAAATTAAAAAATATAAATACTCAACATAAATCATTTTAAAATTCTGTTAAACTGAAAATCACAATGTTATAACTTAATGTTTAAAATCTGAAAAATGTAAAAATTAGAGCATTAAAATAAAAGTCAATTGTTCTGCTAATGAAGAATTTTTTTTCAAAAATTCGTTTCAATATTTTCCGGCGGCGTCGTAGGGTGGCACATCGTAGTTTAATCATTATAAAATTAAAATATTAAAAATTGTAAAAGTAAGGTATATGCTTAAATTTTTAAGTTTATCAAATAAACATTTAAAAATTTTAAACAATAAAAAATTACATGATCTCCACTGATAATACCTGGTACTCCACCGTTAACGACGCTTAATACTTCACCGAGAAGGAGTTTTACCTACTACAATATTTATCAGAATCATAATACAGCAGATTTACCTACGCTACATATCCTATCCACACACATTGTTATTACAATTTTTTTTCATTTTGAACCCTCAAGTTCTGGATATTATTATCATAACAATTTACATATGCAACATATTCACACATTAATATTTCTATCTTTTCACTTAAACCTATTACTCTTCTTGGTATTATTAGTGATTCAAAAACCATATTAAAAGATAATTCTCTCGATTGTGTATATTAATTTTCGTATATTTCATTGAGTCTAATTATTTCAACCAGCGTTACTCGACGTCGCCTCACGGCGCCGTCTTGCATTTTGTATAAGATAAATTTATATGGTTAAAGAGGAAGCGGGGGCGTTACAGTAATTAGTGAGGATTGCGGTTGCGAGTGAATTTAGGAACATGAAAATTTAAATAATTTATGTAATACTCTAATTAAAAAATAATTTTATAAAAATAATTTCACCACAATTTCTTTCATGTGAAAATACTAAATCTTGCAGTAATTTGATATTTTTTAAAATCTTCAAAAATTTAAATATTAAAATTTAGGTTTATTTTTAAGTGAAAATTCATTAAATTTTATTAACTTATACTTAAAGTATTATTCTTATCATGTTGTTCTTAATATGTTATTATTTTTTATATAAATTATATTGAAGCATGTTTTTTTAAAATTTTTATATACCATTTTTTAGATTGGATCTTTCACGAGTATAAATTTAGCTACCAAGTAAAATTAATAATACGAGTTTGAGTTTTACAAAATAATTTTTTTACCATAATATAATGTTATTGATGTTACATCAATCCCAAACAACCTTATATGAAATTATTTTGTAAAATTCAAAATTGTACTATTATTTTATAAGAAATATTTTTTTTGCATAATTTTCTACTTGTAAGAAATTATTATAAAAAATTACATTCGATGAATTAAATTTATATCTCATATTCTTATAAGTTTTATACTTCCCGAATATTTTGATAATGGTTAAATGTTAAAAATATAAATAAAATAAGAATATATATAAAAATAATTAAGTTAATTACTTTGAAAAGTAATTAATATATACCTAGTGTGGACACATGTAAAATTTATTAATATATGCATATTATTTTTTTAAGTATTTTAAATGATTTATGCTACTTAAAATTATTATTAGTAATATATATTTAATTCAATAAATAGAATTGTTTCATATATTTTTTTCGTCTCATCCTGATTCATTTTTTTCAAATAAACACAGTTTATGCAATGTTTTTAGTTTATAAATGTTGTTTACGTAATTACTCAGTTGAACACTAAAACAACATTACTCTTTTAACGCTTATATTTTAACGGGAATAATATTTTTGACATATGTAGCAATAATATATTTAAGAGACTAACGCAACATTACTTGGCGTCGCCTTACGGCGACACCTTTAATTTGATAACATGTTCACATAAATAGCTTCAAAGAGCACATCAATAGCATAATCATCGAGAAATAAAGAATATTCATTGCTTTTGTAAAAGAAATTACATTTGAGAAAGATTTAGCAAAAGTAATCTACCACTATTATCTTACAATCCGCATTCATTAAACTTTTTAAAATTTATCGTGTAACATAAAAATGTTAGGCACAATATAAGTGTCAAGAAACTTATAATAAAAAAAAAATTATAAAACATAACATATAGATAGATATATACTTGAGATCATACGTTCTACTAATATAATAGAACTTAAATTTTATGACATTAGAATACATAGAATTGACGTAAACTATTCAAGAGCACAAGTCTTATTGTGCAATTGTTGCAATCTATATCCATAGATCACATGGCTACTTCTAATGTTGTTGCATATAACAAGTGTGGTACTATTTGCAGATCATATTCAGAAATGTTAGCATTCATATATGAAAATATTTTAAAGTGAATAATTTTTACTAAATATTTTGTTAGTAATATATATAATTAATTCAATTGAGAGAGTTGTTAATATATTGTTTTCGTTTCATCTCTCAAAGTTCATTTTTTCAGTAGATAAATATGATTTATACAATTTTTGTAGGTTATAAATGTTGTTTTTCATACGATTATTTCAGTTGATCATGGTTCTAACACATTAAACATATAAATTCGAAATCATTTTTTGTCTATTACTCCTATAATAGAATTAACATATATAAAATTTTGATATAAAATTTAGTTCAATATTACTCAGCGTCGCCTTACGGCGATACCTCGCACTTTAAACTTTGAAAAAACAAAATATGTAAATACTCTACCTAAGATTTTTTAAAATATGTTAATTGACAACCACTATTTTCTTTGATGTATACAATTTGAAAAATTAAACAATTACTCCATTAAAATTATTTTGCTAACGGATTTTTTATTAAAAATTCATTTTAATAGTAATGAAAGTCGTCTTACTCTAACACCTCATAATTTAAACATTATAAAATTAATTCTTCAAAAAAATATTATAAAATTAAAATATATTTTTTCTCGACACAGTTTGCTCTAAAAAAATTAAAATTAAATAAAATTACTTAATTGTTAAAATATAAATATATACTATAAACAAAATAAAAATTATATAGTTATATTCAAAATAGCTGAATTTTGATATAAAATTTAGTTCAATATTACTCGACGTCACTTAGGGCGACACTTCGCACTTTAAACTTTGAAAAAATAAAAAAAATTAAATACTCTACATAATTTAATTAAAAAAAATTAATTGACAACCACTATTTTATATTTAATGTCTACAATTTGCAAAAGTAAACATTGGTGCATTAAAATTATTTTGCAACGAAAACTTTTTATTAAAGATTCATTTGAATATTACTAATAGGCACCTTAAACTCACACCTTCAATTTAAAGCATTATAAAATTAATTTTTCAAAAAAAAATATTATAAAATTAAAATATTTCTTTTCTCAACAAAGTTTGATGTAAAATATTTTAAAATTATATAATTACCTTAATTGTCAAAAGATAAATATATACTATAAAAAAATGAAAATTATATAGTTATATCCAAAATAGCTGAATTTTGATATACAATATAGTTCAATATTATTCGGCGTCGTCTTACGGCGACACCTCGCACTTTAAACTTTGAAAAAAATAAAAATGTAAATATTCTACATAAGTTATTTTAAAATATGTTAATTGGCAACCACTATGTTATATTTGATGTATACAATTTGTAAAAGTAAATGTTAGTGCATTAAAATTATTTTACTTAAAATTCATTTTAATATTACTGATAGCCACCTTACACTAACACCTCCTATTTTAAACATTATAAAATTAATTCTTCAAAAAAATATATAATAAAATTAAAATATTTCTTCTCTCAACACAGTTTGCAGTAAAAAATTTTATAATTACATAAAATATAACAATGATTTTGAAAATGCAGATAAATATAATTTTTCGAAAATATAAACTGTGTAAGCATATATTTTGAAATACATATAAAATATCACATAAATATTCACTTCCATGAACGTTTATTGTGACATGACAAATTTATAATTAGTATGGAATTATAGGATAATTTTAAAAGTAATAATAAAAAAACTAAATTTTAATTAGTACATATAATAGGGATATCCTCGTCATCATAGTGTATATACAACATGAAAATCTGTATAGTAAGAATTTGGAATTTGCAAAATAATTAATATAAGGATATTATGATTAAAGAAAACTACATCCGAAATAAATTGTTATATGCTCAAGTGATTCTTCATCTACTTCGTTGAATGCTGGTAACATATTTTTGACACCAGAGTAGGTAGATGGTTTATCAATTTTTTGTTGAGCACAGTACACATCATTGTTACTTGACCAAGATTGTAACCGGGAATGTAACAATCTATACTACTTATACACATTTTTTAGCCCTTATTAATTTATTTCACATTAGATATTTTCATATCAAAATACATTAGATCTCATGATCTTTCATAACATTATGTAAGTTTACTTTATCCAAACTTTTTCATGACATTACTAATATCTTACTACTATAATTCAATTATTGTTATTTAGCTGAATTTTATAATATTTAATCTTTCTTACCATCAATTTACTCCCTCACTCTTCATATTCACTAGTACTATTCACATCCATATACTTAGCCACCTTTGCTAACACCTCAAAAGATTAATATTGATAAATTGGTTTAATTATTATAAAGTACATAACTAAAGATAAGAGTTTTTACAAATTAATTAATTTTTTATTTTAAGAATCCATAATTATATAAATTTCAAGAATTAATATTAAATGTCAAGTTTATCCAAGTGTCTTTAATATTGATAAAAAATATTTAAATATAAATACAGTACATGATATGGTAAAATATGTTGTATGACCTACATTTACATGTTACATGCAAGAGAGAGTACTTAGCTCTGTACATGAGTGATGTGTAGTGGGAGTTCAGCATAGTGAGCCAGTATTCCTTACTAATGCTACTTATTAAATTATGAACTACTGATATTGCCAGGACTTTAAGCTTACTTTTGTAACTATTACTAACAGAAATGGAGTAATAGTAACGCATCATCAAACAAATTTAAAAAATAGAGGTCAACATCTCTCCGTAAATCAAATATAATACCTTTTTTCTTGACATGTCAAAGACATACACTTATAGAGCATTTATACTTAGTTGGGAGAATTAATTGTTGACTCCGGTTAAAATGTATTAAATTTTAGAAATAGTATCTCCTCTTACAGATGCAGCCGTACATCCATCCGGACTCTGTAAGGAAGGTGTAACAGAGTTATAAAAAAATATCAAGTGAAAAGTATTATCCTGTTAGTTATAATTATAAAAATAGTCCAGAAAAAGATAGTTACATGAGACATGAAGAGCACCCTATATGTATGGCCAGTAAGTTCTGCAATCTTGACCATTGATGGGTACTTCCAAAGAGTCAGCTGATTCTGGGTGAAACCATGAGAACTAAGCAGCTCACACTCATTCTTATTCCACATAAAACAGACATGTGAGCCAGTGTCAACCGAATTTAAACTATCTCTATCAAACTATCGATTTAATTCATACCTTTCTACCCTTGGGGCAAGGTCAGCGTATTAGCATAATGTCTTTTCTTCATAACACAAGGAAAAAAAAGAAGGTAAGCGCTTCATGTTTCTAAGAAATTAACACAGATGTACCTCGAGATGAAAAAGGCCAAAGAAGTTTTATTTTGGAAAACTCAGGTTCCTTTTCCTTCAAAGTTTTGTGTTCCCGCAAATATTACATGCAATCATGTCCCGAATATATGCATAGATGTTCATACTAAATACATATTTGTAAAATTCAACTTATTAAATACTAAACATGCCAGGCAACTATTCAACTTATTAAGATCGTGTTATGTCATAATAAAAAATTAACAAAATTTTGCACAATTATTTTATAAAACAAAGCAGGCCAGACAACTATTCAAAATCACCCAAGTATCTTGAGTAGTGTCCCATACTGATAAGAAGAGTCCTAAGATCCACTGCTTCAGTTTTGCTATTTGTACTTATAGAGCGACTCTTGGTGAGCATAAGTTCATACTGGTAAGGATCAAAGAAGACAAATGAATACAGAAAAATCACATGAAAGTATGTTTCAAAAAAATATATTCAACCAGATCCATTTATTCCATTCTAATAATTTTCAGAAATTTCAACCTTTTGTTCCTCAAAGTGTGGTATAAAGTGTGGTCGGCATCTAAAATTTTTCAGAATTTTCATAAGCCCTCAACCTCTTGTTACTTACCGAATTTTCAAAAGAAGCGGAAACTGTCACAATTATTATAGTATAATATGAATCATATGAATATCGGATACCTGAAAGAGTGGAGACAGTCTTCACAGTCTTCATGGTCTTCCTTTTATCTTTGACATCTTACACCTCCAATTTCAGAATGAATTTCTGGTGAAAACAAAAACAGGAAAAACTCTATCTTTATACCAGTATACAATCTACTTGCAAACGACCATCAACTCAATATCTATTATGTGTTCAACCATATAAAAATAATCAAGATCACTTATTAGGATTATACGAAGGATGTAGTTAATGATTAATCAGCAAAGTGTCTCTAAACGTTTGCCTATATGTATGTATGTGTAACCCGATTACCAAACAGAGTTGACATAAGTCTTGGCTGAGCCGGTGAGGTACTTAAGAATATGAACGATGCTGGCATTTACAGTGGGCTGCAGCAATGGACCAAGCACCAGAACTGGACTGATCACCGCCATGTCTACTCCTCTTTGTTTTGCCTCCTCCCAGGCAGACTTTTCTTCCACTGCTTCTCCGTAGCAGTACCAATTCTGCATAATAAAATCAATTTACAACCAAATGAACTAAACCTACTGGTTTATCAATTTACACATATGTAGCTAATGATTAATCAGCAAAGTGTCTCTGAACGTTTTCCTATATGCATTTAGTGTAACCAGATTACCAGAGCGAGTTGACATAAGTCTTGGCTGAGCCGGTGAGGTACTTGAGAATATAAACGATGCTGGCATTTACAGTGGGCTACAACAATGGACCAAGCACCAGAACTGGACTGGTCACCACCATGTCTACTCCTCTCTGTTTTGCCTTCTCCCATGCAGATTTTTCTGCCACTGCTTTTCCGCAGCAGTACCGGTTCTGCATAATAAAAATCAATTTACAAGCAAACGAAATAAACCTACTGGTTTATCAAGATGTTATACTAAAAAACGGATTAGGACACTAAAGTTTAATTACCTTGATGCATTTGCAGAATTCAAGATCACTCCAGCAATCTTCGTTAATAACCTCATCAGGACCTCTGTTAGGGTACATGTAAACTGCACCAATTGATGAAGTGAAGACTACTCGTCGTACTTTTGTTTTCGCGGCTGCAACAATCACATTTATGGTTCCAATAACAGCTAGTTCCACCATTTTTTCCTGCACACATAATGTCACCACCATTATCAGGCCAATCATTATGGAAATCTTTAAAAATTAAATATGCACGTACATGATCATCGGTGACGGGAGAAGCAGAGTGGAAAACACCATCACAACCACTAATGGCATTGCATAAACTCTCATAATGAAGAGGATCAGCTATGCATAATGTCAATCTATCTTTTGCACCTTCCAGCTCTCTTAAATGATCATTCTTCAGTTCATCTGATAAAAATACAAACCACATAAGTACTAAAATTTTTGTAACTGAGATGTTTGAGATTTAAAATCAAATAGTTGGTGTAGATACCTTCATTCATGATTTTATAACCACTACTATAGAATTAATCAACCCATAGTTATCTTCTGCCTAAACTAATATATGTACAGAATAATAGTACAAACATATTATCAATATAAAAACAATACTAAAATTACATAAAGAAAGGAGTGCAGAGACGAATTAAATGAAAAACAAAAAAAAAGAAGAAATATGATGTACTAACCGGTTTGATCATTGTGTTGCATTAGCAAATGAAACTCAATTAAATTCTACATGTGACCTGCAAAAAAGAAAAGAGAAAATGAGATTCTGAGATTTGAAATTTGAGAGAAGAAGAGTAACATACATGTATGTTAATCTAATTTAACTCAATTTAGAAATCAAGGAGTGATAATTTCTATAGATAAGTAATTTGAAATTCAAATTTTAAAAATATAGTAAATAAAGGAGCAGATCATGCATGCTTTGATTTTGTTGGATGCATGCTTTGATTTTGTCGGTTTAACTGATAATGAGGAAGTTACCAAAATATGAGAGAGATGTGGAGGAGATTGATCGAGAGAAAGAGAGAAAGAGAGTATAACAGACGAGAGACAATTATGCACAATTTGATTTTGGTAATTTTTTTTACCCATGGGTAAATTAATGAGTAGTCATTAAGATATATATATGTGAGAAAATCATGCAAATATTTTCTTGGATAAGATGTTTAAATTTTAAAATTCAAAAAATTTCCATGTTTAGTGTGTTGATGGGTAAACTTATATGGATATATAGATTTTATACTTAATATGGGTCATGGGTAAATTTATTTACCCATTGGGTAAATTTTGTGTATATATCCATGGATTTAATGATTTTATACTTAATATGGATTATGGGTATCCATTTAGAAAATGGGTAAATTAATGAGTAGTCATTATATATATATATATATATATATATATATATATATATATATATATATAAGGAACACACTAACATATATGAATTTGCTGGGTATTTTAGTGATATAAGTAACCACTAAGATATTGTTAGAGCGCAAATTTATGTCATGTTCCTTATATTTAGACTTAAGAATATGGTTAAGAAAATTGTTGGATTTACTCTAATGTTGCAAAAGAAATACATGTCTTATTTTTAGTTTATAATATAAAGTATATGATATATCTCACACACTTGCATCCATTTTGAATAGAAGAATTAAGATGAACATTATCGTTGGAGTATAAGATCGATCTGTGATCACAAGTTGCAAACATTCATTGCAATTGTACACGAACTTTTCTGAAAATACTAGTCCATATGTCCCATTAAATTCTAATACGTTACTTTTCAGCACACTTTTCAACGTTTATTTAAAACATAACTCTACAATATTTTTTTAATTTTTTTCCCTGAATAAAAGTTTTATGTTTAAACTTTTATTCAAAAAGAAAAAATTAAAAAAATATTATAAAACTATATTTTATAAAAGATTCGAAATACGTACAAATATTGAACGTATACAATTTAATGGGACGGAGATAATAGTTAGATAATGCTATTATATATACTTCATAAAATGCGCTAGAAATTTATAGCCATGCAATTTGTGTTGTGTATGATAACATATACTCCCTCCGTCCCCCTCAATTTTTTATATTGGGGGACGGGACTTAATACACATTTTAATATTTTTATTAAATGTGGTTTGTATATATTTTTTTTTTAATTTTTTTTTTCTAGATAAAAAATATGATGTTGAAATTTTAATACAAAAAAAATTTAAAAATAAATTACATAAATATATTTTATAATTACCTTAAAATACGTGTTAAGCATGTGAAAAAACAATAAAGAAATGAGAGGGACGAAGGTAGTACAAATTTTAAACCGCGCTCTAAAAAATGAACGTTTTTAATGTTTGCAAAATCAAACAATTATTTAGAAATAATTTCAAAATAACTACTATCATAATCGCTACTATATATAATTAATTATGTTTGATGGCGGAATATTTCGTCAAGTCATCAATTTTCATCGTTTAAGGTCCTTATCCTTACGACAAGATCCTATACGGATGATGAATAAATACTTTAAGGGAGCCGCACACCACTTCATCATCCGTTTTTTCTTAATCATCCCGAAATTTTAGTAAAACATCGCATCCATTTTTTTAACTTTTCTCGTCCCCTACTATAATGCTAGAAGGGAGGATTATTTATGTGTCCTTCATTGACACAAAAATATTTCGATTAAAAGATAAAAGTTTTTTTTTCTAAAAATGACAACAATTGCTCTAAAAATCTAGGGAGATTTCCGCAACCATCAAATTGTTATCGAATTTGTTGAAATAATTCTCAACTATATTTAGAAACACATTTTTCATTAGAAATTACGGAAACAAACTCTTTATCCTATCGAATTAAGTCCCTTCTCGAATTATAACCGTAACAAAAATTACGAATTATACACCATTGGTTGGTTAATACCTAGCTCTTGCGTTTCATAAATTCACCACCACCACCACAAGACCACCAAATTCATGTGCAAATCGAAACCTCTAATTCCCACCCATATCCCCAATCACGTTTTAAGCTACTTGGGTTGTTGTTGTTCTTGTACATTCATATCATACCATAAGTCCATAACTCTCACACAAGTAATGCGTAATGTGATATCTAAAAGGACTACTAGCACCCTGTCACGGACTAACCTCTCCCAGTCCCATACCCAATACTTACATTTTTCACCTTTTATTTTTCTCCCAAAAAGTACTACCCTCATACCTTTTTCACAATGCCTACAACTCTTCTACTGCAGATTTACATGTGTTTTCTTTATCTTCTCTCATCTTCATTTTCTCCACAGTTATTTACACTTTTTCAACATGGAAAATTAGTAGAGTGTAAAGGGAATCCAATTACGATTATAGCAATGCCAAACTTCTTGTTTTTTTTCTAATTACGTGTAATTTAACTTACCATTTCGACTAAAAATAATTTTGTTCCTTACCTAATGTTTGGTATACAGATCCGCCTCTTTCGACTTGGGCCTTTATAACATGGAGAAATTTAGAATAGTAATTATGTTGTAAATTTAACAGTGCTAGGGTGCTTATAATCTAGCAAGATATTGTTGGAGAAAACGAATTGGTATGAAAATCTTTGAAAGAAAATTACTTGAATATTCAAAGTGGTTCTCAAAATCGTTCCTAAATACTAGTGTGTAATATATATATTTGGTAAATTTTCAAAGATCTTACCACCTCTGCATACATATACATTCACAAGTTAAAATATGATAAATATCACGTAATATTATTTGAAAAATATTTCGAGAACAGATTCAGATTACCTAGTACTACTCTTTTTGAAAAGTTTTTGATATGTGTTGTTCCGCAATTTCCTTTTCTAAACTTTTTCGAGTAACATTGGGATTTTTACATCGTGATGTGTCAAATCTGTTTCATAACACTTTGCAAATCATATGTAAATTAATTATTGATCATTCTTTTATAATTAACTGAACACGGCTTGTATTAATATATAACTCATCGATTAAAACATGACATTATAACAAATTTACGCCTAATTTTGTTAATCCTACCATTACTCGAAATTGAATAACTAGTTGTAATTTCTTGGATCTAGAATTGGTACGAAAATAAATATTCGAGTACACAAATACTTGTTTTTTTACTAACATATTTTATAATTTAAAACCCTTTTGGACGTGGAGATTGAATGAGAGTGGTTATGTCGATCCTCACTTGTGTTAAGACTAGAGAGAAATTGTTAAGTAGAATGAAAACGAAAGTAATTTGTTGGGACATGACACGAGATAAACTAAATAACTCGGATTTCATATGTACTTGTCCGATACGTCCTAAAATCTTCTGAGAGGTGGTATGAATAGACAAGGAGTGGGTCCCACAGAGTAGCGGCCTCCCACGTGGTTGCCATTAACCAATAACTGAAAAGTGTACACACCCCCTCCCTTCATTTATCAACCCCACCGCTCTGGCCCACTCCCTCTTTTCACCTCTCCCCTTATTCGATCATTTGTTTTTAGTACTCAAGTTATTAAATAATTAAAATATATAACAATTCCACATTTCAAAAGTAATTTTAATGAAGGTAAAATATACTTTAAGTTGAATAATTTAAAAGAAATTGAATGGAGCTGAGCATTGAGTATGATGATTTATACGTCAATGTGTAAGTTATATTATTTAGATATAATTTTTAAATCCGAAATTAGGATGATACCTTTATACGAAGAAAAAAATATTTATGAGATTATCTCATGAAATTTATTTGAGATAATTTTTTTTATGTAATCATATACATTTCAAAAATGTAATTATTATTTTATACTAAAAGTTACATGCAATTTAGGTAAGTTTTACGAGATAACGAACATTGTTCTCCTATATGAAAATTTGTATTACTGTAATTTTAGAGGCTATTAACCGTTGCTGATAATTTTTTAAAAAATTTGTGCGGCTAATTTCCGCCGGAGATTAATTTGATACCTCTACAACTCTACTGCTCCCTCCCAGCAGAAAAGAATTACACACAAAACTAAACCGGTCAAACAATTCCTGGACCGGTCAAGACAGTCCTCATCGATATCCACACTCCACCCAATCAAACCCCTCCACGTGTCAACGTCACTTCAATATTTACCAGCCCAAAGTATCCAATGACACACTCAACTCTCCTATAAAAACAACCTCATTTCACACTCTAATTTCACCCATTCTCTCCCTTTCCGGTTACTTCGACAACAAAATGGCGCCAAACTCCCGCCTTTTTCCGGCCGTTTTTACCACTTTTTTTCTCTTTGCTTCTCCCACATTTTGTGCACATGACTATGCAAATGCGTTAAAGAAAAGCATTATTTTCTTTGAAGGCCAGCGTTCTGGCAAGCTACCGCCTGATCAACGCCTTCGTTGGCGCCGCGACTCGGCATTGCACGATGGTTCCACGGCCGGTGTAGACCTTACTGGTGGCTACTATGACGCAGGTAAACATTGCGTTATTGTTAATGTACATATATGTCACATTTCTATATATGCTTAGCATGCACATTTAGTATGACCTCCATTTTATCGACTCATCTTACACCGTTAATTTTGTCGAAAAATTGTACAATGTTACACTGTTACTCCATAATGTTTGAAATTTTTGAACATGAAAACCATGTTTTAGGCACATTTTACTACATAAAGTAGGTAATGTTAGTTGTTCCAACCATATTTTATTACATAAATCAATTACACTTAAATTATTTCGCATAAAACCGGAGACATCCCTGTTTTTGTCACATTTTCCGCAAATGTAAATTAAATTACTATATCGGTCATATTACAATGCGTGTAAAAATGACAAACGTTACTTAAACTAGGACGGAAAAAGTATGTTCTTCGGCTAAAATTACAAAATTAAATTATTCGTGTCTTCTATCATCATTCGTATCCATCAACGATACATAACCCATAAAATAAAATTTTACGTTCACCCCTAATGTTGTAATAATTTTTTTTGTTTGCAACAGGGGACAACATAAAATTCGGGTTCCCAATGGCATTCACAACAACAATGCTAGCATGGAGCGTAATAGACATGAGAAGAAACTTGGGAGCAGAATACGGTAACGCAATAAAAGCAGTGAAATGGGGAACAGATTATCTACTAAAAGCAACAGCAAAGCCAAACACGGTGTATGTACAAGTAGGAGATGCATTTTCAGACCACAACTGCTGGGAAAGACCAGAAGACATGGACACTTTGAGAAGTGTGTACAAGATTGACAAAGACCACCCTGGCTCTGACGTGGCAGGTGAAACTGCTGCCGCTTTGGCTGCTGCGTCTATTGTTTTCAGGTCACGTGACTCTGCTTATTCTCAGCTCCTCCTCGATCGTGCTGTTAAAGTAAGTCCAGTTTTTTTAAGCTCCTTTTTTCCTGGTCTATTGCTGTGTGTTTAGTTGTTGTAGCTAGTCTTCACTAGCTTTGCTGTAGTGTTTCTGATTTTGCAGTGGCTTGTTTGCTTTTATCGTTTATTTGGTTTGATAATTTATACGGTTCTTTTTGATTTTGTACTGTGCTTTGTGTGGAGTTGGTTTCTTGTTATGATTTTGCTGTGTAAAATTAGATATTTTATGCTAATAAGCTCATGTTATGTGCGCATACTTCATATGCGTGTACTTCATTAATATAACATCAGCGTTGTTCAAATCCCCCTTACACGAGGGAAAAAGTATTTAGTTTGTGCGTGACACTGTATTGCTAATGATATGAGACATTTGTAGGACTTGTGACGGCGATATTTTTAAGGTGACTCGTAATTTGTATTATCGGATTTTGTTGACGTGATGACGTAAAAATGTTTGGGCTAAAATAATTTGTATCGGAAAGGAATGTAAAAATTTGTCAATCCGCAATGTGTTTGTGCATTTTTGTTTTAAGAGTGGTGGAATTTAGCATGTAAATTTAGTTATTACCGTTATAAACTAATAAGTGAGGGTAATTTTGGTTACATAGGTGTTCGAGTTTGCTGACAGGCACCGAGGAGCATATAGTTCCAGTCTACACTCTGCAGTTTGCCCATTTTACTGTGACAATAATGGTTACCAGGTATAATAATTGCGTATGTTATACTACTTGTACGTATAAATGATTGGAGTTGTGCTGGAATGGGGGGATTAAGGTTGAAGTTGTTTAACGTAGGATGAGTTGTTGTGGGGAGCAGCATGGTTGCACAAGGCATCAAGGAGGAGAGAATACAGAGAATATATAATCAAGAACGAGGTGGTTTTAAGAGCTGGTGACACCATTAATGAGTTCGGTTGGGATAACAAACATGCCGGTATCAATGTCCTCATTTCCAAGGTATTCCTATTCCCTCCCCCCTCAACATTATCCCCTCCCCCTTTCCCTTTTCGAAACAAGTTCGATTACAGAAATTTAAATATTCTTCGTCGGTTCTTTGAAATTACTTTGATTATAGTAAAGTTTAAATACTCATATAGGTTTCGGTCTTAGCTTAATATTTTTTGTAGTTGAATGTTCTGTTATATAAATTAGTCGATTTTTTAAAAATTGTAGCTAAATTGATTAAAATATTGATCGATTTGCTAAATCGCTGATAAATCAGTGATAAATCATCCATTGTCAAAAATTTCCGTGAAACGGATGATATATTAATCCCTAGATAAAGAAAAACTGGACAGTACGGTAACTCAATCTAGCTAGCAACTTGTAGTATTTCTTTATGCAGTTCCCAAATCTTTGTCTTTAGCTTTTGGTTTCATCTACAAAACTTTTAAAATTACCATGGTTTTTTAGTTGCTTTACCCGAAAGAATAATACTCCATCCAAAAATCACATGGTATACATATTAAACAAAGAAGATAGGTGAACATGTGGGGTTGACAATATAACAAATTCTTTTATGAAGATAACTGGGTATCGTTTTCACATTAAAGGGACAGTAGTAACGTTTTGTAATAGCAACTTTGTATCAGATTTGGGTATTGTATAACAGTAGGAATTTATTAAGAGGTGCCTTTTTTTAGATTGTGTTTGTTTGGAGGACTTGTCAGTGCCTCTCTGCACACATGTGACTCATCAGTCAAGTCATTGGCTCACCAATTCTCTTCCAATTAGCCTTCATTAGTACTTCGATTTTTGACCATAGATGGTTTTTGATCATGAGTACTTTTTGTGCATCTCTATGTGCAGTCGCTCAACTCGACACGACTCATTTATAGAATATAAGCGTGAACTAGGAGCTTGCTCAACTAGCACTACTAGAACTACTCATTTATAGAATATTAGCGTGATCTAGGGATAGACCGAAACCATACAGATAAGAGTAATCGATTGATTTATTATGTTTTTTTAAGTCCGGTTTACTATGATATTATTTCGAATGCTTATGCAATTTTGACCATTCAACGTGAATAATTGATTAACAAATAATCTCGGACACTAATTAATAGTCTGAGACTAATTCAGAGCTTATAGAGTGATGAATTTTTTCTTAAAAATTTTTGAAATGCAGGAAGTGCTGATGGGAAAATCAAACGAACTAAAATCGTTCCAGGTCAATGCTGATAGCTTCATCTGCTCCATACTGCCTGGCATTTCCCATCCCCAAGTCCAATATTCACCAGGTATTCACCATTATCTATCTACTATGAATCTCAGCTCTCTCTGTTTGTATATGCTTAATAATATCAATTCTCCCTATGAACAGGTGGTCTTATCTTTAAAGCTGGAGGAAGTAACATGCAGCATGTAACCTCCCTATCATTCTTACTTCTGGTGTATTCTAATTATCTTAGCCATGCCAATCATGCTGTGCCATGTGGCCAGAAATCTGCCTCCCCTGCCCTCCTCAAACGCTTGGCCAAACATCAGGTCACTATTTTTGATTTTTCTTAAACACCGCTCGTTCAAATACAAATTAATTTATCCGCGCTTTACTGATTTACGCTTGTTTTACACTTGTCATCCCAGGTTGACTATATTCTAGGAGATAATCCAATGAGAATGTCATACATGGTTGGATACGGTGCACGTTACCCACGGAGGATCCATCACCGAGGAAGCTCGCTGCCATCTGTAAGAGCTCACCCGGCCCGAATAGGTTGTAAAGCAGGATCAAGGTACTTCTTGAGTCCAAATCCTAACCCGAATCTACTAGTTGGAGCAGTGGTTGGCGGGCCTAACAGCTCTGATGCATTCCCTGACTCAAGGCCTTTCTTTCAAGAATCAGAGCCCACTACTTATATCAATGCGCCATTAGTAGGCCTACTAGCTTACTTTTCAGCCCATCCTAATTGATACTAGAACTCTATAATTGATGTAAAAGAGAATGTTGTTATGTAGTGGTGGGCAAAGGTCACCCTACATGTAATCATATGCATGTTCTAAGATCTGTAGTTGCATTCAATGAATGGAATGAAGTCAGGACATTTATGTAATCTAATCAAAAACTTATGTTATAACTAATCCTTATATATTTTCTACCTTAATTTACAATCGACACATCTTTAGCAACGACTGAATTGGAAGGAGTGTTAGGGAGGGACTTTGGAGTTTGAACTGAGTACTTAAGAATATGAACAAAACAGCGAAAATTGAGCTTCAAAATTCAAATTCAGATGGCAATTAGATCAGAGCATTTGCCTTAAAAATAGTTTATAAGCTTCTTTCTTTGATGGAAGTGGAACCAGTCTCTTCTAAAGCAGGGAAAATGATCAGTTCCGAAAAAGTTTATGAGCAAAATCATACACCTGTTTAGTGTAATGCCACAGGGAATAAGCTGGTTGCTGAAGAAGAAATGGACAGCAAACCTGTATCTTTCCCAACAAAACCAGTGCCAATAATACCAATTCTCAAAGACGTCGTAATTGATCAACAGAATATACACGCCTATCAACTAACTGCTTTGGTGTGGGATACCGTAACTGCCAACAAACTCTTGATAATGATGATTCAGATAATAGAGCAGATCACAATGCAGATGTGGTTGGGGATCAGGGGATGGGTTGACAGCTTTAGTTGGGCTCAGCCAAGGAGTGAGCAGCATGTCCAGTGTTCATGGGGAGCAAACAGAGAGAGACTATGAAACAGATTTGTACGTC
The DNA here is from genome assembly GCF_009905375.1 of Apium graveolens. Lineage (NCBI taxonomy): Eukaryota > Viridiplantae > Streptophyta > Magnoliopsida > Apiales > Apiaceae > Apium > Apium graveolens. The sequence goes on from NC_133654.1 coordinate 247,863,490, forward strand.
AGACTGGTCGGTCATTCAGTTTCTGCTTCTACAACCCCTGAGATTTCTGCGCAGATGTTAGATTCGCCAGAGCAGGCCATTGGAGTTGTCAAGTGATAGATTTTGGGTGATTTCTCCATTTCCCTATCATTGTTTCATAAATTGGCCTGTCACAGGTGTTTTAGAATGGTTTGTTTGGTCAAAGAAAATGTGTGACCTGTATGTTTATAATTTCAGAACTGCTTCATCGGCGGAAGGTAGAGATCATCGATCCTCCTAGGAAGGTTAGAGTACATCAATGACTCAGATAAAACTGATCTATAGTACCTTGGTTGACAAATATTGATGAAGTCTCTACAATAATGCATTCATGATGTTAACTCATCTCATCAACTACTATTTTACATTCATATTGATTGAGAATAAGATTGCCAACTCAATTTTGTTGCGCTGCAATTCTATGCAATGGAATGAAGGCAGAACATATATGTAATCTAAGCGAGAATTTATGTTATAACTAATCCTTATATATTTTCTACTTTTAATTTTCAATAGACACAGTCATCCATATGTTTATCTTATCGTGTGTATATGCGCTACATCTGAACTAAAGAAAAGCCTGTATGTATCGGTGTATATGTTACGAACTATTTACCTTTCAAGGAATACAGCTAAAAAGGTTTCTAATATTGCTAAAATATACATCTGTATTGATTGTTCCCCATGAACATCTTCGAATCATGAAGACGAAAAAACATAAGAAGCCTGAATTTTAATTTGCAAACAAATATACTTTCTACTGATTGAATCTACATTTTAATATAGGAGAACCAGGTTATATAATACCCGATCTTTTGCGACGACTGAATTGGAAGGAGTGTTTGGGCCTTTGGGGTTGAACTGAGTACTAAAGAATATTAACAGAACATTGAAATTGAGCTTCAGAGTTCAAACCCAGATAGCAATTATATCAGAGCATTTGCCATTCGTCTTCCTGTGCACCACTATTGTCGGCACCATCTGTGGGTACAGCATCAAAGGGATCATCATCATGAACTCCAACAGTCTCACACGAGGTCTCATAGTCACCTGCTGGCTTTGTTGAGTTGCGTGACTGAGTAACGGTCAGTAATGGAGCACCATTAGATTGAGCTGCCAACTCAGAAGCCCGCGAACAGAAATTATCAAAATCATCTGAAAGCAAGAACCCATCAAAATGGTCAATCGTAAAGCTTCAATTTATAAAAAATCTGGTCTAGTGCCCTGTTTGGCATGGTTGTTCTAAGCTGCATTATTACTGCGGAGTAACGGTGATCATCACCATTATCAAAATATTACAAAACACCTTGATATTGATTTTATACGTAGATATAGCACACCTTTGTCTCGACAATAAAATCCGATGGCCAGGGATGGATCGATCAAGTCAAGGGAAATTTGTCGAATGATGCTGACAAGGTCAAGTAAATAGTTGAGTCAGTGGTGTCAGCCAATACAGATAGATATTCTAATTGAACAATAAAGTTGTACACAAAACATACTAATTAATGAGAATATTTTTTTAAGTCTTCCGGGACCTTACTTGCAATGATAAGAAGAAGTGTCAGCTTCAAGATTATCTCGCGCCACATCAACTACCTAGTGAATTTAACCAGCAATCACAAACATGTAATTATCATAATAGTGGTAAAGACGAAACAATGAATTGAAAATTTGCAGTTACAAAGGGATACATTTCTAAAATCAGATTCTAAATTATAATATCAACAAGACATATAATCCAGTTACTAGAGTTTGACATATAAACGGGAAATGGAAAACATCAACGGAACTACAAACAAAGACAGAGCAACATAACAAGCTTCCAGGCTGAAGTTGACAAGCCAGCGACTCGAAGCTCATAAAACATAATATGCTTTGAAGAAAATTAAAAGATAAAACGATACTACAGAAACAAACATGCTCTAATAACAAATAACCAGAGTAAAAAGTAGAACATGAAGAAAGTAACAATAATCATTTACAAAGACCAGATTAATAAGTCTCTATTATTTAAACTAAACAGTGTGTGTCAGTGTTTACATGGATGTGTTCTTAAAAGGTAAGCACATAATCATAAATCTTCCAATTTGGAACGTGTCAGAGAGTTAAGATATAATGCGTCTTGACAAAAGTAGTAACATAAAACAATTAATAACGGAACTACATCAAATTGATATAGGATTACCTTACACGGTTACAGGAAACTAAATTATAAAAAAAAATGCAGGTTGGCATGATCCCAATTACAACCACATGGCCACATATCACATAGGAGGAGTTACACTTAAAGGCTAAAGCTCATAACTGTAACAAGATATATTTGTCATAGGGATTAGGGCGGGATAAAGATGTCAAAGTTTCATATCCAAATGTGTCTAACCAAACTACTCAGTCTTAGCCTGGTCTTCTAATCAAGCCATAGAAAGCTTAAAAGCCAAAATGGAAGCCTTAAACTGCCTTTAAAATCTAAGAACAAACACCAAAATCTACACAAATTGTCTTTCACTGTAATATATATCTCCACAAATTTAAAAATGCAAAGGCAATAGAATTGTATTATACCTGCTTAACTTCATGTGGATCAAGGTAGAAGGCGTTGTCATCTTGCACAGCAACAATGTATGTTGACACACCAGGTCTACCACCCAAGATTCCAAGGCTCTGGGGAAAGGTAAATGTTGCAACTAACAATGGAATGTACCTTAACAAGAAGTTATCAACTGTAACAAAGGCGAAAAACATAATACAAGCTTATGTGTAATCACAGTATCAGAACATTCCTAAAAACCCATGGCAGTGTTATTTTAAACTTACAGGTTGGTGCAAGCAACTTAAAAAGTTTTTTTTTCATAAAAAAAGGGTGGACGCTTGCAACTTATTTTATAGCATGGAAGTTGCCACACAAGGTATTTATAATTTGTAGCCACTAGTTACTCTTCCAATAATCACTTATCACTCTAACTCTCTAGAACAAGTTGGTCTGATCATATGTTATCACTTCTGTGACACTCTATTCGTAGGTTAGAATCCTATCATATTATCAAACTCTGTACTTTCCAGTTATCTCTACAATTATTTGGGGCTAGGGCTGGGGCAGGATTTGTGGGACTTTTATCAGAAAAACTAAACAGTAAACACCAAAATTTAGGAAAAACGTTGTTACAGATTAAGTACATTATTCCGACATGCCAAGCTGATGTCAAATTCTTTTACCTCGAACAACATAAAAGGGTACAACTTACTTAAAATGTTGGAGCTTAAAGAAACCTTTCCTACCCCGCCCACAAGCAAGAGTATTATACATCAAAAGACAAAATATTAGTAAGTAGACCAGAGAAGGCTTGATATTCTAGGCTCTAGGAAGGCGCTTTGGACCACAGGCAACAGCTTCACGTGAATCAAGAAAAATACCAGATAACTTGGTACTTGCAATAGTCATCTGATGTTTTTTAGTGAATTAATCAAACTATATCATGACTTAATCACTGCCACAGGCCCACAACACCGAAAACAATAATACATGCCAAACTGAAAGTTCCAACACATTACAAACTTGATTGCGACATCAACATGTATATGTAGCAATAGAAAATAGAAAATTCAGAGCTGTATAGTCTTGTGAAGTAATACAACAAAATCATAAAAGTAGATACGTAGCAGACAGACTATAACTGCTGGTTAAGTTCACCATTTTTTATATATAGGGTGAGGATTTGACTCTCAGTTTAGACAGATACATCTAACGTGTTTGTATTTCTAACTAAAAAGGATTAATTAATGTTCAGTACTTGACCAAACCAATATAATTTGAATTGTAAATGTTACAACAGAAGTACTACTGCCAAATAAAGTAATAGTTCCCATTTTAAAAATATATATCACCGAACACTCTACATTTATATTTTCCCACACAACAAAGTCAACAAGTATGTTGCTTCTCAAGAAAATCACAGCTACTGTTTTTGGACTTCGAAAGCTTTTACAATAAAAAAACACCAAACTAACACCAAACTACAGAAAGAATGAATATAAGGCGCAACAACGGCAAATTATTCTAGAAGCACTAACTTGTCATACCTAGGATTAAGTTTGTCAAGCCCCAGAACCAGTGGTACCAACAAAAGAATAGGGGTCCAATCAGCTTGACCTCGTGAAAATTCACGACAATGTCTAGATGCATCTTCAATACAAAGAACAGGAGCTCCACCTCGTTCCCCATTTTCATCACCACAGACAACATACATAGCCATCGGAAGTGACTGATTTTCTAATTCAGTTTCTTCCAGTTTACTCTGAGCCAGTGTTTCCCAAGTGCGACACATCGCATATGGGCCTACCCAAGATCCAGGAGAGAGGAGTTTTCCAGCTTGAAGGAGATTATGTATAGAGAAAGCCGATGCCTCGGAATCACCAAAACAGTGTAAGATCCCAATGTAGTCTTTATTCAGTGGCTGCATCATTAGCATATAAACAGTTATCAGAGTGGTAACTTGACAGTGCATCGACCTCCTTAAAACCATGATTCAGACATCTTAAACTTATTATCAATATATTAAGATTATAAACTATAGTTCAGAATCTACCGAGCTCTTCATTACTACTAGCTACTTCCCTGTTCTATTTAGCAAATACCTTCTCAAATGATTTTCTCCAATTTCTGCCCAGCCTTTGGATAACGAGCGCCTAAAAACAATGAGATATGTTATTCACGTTTTCCCATCTACAAGTTACAGTTTTACAATACAAAGTCCTACGATAAAAGTTTAACACAAACCACTAATAAAACCAAGTAACACAGCTTAATACCTGAGCAACAAGCATCTGACTGCTTCGAAGCATACATCCCCAGTTCACGTCACTAGTATACTTTGTTTCTCCAATAGCAACGAATCCTGCGAACAACAACATTAAGTCTCTATCTGCATCTTCCAATTTAAGCAGCCACACATTCCTGTTAAGATGTTTCTAACACAAACCTTTGCGGTAGGTCAATAAAATTCTTGATTCGAAATCTTCAACGAATGCAGCAAATCCATGGCTTTGGATTGGATCTGGAGACGAATCTTCATTTGATAGACTGTAACACACACCTAGCAGCCAAATGTCACTGAATGAGATAGAAACACCAGTCCTGTTTAGTCCTAGCACGCGTTCTTGAAATCTCCTCATTTTTGTGCCAACTATCCAAACATGCCTTCTGGTACTTAATTCTTTCTTTCTAAAAATTCAGCACGCCACACCTTATACAGTTTAAAAAAGCAAATACCAGGACCTTGCCCCCACCATAAAGAAGTAAATGAATTTTTTTTGTCTCTTGTTCTAGGCTCCTTGAAAAGACTTCTGTCAAGATATATAGAAGTATCAGTATGATGACAAACTCTTCACTTACAAAGAAAAATACAAATATGTACCCGTTCATAGCAACCACACAATAACCAAATACGTACAAGCAGTACAAAGGTACAGATAATAAAAAACCGAAAAGCTTGTGAATTAAAAGAGAAGAATATTGAGCAAGTTTACTAATTGTTATCAAATGAACAGCAGGATTGCACAAGAAAAATAATATACTTTCCTCATTCCTAATATTCTAAAGGCATTATGTGGCTGCACCCTGTACAATACATGAACCAACGGAAAAATTTGAGAACATGTGGATTACAATGATTAAATATTACACTAACATAAATAGTTTAATTAACCTGGCACTAGAAACTTAAATTCATCAAGAGAACAAGTACATATGAAGTAATGGTACAGCGAGAGGCTGGGATCCACAATTTTCAAAAATACAATACGATCAAAGTGAAGGTGATGAATTCAAGCATTGATTAAAATAGCAAATGTACAGTTCAAATTGAAAGCTCCGATAATATAAAAAACAACAGTTTGACCACTTGACTTAAAATGGAACCTTTTTATGAACAACCAACGTAACTGAAAGATAAAATGAATTCATTTCAGATTTGATAAATACGAAATAAACTACAAAGCGTGGTAAAACAAAGGAACAACAATCAGGAAATTAGGTTATTCATAGGCTGTTATTCAATCTTGATCGAGATAGTGCAAGAAAATTAATAAATACCAAAATTACTAGATACCTGATATAATTTTAAACCCGTTAAACCCTTCCTTATATTCTAAAAGCATTGCGTGGCTAAACATTATACAATACACGAACCTAAGCAAAAAATCGGGAATGTTCATATTCCAATTATTAAATTACATAGTTCAATATCGTTATTTCAAATTATAATCTAAAACTACAGAGACTTTAATTCGGCAAGAAAAATTAAAAAAAATGTAAACACACATATAGCGGAATATAGTATAGAGAATACTAGAAAGAAACATAGACTAAGCCTCAATGCGAGGAAAAGGAAACTTAAAGCAATGGACTCACACTACAAAACAATACAGCCGAAAAGTCACAGATACGAATAAAAATTCTAAATAGAGGCATTGAGTTCACAAGAGCAGAAACATATTCAAATGCGTATATAACAGATAAAAATAGAGAACATAAATAAACTTTATGCATCTAAAAGAAGTAAAATCATATCAATCAACTAATAAAACTACGAAATCAGAGGCGAAAAGTCACAGATACGACACAATAAGAATGAATGTTATGATTTCAAACATACATTTCGACAGAACTAATATGCATACAAAAGAAGTAAATCAAATCAATCAACTACACAAACTACGAAAACAAATGCGACAGTTAAGAATACGACACAATACGAATTCAAACACAAATTTTGAGAACAGAATCACGCACATAAGAAAAAGTAAAATCATATCAATCAACAGAACAAACTACAAACATAAGCCAAAATGTGACGATACTAAAGAATGTTACGATTAACAATTTCAATTATCGATTTGAAAGTAATATTTCGAGTGCAAAATCTAACACGGCTTACAAAATTAACAGTTCTAACAATTTCAAAATCAATCGATTCTAGAGTTGACTTTACACGAAAACTTATTATCCACTCAACTAATGTAATTGAAGCAAAATTTCTTAGCATAATCGACAGATAGGAGATAAGAACAATAAAAGGGAGGGAGAGAGGGGGGCGAGAGAGAGAGAGATTTCTTACTTGAGGAGAGAGAGTAGAGGGAGAGAATCAAAGAAACCCTAGCTCCATTAAATTGTGACGTACAAGACAAGTTGTTACTGTATCTATTCTGTTGATTTACAACAGCAAGCGCGCAACGGCGTGGCGTAACTAACCCCCAAATCAAATTATGAAATAATAATGTTCAATAACTGCCGTCTAATTATTACGTAGAAATCGATCCATTACCCATAAATTATTCAAAAATAATTAAAAAATATTTATTTAATTTGACTAATTTTTAATAAATAACTGATAAATTATTTGATTTTTAAAAATCATTCGATAAATTATAAATCGTTATCTCAGTCGAATAATTTCGATTTTCAAAATTTATAACTATAATAATATATTAAAATAATTATAAATAAGCACATATGATGGATTACACAAATTATTAAATTTAAAATAACAAAAATTCACATAATTATTTATATAAAAAAACCTTACATTTCGTATGAAATATAAGTTATATTTTAAAAGTTTAATAAAAAAACTGTATTTTGTGAATGGTATCTAGGAAAAAATGAGTTTTTTTTGGAAATGAAAAAGATTAAGATTTTATTCAGGTTATATTAAAAATACAAATTTTTATTTAAATTTATCCTTATTTTTTTCAATCAGAACTTTTATCCGATTTTTCGAGTTTATGCAACCAAATGTTTAAGAAAAAAAAAAAGAGAAATCCAAGGGACCGGGCTTTATTCTGAATTAGGTTCATTCCCACCCTCTTTACCCGTGCTTCTTATCTTCATTGTTGTGTGTACTACTGTACGTGCATACGTTGAAGTTTTGATATATGCGTGTCTACCTGATAAATGTTAACATCTATATAAACATAATCGATAAGAACTCTTTTTTTATTTCTTCTCTGTACACAAACGTGTTTGGATTGAACATATATAGCAATCTACCACAAATTCTTGATTTTTAAATTATACCTTCTTGATCAAAGTCCTTAAATCGGTTATTTTAAATTCTCGAAATGCAAATTGGTGCCGATTTAGGGGACCATTTTGTTCGTCCATGGAAATTATGTTGAGAAATGAAATGGTACTTTTGTAAAGCTTTTAAATTGCCAATTTTGGGGACCATTTTGTTCGTGCATGGAAATTATGTTCTCAAGAGGAGCAATGGTACTTTGCTAAAACTTTTAAATTGTGCTAATGAAGTCTGAACAGAAGGCCTCCCCCCAAAAGTAAGTCTCATGTGAAGAATATTACATGCCAAGTATTGTCTCGCCTATTTTACGATTACTCTCGTTTCCCTATTTGTGTTGGACACGTTTGTCAATGCACACTTTTGATCGTTAATATCTTTAATTTCGTATTAGTATTAAATATAAAAATTTCATTGTATTAAAATAATCATAAATATGAATTCAACAAGATCACTAGTGACTATATTTGATTTTATAGATTAAACGTAAATTAATAGTAAATCGCTTACCATGAATAGTGTTATAAGTCAAAATAGGAAATGTAAAAAGGGACGGAGGGAGTACAAAATATGTGATAACTTACATATTAGATATTTCTTTGGAACAAGGTTTTAAATTTTGTCATGGTGCTAGATGCTTGTTTAATTATGCAGCTTAATAGTTAATGGTACTGATTTATTTATGCAACTTGACTGCTATATTATGCAACCCATTCTTTGTAATTACAAATTTTAATTTGTGATACCTGCAACTAGGTACTATTTTGTGTTTGTACTAATTTTAATATGTTAATTTATGGTAGTTTAGTTCATACTAATTTTGATTACAATTTGTAGACAGAGTCTAAAGCATTGTTGATGGAGTGGCAAATGGCGAATTGATGAGCCCCATCCATGTTTGAGCAGCAACCAAGAAACGACAAATACTGATATGTTATATATCAAGAGATTCTGGTACTATCATGTTGACAAGAGATATTGGTTATAATCCTTCGATCTTAAGTCCACAAATACCTTCTGGTTCTGGCATGTTAGTCAATTTGGTATGATTATGAATCATTGTTTTAGGATCTTTTACAATCTATTACTTAATGTTATGGTCTATGGTCCAATAATCCACCGGTTCATCTCTTTATATACTCCAATCATGTTAATATGTGTTTTAAAAATACTTTATTTCCGGTGCTAAATTTGGTATCTAATCTCCATATAAATTGCAGGTAAGAGTTTACAGTGATACAATGAATGATGCAAGATTTGTAGGTCTCCATACACAGCTTATGAGTTGCTTCCAGAATCCGACAAGGTTTGATTCTCTACTTCTAAATTTCCATTTTATCAATAGTTTCAAACTTGCTTAAGAATTACTGATTATAAACAACTGTAGCTGGTCCGGTGACGATATTTTGTTTAGGCTTTGAAAATTTTAATTAAGGTTGATCTTCTCTGAAATGATGAAATAACTATGCTAGTTCAGTTTGGTATGATCGTGTTCTCATTCTTATAGTTATGCTGTATTACTTAAGCTAATCAGTCCAACTTGCACTCTTCTTTGCACATGACATTTGTTATAACCTGTTCGATAAAATATTCATGTTTTTGTATTTAAGTTGGTCTATTATTTTGTAGTTAAGGTTTTTTTAATTATTTGCTTAATGTGCATTTTTTATATACAGTGTAAAGGAATATATTATACTTTTGGATCACTAGTGTATTTAGTTAATTATTATAAAAAAATTAATTATTTTGGTTTTTAAGTTATTTTGTAATTATAATTATATGTGTACAAATATAGGCTGGATACCATTTTATGATGGGATATAAAAAAAACTCACATATATGCACATGGAGAGTCAATGAGTTACCACAACTTTCTTTTACTATCAATACTCGACTGTTAAAACATAGGATGACATATGAGAAGGAAAGCATGAAACAAAGCAGATAAACATCAGAAATTGTTTCCTTAGTCGAACTGATTTGTATAGTTTTGTTGGATCTCAGTTTCTTACAAAAAATTTCGTCACATTTATAATACCTATGATGTATAAATTGTGGAGTTGGCTTGTATAAGTATCTTATTAGTATCCTAATAAGATGGTTGGTGAGTCCTAGTCTTGTACAAGGAAAGTTTGACGAGTTATAAATCTTGTTTAATGTAAAAATGTGAAGGCAAGCTTCAAGGAATGAAGTGCCGAGTTCTACTCTTCTACAAGGTAAGATGTGGGTCCGAGTCCTAGCTTTTTATTATCAAGAATTGGCTAGTACTTTCAAGATATCAATGTGGCAAGTCCTAGAAATGAACACAAGCTTGTAGTCGAGCCATTATTGAAACATTCGATTTCTTTAAGATTTACTTGGGGAAGTGCTTTCAAAATCAATTCTCACCAAACTCTAAAGCCTTACACAAATACACTCATTTAAAATCTCCTTTTAATTGTATTGCTCATCTTTATAAGGGCTCTTTATTTTTGATTGATAGGACATTCAATAGTTCTTGATAGGTTATATCTCTATTGTTGATTGTTCTTATCTTAGCTTTGAATACTCGTGTGTAAGCAACCTTAGAAGTTCTATTCTTAATACAAGAGTTTAACCGCAATTTTTTTTTTGTGTTCTTTGTTTCTTTAATTAAACTTTTAATTTCCGCTGTGAGTAAAATCGAAAAACGAACATAAATACCACCCCCTCTGTATTTCATCCCGGACCTAACATTTTATATCCAATTAACCCATCTCAATCGCAGTCAATAGATAATAATTTTTTTATAAAGTTCAAAATTTTGAGAATTTAGAAAATTCTGTGTCACACACTTATACTAGCATGCCAATCCCCACTCTCTTGTCAAGTTTCGGATCCATTTTCAAGAATTCTTATTTATCCAAAATTGAGAATCCGACTCTTATATCCAAACCCTTTTGCGTACCCGAGTCCAGGAAAAGTAATAAATTGTGTGATCAATCGATTTATTTTATCTGAGATATTCTGTTATGCTTATCATGATTTCAAAATCTGAAAAGATTGTTGGAAATTTAATTGATTAACAAAATCTAGATTCCGGAGATTTCTACAATATTTCCATCTACACCGGGACTATCTTCTAAATCTTCGCTTCAAGCTTAGCATATAACATTCTCTTTCCATTATGGATGATCGAAGAAATCTCACAAAGAAAGCAACAATGCAACGCGAAATAGTAGAATTCGGAAAAAAAATTAACCATGTAAGTTTGATTGATGTTGTATCAGAGTCACTCCTTATGAACATTTTTGCAGGACTTCCAATTGCTTCTATCTGCGCGTTAAGGTGTGTATGTAAATTATATTTTAAATTGATCTCTGAGAAATGGTTCACTAAGCGTTTTGTTGAATTGTCCCCATACACCACTATTGTGTTCAACAATGATTTTGGGGTTCACTTGGTCGAGCTTGCGAAAGGATACTGTAAATCATATAAATCTATATTCCCAGGCAATTATGCTAAAATTGTCGGTTCCTGTAATGGCTTGCTTTTTTTTTTAGTTGTATGTCCTCATGGTTTTTTTAGACAACCGGTTCTTTACATTTGCAACCCAGTTTTAGGGCAATATGCTACCCTTCCGAAACCCCCACCCTGTGACAAGATACACAATTCTGATAGAAAAATGAAAGATGTTTACGGGTTTGGTTCTGGTTCATCCACCGACAATTATAAGATTTTAAGAATTTCAACACTAGTTGACCCACCGCACCCAATTTATTCAAAAAGATCGGACGCTCAGGTTTATATTGTTGGGACTAAAACATGGAAGAGTCTGGGATATCTTCCATATCCAAGTAACGAAGAATCTCTAGCTGCTATCGTGGAAGGAGCCTTTCATTGGTTGTTTTATAACGAGATGATACATGTCACATCTGTGTATGCATTTAACATTGAGGAAGAAAGATACTATCAGATCTCATTTCCTCAAAATATAGGGAATGGCAACATCAATATGAATGTTGGAGTTTTGAATGACTGTCTGTGTTTGTTTGATAATTCTGATCCTGCACATTTAGACATATGGTCGATGAAGGAATATGGAGTGGGAGAGTCTTGGGCTTTAAAGTGCATTTTGACAACCTCTATCATCCCTGCTGGATTAGATAGTTTTGCACTTCACCCGATAACAGTTATGAAGGATGAAGAAATTTTCATGAAGTCCGGAAGTGGTAACTTCTATACCTATAATCAAAAGAATATGAATATCACCAGGTTTGAAATTGATAATATGGAGCTGCTGGCTGAATTTAACAATCACGCAGTTCACTCATCAAACTTTTGTCCACTCGATCTTATTTTAGCAGGGTATTTAGTTTTCGATAAATTTAGTGTCAGATGTACTTGTGGGTACACATTCTAGGGGTTTTATTTGTCAATTAAGAATGATTCGAGCATATTTTCTGGCTAGTAAGCTGGATTGCAATTTTACTTCAATTATCTTTAGACCTTCTAATTAATAATTACTGGTCAGTGATAAGTCCTATTAAGAAAACGAAGATATTGAAGTTTATTGCTGTATTGATGTGCATCATCTTTCTCAATTTTCTACAACTTGTGCGCATAATATTTAGTACTTCTCAAAAGAATTTACTATTAACTTCATTTTCATTTTTTGTTGTTCTGGATGATTTTGTTGTCCAGAGATTACGAGTCCATAGCTATAGACACTTTGTTCAGATTCACTTGTGCAACTTGCTGCATTTTGAAAGAATTGTTTCGGTACCTTGACATAATTCTAAATTTCTGTGTTTATGTTCTTGGAATTTGTTCTTGTTCTCGAGTCGAAATTTTGTTAATGTCGTGAATTTGTGATATGAGACTAAATTATGGTGAAATCTTGGGGAATTGTAATATGAAGTGTTTCTCGATGAAATTGAAACAATAATCATTAATAACTAGATAGCATCAACTAGTTTATACTTGCTTAATGACAAGTTCCTTCACATCTTATTGATATTTTATCGTTCCCTTGCTTGCACAAGTCTACGAACTCTCTATTGCCTTCTATGATATAGTCTACATATTCTTAATTACTGGTGGAGCCACACCAGGTCAATTGGGGTCATGAGACCCCATTATGTATCTTTCATGCTGAAACAACACTAATTCTTTTATGATTGTTCCTGATCCTGATCTTGGCTTAGGGTGACTGTTGTATAAACTCTTCCTTTTTTATTTTTGCCAGAATTTTGTTTTGAGAAATTCAAGTTCATAATCTGCTGTGTGGTGGGAATATTAACTTTCTTGCTCATATGATTTTTTATGCTTTATGTTGTCTTTAGGGCTAGTGATTTACTTTCGGCACTTTGATCCCACCGTATTTTTAGAGATTCACCTACAGTTTCGTGAGTTCTCTTGCAACTGTTGATGAGATTTGAATATGCTCTTTCTTTTTCACATACACCAATTTTCATCTTTTTGCTGTCTATACTTTGTATTTTAAAAAAAAACTTCCCAAACCATACCCTGCTTTTGTTTCCTTCTTCACATATCTGTTTGTTGCTAGCCTCCCTTGCACATTAATATATATATATATATATATATATAATATGTAGCATTCAAAAAAGTTTTTTTTTCTCGAGCTTTTATACACATAAATTTCACTTTCCTTTTATTTATGTGATCTTCTGCTTCTTGCTACAACAACAGAAAATTTCTTGTTTATTTGTTTTTCTTGACTCCTCCTTTATGTAGACTTCTTTCCTGTGGCCTTGAGATGCCTAGAAGATTCTGATTTTTAATATACGTAGCTACAATCAGAGACGGATGCAGGCTGATGTGGGGGGGGGGGGGCGTTTATTTATGCTACCTGAACAGTTTTTGTCATCATTTCTGCTGTTGTTTCATGCAATATCATCTGCTTCCGTTCACTTCTTTATCAATTGTGCTCTTCCGATTCTTTCATTAGTATCCCATTCTCGCAACAGTTATGACCTATAGTGAAAATCTTTGTTGTTTACCTGTTGAAGATGATGATGGAGAAACATTAGTGAGGATGAATTGCAAGTGTTCTCCCTTAAAGGATGATGTTTGATGCGAACCAAAACTCGTCAGTCCAATTTTTGGACCCAAGTCAAATCCTGGTGTTAGTGTTTTCAAGTTGTCAATTTGTTCTTTTTCTTCTGTTCATGCAACAAGCACGCCAGCTTTCTTTGCCTTTTTTCCTTTATATTTTCTACTTCCTACAAGCTGCTAACTTTTCTGCAGGCCTCGTTCTTTTTCGTTTTTGCAAGGAGGAGGCGTCTTCCTTTTCTTTCTTTCTTTGTTTTTTCAGGCAGCCTTAGTTGTGGGTTCTGGCGGCCTTGTTTTTTCCAGTTCTTACGGTGCTTCTTCTTCAATTCGTTTTTCTACTCATTAAAGCAATTTTTTTTAGCTTCGGGCCAGTAGTGTTGAGATATCCCTCCTAACTTTCATCTCATCGCGGCAAGATGCTAAACGTTTTACAGGTTGTACTATTTAATATTTAACCAAACAATATAGGCTTGGTCCTTGGAGTTTTCCAGATGAACTTTTGCTTTGGTTGTAGTTTCTGAACCTTTTTCCGTCATGTGTGATGAATAACAAGGTGCTTTCTTCAATTTGATGTAGCCATGTATTAGGTTCTGGTTACCTCTGCCAATTAATCAGATTTTACCATGACTTGAGTTATTAGATAAAGATGAACCAGACTCCAGGATCTGAACAATTCCACATTTTTGTGTACGTCCAACATTGAAGAAGAACGAGATTGTCAGATCCTTGTTCCTCATAATATGGGAACTGCAATTTTATTACGAGTGTTATCTTTATTTGTGATCCTGCTCGTTCCGGCATATGGTCGATGAAGAGTCTGGAGTAGAAGAGTCCTGAGCTTTAGAATTCATTTTGGCAGCCACTAGTCCTGCTGGATTTGATACCTTATCACTTTGTGAAGGATGATACAATTATCATGAATTCGGAAGTGGTGACCTCTAATTTTATGATTAGAAGTGTATGAAATTCACTAGCTTTGAAAATAAATCTGTGGAACTACTGGCTGAATTAAACTATCACGAGTTCACTTGATTTTTTTTTGTGCGTCAAATGTTCACTCAGAGTATGCCTCCTGAATGTTTTATAGTTGAGAAAGTCAGTGGCCGATGTTCTAAGCACACACATACCACTGGGTTATTCGTCGGTTGAATTATTAATTGATTAATAAGACCATGATTGTGAAGATTTTCTGCAATGTTCTACTGTGAATTTTTTGTTTCATTATGAAGTACATTCATTGTGCCTTTTGTAATCCCAAAATCACACATAATTGCAGAAACACTACCGATGCCAAGACTTTGGGTTTCTCTACGGTGTGTGCCCACGTGGACATACTAAACACTAAAATTTATAATTTTTGTGCATTTTGATTAGTTTGTTTGTTGTGAATGCAGGGGAGTCCATCATTATAAAGAAACAATCAAAAAAGCTAAACTTATACTCCGTCCATCCCATTTTGATAGTCCACTTTGTTAATTTCACACATACTAAGAAATAGAAGAAATAGAAGATGTAATGTCCATTTTCTCGTTTTCACGCAATAATACAACTTAGTTTTTATACATTACATAAATTACACATACTTCAACAAAAAAAATAAATGTGCACGTGTATACACATGAAAACTATAAAATAATAAAGGACATTTATGAGTAGGTCTTTTACTTAATATTGAAACTATAAAATTTGCATGAGTTAAAGAAGAGACAAATATTTTCAAATTTTTTTATTTTGCAAATTGGATTAATAAAATGGGATGGAGGGAGTATAATTCTGCGCTTAGAAGAAACGCAAAGCTGTAGAAACAGGGGAAGAAATCAACCAGATGATTTTGATTGATGACATGCTAGAGTCACTCCTTGCGGACATTATTGCAGGACTCGCTATTGCTTCATAAATTCACCATCACCACCAGAATCATGTGCAAATCGAAACCTCTAATTCCCCACTACATATTCACAATCACGTTTTAAGCTACTTGGGGACTAGCTCTTCTCTGTACATTCATACCATAACTCTCACACAAGTAATGCATAATGTGATTTCTCAAAGGGCTACTAGCACCCTGTCACGGACTAACATCTCCCAATCCCACCCCACCCAGTACTAACATTTTACACCTTTTATTTTTACATCATGATATGTCAAATTCGTTCCGTAACGACTCACAAATCATGATATGTGAAGGTGTGAACTAGTTATTGGTCATTTTCTTATAAATAAATTGGACAACCCGTATATTAAATTGAGTCTCATCAGTTATTAAAATATGTTGTGAGAATAATTTTACAATCAATTTTGGTACTTTTAACATTACTCTTAATCAAGTAACTAGTTTAGCTATAACTTATTATATTACATTTTGGTGATCAGGAATTGGGACCAAAAATAGATATTCCAAGAAATACTTGTAGCAATCAATTTTAATAATATCTTAAGATTTCGATGCAAACTAGAGTGACTTTTTTTTGCTAATCGATTACAGACACCTCCGACGACACGAAAAACGGAACAAGAGCCACCAACTCTTTGTTGGTCAAAGTGGAGAGAAGTTGCTAATTACTTAAAATGAAAGTGAAAGTATTTTGTGTGCATGTGTTGGGACTTCACAAGCTTTTACCATAAAAAAACACTAATCTACAGAAAGTATGAATATTAGCCGCAACAGCAAATTAATCTAGCTAGAAGTACTAACTTGTCATACCTAGGATTAAGTTTTACATCTAAGCGAGATTTATATTATAGCTAATCCTGGTAATAGTAGTGGTAAAGACAGAAGCACGAATTGCAAATTTGCAGTTACAAAGGGTTACATTTCTAAAATATAACTTATAAACTTACAATATCAACAAGAACTATAATTTAGTTACTAGAGTTTAAAATCTATACAAATTGCCTTTCACCACTTCAGATGCCTATGCTGCAATGCATATGTTTGCTTAGCTATTACCATCCACTCATCCAGTATTAACTGTAATACTTCTTCACGAATTTATAAATGTGAAGGCAACAGGGTTGTACTATACCTGCTTAACTTCGTGTGGATGAAGGTAGAAGGCGTTGTCATCTTGCACAGCAATAATGCATGTTGACACACCAGCCCTACCACCAAAGGTTCCAAGGCTCTGAGGAAAGGTAAATGTTGCAGCTAACAACGGAATGTACCTAACAAGAACTGACATTTGTTATTAACTGTAACAAAGGCAAATATATAATATAAGCTTATTTGTAATCACAATATCAGTACATTCCTAAAACCCCCATGGCAGTGTTTTTTAAACTTATAAGTCGGTGCAAGCAACTTGAAAGTTATTTTTCAAAAACTAAACGGGCGGGCAAATGCAACTTATTTATAGCATCGAAGTTTCCTGGCAAGGTATTTGTAATAGGTAGCTACTAGTTACTCTTTCTAAAATCACTTATCACTCTAATCCTCTAGAACAACTTGGTCTGATCATCTGTTAACATTTTTTCCTGACACTCTTTTCGTAGGTTAGAATGCTATCACGTTACCAAATTCTGTAATTTCCAGTAATTTCTACAGTTGGGCTAAGTGGCCAGGCCTTGGGTAGGATTTGTGAGACTTTTATCAGAAAAACTAAACATTAAACACCAAAAATTAGGAAAAAAGTTGTAACAACTAACGTAAATATTACGACATGCCAAGCTGATGTCAAATACTTTTACCTTGAACAACATAAAAGGGTATAACTTAAAATGTAGGAGCTTATAGAAACCCTTCTACCCCACCCGCAAGCAAGAGTAGTATACATCAAAAGAGAGAAAATAAATAAGTAGAGACCAGAGAAGGCTTAATATCCTATGCAGGTGCTTTGCACCACAGGCACCGGCTTCACGTGAATAAAAAAAAATGCCAGATAACTTGGTACTTGCAATAGTCATGTGATGTTTTTTAGTAAATTAATCAAAATATATGATGCCTTGATTACTGCCACAACACCGAAAACAAAAATATTTACCAACTGAAAGTTCCAACACATCACAGACTTGATTGCAACATCAAATAGGAGAACCCGCGTATATTATATCCCAATCTTCAGCAACGACTGAATTGGAAGGAGTGTTTGGGCCTTCGAGGGGTTGCACAGAGTACTAAAGAATATTAAAAAAACAGAGAAACTGTAAGCTTCAGAGTTACCCAGATAGCAACTGCATCAGAGCATTTGCAATTCATCTTCCTGTGTACCACTATTGTCTGCATCAGCTGTGGGTACATCACCACACTTATCATCGTCATGAACTCCAACAGTGTCACACGAGGTCTCATAGTGACCTGCTGGCTTTGTTGAGTTCTAATTAAGTAACGGTAAGTAATGGAGCACCATTAGATTGAGCTTAAAAGCTCGCGAACAGAAATTACCAAATACATCTGAAAGCAAGAACACATCAAAATCGATAACCGTAAAGCTTCAATTTATATAAATCTAGCTTAGTGCCCTGTTTGGCATGGTTGTTCTAAGATGCATTATTATTGCGGAGTAGCCGCGATCATCACCATTATATAAATAATACATACACTTGGGTATTAATTTTATTCTTAGAGCACACTGCAAACTTTTGTCTCGACAATAAAATCCGATGGCCAGAGATGGATCGATAAAGTCAAGAAAAAATTGTCGAATGATGCTGGCAAGGTCAAGGAAATAGTTAACTCAGTCGTGTCAACCAATACTGATACTCTAAACGAACAATAAAGCTGTACTAAAAACATACTGTTATAGGGAGAATTTCGTATAACAGTGTTGTGGAGGTTAATGGGTGGAACAAAGATCAATGACGGCGTTTAAGGGCGGAGGAAGGTTGTTTGGTGGTGGCTGAGCTTGTATGTTGACTCCTTAAGAAAGAATAGGGTTTGTTATTCTCTGTCAAGTGTCGACTCATGTCTCATACAAGTGCCTACGTACCCTATTTATAGGGATCAAGCCTCACGTAGTTCTTGGGGGACAAGTCACGTAGGCTAGGGTTAGGGTTTTCCAACCCGTGCAGCCCAAGCGCACGATAAAGCCAGGCCTTCAGCCAATTAGTCACGTAAATCTCAACCGGTTCCACACGCTTCCTACAATTTCGCGGCATCTCCGCAATCCTTCCCGTGATTGTAGGAACAACCCGTGTCGGCCCCGAAATCTACGAGCAACTCAATGATCTATGAGTTACTTTCCATGTTGCACACAAATTCCTACGACGTGAGCCGGCCTGGTCACCTCGGCCCGCACCACCTTCTTTTTCAATTAATAAATACAATGTTACCTTTGATTTCATATTGATATGAACTCATGAGCCCGGCCCGCGTGTGGGCATCTGAGCCCGGCCCGCGTGTGGGCATCTGTCTCGCTTGAAGGTACTTGAGCCCACCTCGCGTGGGCATAACCGAGCCCAGCTCGCATATGGGAGCATAGATGATAAATGGGAGCCCACCTTACATGTGTGAGCCCAGCTCGCGTATGTGGTCACGTGAGCCCATCTCACACACCATGAGCCCAACTCACCTGTCACGAGCCCAGCTCGCATGTCATGAGCCCAAGTCACATTGGTCCACAATTCTAGCCCACATATGATGGTCCAGCCATTCAATGCACCTAAAGGGACCTGTTTAGGGCCCATGACTGAAAGCGGGCATAAAACCTACCCCCAAAATTCCTGGTCGCATCTGGAGGCTAGGAATTTTCCAGTCTTTCATGGCCTCGCAGGTGCGAGCCCACCAGGCCGCACAAAACCGCCTCGTCTCGCACGCCTTTTATTTAACATTCATTTTGACAGCCGTTGGACAGCTGGCGTGGGGATCCGTGTCGTCATCTAAGATGGTGACACGTGTCACCTCCCCTTTCTCTCTCCTATCCCCTATAAATATGTGAGATTTGAATTCATTTCTCACATTTCCAAAAACACTTCCTGAATTGCTGCTCAATTTTCTCAAGGATCTACCACGGCGAAGATCATCATCTCAACAAGAACCGTCTACCGGCGGCGATATTCTCCCGGCACAGATTCATCTGGATCTTCATACACCTCTCCAACAGGTAATCTTCGATTCGAGCCCGTTTTCATTCACGCTTGTATATGTGCACCATGCGAGCACACACCACCTGTTCGATGCGAGCTCACACACACCCACAACATGCGATGCGAGCCCGTCTGCTCGTTTAAATACTTAGGTGCGATCCCGTGTGAGATGTGAGGACACTTATGTGCGACCCCATACTTGTTTTTGTTTTCTTTTTAGGGCCACACACTAATTTTCACCATCTTTTACAGATGTCGAGTGCGTCTTCAGCCCGTTCCTATGGATCGTCTCGCTCCTCCTCGAGCCCGGCTCGCACCTCCGCCAGCCCAGTTCATTCTTCAGCCACTCCGTCTCCATTAAACCAATATCCTCCTGAGCAGCGAGGCTCAAAGGACTTCCAACGCGAGCTGACTTCTCTTTCTGGTCGTCTTAGCCAACCCATCTCTCCTGGCTCAGCTATCACCCCTCAAGGGGCTTTGAACATTGCCAGAGTTGAGAACTCGATGCGAGCAGCAGGATCCGGCTCGCTTGATATTCACCTCGACCCTAATCCTGAAGATTACACCAGGGAGAAGAATATTTATGATTGGAAAAACAGGCCCGTGGACCTCTCCAGAATACCAGCCTCCCTCGGGGTGGAGGAAATTTTTAACCGCGAGCCCGCTCCTCTGGACAAAGAACGAGCTGAGGAGATTTTAAGAGAAATGGTTGAAGAGAGGGCAGCCCGCCTGAGACAAGCTGCAGCTAACAACCTCGACCCCATTCACCTTGACTCAGAATCTACCGACAGCGACCTGGGGAGTGCATACTATGACACCAAGAATAAAGGAAAGGAGCCCGTAGCTGCTGAATACCCCATCTTGGGGCTCGAGGGTGAAGATGACGGCTCGCACTGGTCCTATGACTCTCCTCAGAGCGAGGAGGTGGCAGATGTTACAAGTCAGTACAAGATTTGTAACTATAACTACATCCCCACGGCCTCTCCTGAGCCTTATGTGCCTCCTGCCCAGCCCGAGCTGAAGGGTGAAATTGTTTTTAAGAGGCAGATCATTCCTTATGGGGAGGAGAGCTCGACTGTCAACGAGGAGGTTAAGGTGCTCGCTTGCCGCGACCTGTCTACCTCGTTGACTCAAAAACATCTGGCCGAGCATATTGAGCATATCCAGCTCGAGGGCCATGTTGTCTTGCCCCTGCCTCATATGAGGTGCTACAGATTTAACCATCCAGAGAATGGAGGCAGGGTGCCTCGCATGGTCTTGTATACCTTCCTTCTGAGGCTAGGCATCTCTTCTCCTCTTCATCCTTTCATCAAGGATGTCTGCGAACTACCAGCTCGCACCTTTGCAGATCAACCCAAATGGATACCGGGCCGCCCTCGCATTATACATCATGTATAGCAAGTGTGGGTTTCCTCCTCTCACAGCGAGGCAGCTGGGCTACTTCCTTAATCTAAAGCATTCTCCAAATGACTTTGGATACTTCTACTTCTCTGTCTGACCGTGCTTCAACAAGAAGAATCTCATTCACAATGGGCCGAGCAACTCAGGGAAGTGGAAGAGCCCCTATTTCTACATCCACGAGGTGCCTCGAGTCCAGACTCATTTTTATTACAACCCATGTAAGTCTTCCCTGGCCGCTCTCGGTTTTTATACCATAATTCCTTCTTTTAACAAGAGATGTTTTTTTATATCTCCAGCCACCCCGCCTCGCACTGTCCTTGTGGGACAAGAAAAAAGAAATGCAGACAGCCTGCTAGACCTTCCCAAGGCAAACAGGGATATTCGAAAGCTCATAACGACCTCGAACCTGGTCGCGTGTGGGTTTTTGAAAGAAGGAGTGAGGCAGACTCCTCAAAAGAAGAAATCCAAGAGGGCCAGAAAGGGTAAGAATATCGGGCTCGCATGTGTGGGCCTGTCTACTTGCGAGCTCGAGCTCATGGGCTCGTGTGTATACGCTTCCTGCATGCATCACTTCACATTGCACCTTAATTTTCCATATTTTTTTTATCTGCTCACATTACTTCTTTGCATTGCATCTCGCTGTGACTAATCTTTTTCTTCATTGTTTTCTTTTTTCAGAAATGGCCATCTCCCCTATCCCCTTCATGGAGGAGGCTGAGCAAGCTGCGAACTCGGGCCCTGTTCAGCCCGCTGCAGTGACCACAGGGGCTCACTCTCAAGTCCCCCCTCCAGCTTGCATGAGGACCCTTACTGAGCATTTCAAAGGCTCAGGGCCTTCTCCTCGGCTAAAAAGGCATCGAGGTCACAAAGAAGGAAAAACTGGCGAGCCTGAGCCAAAGAAGGCTGCTCCATCTGATGCTCCTCTTCCCTCCTCTTCTTCTGCCAATATGGTTGCGACCACGTTCGGCCGGCTCGCTCAAGGTCACATCAGCGAGCAGGATGTAAAGGGTTGGTCTTCTTCTGCTCTCAAAGTCAATCAGGATGCACTGTCTCGAGCTGCAGCCGAAGTTTACTATCGTCAGATGTCTAAGGCTCGAGAGATGCGAGCCCTCAGCCAGACCAACACAAAGCTCGAGTCTAAAGTCAAATCCCTTCAGAGTAAGGTCGCTGAGCACGGGCAAGAGAAGGTTACACTGGTGAACAATTATAATCAGAAGATAATTAACCTGAACGCTGCTCACGACCAAGCCCTAAGGGAGCAGAAGGAAGCTCATGACCTGGCTGCTGAGGTATGGAAGAAGGAGAAGGATGCCCTCGAGGAGAGGGTGCTCGAGCTGGAGGGATCAGTCTCTGCCCTGACCGAGGGCCGTGAGGCCGCCCTCGCTGATGCTAGGAACCTGGGAGCCAGGAATTTTATGAAAGTCTTTATGAAGAAGGTTCCTGACTTCGATTGGGCGGCTCTGGGTACGAGCACAGCGAGGCATGCTGAAAAGCTGAAGCTAGAGATGGAGAGGGATGCCCAAATTGCTGAGGAGGCTCGGCTCACAGCCGAGCAGGCCCAGGTTGCTGTGATGAAAATCGTGGGGGAGCAGAGGCTGATAACCCTTAATGTAATTTTAATTAGAACTAGACTTTTGACTGGGTAAGCGGGCACCCCTCTCGCCTCGCGCTTGTATTTGAAATATTCTGCATCGGGGCCTAACTTATTTAACTTTTGTTTGTATAAAATGTTAAGTCTTTTGTGCCCGCGTATGTCTTTACGGTGCTAGCTGGCTTTCTTTATTTTTGTATTTTCTTATCACGCTGACCAAAAGTTATCATAACTCTGGCCGCGTATGGCGAGCGTTAGACTTTCACAGCGAGCCCAGCTAATCAGCTTGCACCTTTTGTTCAATCGATCAAAATTTGTCGAAAAATGCTAAGTGGAACAGGCTCGCATCATTACTAATTCACAAGTTTTGCACGCGTTGTCGTATGGGCTCGCATGATGCGACCCTGACCATGTTTGGTGGAGGGCTGGGCCTCCTGGGTCGCATTTTGGGAGCCCACCTCTCTTTTAAGCTTCATCTTTTATCTGCTTTATGCTCATATCTTTCTAAGCGGGTCGTGGCCCAGCTTGTCTCCCATATCTGTTGTCAAGCGGGCCGGGGCCCGGTCTGATTTGTGATTTTAACATGCTAATAAAACAACCGTTCTTTCCTCGCATGGATTCCCAAGGATGGGCTCCCCTGCTGGGTATTTACCAAAAGTTAAAATGTCAAGTGCACAAAATAGAAATCAATCGTTTTATTCATAGATAATGGGAACTGAAAGGAGTACATGCTTGTGGTCTCAGGGAGGCACCTATATGGCACTACCCCCGAGACTTAGGAGTATTGTAAGATAATACTAAGTCTAAAAAGAATAATATTACTGATAATATTTGCGGAGGTGTTCCGCATTCCAGGCTCTCGGGATCAGTTTATCCTGCATATCATTGAGGTGGTAGGTTCCTTCCCAGAACACTGACTTTATCTTGTAAGGGCCTTCCCAATTCGCTCCAAAGACTCCGTGACTCACCACCTTGGTATTTGGCATGACCCCGCGTAGAACCAAATCTCCCACCTTGAAAGTTCGGGCTTTAACCTTACTGTTATAGTGCCTAGCTGTCCTCTGCTGATATGCTGCTACCCTGATCTGAGCATCTTCTCGAGTTTCTTCGATCATGTCCAAATAGAGCCGATGATTGACCTCATTTGCCTCCGAGTCATAGTTGTCCCTTCGAAAAGATCCTGCTCCCACTTCAACGGGCACCATAGCTTCACACCCATACACCAGAGAGAAAGGGGTCTCTCCAGTTGTGGTTCAGGGTGTAGTGTTGTAAGACCACAGGACCTGGGCGAGCTCCTCTGGCCATGCTCCTTTCTTCTCTTCAAGCTTTGCCTTCAAGGTATGCTTAATGATTTTATTAACAGCCTCCGTCTGCCCGTTACTCTGGGGGTGGCAGACTGCGCTAAAGCTCTTCTGAATCCCCAGCTGCTCACAAAACTCTCGCATTTCCTTGCTATCAAATTGTTTCCCATTATCAGATATCATCTTGTAAGGGATGCCATAACGACACACAATAGCCCTGTGTACAAACTCCCTGAGTTTTTTTGCCGTGATGGTGGCTAGGGGCTCGGCCTCTGCCCACTTAGTGAAGTAGTCTACCGCAACCACCGCATACTTGACACCTCCCCTGGCCTTCGGGAGTTCCCCAATCAGATCAATTCCCCACATGGAGAAGGGCCAGGGGCTCATGAGGGATGTGAGAGAGGCCACGGGGCTGTTGTAATAATTGGCATATCGCTGACACTTATCACAAGCTCGGGAGAATTCAAAGGCATCTTTTTTCAGTGTTGGCCAGTAGTAGCCTTGACGGAGGATTTTCTGAGCTAGAGAGCTACGCCCGAGTGATTGCCATAAATGCCCTCATGTACTTCCCTTAGGATGTAGTTGCATTCATCTCCATCTATGCATTTGAGGAGAGGCACACTGAATCCTCTTCTGTATAGAATCCCGTCGTATATCACATAGCGCGATACTTTGTATTTTATCCTCCTTGCCTCATTCTTTTCGTCCGGAAGTGAACCTTCTTTTATGTATGCTAGAATAGGTGTCATCCACGTGGGGCCGAGCTCATTACTGAGGCTGCCCACCTCGTGTTCGAGCACACTAGGTTGCCTCTGTACATCAAGGGGCACGGTTCCTAGCAAAGTGGTCTCGCGGTGTGAGCCGAGCTTAGCTAGCTCGTCCGCGCCTTCATTCTGCCCACGCGGGATTAGGTCCAGCCTCACCTCGCTGAACCTCGCGATTATCCTCTGTGCGCGCTTCAGGTAAAGCTCTGTTCTCGGCCCCTTAGCTTGATACCCCCCGTTTATCTGATAGACCATAATCATGGAGTCACTAAACACATTCAAATTTTCCACCTTCATTTCCAAAGCTAGCTTGAGACCGTTGATCAGGGCCTCATACTCAGCATCATTGTTGTTACATGAAAGGCCAGATGGGTCGCACGTCTGATCTTGTGTGCCTCTGGGCTGATTAGCTCAATTCCAGCTTCTGCTCCATCACCGTTAGAGGCTCCACCCACAAATAGGCTCCACCATGGGGCACTATTTTGGCTCTCCAGCCCAACTTCTTCTGTGTTAGGTATAACAACAAGGGCTCCCGACTCCACTTCTTGATGTGGAGGAAATTCTAGCATAAAATCGGCCAGGGCTTGGCCTTTGATCGCAGTCCTTGGCTTATAATCCACCTCGAATTGGCCGAGCTCAACCGTCCACTTCAACATTCGACCAGAAGACTCTGGTTTATGCATCACTTGTCTGAGGGGGTAGGAGGTTCGTACTTCTATCTTGTGTGCCTGAAAATAGGGCCTGAGTTTTCGGGAGGCCAGGATCAGAGCATATGCTAGCTTTTCGAGGCTTGTGTATCGAGTCTCGGCATCGGCTAGCCTTTTACTCACATAATATACCGGGAGCTGGACACCATCCTCCTCTCGGACTAATACCGCACTTATTGCAAAGTCGAAGACAGCCAAGTATAGGATCAAAGTTTCTCCTGCCTTTGGGTTGGACAACATTGGAGGGCTGCTGAGATGCTTCTTTATGTTCTGAAAGGCTTCCTCACATTCTTCGGTCCACTTAAAATTCCTCCCCACTCCTTTAATTGCTTTGAAGAACTCTTGGCATTTATCGGAGGATTTTGAGATGAAGCGGTTCAAGGCAGCCACTCGTCCCGTTAAGCTTTGAACATCCTTCACCCGTCGAGGGGATCTCATCTCGAGTAGGGCTTGTATCTTGGCTGGGTTGGCCTCAATGCCTCTATGGTTGACAATAAATCCCAAAAACTTCCCCGATTCAACCCCAAACACACATTTCTGGGGGTTGAGCTTCATTCTGTACTCCCTTAGGATCTGGAACATTTCTGCCAGGTGGCGGACATGATCCCTCGCTTCTTTCGACTTCACCAGCATGTCATCTATATAGGCCTCCATAGTCTTCCCCAACTGATGTTTGAACATCTTATTCACCAGCCTCTGATAGGTTGCCCCCGCATTAAGGAGCCCGAAGGGCATCCCGATGTAACAGTAAAGGCCCCGATCAGTAATAAAGGAGGTGTGCTCCTGATCTGGCCCGTACATGGGGATTTGGTTATATCCCGAATAAGCATCCATAAAGCTAAGCAATGCGTGCCCAGCCGTGAAATCAACCAGCTGGTCGATTCGGGGTAGAGGAAAGCTGTCCTTCGGGAAAGCTTTGTTCAGGTCGGTGAATTCTACACATGTCCTCTACTTGCCATTGGGCTTCTTGACAAGCAAGGGGTTGGCCAGCCACATGGGATAAAAGGCTTCTCTCACAAGTCCTGTCTCCATTAATCTATCCACTTCTTCTCTGAGGGTCTGCCCTCTCTCCACTAATCGGTCGTCTCTTCTGCCTAACCCCCTTCTTTTTCGGGTCCAAGTTGAGCCGGTGGCACATGACATTTGGGTCAATCCCTATCATATCAGAGTGTGACCATGCAAAGACATCCAAATTCTCCCTTACGAAGCGGGCTAGATCCTCTCTCAAGTCAGGACTTAGGTTAGAGCCTATTCTGAGTACCTTGGAGGGATCATTTGGGTCTACCAAGATCGGGATTGTGTCCTCTGCGGCCCCAGCCCTCTCGACCATTGGGGGCATTCTCGGGTCTAAATCTGCTCGAGCCTCGCTAGATTTTCCCATTTCCGTGATTGTCAAACCTTCCGTATCCTTGAGCTCGGGCTGGTGAGCTCGGGCCGGATTTGTCAAGCGTTCAGAGGTTGCAGTTACAGTGCGAGTGATTCCGTTGGGCAGGTCCATAGTGATTGTTGTTTCTTCGTGTGCCCACTTCCCTCTCCTAAGTCTTGCAGCGATTTGTTCTGGGCTCTCTTCTTCATCACTTGCTTCCTCTACAATCCCCTCTTGTATCAACATGATGGGCTGAGAGGCTTCCATTAGCAAGGCCCCTGGGTGTGGTTCCACCTGAATTCCCATGTGCTCGAAGTAGTTCTCGGGCAACTCCTCAATTGAAATCAAATTACAAGTCTCGTGGCCCTCGGGACGTATTCTTTTCCTGCCCTCTGCCTCTTCTAAGGGGACGTCGCACTCACCTGCTTCAGCTATCTCCCTTGAGGCATTTCTTGACTCGGCCGCCTTGAGTGCCTGGTTGTAGCAGACCCTTGATTCGTATTGACAACTCTTCAAGATGCCTACCCCCGTGGGGGTTGGAAATTTTATCGTCATATGATGGATCGAGGTCACCATTCTCATCGCCCTCATAAGGGGTCTGCCCACTATAACATTGTAGGCACAAGGCTGGTCTACAACTGTAAACATAGCGATCTGGGTGGCCACATGAGGCTCTTCTCCTATGGTCACCGGGAGCCGAATTGTCCCTTTCACTCCGATCGAGTTTCCCGTGAACCCGTATAGGTGCCCACCTGTCAAGGTTAATTCTCTATCCAACAATCCCAGTTTTTTGTAGGCATCATAAGTCAGAACATCAGCCGAGCTCCCGGTATCCACCATTGCTCGGTGAACATTCACCGTCCCAATCTTTATTTTTATGACTAGGGCATCGGTATGAGGGTAATGCACCCATTTTGCATCGTTCTCCTTAAACACGATATCATCGGCCTCCCTCTCAAAGAGCTCCGGGGGCCTTTGGCTTAGATGGTTGACGTTGGTGAGGGGCTTGTCCTTTGCTTCCCGGGCATATCTATCCATTGCCTTCCGGATGTCTCCACCAATGTGAGACCCGCCTAGAATAATATGAATGCTACCAGCCCGAGGGACCCTTTCTTTGTCTTCTGGGGGTGGAGGAGGGACGGTATGATAATCAGTCATGTGCTTTTGAACCTCCTTGACAACCCACTCCGTAAGCTTCCCTTGTCTAATCAAAGTCTCGATCTCATCCTTTAGTTGTCTACAATCAGCTGTATCGTGTCCGGTGGCCTCATGGTATGCACAATACTTCGAAGTGTCTCTTTTATTGTAGTCTGTGAGAGGGGTTGCCTTCTTGAATACCCCTTTCCCAGCATATGTAGCATATATGTGGTCGATAGAGGCTACCAGAGGGGTGTGTGTCTGCTATTTGCTTGTATAAGGCCTTCCCGAATCTTTGGCGGTCTCTTTGCCCCGGGCAGACTTTTTCGGGCTCGAACTACGCCGATATGTCTTCCTCCTCTCGTCAGGGCTTGAAGATCGGTTCCTCTTGTCTCGATAGCTCTCGCTGATTTTCAGCTCTCTCATCGATTTCTCTACCCTCTTGAAGGGTTCAGTTTGCTCATAGAACTTGGCCAAGGTTCTTGGCTCACTCGCTTTGAGGCTCTTCCAAAATTTCGATCCTTCTTTCAACCCTGCTATCAAGAAATTTTTGATGGTCTCCTCACTGGCTCCTCTCACCTTGGGGACCTCGGCGTTGAACCGACGAAAGTATTCTGCCAGGGGCTCCCCCTCCCTTTGCTTGATGTTGACTAATTTGGCCACAGGAGGCGAATAGTGGAGGGTGGACTGAAATTATCTGATGAACAAGTCCTCCAATTGCCTCCACGTTCTTATGCTAGCCGGTCCCAACTTGGAGAACCATTATTGGGCACTACCTCTGAGTGATGCCGTGAAGAGTCTGCAGCGGGTCATCTCCGGTACTTGATAGACTTCCATCTCAGTGTTAAATTGTATAAGGTACTCCGCCGGGTCGGCTTCGCCGTTGAATAGAAGGTCGGGGTTGTGCCTAAACACCCGAGGTAAGGGGGATGATCGGATAACAGCCGTAAACAGAGAGGGGGCAGCCGAGGCAGGGGGCCTCTCTTCTCTCGCTCCATCTCATCTAAGATCCTTCTTAGGTCCCTTACTCTAACAACTTCTCCTTCTTTATCACCACCCACGTTACTAGAATGGTGTGAGCCCTGAGGTCATTCATGGCATCCCCCTCCTCCGGCTCGCGCTTGCGACTCCTCTTCACGATTGTCTCTGCGTCTACGTCGCTCCTCCCTCCTGGGCGAGGTGTGTTGATGTTTTTCCGGAGGGGTCGCTGCCCGTTCTCTTTTCGAGCCTCTCAGATCCACAGGCTCTTTCTCTTCTCTCTCCTTCTTACAATTATCCAATTTGAGCCTGAGGTCATGCTCACTTAGTTTTTTACCCACTCGGTCTAGCACGCTAGTCGACCTTGCCTCAGATGAAGCTGGCTTCTGCCCCGATCTCGTAGAGATCTGGCTGCCCCGCTCATCATGGCCTCGGGGTATATCTTCCTTTTCGCGCGATGTTTCTTTCTTCTGCTTGGTCTCGGTTGCCACGTCATCAAAATCGTGGATCAGCTTATTCTGAGGGCCTTTGCCCTTCCAGCTATGCTGAGAGACCTTGAGGCGGCGCGCCTTACGCTTGGCGTTCTGGACCGAGCTCTTTTCTACCCTTGATATTCGGGCGTTGATCTGATTCATCTGATCGGCCAGCCATTCGAGATACGTCATTACAGCCTGCCCGTCCATGGTTGCAGTTGGTGGAGGTGGCGCCTGATTCTCTGGGGGCGTGTGTTCGACCTCATTAGGGTCCTTCTTCTTGCCTCCGCTTCCTGGTGTCGCCGCTTGCTTGCTTTCTTTGGTCATCTTTCTCCCTAAGATGAATGAAGCCCCTCCTTCTAGTGCCAATTGTTATAGGGAGAATTTCGTATAACAGTGTTGTGGAGGTTAATGGGTGGAACAAAGATCAAGGACGGCGTTTAAGAGCGGAGGAAGGTTGTTTGGTGGTGGCTGAGCTTGTATGTTGACTCCTTAAGAAAAAATAGGGTTTGTTATTCTCTGTCAAGTGTCGACTCATGTCTCATACAAGTGCCTACGTACCCTATTTATAGGGATCAAGCCTCACGTAGTTCTTGGGGGACAAGTCACGTAGGCTAGGGTTAGGGTTTTCCAACCCGTGCAGCCCAAGCCCATGATAAAGCCAGGCCTTCAGCCAATTAGTCACGTAAATCTCAACCGGCTCCACACGCTTCCTACAATCTCGCGGCATCTCCGCAATCCTTCCCGTGATTGTAGAAACAACCCGTGTCGGCCCCAAAATCTACGAGCAACTCAATCATCTATGAGTTACTTTCCATGTTGCACATAAATTCCTACGACGTGAGCCGACCTGGTCACCTCGGCCCGCACCGCCTTCCTTTTCAATTAATAAATACAATGCTACCTTTGATTTCATATTGATATGGGCTCATGAGCCCGGCCCGCGTGTGGGCATCTGAGCCCGGCCCGCATGTGGGCACCTGAGCCCAACTCGCTTGAAGGTACTTGAGCCCACTTCGCGTGGGCATAACCGTGCCCAGCTCACATATGGGAGCATAGATGACAAATGGGAGCCCACCTTACATGTGTGAGCTCAGCTCACGTATGTGGTCACGTGAGCCCAGCTCACACACCATGAGCCCAACTCACCTGTCACGAGTCTAGCTCGCATGTCATGAGCCCAAGTCACATTGGTCCACGATTCTAGCCCACATATGATGGTCCAACCATTCAATGCACCTAAGGGGACCTGTTTAGGGCCCATGACCGAAAGCGGGCATAACACATACTGATGTGTGTTGGTATATTTTTTTCAAGTCTTCTTGGACCTTGCTTGCAATGATAAGAAGAAGTGTCAACTTCAAGATTATCTAGCGCAGCATCAACTATCTAGTGAATTAAGCAGCAAGCGCAAACAGGTATTTATCATAATAATTAATAGTGGTAAAGACAACACAATGAATTAGAAATTTGCAGTTACAAAGGGATACACCGCAACTAATCACTCGCCGGAAGGTAAAATTATTATAGCTTGTCTAGATTAAGATACTTGAAGAGGCTAATTAGGCATTAATGTTTGATTTGTACAAGTTTCATAGATGCTAATAGAGTCAAATTAGGCATTAATTACTTTTTTTTAATGTACATATGTGTTTAGTGATAGATGCTTCTACTGATTGAGATTTATAGAGTCTAATTAGGTAGATGCTATAAATTAGGCATTAATTACTTTTTTAATGTACAAATGTTTAGTTCTGTTAGAGCATCTCCCACCATTACCATACATAACCTTTAGCTAAAAATTATTAATATATATTATAAATAAAATATATAGAGATTATGTAAAAAAATCCATCTCCAATGGTACATTCCTCTTATTTATAAATATAGCCAATCTTTTGATGTTGGCTATATTTGTTGAACCACTAGAGACCTGTAAGAAATCTGTAAGGAAAAAAATTCTAATAATTTATTACCATATTTAAGTAATATATTCAATTTATAACAATATAAAAGTTTAATATCATACTATTTTTAAAATATAGTTAACTAGTATAGCCAATACCATCGAACTATAATGTCTTACAAGTTCAACAAATTTTAAATATTATTCTACAGGTCCAATTTAGCTAACCAATTATAACCAACACGATTGTAGATGCTCTTAGTGATCGACAGTACATTATGAGAGATACTATTAATTGAGTCTAATTAGGTATAATTTGTTTTCTAATGTATATATGTTGAATTTAGATGCTGTTATGGAAATAAGTACACAACCTGTGTTAATAATGATTTGACTACCCAAAGTGCAAAGTTCCGTGTTCATAATCATTAGATGATGGAGGACCAATCATTTTTTTACCGTTCTCTTTTTCATAAAGTAGCTCAAAAATTTGTCGTCCTCCTCTTCATACCTTGTAAATGTTTTTTCAAACTTCAGAGCCGCATCTAATATCAATTCTCTCCTTCTCCACACAACATCTGAATTTAAGTAGCCTTACTGGAGAAGAACGAATGTATCTCACGGAATTACGAATTGCATTTATTGAGTCATGCAACTTTGTTAGTCCGTCATTGACAATTAAGTTTATGATGTAAGCACCACATCGAACATGGAGATGTTCACCATCAAGAACAACACATTTCCATGCATTGACCCTTCTCCTTACAAAACCAATTGCTACATCATTGGCTGATGCGTTGCCAAGTGTAACACAAAATACTTTTTCAATCCCCCATTCAAGCAAACAACCCTCAATCACCTTTCCAATGGTCTCACCTTTGTGGTTTGAAACTTAACAAAAGTTGATTATCCATTTTTGTAGCTTCCAATCAGAATCTATGTAGTGTGCAGTGAGGTACATGTATGATTGTTGTGGATATGTTGCGAACTTGATGATTTTATTAACAAAACACCTTAGTAGATTTTACTTAGTGAAAAATGTAGCACTCGGCGGATAAGGAATATAGTCCCGACGGAATACTCAATATAGTCCCGATGGATGATGATTTATTATTCCATCGAGTGAGTAGCTTGAGTAATAATGAGTGTGTAGCACATTTCTGCATACACTTTGTTTAGATTCTGTAGTAGCACTCAAGTCATGTTGACTTTAATTAGATATGCAGAACAGGTTGATTAATTGTACATATATGATGTCTTGTAATTCTACATAAATGAAATGAAGTCAAGAGCCAGATAGCTACCCGACGGATAAACAACAATGCCACTCGACGAATGATCAATAAGGCAACCCGGCGGATGATCATGTACCCGACGGATAATCAATTCAAACATCTGTTGACAGTGACAACACAGTCACATGCGTCGAGTGTATGCAAAAGGAATGTGGAAGCCTATTCAACTGGGTTTTAGAGAACAAAGAAGCATTATCATTTCCATGCTATTATGAAGATATTCAAAGATGCTGGAATAGAGTAATGAAGCAGCATAGTATTAGACTTGATATGTATTGTTTTATTATCTTGTCTTATTACTTTGTAATCTTGGTGATATATAAACCAAGAAGTAGCAAATAGAACAACAAGAACAAGACTAAGAACATTATCTCAGAGAAACAATTGTAAGCTGCATCCTTAGCATTTCTCTGTAAACTTAGTTGTTCATATTTGTAAGCAGCTGTGAGCTAATCTTGCTACACAGAGTTCTCTTGATATAATATATATCTCTGGTGGATACATTCAAATCCACCAGAAAGTTTTTAAAGACTTGTGTTTTTAATTACTTGTGTTTTGAATTTACTAACTTCCTATTCCGCACTTTGCAAATCAAACACTTATATATTACTAAGATAGAACATTTTTTTATTTTTCTTGAAAAAGGTTCAAGAATTCCATTCAACCCCCCTTCAGTAATTTTTGTTGCATTGTTAGGGACTAACAATTGGTATCAGCGCAAGCTCTTGAAGACCAAAGAGTTTAAAAATCACAACAAATAGCAAGATGAACAAGAAGGATGTAGAAGTCAAGATTCCTTTTCTGGACAAAGATAATTACCATCACTGGAAGGTAAAAATGCATCTTCACTTACTTTCTCAAGATGAGGCTTATATAGATTGCATAGGCGAGGCCCTCATGTACCAATGATAGCTGCAACTGGAAATGAGCCATCAGTTCCCAAGCCAAGGCATGAATGGTCAGATCCTGATATTGAACAAGTCAGGAAGGATAAGAAGGCCATGAATATTCTGTTCAATGGAGTTAATGGTGACATGTTTGACAACATCATCAATTGTAAAACTGCCAAGGAAGTTTGGGATACAATACAGATTATCTGTGATGGCACTGAACAAGTCAGGGAAAATAAGATGCAGCTGCTAATTCAGCAATATGAGCACTTTCATAGTGAAGATAGTGAGTCTCTCACTGACATTTTTAGTAGATTTCAAAAACTACTAAATGCTCTGAAGTTACATGGAAGGGTCTATCAGACAAAAGACTCCAATCTTAAGTTCCTTAGATCTCTTCCAAAGGAATGGAATCCTATGACAGTCTCATTGAGAAACTCTCAAGATTACAAGGAGTTTACTTTGGAGAGACTGTATGGCATCCTGAAAACTTATGAGCTTGAAATAGAGCAATATGAGAGGATGGAGAGAGGAAAGAAGAAAGGATGATCCATTGCACTAGTTGCTGAGTCAGAGAAAGAGAAAGAGATGAAGATGGAAGCTATTGAATCAACTTCAAAGGTCTGTGAAAACAAGGGCAAGGGGCTGGTAGCAAAAAATGAAGATTCTTTGAGCCAAGATGATATGGAGGATATTGATGAATATCTTGCATTTCTTTCCAGAAGATTTTCCAAGCTCAAGTTCAAGAAGAACTTTGGAGCAACTAAGCCAAATAGAAACATGGTGGGTAAATCAAAATTCAAATGTTTCAAATCTGGCTTTGCAGGGCACTTTGCCAGTGAGTGTAGAAGGTCAGATTCCAGCAAAAAGAAGTTTGAGCTGTGGATTATAAATAGAAATACTTTGAGTTGCTCAAACAAAAGGAAAAGGGCTTTCATTATACAAGAAAATGACTGGGCATCAGATGGTCTGGATGAGGATGAGGATATCAGCTCTGTCAATCTAGCCCTAATGGCCAAGTCTGATGAAACAGAGACAAGTTCTTCAAGTAATCAGGTAATCACCACTAACCTTGCACATTGATCTAAAGTTGAGTGTAATGATGCAATAAATGACATGTCTACAGAATTATATCATTTGCGTGTTACACTTAAGTCTCTTACTAAGGAAAATGCTAAAATCAAAGAAAACAATTTGTTTTTAAGTGAGAGGAATAATGTGCTAAAGTCTCAGTTCATTGAATTTGAAAAATTGAAAATTGAGTGTAAAATTGCTAAGGTTGAATTAACTGAGTCCTTGAAGAAAGAAGAGATCTTGAAGAAGCAGCTTGAATGAGAACATGAGGTGATTAAGGCATGGAAAACATCTAGAGATGTTCATACTCAAATCACCAAAGTTCAAGGTATTGAGTCCTTTTGTGATGCAGCCTGGAAGAAGAATAAGGAGAAGCTGGAATCCAATTTGGTTGAAGGATTGCTAACAGATGTAGACTCGACGGATGATGAGGGTCATCCGTCGGATAACAAAAAGGGTTATCCGTCGAGTGATATAAATCCTCATCCGTCGACTGTGAGCAAACCTATGAGTAAAGCCAAACTTGCCAATTTAAATGAGAAATATGGATCAGTTTCCAAGATTTTATTCCAGGAGAATCCAGTCAAGTGAAGAAGGAGAAAAAGGCTAATATTGGTCATATGACTGTCAAGCAATTGAGTGACAGATTGGAAAAGATTGAGGTTAAAACAGAGGTTAAAAAGAAAAATAATAAAAATGGTAAAGTAGGAATTAACAAGCATAACAACTACACACCTGATAAATATGCTCCTAGAAAAATCTGTGTCAAGTGTGGAAGTGTAAATCATTTGTCTGTTAATTGCAAAACTACTGATGGTGATAAAAAGTGTAGAATGTTAGAATTGGCAAAGAAGGTATTTTTCTATAATTGTTCCATATACCCGTGATTGATGGTGTGCAAGTGGTTCAACAGAACAGGGGCCTCAAATTTTGAGGGACACATTTGTATATACATGTTTATATGACATTATATGTAAAAAATAAAAATAACCATTAATTTATTTTTTTCAAAAAAAGTAATGTATAAATAAAACAAAGGTCAAAAATCGTAAAGGTAAGAAATTTTACATTATTATATTGAGCAAAATTTTAAGATATTATTTATGAAATAATAATTTTTTTGATAAGTAATTTATAATATTGATTTTAATAATAAAATACAACGGTAAAAAATAATTTTTATTTAGAAAATTTGTACATTATATCATTTTTAAGTAATTCTATTTAGGTGATTAATTTAATTAAATTATATATATATTTAATGTTTATATGTATATTAGAAAATTTTAATTTAAAAATTAATTTAATTAATTGATGTTCATATATAAATTTAAATAAATTTACTATTTATGTACGTATAATATTCTTTTCAATGTTTAGTTTAATAAAGTTATGTTAAAAATACAATTTTTAAATATTTTTATTCTTTTATTAATTCAAAATTTTCTATTTAACGACACATTTCTTTATTTTGCACAGGGTTTGTAAAATTTCAGGCACGGTTCTGCATATACATTGATACATTTGTTGAGTGTTTCATAAGTTAACAAGTGTGTTCATAGATAATTGCTCAAGACTTGAAAGATAAGGGAATCAGTGAGGCTGATCTACAAAGGATATGGTAGAATGATGGATCTGAGGATATCAAAGAGTTTTGGGCAACGAGGTTGCTCAAGCATTATTTGTTTGGAGCTGAGACTGGTGCAGATTGCATATTGGACTATGCATCCAGCATTTTCATTTTTGCAAAGAAAGACATTGAAGGTGAAGGTACAGAGCTTAGTTTTGGGGAATTTTTGAAGACAAAAAACTTCAAGGTTGGACATTACTATCATGTCGATCAATTATTTCCAGTTTGTAAAGAGTATTTCGGCGTTGACACATATCCGACATTTGTTGGACAAGGAAAACATCCGGTCTTCTTTGAGGTTGGTGTCTTTCGCTCCAAAGCTACTGGAGTGAAGATTGACCACCCGATGTCAAATCTAGTTCCCACTGGAAGCTTCTTACTGAGGAGGATTTGATATGTCATGATCTTTTAGGTTCTGTCGAAACATTTCAATTGTACAGTTTCCAGTGTTTGTGCTTTTATGAATACAATTAATGTTTGTGTTTTTGTGGATGCAATTTCCAGTGTTTTGCATTTGTCAGTGGATTTGTAAAAACATTGTATTAGTTTGTTGCGCATTACTATGGTTCTATGTATGTACAATTGTGGAACTTTTTTATTGTAATATAACTAGTCCAGATGCAGTTACTTTTAATTTTTCAAGTTACTGTTCATGGCTAATTATGCTCAATGGTATAGGCCTCCACTTGCACATGTTTTCCTGTTATAATATTGCTTAAACTACCCTGTGACATGCATACTAGCTCAGAGAAAATATGATTAAGTTATGTAAAAGCTAATCTATGCCAACTATCAATCTGGTATACCTTTCGTGGCAAAAACAAGATCAAATCTTGTTAGGTAAGGCAACTAAAAAACTAAAAAACAAGATCAAAGCTTGCTACTTGCCTCTCTCTCAGAAATATTACTGGCACAAGTAGTTGTTCTGAACAATCACGAGATGTCTTCCTAGCTCTACATAGGCATTATTCATCCACAGAAGAGTCAAATTCTCTCATCTACGAAGAGAATTCCATAACCTCAAGAAAGGTTCACAAACTATACTACAATACCCTGGCTAAAACCTAGCCGCCTCTCTCTCAGCTCTCTCTGATGATCTGGGGTAGAAGCTTTTTGAGAAATATTTTAGTTGTGAAATTTAAGCGACTGACTAGATTGTGAAGTTTATAGCCGAGGAGCTCCAACGGATTATGGACTTGAAACTGAACATTTGTATTATGTCTATTATTGCTCATGTTGATTATGGGAAGTCAACACTTACCGATTCTCTTGTGACCGCTGCTGGTATCATTGCACAAGAAACGGATGGTGATTTTCGCACGACTGATACTCGTGCTAACGAAGCTGGGCAGGGTATTATGATCAAGTCTACTGGTATCCCTCTTTACTATGAGATGTCAGATGAATTCCTGGCAAGATATAAAGGAGAGCGCAAGGGGAATGAGTATCTCATCAATCTTATAGATTCCCCTTGACATGTCGACTTCTCATCAGAGGTCATTGCAGCACTTCCTATCACAGATGGTGCACTTGTTGTGGTTGATTGCATTGAAGGTGTCTGTGTCAAACAGAAACTGTCCTTCAGCAAGCTCTTGGTAAAAGGATTCGATCTGTGTTGACTATTAATAAGATGGACAGGCATTTCCTTGAGCTTCAGGTTGATGGGGAGGAGGCTTATCAAATATATCAAAGAGTTATTGAGAGTGCAAATGTCATCATGGTGACCTATGAAGATCCTTTCCTTGGTGATGTTAAGGTTTATCTTGAGAAAGGTACTATTGCCTTCTTAGCGGGCTATATGGTTGGGCTTTCTATCTTACTAACTTTACAAAGATGTATGCCTCCAAATATGGTGTTGACGAATCTAAGATAATGGAAACGCTCTGGGGTGAAATTTTTTTTGATCCTGCTATCAAAAAGTGGACCACCAAAAATACTGGAACTACCACATGCAAGCGTGGATTTGTCCAGTAATGTTATGAACCCATTAAGCAGATCATGAATAATCATGAAACAACCACCTGGCTATACTTATTCCCGGCTTCCAAACCTTCGCTAGTCGATATATGGTCTTAGACAGTCTTCTAGGGCGTGAACTTAAAGCTTACTCAATTTCTTCAAACACTTGGTTTCTCTACATCACAAGTCGACACCTCTTTGTTAATCAGAAAATCAGAAGCTAAACAACTTGCGTACTCATATATGTTGATGACATCATTATTACGGGTTCTCATTCTTCTGTTATATTGAAGATCTTATCTCTACATTACAAACTTCTTTTGCTCTCAAAGACAGGGGTGATCTTCAGTACTTTCTCGGCATCGAAATTTTCCAATCCAAAGCTGGTATTTTCCTTTCCAGAAATACTTCACGGATCTTCTTCAATCCACAAAGTTTGATGGTATTAGACCTGTTTCCACGCCACTGCAAAATTCAATACCCAACTCTTCTCCAAGTTATCGGGAAACTGTATTCAAAATGCCACTGAATATTGGTGTATTGTTGAGGCCCTTCAGTATCTAACTTCTACCCGACCAGATATATCTGTCAGTGACCAATGTATGTCAATTATGCATGACCCGCGAGACACGCACTGGCTTGCTATCAAATGTAGCATTCGATACCTGAAACACACTGTTAATTATGGCCTCCAATTAAAAAGGTTAAGCAATCTGTATCTCAGTGCATACAGTGATGCTGACTGGGCTGGGTGTTGGGATGATCGAAGATCAACTTCTAGGGATGGTCTCTTGGAGTGCATGAAAACAGAAGACAGCCTCTCGTTCCAGTATAGAGGCAGAATACATAGGTGTTTATATTGCTATTTCTAAATTAATGTAGATATAATCCATTCTGAAGGAGTTAGGATTTGTTAAAATTCCACCTTCGAATCTCTGGTGTGACGACTTGGGAGTAATTTATCTCACAATTAACCCTGTGTTTCTTGCTTGTACGAAGCATATTGAATTAGAGTATCATTTTGTCAGAGAAAGGGTCGCACGTAAACAGTTGCAAGTGAACTTCATTTCAACCAGAGATTAAGTTGGTGTAATATTCACCCCAGGTCTTAGCTCTCAACATTTTCAACACATGCGTTCCAAGTTGTGTGTTAGGAGAGGACCCTCAACTTCCAGGGGAATGTTAACGATGGATTAGAGATTAATGCCAATTTTTATCTTTCATCTCAATGTGATTGATATCCTTACCGTTCTGTAACAAACCTCAGGCTTATACTGATATATACATATCTGCACAACCAATATTGGTAAGAAGATCATCATAAACTTCACATATAGTGTTAGGTCACACAACACTGTAGAAGGGGGTTGAATATAGTGTTTATACAATCAAATCGATTTAAAACACAAGTATGTAACAGTAATCAAGTTTATTCCATATAATAAGCTCTTTTACAAAGTAGGTTAAACTACTCTCTCAGTGATGAACAATATCACTAAGAGCTGCTAGGTTACAATGAATAATGTTCTCGTGAATGATAACACTTATAGTGTAAACCCTAAGATGTGTTTATATAGTACAAAGCTACAAGATATCTTCTAATTGATATGGAATATAATTCTATCTCCTAAAATATATCAATCAGATATTATCTTCTACAAGTCTTCTAGTTGTACAACTCTTCATGCATATCTTCTATTATTTTAGTCATGATCCTCTCCTGTATATCAGCTGCATTCATTATCTGAAGTGCCCGCACTTAAGTCCTGATATAAATCCTGACGACCTTAAGTTCTGATATAAGTTCTGACTTCAGTAAGTTCTGATTTCCAGTAAGTCCTGATATTAAATTCTGAAACTAAACACAACAGATTAGACATGACATCTCAAATATATCTAACAATCTCCCCCAACTTGTAAATTATGGAAAATATACAAGTTAATAGATTTGATGATGTCAAAAACATTTAAGTACAAATGCAATAAGAGTTTATTTAGACAACTAACTACAACTTACAGTCCTTGCAGCTTTTACCAATTTTACTGAGTCAATCTGAATCCAAAGTGATTCTTGACAAAGTTTGATATCAGCTTCTCTTCTGCATTCCTCAGGACTTGAGCTAATGTAGCCTTGACTTGCTTCATTCTTCATCTTGACTTCTAATCTGGTAGATTGCAGTCTTAAGTGCTGAGATATGATTTCTTTCCAATATATCACCAAGTCTGATTACCCTTGGGTGAGATGAGTCTTCATTATAGCACAGACATTTCTCTTTCAGAATAACTTCAAGTTTAGCAGATTTTTTTTTCATTGGAATTTCACTTCCATCATCTTCAACTATATTTGGAATAAATTCTGTAACCCTTGATCCAAAGATTCTGGCTTTATCCCTTATGGTCTTCATTATTAAATTTGACCATCTTCTGGTAATCTCAGACTTTATCTCCAAAAGATAATAAAAGAATTGAAGTTCTTTCAGAGATTTGTTCAGCACATCTGATTCTATCATTCTGTATGTTCTTCCATCTTCAAGAAACAGAATCAACCTTTCTTTGACATTACTCTTATCATGAGCATACAGTACCACTTGAACAGATATAACCTTGTCAAGGTGTTTCTGTGTAACTTCCTCAAGAGGTTTATCAGTTAATAAGAATGGATCTCTAATAAGTACTTCAAATCCTGTTTTGATTTTGGCTTCTTCAAAACCTAATCCAGCTCTGTATCTTGCTTCTCTGGCTTTCAATCCAACAGTTATGAAATCAGATATCAGTTGACTTTTCTTAGGATCTGATGATGTAACATTCTTCCAAAGGAGTTTCTTCTTATCAGTAATTGTCATTTTGTTCAAATCAACTTGAGCTCTGTCAGAGGTTGATGTCTTGATGACTTGATCAGAATTTGCTATTTCATTTATACCTTGATGTTCTGAAATGTCTTCACTCTGAATAACTTGAGCTATGTCAGAGGTTGTCTTAGATTCTTCTTTTATCTTCTTCCTTTTCAGAGTTTCAACAGTTTCATCTTCTATAGCTGTATCATCGAAAACCTGAACCATTTTGCACACAGGTTTCATCAGGATTTGAGGAATCTTCATCTCCTATTTCTTTGTTGGTTCATCAATCTTTCCTTTCCCTTTTGCCTTGGGATCAATTTCAACTTGTGATCTTGTCTTGAGCTTTGAAGCCTCAGAAGTTGACCTTTCCTTGATCATAATGCCTTTTGCCTTAGGCCTTGGAGGTTTCTTTGCATTAGAAGCTTTAGACTTAAGATTTGTCTTCTCAGCTGCAAATCTAGCTTCTTCCTCCTTTAGAGTTTCTAAATCCATTCCAGGATTATGCTTGAGAAATAATCTTCTAGCAATCTCTTCA
The DNA here is from genome assembly GCF_009905375.1 of Apium graveolens. NCBI lineage: Eukaryota > Viridiplantae > Streptophyta > Magnoliopsida > Apiales > Apiaceae > Apium > Apium graveolens. Next base: position 247,905,478 of record NC_133654.1, read on the forward strand.
TCAAGTGTCTGAATCTTGGGATCCTTATAGTAGACAGTAGTTTCCCTTCCCTTAAGCTTCAGAGTTTGTAAAAACTTCTAAGAGCCTTGAATTCCAGACTGAATCAGAATATCAGACTTTGTCATCAGACTTTGATCATCAGAACTTGCTTTCAGAACTTGAGCATTCACAGCTTCAGAACTTGTATTCTTCTGTGTAGAAGATTTGCTAGAATCAGAAATTAGTTTCTGTAAAGAAACTTTGCTACTTTGCCCTTGCTGGGGTTTACCTGGTCATCTTCTTTATCATCCTTCTTCTTCAGTACTTGAATAGTTGAGCATTTGGACTTAACTACCTTCTCCCCCTTTTTGGCATCATCTGATAGGAGTAGAGAGAGAAGAAGTTCCACTGAAGATTGGATTTCATTCAGTTGAGTCTGTTGAGAGGCTTGATTCTGCAGGACCTCATTCAGTTGGGCCTGTTGCTTTTCTTGAACTTTCTCAATAGCCTCTACTTTTCATGAATAGGTCTAATAAACCTGTTCTTGTCTAGCTTGAGCATCAGGTCCAGCTTATCAGCATGATCCTGTAGTTTATCAACCTTGGCATGAGTAATGGAGTGTTGACCTTGAAGACTTTTAGTACTGAGAGATGTGACTTTAAGTTGAGCTTTGAAGTCAGAATTTGTCAAAAATTCATCAGCTTTTGCTATAACAGAACTTTTGAACTTGAAATATAATCAGATTCATTCCACTTCTTGGTCCATTCAACTCCTCTGTGAGTTTTTTCCCATGGAACAGGAGCTTCTTGTTCAACATGTTTCAACAGTTCCCCCTTTCCAAGAATTGGAGCTAGAGCTGACTCTCCAGAACTTGCTAGAAGCTCATCATCTTCTGACAACACAAGAGTGTGTGTGGCTGTAGGAGATTCTGGTACAATTTCATCTGTTTCCACATCCAGAATTGGAGTAGTTGGAACTTCAACATTTAATGGAGAAACAGGTGGAGTTGTCTCCTTTGCTGGTGCTTCCAAATACAAGACAGTTGGTATGTTCAACCTGTGAATATCAATTTCAGGACTTAATCCTGAATCTTCAACTATAGCTGTTTTTCTGAGTGGAGAAATATGAGGTGTGATCACTGTGTCTGGAACAATGTCTTCAGCTTGAGGTAGAAGTGGCAAAGCTTCAATCACTATTGGTTCTGATGAGATCAGAGATTCCTGATCCCCTTTCTTAGCTTCTTTAGCAAATTAATCCGATCCGATGGATATCCGATCCGAAACCCGAAGTTTTGGATATACCGAACCCGAAATTTTGGATTTGGATTTCAACTATATCGAACCGATACCCGATCCGAAATCCAATCCAAACCCGAAACATGATTAAAACCCGACACATGTATTATAGATTATATGTAATATTTTGGATGTAATACATATAATTTACATATTGTTATTGTATTATTTGAGTAATAGTAGATTATTATCAAGATTGTCGACACTTTTTTAGTGAATTTTGACTTTTTATTTCAAAATCAGTTTTATTATGTAAGATGTACTTTGTATATATTTATAAAAAAAAACTAATTTGTGATGAAATACTAAATATTATGTTATCAACATATCTTAGATATTATTCACCATGTCAGCCTGCAATATAATTTATTTAACTAATTATTAGTTAATGTATTTTAATTTTAGATATCATATGAATGTAATTAGTAGTGTTTATATGTATAAATAATATTAAATTTGATTACATTATTTGTAATTTGGGATACCCGAAAAATACCCGATCCAATCCGAAACCCGACGGATTTGGATTTGGATAACCCGAAAATATTTGGATTTGGATTTTACAATACCCGATCCGAACCCGACCCGTTGCCATCCCTAGCCATATGCCTACCTGTTCTCTTCTTCTTTGATCTTTTGAATGGTGGAGGAGTTGCTTGAGCAACATCAGAACTTGAAGTTCTTTTCCTTTTTAAAATACCAGAACCCTCAGCTTCATTCTCCTTCTGAGGAGTTACCTCTTTCTAAAAAATTTCCTTTTCAGCTTCTACTTCTATAGGTTCTGATGTGGGAACCTATGCCTGTTCATCTTCATCTGATTCATCTCTCAAAATCAGCCTTCTCTTTCTCCTTGGTGGAGATTGAGGAGCAGATTTTGCTCTTAAAGGTTTGGGTCTAGATGTTGTAGCAGATTTTATAACTGGCACTTTTTGAGAACTACCAGAGGTTGGTTGAGAGGATTGTGCTGGTTGGAAATAGGTTCTGATGGTAGGCTGTGGTTGTGGTTGAGAAGATTGAGCTGGTTGAGTATTGGTTGTAGGTGCTGATGGAGGTTGAGAGGGTGCAACTTCAGGAAATTGGGGTGTGTATGTGTTGGGGTCAGAGTTTACTAAGAACTGTTTTACTGATGTAGGAATTTGAAGGGGTCTTAGTATCTCCTTCTTATTATTAGTAGATAACAAGTCTGTGAAAGCCCTTTTATCAAGTTTAAAAGGTTGAATTTGTTGTGCATATGTTGTGTACTTGATGATTTCATAAACAAAACATCTAAGTAGATTTTACTTAGTGAAATTATGTAGCACTCGACGGATAAGAATTATAGTCCCGACGGATAACTCATTATAGTCCCGACGGATGATTAACTTATTATCCATCGAGTGAGTAGCTTATGTAATAATAAGTTTGTAGCACAGTTATGTATGCACCTTTGTATAGAATCTGTAGTAGCATATAAGTCATGTTGACTTTAACTAGATATGCATAATAGGTTGATTAATTGTACATAATTGATGTCTTGTAATTCTGCATAAGTGATATAGAGTCAAGTGCCAAAATAGCTATCGACGGATGATTAACAAAGCCTTCGACGGATGATCAAATGACTATCAACGGATGTTTAATATAGCAGTCGACGGATGATCAATTAAATCATCAACGGATATTCTGAAAGTCGACGGATGATCATATGAAGAATTCAAACAGCAGTTGAACAGTGAAAGCTGACACACAGCCGTCGAGATGTATACAAACACACTGTGGAAGCCCATTAACTGGGTAATAGAGGACGAAAAGCAGCAAAGCTTAAGACTGTTAGATTTTCTATTTGTTCATTCTTTTTGACTTTGTAATCTTAGTATTATATAAACCAAGAGAGTAGCAAATTGAAAAATAATTGAGATAGATGAGAAACACAAAAACAGAGAAATCTTTGTAAGCATAATCTTTAGCATTTCCTGTATTCTCAGTAGTTCCATTTGTAAGCAGCTGTGAGCATTTCTGCATACAGAGTCCTCTCGATATATTATATATATCTCTGGTGGAATTTTTTAGATCCACCAGAAAGTTTTTAAAGACTCTTGTTTTTAATTACTTATGTTTTGATTCATTTAAGTTTACATTCCGTATTGTGCTAATCGAAACAAATATATCTATAATCGAGTTGAACATTTTTATTTCAAGAAAATGGTTCAAGAATTCCATTCAACCCCCCTTCTGTAATTCTTGCTACATTGTTAAGGGACTAACAATTGGTATCAGAGCAAGCTCTTAATCTACAAAGAGTTTAAAGATCAAAACAATTCAACAAGATGAACAAGAAAGATGTTGGAGTCAAGATTCCTTTTCTTGATAAAGATAATTACCATCATTGGAAGGTAAAGATGCATCTTCATATGCTTTCTCAAGATGAGGCCTATGTGGACTGCATAGAAAGAGGCCCTCATGTTCCAATGAGAGCTGCAACAGCAAACGAGCCATCTGTTCCAAAGCCAAGGCATGAATGGTCTGATCCTGACATTGAACAAGTCAGGAAAGATAAAAAGGCTATGAACATTCTGTTCAATGGTGTTGATGCAGATATGTTTGATAACATCATCAACTGCAAAACTGCCAAGGAAGTTTGGGACACAATACAGATAATTTGTGATGGCACTGACTAAGTAAGAGAAAATAAAATGCAGCTCCTGATTCAGCAATATGAGCACTTTCACAATGAAGAAAGTGAGTCACTCACTGACATTTTTAGTAGATTCCAAAAACTACTAAATGCTCTTAAGTTGCATGGAAGAGTCTATCAGACTAAAGACTCCAATCTGAAATTTCTCAGATCTCTTCCAAAGGAATGGAAACCAATGACAGTCTCATTGAGAAACTCACAAGATTATAAGGAGTTTACTTTGGAGAGACTGTATGGCATTCTTAAGACCTATGAGCTTGAGATAGAGTAGGATGAAAGAATGGAGAGAGGAAAGAAGAAAGGAGGATCCATTGCACTAGTTGCTGATCTGGAAAAGGAGAAGGAAGTGAAGATGGAAGCTGTAGAATCAACTTCAAAGGTCTGTGAGAATAAGGGTAAGGGGCTAGCTGAAAGTGAAGATTCACTGAGCCAAGATGACATGGAGGACATTGATGAGCACCTAGCATTTCTTTCAAGAATATTTGCCAAGCTCAAGTTCAAGAAGAACTTTGGAGCAACCAAGCCAAATAGAAACATGGCGGATAAGTCAAAATTCAAATGTTTCAAATATGGCTTGGCAGGGCATTTTGCAAATGAGTGTAGAAAGTCAGATTCCAGTAAGAAAAGGTTTGAGTTTGTGGATTATAAGCAAAAATACTTTGATCTACTCAAACAAAAGGAAAGGGCTTTCATTACACAAGAGAATGACTAGGCAGCAGATGGTTTGGATGAAGATGAAGACGTCAGCTATGTCAATCTAGCCCTAATGGCCAAGTCTGATGAAACAGAGACAAGTTCCTCAAGCAATCAGGTAATCACTACAAACCTTGCATATTTATCTAAAGCTGAGTATAATGATGCCATAAATGACATGTCTACAGAATTGTATCATTTGCGTATTACACTTAAGTCTCTCACTAAAGAAAATGCTAAAATCAAAGAAAACAACTTGTTTTTAAGTGAGAGGAATAATGTGCTTGAGTCTCAGTTTGTTGAGTTTGAGAAACTAAAAATTGAGTGTAAGATTGCCAAGGAGGAATTAACTGAGTCCTTAAAAAAGGAAGAAATTTTGAAGAAGCAGCTCGAGCGTGAACAAGAGGTGATTAAAGCATGGAAAACATCCAGGGATGTTCATGCTCAAATCACCAAAGTTCAAGGAATTGAGTCTTTTTGTGATGAAGCCTGAAAAAAGAATAAAGAGAAACTAGAACCTATTTTGGTAGATGGGTTGCTGACAGATGTAGACTCGACGGATGATGAGGACTATCCGTCGGATAATAAAAAGTGTTATCCGTCGAATGATAAAAATCCTCATCCGTCGGCTGTAAGCAAACCCATTAGCAAAGCCAAATTAATCAAGCTAAATGATAAGTATGGGTCTGTTTCCAGGAACTTTATTTCAGGAGAGTCAAGTCAAGCTACGAAAGGGAAAAAGGCTAATGTTGGTCACATGACTGTCAAACAGTTAAGTGGCAGACTTGAGAAAATAGAGGTAAAAACAGAGACTAAAAAGAAAAACAATAGGAATGGTAAAGTAGGGATTAACAAACACAATAACTACACACCTGATAAATATGCTCCTAGAAAAATCTGTGTCAAGTGTGGTAGTGTAAATCATTTGTCTGTTAATTGCAAATCTGCCATGCCTACTCCCATGTCTGTTCAGCCTCAATTTCCTAACATGAATGCCATGCCTCCCATGCCTGTTAGTGCTATGCCTACATAGAACATGAATGCACAGTTTGCTAATATGCCATTTGCACCTAATCCATATTATACTGCGTACAATATGCCTCAAATGCCATTTAGCATGCCTTACTGGAATAACATGTTTGCACCAAGCATGTCATTTCCTGTTAGCCATAACATGCATGATAATTCTATTGCATTTAGTGGTTTCAAAGGTATAACCCAATTGACTAAGGAAGAATCTGGAATTCCTAAGTCAAATGAGATAAAACCTAAGAAACAGAAGAAGAAAGCTAACAAGGCAGGACCCAAGGTGTTGGATTTTAATCGCAGCGGAGGCATGGTAAAACACTTTTACACATAAAATCCAAATAAAAGCATATAAATCGTGGTAAAAACATATGGATCGATTACTAGCCTTTAATATGCGATTCAAAAGCAACGATCGGAGATCCTTAGCAGCTACTCCTCAAACGTGAAGCACTCCACCGGTATCCACCAAGAAAATGACGTTAAGGAGGAGGAGGAGGTGGAGAGAATTAGGTTTTATAAAATTTTGGGGTTAGAATAAAAATAGGGTTTATAATAGTATATTTATAGGCAAAATTTTCAGCTAAAATTTTCCCATAAATATTATTATTATTATGCCATTTATTATTCTCATTAATAATTAAAACACCTTTTAATTATTAATCCTTTCTCTAAACACTTTAGAAATAATTCTCTCTCTTGATTTAATTTCCAAAAAATTAAATCCTTAATTAATAATATTAAGAACTTTTCTTAATTAATTTATAATCAATTAAATCTCATTTAATCAATTATTAAATTTGCCAATTAATTATTTATTTCACAAATAAATAATTATTAGCCATTATTAATTAATTCCTCCACCATTAAATCATTCTCTTTTTATGATGTGACCTTGTAGGTTCAATATTAAGCCGGTAGTAGAAATAAATAATAATAAAACTATTTTATCATTATTTATATAAATTCTCTAATTTATTAAATATGATTAATTAATTAATCGTATTTATTCTACATCGTGAGGGATACTTCTCAGCATATCGCGACTATCCGGATAATATGAATTCACTGCTTAGAATACCAAGAACCTATTCAGTGAATAGTTACCGTACAATAAACTTCTTCTACCCTACAATGTCCCGATTAAATACAAGGCATGGATCTCGTGTCAAGCTTATCTAATTCAATCACTTGCTTACCATTTACTATGCTTAGTTCCATGTAAATTTGAAACTCCTTTCTAATTTCATTCACTCTGGCCAGAGATTCCTGAACTAGCATAAGTGGATCAGCCTTGAACATTCACTTCCTTCACTGGAAGGGGTAGATCCTTTATTGATCATACACTATCTTCGTGTACAAATTCCTATACCCAGTAGAGCCCTAATAATTGTCCCTGGAGACTAAGAACTAAACCAAAGCATAGTTCAGTGTACACAAGATGACTATGATGACCTCAAGTCTAAGGATACTTGTACAACTATCACTATGTGAACAACTGCTGACACGTGAGTGAACTCCATCAGTTGTTCAGCTGTGCGAGTCATGTTCAGTGAACTTATTCTATAATAAGCACCTATATACTAGCTATAGTGTCACCACACAAATGTCTATGAGAACAGACATCCTTCATAATGAAGCAAGCATAGTATGTACCGATCTTTGCGGATTATTAATTACCAGTTAGTAATCCTATGACCAGGAACTATTTAAGTTTAGAGTTATCATCTTTTAGGTCTCACTATTATGATCTCATCATAATCCATAAAAAGCTTTACTCTAAACTATGGTATATCTTATTTAAACACTTAAATAGATAAAGCTCGTAATAAAAACAAAACAAGTCTTTTATTAATATCAATGAAATCAAAATAGATTACACAGGAAGTTATTCCTAAATCCTAATACATGATTGGACTTAGGACATATTCCTTTCAATCTCCCACTTGTACTAAAGCCAATCACTCTGGTATCTAATACCCATCTAGTCTTTATGACGATCAAAGTGACTTTCAGAAAGTAGCTTTGTGAGTGGGTCTGCTATGTTATGTGAGTCAACTCTATTTCAATACAATATAAGAAATGTTACCGCGCTCCCACTAACCCTTTTGTAGACGCATGGTTCATCTACGTTTTTGATAAAATCAAACTCTTTGATTGTCTCATCAAAATGAATGTTCCATCTTTTGAGAAGCTTGCTTTAAACCACATATGGTTCGCAATAGCTTACACACTAGGTTTTCATTTCCCTTGGAAAGAAAACCATCTGGCTATATGCCATATCTCATAGTCGTAGTAAGCAGCAATCGCAAGCAAAATCCGAACTGATTTTAACAGGGCTACAGGTAAAAAGTTTCATCAAAGTCAATCCATTGCCTTTGTTTGAATCCTTTTGCCAAAAGCCTGGCCTTATAGGTCTCCACCTGCCCATCTGCTCTAATCATTCTTTCATATACCGTATACATAGATTCCATTCCGGATTTCATGGCACTATGTCATTTCTTTGAGTCAACACTACTCATAGCCTCATTATAGGTCACAGGGTCGTCATCATCAATGATCGACAACTCATTGTCATTCTTAATGACAAGGCCATATTACCTCTCAGGTTGGCGAGACACTCTCCTTGATCTATGAATGGGCTGTTCCACAAAAGGTTGTTCAGTCAGAACAGGTGTTTCCACTTGATCCGTAGTAGTTTGTGCTTCTTGAACTTCAACAAGTTCAATTTTGCTCCCACTATTTCCTTCAAGGATAAACTCCTTTTCCAAGAAGGTAGCATGTCTGGAGACAAACACCCGATGATTGGTGTAAAAGTAATACCCTAAAGTCTCTTCAGGATATCCCACAAAACTACATTTTACGGATCGATATTCCAGCTGATCTGGGTTAACTTTCTTGACATAAGCTGGACATCCCCAAATCTTAACGTGTTCAAGACTCGGTTTCCTTTCTTTCCATATCTCATACGGAGTTTTGAGGAACAGATTTGGAAGGCACCTTATTCAGTAAATATGTTGAGGTTTCCAATGCATAACCCCATAGGAATACTGGAAGATTTGCATAGCTCATCATGGACCGAACTATGTCTAACAAAGTTCGATTTCTCCTTTCAGATACCTATCTGGAGGCGTCCACTGGGAGACTATACCATTTACTTTGAGATAATCCAGAAACTCTCCATTCAAGTATTCACCACCTCGATCTGATTGAAGAGTTATAATACTATATTTGGTTGTTTCTCCACTTCATACTCTTTGAACTTTTCAAAGGCTTCAGACTTGTGTTTCATCAAACACATATCCGAATCTAGATTTATCATCTATGAAAGTAATGAAGTATGAAAATCCACCCATGGCTTGCTTAGATATTGGTCCACATACATCTGTGTGTACCATTCCTAGCAAATTTGAAGTCCTCTCTCCATGTCTACTAAATGGAGACTGCAGTGCCACTATAAAGTGAGATTTTCATCATCCCTTTTCTTTTATTAGTTTGTTCAATCTGAAGTAAATTATGTCACATATATACAGACCATTATTTAAAGCACCACGTCCATAAAGAATATTATCTCTAAGAATAGAACATTCATTATTCTCAATAATAAATGAAAATCCAGCCAAGTCTAACATGGGAATAATATTCCTCACAATCGAGGGAACATAATAACAATTATTTAAAATAATAGTCTTGCCCGTAGGCATATGTAAATGAAATGATTCTACATCTTCAGCAGCAACTCTTGCTCCATTTCCCATCAGTAGAATCACCTCATCTTCCTCAAGAGTCCTACTTCTCCTTAGTCCTTGCAACGAATTGCAGATATGAGAACCACAGGCGGTATCTAATACCCAAGTAGAAATTTCATTTAATGACATATTCACTTCTATCATGAACATACCTGAATCAGAAGCGGCAGTCTCACTACCCTTCTTCTTCTTCAATTCTGCAAGGTAAACCTTGCAGTTCCTCTTCCAGTGCCCCACCTTGTTACAGTGAAAGCAAACAACTTTGCTCTTGGGGTATTCAGCTTTTGGTGGAACCGGCTTTTCTTCACCTATATTCTTCTTCTTGGAAGAGTTCCTCTTCCCTTTCTTAGGATTGGAACCTTCACCAATTAGAAGAACATAACTCTTCTTAGGGGAAAAATTCGATTCCGCAGTCTTCAACATCTTGTGGAGTTCAGGCAGGCTGACATCCAACTTATTCATGTGAAAGTTCACAACAAACTGCGAGAACGAACTCGAAAGCGATTGCAAGACCAAGTCTTGGCTCAGCTCCCCATCCATGGCAAAACCAAGTTGTCCAAGACGTTCAATCAAATTGATCATCTTAAGTACATGGTCATTCACAGATGATCCCTCAGACATCCTACAACCGAACAGCTCCTTCGATATCTCATATCGAGCTGTCCTCCCTGCCACATCATACAACTCTTGTAGATGCATGAGGATAGTGTGAGCATCCATATGCTCATGTTGCTTCTGTAGCTCAATGTTCATGGAGGCTAGCATGATGCATTGAGCAACATTTGCATCATCTATCCACTTACGATACACAACATGTTCATCATTATGCGCATCACTAGCAGGTTCAGTAGGCTTAGGTGAGTCAATCATGTATTCCAGCTTCTCAATTCTGAGAACAATTCTCAAGTTTCGAAGCCAGTCAGCATAATTAGGACCAGTCAACTTGTGAGCATCTATTATGCTCCAGAGTGATAGTGCAGAAGACATAACGTACAAAGTAAATCTATAAATGATAAACACATAACAACACTTAGCAAATATTCGATTTCATTTTAAAACACTATATGAATCAGGTCTTTATTCATAAGTGGCTCCCACTAGTTTATCTAATTTATTCAACCCCCTACGTGAAAAATTAAGCATTCATAATGCTAGTGGGAATAGGGATCCTACATTCCATTATACAACCCCGGCTGTAGCACGAACCGCCATGTAATGTTCAATAGGCAGACAACTCTTGTCAATTACATCTTATGTTATTCCCTAATCAAACTTTAGCCTCTTGAATAATTGAGTCTCGGCTGTGGCACGACAAACTCAATATTCTAAGTCAAGTCTAACCCAACATTCCGTACAGTTGAATCAGTCCCCAAAGGCCCACGGCTGTGGCACGTACCGACCTTTAGATTCTTATTCAATGTACACATCTCTATGTAATAGACAAGTATTTCTTATTTCAAAATCAAAGCCCTTGGCTGTAGCACGAACCGAAAATGATTCAAAAATAAGAACTACTTTTCTATCATGTTGGAAGGCTATGACCGACACAAGCCCGTTGTGTCATTGGCCAATTACTACTTGATATTATTTAATTTTAGAGGGATTATATTACGTTACAATCATAATCATATTATAAAGAGATTCTTCCTTTTAAATTAAATATTTCAAATCAATAATCAATAATCAGATGATTCCCAGATCGGGTGGAGCATTGTCAAGAGGCGTTACTTAATAACCCTTTCTTACAGATAAAAATCTGTTGTTGACAGAATCATCCTTTCTCTCATATTGAAAATTCATATTCAATTACGTGTTTCATAAACACAAGAATATCATGATTGTATTCATAATATTATTATTAAGGTTATGAAACAATTTCACTATACTAGGTTGTCTAACAAACGCCTTATGTTCATTTAAGTTCACCTAAATCTATCATCGCATGATAAACTAAGCATATATCACATATATCAACATGAATAAACATCAAGGTAGGCATGTTACATCATCTAGCATATTGGTCTAAGCATTATACATCTCTATGTATCACATGAAGCATTTAAAAGCAATTAAAACAGTCAAAAACAGCTTTAAACACTTCTGTTAGCTATAAACAGTTCGAAACAATTTCATAAAACATCATATAATATATCATTAGAAGCGTCTCGAAAAGACGAATCCAACGGCACAAAAATTGCCCAATTCTGAGCTGGCACGCGCCCACACGCGGCGAAAGAAGATTCCCCATGCGCGGCCACGCGCACACGCGCCTAACAGCGCGTGTCTGATTTTCTTCCACGCGCCCCACGCGCCACACGCGCTCCACGCGCCCTAACCCCTATGCTGACGTCAGCATGACGTCATCTGATGACATCAGCATGACGTCAGCACGTTGACCAGCGCGTGTTCGGCACGCGCCGTGCGTAGCCCGCCAGCGCGTGAGCCCCACGCGCGCGCGCCAGTCTCGCGGTCCTTCCCCTCTGTGACAGTCGCCGCCGCCTGACAATTCTCGCACGGAATTCCGTGCGCCGTACCTTCTCTGTCTTCTTCCTTTTCCGCGCAGCACAGACAACCACAGCAGATGCAGATATACAAATATATATACATACTTACAATATCATATATATATATATCTTTATTTAATTGCGAATTTAATTATAACAACTTCAAAAATTCATAATAAATAATCTATACATCATAAAATTATGAAAAAAATACCCAGACGATCTACAACACTTGTAGAACCCAGATCAACATTCAAAATTATTCTGAGAAATGATTTCTAATCAGGCAAAATTAATCCAAGATATAACTTGTAAAAATCATAATTAATTCATACAAGCACATAAAATTCTAAAAATTTTACCACAGATCTATATGCATACAGCCTATGCTCTGATACCATTGTTGGATTTTAATCGTAGCGGAGGCATGGTAAAACACTTTTACACATAAAATCCAAATAAAAGCATATAAATCGTGGTAAAAACATATGGATCGATTACTAACCTTTAATATGCGATCCAAAAGCAACGATCGGAGATCCTTAGCAGCTGCTCCTCAAACGTGAAGCACTCCACCGGTATCCACCAAGAAAACGACGTTAAGGAGGAGGAGGAGGTGGAGAGAATTAGGTTTTATAAAATTTTGGGGTTAGAATAAAAATAGGGTTTATAATAGTATATTTATAGGCAAAATTTTCAGCTGAAATTTTCCCATAAATATTATTATTATTATCCCATTTATTATTCTCATTAATAATTAAAACACCTTTTAATTATTAATCCTTTTTCTAAACACTTTAGAAATAATTCTCTCTCTTGATTTAATTTCCAAAAAATTAAATCCTTAATTAATAATATTAAGAACTTTTCTTAATTAATTTATAATCAATTAAATCTCATTTAATCAATTATTAAATTTTCCAATTAATTATTTATTCCATAAATAAATAATTATTAGCCATTATTAATTAATTCCTCCACCATTAAATCATTCTCTTTTTATGGTGTGACCCTGTAGGTTCAATATTAAGCCGGTAGTAGAAATAAATAATAATAAAACTATTTTATCATTATTTATATAAATTCTCTAATTTATTAAATATGATTAATTAATTAATCATATTTATTCTACATCGTGAGGGATACTTCTCAGCATATCGCGACTATCCGGATAATATGAATTCACTCCTTAGAATACCAAGAACCTATTCAGTGAATAGTTACCGTACAATAAACTCCTTCTACCCTACAATGTCCCGATTAAATACAAGGCATGGATCTCGTGTCAAGCCTATCTAATTCAATCACTTGCTTACCATTTACTATGCTTAGTTCCATGCAAATTAGAAACTCCTTTCTAATTTCATCCACTCTGGCCAGAGATTCCTGAACTAGCATAAGTGGATCAGCCTTGAACATTCGCTTCCTTCACTGGAAGGGGTAGATCCTTTATTGATCATACACTATCTTCGTGTACAAATTCCTATACCCAGTAGAGCCCTAATAATTGTCCCTGGAGACTAAGAACTAAACCAAAGCATAGTTCAGTGTACACAAGATGACTATGATGACCTCAAGTCTAAGGATACTTGTACAACTATCACTATGTGAACAACTGCTGACACGTGAGTGAACTCCATCAGTTGTTCAGCTGTGAGAGTCATGTTCAGTGAACTTATTCTATAATAAGCACCTACATACTAGCTATAGTGTCACCACACAAATGTCTATGAGAACAGACATCCTTCATAATGAAGCAAGCATAGTATGTACCGATCTTTGCGGATTATTAATTACCAGTTAGTAATCCTACGACCAGGAACTATTTAAGTTTAGAGTTATCATCTTTTAGGTCTCACTATTATGATCTCATCATAATCCATAAAAAGCTTTACTCTAAACTATGGTATATCTTATTTAAACACTTAAATAGATAAAGCCCGTAATAAAAACAAAACAAGTCTTTTATTAATATCAATGAAATCAAAACAGATTACACAGGAAGTTATTCCTAAATCCTAATACATGATTGGACTTAGGACATATTCCTTTCACAAGGAAACTTGGGTATCAAAATCAACTTGATTTGATTTTGATGTGTGCAGGGAAACAGAAAGAATCTTTGGTACTTGGATAGTGGCTGTTCAAGACACATGACTGGTGATTCTACCCTGCTCACAGAGTTTAAGGAGAGAGCTGGCCCAAGTATTACTTTTGGAGATGACAACAAAGGTTATACTGTGGGATATGGCTTGATTTCAAAGGACAATGTCATCATTGAAGAGGTTGCCTTAGTGGATGGTCTCAAACACAATCTGTTGAGTATCAGCCAGCTTTGTGACAAAGGCAACTCAGTAACCTTTAACAAAGAAGCCTGTGTTGTGACTAACAATCAAAACAACAAAGTGGTTCTCACTGGTGTGAGAAGAGGAAATGTGTACCTAGCTGACTTCAACTCAACCAAAGCAGTATCTGTAACTTGTCTTCTCAGTAAAGCAAGTCAAGATGAAAGTTGGCTATGGCACAAGAAGCTATCCCATTTAAACTTCAAGACCATGAATGAGCTGGTAAAGAAAGAACTAGTAAGAGGCATTCCTCTAGTAGAGTTTACAAAGGATGGACTGTGCGATGCCTGCCAAAAAGGGAAGCAGATCAAAGCATCATTCAATAAGAAACTTGATTCAGCAATTGAAGAGCCTCTGCAATTGCTTCACATGGATTTGTTTGGACCAGTCAATGTATTGTCAATTTCAAAGAAAAGATTTTGCCTAGTAATTGTAGATGATTTCTCAAAGTTCTCTTGGACATATTTCCTAAAGTCTAAAGATGAGTCTAGTGAAATCATCATCAATCACACAAGGCATGTTAACAATCATCCTGATTTCAAAGTTAGAAGAATCAGGAGTGACAATGGAACTGAGTTCAAGAACTATGTCATGAGAGCATTTTGTGAGGAAAATGGGATATTGCATGAGTTTTCAGCAGCAAGGACTCCACAACAGAATGGAGTAGTGGAAAGAAAGAACAAATCTCTTATTGAAGCTGCAAGGACAATGCTTGAAGAATCAAAATTACCAACTTATTTCTGGGCTGAAGCTGTAAACACTACATGCTACACTCAGAACATCTCTCTGATTAACCAAACAAGATGCACGACTCCTTATCAATTGTTCAAGAACAAGAAGCCAACTCTAAATTTTCTTCATGTCTTTGGCTGTAAATGCTATATTCTGAGAAATCAAACTGATCAAAATGGGAAGTTTGATGCTAAAGCAGATGAAGGAATTTTAGTTGGATATCCTGTTGGTAAAGCATATAGAGTCTACAATCTAAGAACCAACATTGTTGTGGAATCTATACATGTTGTGTTTGATGATAAAAAGATTGAAGGACTGAAAGATGGAGATTACCATGAGAGCCTCAAATTCGATAATGTTGAGATGGTTAGTGATGAAAGTGATAATGAGAGTGATCAAGAAACAGTGTCTAAGGATAATGCGGACAAATCTACCACCAATGAAGCACAAAACTCAACATCCATCGAGTTGCAAAATGCTTCATCCGTCGGAAGGCAATCTGTGTTATCCGTCGGTAGATAACCTACCTCATCCGTCGGTACTCAAAATTCACCATCCGTCGGGTTATCAAAAAAAGTAGGAAGTCAAGGCAGATCACCCATAGAAAGTACCCCTTTCTCAAATCAAAGATCCACAAACTCAGGGGGAGTTTCTAGCAATCAAAACTCAATCACACATCAAGACAACATTGAGGTCTCTTCATCTAGAGCTAATCTACCTCAACCAAGGAAATGGATAAAAGATCACCCCTTTGAACTGATTATTGGTGATGTTTCTTCTAGAGTTCAAACCAGGAGAGCAACTCAAGAAGAATGTCTATACAGCAGCTTTCTGTCAAAGGAAGAACCAAAGAAGGTAGAAGAAGCCTTGTTAGATCCTGATTGGATTTTAACTATGCAGGAGGAGCGAAACCAATTTGAAAGGAATAAAGTATGGAAGCTGGTACCCAAGCCTAAAGGAAAGAATCCAATAGACACCAAATGGGTATTCAGAAACAAGATGGATGAAAATGGCATAGTAGTAAGGAAAAAAGCCAGATTGGTTGCTAAAGGCTATTGCCAACAAGAAGGATTAGATTTTGATGAAACATTTGCTCCTGTTGCAAGACTTGAAGCCATCAGAATCTTCTTAGCCTATGCAGCCCATGCCAATTTCAAGGTCTATCAAATGGATGTCAAAAGTGCCTTTCTGAATATAGATTTGGAGGAAGAAGTGTATGTTAGTCAACCTCCTGGCTTTGAAGATCCAAATTTTCCAGAGTATGTCTATTATCTACTGAAAGCACTTTATGGACTGAAGCAAGCACCTAGAGCCTGGTATGACACTTTATCAAAGTTCCTTTTGGAAAATCACTTCACAAGAGGTACTGTAGATAAAACTTTATTTTTCAGAAATGTTAATGGCTCTAGCATACTTGTTCAAATTTATGTAGATGATATTATCTTTGGCTTTAAAGATGAGAAACTTTGTAAAAAGTTTGCCAAACTGATGCAAAGTAAGTATGAAATGAGCATGATGGGAGAACTAACTTACTTTCTTGGTTTACAAGTTAAGCAAGTTAGTGATGGAATATTCATTAGTCAAACTAAATATATTTTTGATCTTTTAAAGAAGTTTGATCTAATGGATTGCACATCTGCAAAAACTCCTATGGCCACTGCAACTAAACTTGAACTAAACACTACTGAAAAGTCTGTGGATATTTCAAGCTATAGAGGCATGGTTGGCTCACTTCTGTACTTAACAGTTAGTAGGCCAGATATAATGTTTGCTACATGTTTATGTGCTAGATTTCAGGCTGATCCTAGAGAGTCTCACTTGATAGCTATTAAGAGAATTTTCAGATATCTCAAGGGAACACCAAAACTTGGCATTTGGTATCCTAGAGATTCTGGTTTTGATCTAACTGGTTATTCAGATGCAAATTATGCAGGTTGCAGAATTGACAGAAAAAGCACAACAGGAACTTGTCAATTTCTAGGAAACAAGCTTGTGTCCTGGTTCAGTAAAAAGCAAAATTCAGTTTCTACTTCTACAGCTGAAGCTATATATATTGTTGCTGGCAGTTGCTGTGCACAGATTTTATGGATGAAAAATCAATTGCTAGACTATGGTTTGCAAGTTGAGAGGATTCCTATTTTCTGTGATAACATAAGTGCAATTGCCATAACTGAAAATCCAGTGCAACATTCAAGGACAAAGCACATAGACATTAAGTACCATTTCATAAGGGAACATATAATGAATGGTACTGTAGAGTTACATTTTGTTCCAAGTGAGAAGCAACTTGCAGATATATTTACCAGGCCACTGGATGAATCCACCTTTTCTAGGTTGGTAAGTGAGTTAGGTATGCTTAATTACTCTTGAATCTATCTGAGTTATTTTGCAAGTTGACATGTAGCCAGAAATTTAACTGATTTTTAGTCATGAGTGAAATTTTGGCTAAGTCAAAATTTGCATCTCGACGGATGACCATTATCCATCGAGTTGAGTCATCCGTCGATGTACTATGTGCAAATAAAAATCAATTAATTTTCTGGAATCTTTTAAAACTCGACGGATAACAGTTTATCCTCATCCGTCGAAGTGTCTAAATCTTAACCGTTAATTCCCTGAACATTATCCATCGAGTATACTTACAGTTTGTAAGCATTACACGACGGATAATGGGTGGAATTTTTACAGTTTATTTTTAAACGGCTAATTTAGGCAATTTCTATTGGGTAATTTACTTTTCTTTATTATTTTCATCCGTTGTTTTTGAGGAAGTATAAAAGCTTATTTCATTCCAATTATTTTCTTTTATCATTCTCAAATTCAACTACTTTTATTTTATTCTCTCTCAAGCAAATATCCTCTTTCTCTTCAAAGCTTTCATTCTCTAACAAAGGCACCTGTAGTAAAGATCATGTCTCAGACTGGGTTCATTTATGAGAAGAACAACTTCACTGCTTTGGTCAATAAGGTTATATAGCAATCAGAAGACTATCACAAGATGATGGACTTCGTGAAGAACTGCAAGTTAAGTTATGCCATGCTTGAATCACCCACAGTTTACTGTGAAGTTGTTGAAGAGATGTGGACCACTATAATCTACAACTCTATTTACAAAAACCATCACTCTAACTATCAAAGGTAATGAGTTCTGTATCAATAGTGATGTGATAAAAGCATGTTTCAAAATTCCTGATGATAATGTAACTTCACCACACACTGACACTGATATTATCAATATGCTTAATTCCATGCATTATGTACTTCCTACTAATAAGCTAAGTGAGATTAGAAGATTAGGTCTTAGGAAGGAATGGAGTTTCATGTGTGATGTTGTGACTAAAATTTTCTCTGGAAAAGTCAGTAATTTTGATTCTGTGAACATTTCCATGCTTAACATGCTATACATGCTAGTTACAGATAAATTTTACAATTTCAGTGACCTTGTCTTGTATGAGTTGGGTTTTAAACTAGGTGAGTTAGCCAAAAGGGGAAAGAATGTATATTATGCTAGATTTTTCATGATATTGGCTAACCATCTTTGTCAAGAGATTGTACTTGAGAACCCAAATAATAAATTAGCTTGTTGGGTTCAAGAGAGAAGAATCATTGCAGATTTGAACAGAGCCAACCATCATAGGGATGTGCCAATGTTCTACTTTCCTGTAATACAGACACCTCAGGTAAGTGAGGTAAGTTCATCCATACCCTCAACTATTCCAATCTCCTCAATTTCTTTGAATTCAGGAGTAGCTATGGCAACTGTGACAATGACCAAACAGTTGCCTACCAAAGCTTCCAAAACAACTGTAATTAATTTCCAAATCCAAGTCAAAGAAAACCCCCTCTGGTATCTCTCAAAAGGTACCAGTTGAAAAATCTACCAAAGCCAAAGAGGGGAGTGTGAAGGAGGGTCAGTTAGGTGAGGGAAGGGGTGAACATCAAAGAAACCCCAAGGATAAGGTTGGAGAGTTGAGTGAATCCCAGCCTAGCCACACTGCAGTTTTCCAACAAACTGTAGTGCTTAAAAAGGACAAAAGCTCACTTCTAGCTGCATCCTCCCAAAAGGATGTGGCTATTGAACAAAGCTCTCAGCCAAGAGCACATGCCAAAAGGGTTAGGGACACAAGCTCCCCCCAAACTTACACAAGAAAGAAGAAATCCAAAACAACTGGGGATGCACAGGGCACACACACAGTGCAAACTGGTGCTAAAGACACAGTCCCTGCACTTTCTCAAATTGAGATTGACGTGGCTCCAATAAATGTGGAGTCACAACCAAAATCTCTTATAATAGAAACCTCTGAAACACCATACTCACCAACAAACTCTCTGGAAGTGGATATGATAAACACTTCAATTCCTGATTCCCCTTCTTTAACTCTGTTGGGGAAGCCAAAATCTAGTGCAAGTGAGCATCATCTTTTAGATGATTTGTTGGCTCACTTGCCAATTCTTTCAGATACTATTGTGACATCTGTGCCTCAAATAACTTCAATCAACACAGAGTCAACAATAGTTTCTCTTCCCACCTCATTCATTTCTACTCTCTCGATGGATATTGCTCATCCGTCGAGTAGTGATTATATCCCGACGGATAAGCTTAACAGCAGTTATCCGTCGGATAGCTTTACCACTCACCCGATGTATATCACTTATCCGTCGAGTGTCTCTGCACAACTTCAAACTTTAATTATTTCTAGTGCAGAAGACTTAGTGGTAAAACAGTCACTCTTAGGACTGAGAGAGGAGAGTGCATTGAGTGAGAGGCTGGGTTGCTCCCAGGCAAAAGGAGAGGAAAATAGTGAATCTCAGCAATCCATTTATTCAGGATTGGTAAAAGTGAGTGAGAGGAGTCCCACCTTAGTAGGTGAAGGTGAGGGTGTGAGGGTGGGGAGCCAGGGTGAGACCCTGATGCAACAAAAGAGAGATTATGAGAGAAAGGCATGTACAGGAGAAATAAGGATGGATCCAACCATTGCTAGTGAGTCAATGATTGTGGATGATGCTGAAAAGGGAAGACAATTTCAGCAACATTACAAAGCTGAAATTGATAACATTTCCTTGGATGCTGACACTTTTACTTATCCTATGTCAGCCTATCAATTGTTGGCTGCTCAGGGCAATGTGGAGGCAGAACAGACTTTGAATTTAGTACACACCTCATAATCTCTTCAAAGAGATAAAGCTGCTGTCAATAGGATGCCTTCTCAAGCTGGTGAGCCATCTGAAGAATTTGGAGTAAATTCTAATGATGATGACTCTGTTTCTTTGGATGGAAGCATGAACTTAGGGGGAGATGAAGGCCCAAGTTATGTTTTAAATTTACCTGGATGGGCATGGACAAAGGAATTTACACCAGGACAATTTGATGTGTCTTTGGTCAAGCAAGTGGTGGCTATTCAAAAGGCCCTTCAGGAGACTTCAGATGCTGGTACCAAGGCTATTCTTCAAGCTCACCTAGACTCTCTACATCTCATGAAGATCCAGCACTTAAGACAGAATATGAGTGTGGATGAACTAAAAAGAGATATAACTGACTTGAAGACATACAATTCTGAGAAGCTGGATTCAGTAATGCCATATGGTACCATGCAAGATCTACTACTGAGATTAATGAGAGAATCAGATTCTGAAAAGAAGCTAGCCAAGCTGGAAAACAGAGTTCAAGTTATTGAGAATTCAGTGGCTATCCTTCATCAAAATCAACAGACTCAGACAAATCTTCTCATGCAACTGGCTAAAGCACAAGGCCTAACTCCTCAACTTGATGATAGCAAAAAGGGGGAGAGAGAATTAAGTAAGGGGGAGAAAGGACCAACTGAGGGGGAGAAACTTCAAGTACAAATCAGCAAAGTAATTGTACCTTCAATTACAATCTCCAAGCCAACGGTTGCAGATGGTATAGATCTAATTAAAGCAGCAGCAGCAAATTTAAAAGTTGCTGAAAAAGGAAAGTTGAGTTTGATCAACTGGAATAAGATTGATGAGGAGATACAGAAAAAGTTTGAACTAGTCAAGGAGCCAGTTCAGTCAGCCATCCATCACTCTCATGTCAAGCCAATCAGTGTGAATGAGATGAGCATGAACTATCTGGAAAAAGGGCAATCTTCCTGCATCAAGTCTACAAAGGCTGAAACAATTCTTAAACCAAGGGCAAATCATCCAAAATCATCTTGGAAGAACCCTATGGACACTGTGTATGAGACACCCAAGCCTAATGAAAAGAAGCTTATGTCAAGATCTATTGTCTTCTATAAAGATCCAGCTGATTCAGCTTCAAAAACGAGAATTGCTAAGATATTCAGAAATGGAAAGGAAATTTGTGTGGTAGCTGGACATCCACAGTTTGCTCAAGCAAAGAAAGAAGAAAAAGCCAGATTAAAGCAGGAAAAGAGGCAAGCTGCTCTAGATGCAAAGAAGTCTAAACAAAAGAAAGAACAGATTGCTATCTTGGCCAAGCTACAGGCTGTGAATTCTTCTCAACAAATTCCCTCTCAAACATCTGAAGCTGCTGAATCAAAGAAGAATATTGAAGAACAGAAGAAATCCCCAAGGAAGAAAGAATTGGCTAGAAGAACAAAAAGGAAACTGGATGTTGTTGACAAGGAATTGGAAGATCAATTTCCTAAGGAATCCACACCAGCTACAACTCAAGCATCAAAGCCCTCTATGGTATTTGAAGATATAAGGGTGGTGGATCCCTACAGAAACATACATGGTGAACCTATTGTGCCAAAGGATGAGCCAATAGAGTGGGATAACATACCAATTCCTGACTTCAACTTACCAATCCTTAATAAGCCAAAAAGGACAAAGTCAAGGGCAGTCAAGAAAGTGAAGCTGTCACCTCTCAAATCCAAGTCAGTAGTTAAAGCTCAACCCAAGGTCAACAGGGGAGACTACTTGTACTTGTGTGACATCAAAGAATTTTCAGATCTAAACCTTTATCTGGATGAACTGGATGAAGTAAGGGCAATTGATGCATACAGAAACCTACCTGAAAGGTTGGTGTTCAAGTACAAAGGAGGAAGGGAGATTCAGTGGCCACTTCACAAGATTCTTCAAGAAAGCCAAGCTGTGCTGATTAAAGTCTATTCATCCTTAAGAAAAACTTTGGATTCAATGTAACTGCAAGAAGACTAGTATTGAAGAAGATTGAAGAGCTGAGGAGTGTTAGAGCTAAAGATGCACTCCCAAAGACTCTAATCATCCCATACACAGGGAGAAGAGTGCATCTAAGGCCCTACTGGATGATGGAATTCATGGATGACAAGGGTGTGAGAAGATTCTTCAGATTAGAAGACCAACTGAGTATCTCTAGCAATGAGACTCTCTTGGAAATGCAAGAAAAGCTAGATCTCTCAGAATCTGATGAACTAGAATTCCACAGGCAGCTCCAGAATCAAATTGAAGAAAATAACAGAAAGCTTGGAAGAAGATCCAGACCTTCAAGGAACTAGAAAAATCTGCTCAGGCTAGAGGAGCATCTTGAATTGACTGTGAGCCAAACCTTGCACATTTTAATTAATTGAAGCACTTTCAGTTTATCTACTTATCTTTAAAGATATATGTTCAGGATGTTTTGTTATCATCAAGTATCTCTTAATTTATGGCTACAATTCCAGTAGACATAAATTGGGGGAGATTGTTGTGCATATGTTGTGTACTTGATGATTTCATAAACAAAACATCTAAGTAGATTTTACTTAGTGAAATTATGTAGCACTCGACGGATAAGAATTATAGTCCTGACGGATAACTCATTATAGTCCCGACGGATGATTAACTTATTATCCATCGAGTGAGTAGCTTATGTAATAATAAGTTTGTAGCACAGTTATGTATGCACCTTTGTATAGAATTTGTAGCAGCATATAAGTCATGTTGACTTTAACTAGATATGCAGAATAGGTTGATTAATTGTACATAATTGATGTCTTGTAATTCTGCATAAGTGATATAGAGTCAATTGCCAAAATAGCTACCGACGGATGATTAACAAAGCCTTCGACGGATGATCAAATGACTATCAACGGATGTTTAATATAGCAGTCGACGGATGATCAATTAAATCATCAACGGATATTCTGAAAGTCGACGGATGATCATATAAAGAATTCAAACAGCAGTTGAACAGTGAAAGCTGACACACAGCCGTCGAGATGTATACAAACACACTGTGGAAGCCCATTAACTGGGTAATAGAGGACGAAAAGCAGCAAAGCTTAAGACTGTTAGATTTTATATTTGTTCAGTCTTTTTGACTTTGTAATCTTGGTATTATATAAACCAAGAGAGTAGCAAATAGAAAAATAACTGAGATAGCTGAGAAACACAAAAACAGAGAAATCTTTGTAAGCATAATCTTTAGCATTTCCTGTATTCTCAGTAGTTCCATTTGTAAGCAGCTGTGAACATTTCTACACACAGAGTCCTCTCGATATATTATATATATATCTGGTGGAATTGTTTAAATCCACCAGAAAGTTTTTGAAGACTCTTGTTTTTAATTACTTATGTTTTGATTCATTTAAGTTTACATTCCGCATTGTGCTAATCAAAACAAATATATCTATAATCGAGTTGAACATTTTTATTTCAAGAAAAAGGTTCAAGAATTCCATTCAACCCCCCTTCTGTAATTCTTGCTACATTGTTAAGGGACTAACAGAATTGTCTCACTAAAGTTTTGGGGCTTATCAGGACAATAAAAACTGTAAATGAGTTGACAAAATCTAGAAAAGTAAACAGTATTTGGGTCCTCATTCATCCTATCCCCAATAAAACCCAAAATAGCAATACCATAATCAAAGTGAGTTTGATTTAGAAGTGCATATCCTATTTGCTGACTCAGAATGGGAATGACATCAAAGTTGGAGCATTTGTTGGCAAAAGCTCTGGTGATGCAGTCAAAGAAGTAGCTCCACTCCCTTCTGATGTATAGCCTCTTCAGCTGTCCCATCTTGGAAAGACTTTTCTCATAGCCAAGATTGTCCATCATACCCTGTAGAAGTGGCTCCTCAATCTGAGCATTGAAAGTGCAATTTTCTAGCAAGTGCAAAGCTTGTCAAAAAGTTGACAAGTTAACCAGATGCTCATCTTCCCCTGTTGTGAAGATAATACTTGGGGACCCAGCTTCACCACCATCATCATAAACCTCAGTCCTCCAAAACTCCAGAATCTGTGTTCCTGAGAGAAATTATGGTTTGGTCAAAGCATACCCAATCTCACTGTTAGCCAGAAAATTTTGAATAAAATGAAAATCTGATGGAGCATCATCCTTGCTGAGAATAGCCATGTAGTTATTGGGGACGAACTTGGCTCCATTAAAGATGATGTCCTTGGGTGCCATTTCACTAAGAAATTAAGTGAAAAGTTGTGTGTACGAAAGGTGTTTGATAAAATGCCTGTAAGAGATAGCTTTAGAGAATATTAGAGAGTGAGAGAGAATAAGAGAGATTAAAAAATAATAATAATAGTAGGTAAAAGATTGTAAAATCTTTTAACTCTCTTATTTATACACTCCACGTGACAACAACTATTTTTGTGAAGCAGAACAGACTTTTTACACCTGGCAGCATGGAAACAGTCAAAACAGTAATGAGTGGGCACGGTAAACGTGCAGTATTTATTGCTCACATGCTGTTACCAAAACAAACACGCAACCCATTAACTAAATGATTATCACTGTTTTTATCTCACTTAATTATTTTCTGACAAAATATAACCGTTACAGTAAATACTAAAAATAAGTCAAGTAATTAAATAATGCCACATAAGCATCAGAGTTTCCATCAGGATTTGCATCAGAACTTGACTATTATCAGAATTTAACGGTCATCAGAACATGGCTTCTGTACTCATAAAGTGATTGAATGTTTCTGTGATTCTTCAAAAGAATACTGACTGGTTTCTTCAAAGTTTAATCATCAGAACTTGTCCTCAGAATTTATGCAAATAATACTTAACTGTTTGTCAGAATCAACTTAATCACCACAGTAATTTTCATCATTCGTATGGAGTGAGAGTGTGTGCATTTGCAAATGATCAGATAATGATTAAAGTCTGATAAACTTCAGATTTCTTAGAAATAAGGCATAACTAAGAAAAATGCTTAAAATCTGTCTTTAATTTTGAAGTCTACTATAGAATAAATTTATGCAAGAATCCACCTCAACTATTTGTGCTCATTTTATGCATCTTTTGACATTCTTTTTACAGTGGCTTCTCAGTGTTAATGAGTCACAACTGCTATCAGAATTTATGCTATTATTATAATATTTCTCCAGTAATCAGAGAATATGAAAAGTCACCAAGAAAAATTTATTTACTTTTCTAATGCATATAACTTAATACCAGCAATGCACTTGGGTCTTCCCTTTCACATATTTACTCTAGATCTCAAACGAGTACCTGACTTCAATTTTTTCTTTTCTTTTGTTTTCTTTAGATAAGTGAGGCTTATCAAGCATGTAGTTCATCCTTAAGATTTACTGACATCAGAATTTGACAGATAAGAAACAATAATCTAGTTTATGACTTAATAATAAGATACAAGAAGTAAATCTGACTAAGATCAAAATTAGAGTTTGCTTGTGTTATGGATTTCCACATAAATAACTAATTCAAACATGGGATACATAGTTTGTTAAAGACTACTAAGTCAACATCTAGCAAAGTAATCCTCATTGGATTGAATAGTCACAAAACATTCAAAACACTATCAGAGTATATAGAATCACATCAGATAATAATTAGTATTTAATATATTACAATTTAAGCACAGATTACATGGAGATAAGACAATCTGTAAACACTGATCATAAAGTCTGATGCATGAGAACAAAAACTAAACAGATTTTGAGAAAGAACCTGAAATCATCCCAAGTTCATTTACTAGTCTTGTAAAAGTAGCTTCACATAGTGGTTTTGTGAAGATAACTGTTAGTTGTTGATCTGTTGGAACAAAAGGCAATTCCACTGTACCTTCCATCATATGTTCCCTTATGAAATGGTACCTAATGCTGATGTGCTTTGTTATTGAGTGTTGGACTAGATTTATTGTCATAGCAATAGCACTTTGATTACCACAGTAAATGGGTATTTTAGAAAATTCTAACCCATAGTCCAGTAACTAATTCTTCATCCAAAGAATCTTTGCACAACAGCTTCCTGTAGCAATATATTCTGCTTCTGCAGTTGATGTGGAAACTGATTTTTGTTTCTTGCTAAACCAAGAAACCAATCTGCCTCCAAGAAATTGGTAGCTTCCACTAGTGCTTTTCCTGTCTATTTTGCATCCTGCAAAATCTGTATCTGAGTAACCTATTAGCTTAAAATCTGATTCCCTAGGATACCACAATCCTAGATCAGCTGTACCCTTGAGGTACTTAAAAATTCTTTTCACAACTATTAGATGAAGTTCTCTTGGATCAGCCTGAAATCTTGCACAAAGACAGGTAGCATACATGATATCAGGTCTACTTGCAGTTAAATAGAGTAAAGAGCCAATCATACCTCTGTAGTTAGTAATATCTACTGATACTCCAGTATCTTTATCTAACTTGGTTGCAGTGGCCATGGGAGTGGATTCAGTTGAACAGTCTTGCATTCCAAATTTCTTGAGTAAATTTTTGGTATACTTGGATTGATTTATGAAAGTACCTTCTTCATTTTGCTTGACTTGAAGTCCCAGAAAATAGCTAAGTTCTCCCATCATATTCATTTGATATCTTGACTGCATTAGCTTTGCAAATCTTTCACAGAGTTTGGCATTTGTAGAACCAAAGATGATATCATCAACATATATATGTACCAAAAGTAAGTCCTTTCCATGGTTGAGGTAGAACAAAGTTTTATCAATTGTGCCTCTGGTAAATCCACTATCTAGAAGAAATTGAGCTAAAGTCTCATACCATGCTCTGGGAGCTTTCTTAAGGCCATAGAGTGCTTTATCAAGTCTGAAGATATGATTAGGAAATTTTGGATCTACAAATCCTGGAGGTTGTTCAACATATAGCTCTTCTTCCAATTCTCCATTGAGAAAAGTACTTTTCACATCCATTTGACAGACTTTAAACTTCTTGTGAGCAGCGTAAGCCAAAAAGATTCTTATGGCTTCCAATCTAGAAACTAGAGCAAATGTTTCATCATAGTCAATACCCTACTGTTGAGAGTAACTTTTAGCAACCAGCTTTGCTTTGTTTCTTTTAATTATGCCATCACTGTCAGTTTTATTTCTGAACACCCATTTTGTGCCAACAATGGACCTGTTCTTTGGTCTTGGCACTAGGGTCCAAACTGTATTTCTTTCAAATTCATTTAACTCTTCCTGCATTGCTTGCACCCAATCAGCATCTTGAAGAGCTTCTTCCACTTTTTTTGGTTCAGTATGAGATAGAAAGGAATGATAGAGACATTCATTTGATATTGTTGTTCTAGTTTTGACACCTGCTTTAGGATCTCCAATTATTAAGTCATGAGTATGTGATTTAGTCCACTTCCTTGCAGATGGAAGTTGATCTCTAGAACTGGATCCTCCCCCATGATCCATGTTGTCTCCATCAACATTTTCTGATGCTCCCCCTGAAGTTATGCTCTCTAAAATTACAGAATTTGAGTTGGATCCTTCAGGAATTGAAGAATCAGAATTTTCAGAATTATCAGAATTTGGCTCATCAGAACTTGATGAATCAAAACTTGAAGAGCCAGTGACTGGTTCTGATGCTTCTTGAGATGTGGTATGTTCATCAGTTTGCTCCCCCTGAACAGGTGCATTTTCCTTTGGAGTAATTACCACAGTTTCAATGACATCAGAATTTAACCCATCAGAACTTACAGGATTAGGATTTAGGTCATTAGAATTTACAGAATCAGAAGTTACATCTTCATTTTCAAATCTCAGCTGATCATGATCATTGAAATCTTCAAGTCCAGTAATCTTTTTATCATCAAAAGATACATTGATAGATTCCATGACAACCCTTGTTCTTAAATTGTAGACTCTGAAGGCTTTTGTGGAAAGTGGATATCCAACAAAAATTCCTTCATCAGCTTTTAGATCAAATTTTGACAACTGTTCAGGATGAGTCTTAAGAACAAAACAATTACATCCAAATACATGAAAGTATTTTAGATTTGGCTTCTTTTTCTTCACCATCTCATATGGTGTTTTTCCATGCTTGTTTATGAGTGTAGCATTCTATGTAAAACAAGCAGTCTGCATAGCTTCAGCCCAAAAATAGGTTAGTAGTTTTGCTTCATCAATCATAGTTCATGTAGCTTCAATAAGAGTCCTATTCTTTCTTTCTACAACTCCATTCTGCTGTGGAGTTCCAGGTGCAGGAAATTCCTACTTTATTCCATGCTCTTTGCAGAACTCTTCCATGATTGAATTCTTGAACTCAGTGCCATTATCACTTCTTATTATTTTAACAGAATCTCTGACCAACTTATCCAGCTTTCTGATATGATCAGTTAGAGTAGATGCAGTTTTATTCTTCTTATGTAAGAAATACACCCAAGTGTATCTTGTGAACTCATCCACTATAACCATAGCATATTTCTTCTTTGCAATGGACATGACATTGACTGGACCAAATAGATCAACATGCAGTAAGTGATAAGGCTCAAGAATTGAGGATTTAGTTTTGCTCTTGAATGAAGATTTTCTTTGTTTTGCCTTTTGACATGAGTCACAAATACCATCAGGAGCAAATACTGATTTTGGCAGTCCTCTCACAAGATCTTTCTTTACTAGCTCATTTATGTTGTTGAAATTTAAATGAGACAGTCTCTTGTGCCAATTCCAGCTTTCTTCAATTGATGCTCTACTTAACAGACAGATTGCAGATCTATCAGAACTTGTTGAAAGTCTGGCTTCATATATGTTACCATATATGTAACCTTTCAGAACCACTTTGCCTTTAGAATTACTTACAACTTCACAGTGTTCATCAAAGAAGTCCACATGATAACCTCTGTCACAGATTTGACTCACACTTAGCAGATGGTGTTTAAGTCCTGAGACAAGAGCTACTGATTCAATTATGACATTCCCAAGATTGATATTGCCATATCCCAGAGCCTTTCCCATGTTTCCATCTCCATAAGAAACTCCTGGGCCAACTTTCTCCACAAAGTCTGATAGCAGGGCTTTATTTCCAGTCATATGTCTTGAACATCCACTGTCCAGAACTAGGATGTTTTTCCTGTTGCCCTACAATCACAAAGACCACTATTGGTTAGTTTTAAGGACCCAGACTTGCTTGGATCCTTTGGCCTTTTTAAGTTTGTTAGCATTTGCAGCGGATTTAGTTTCAGAGTTTATGCTAACATGCATTTTATCAGACTTTATATCAGACTTTACATCAGAATTTACACTAAAAGGAATTACACTAACTTTCTTCAAAGAAGGTTTTATTTGATAATAATTATAGTACAAACTATGATATTCCTTATAAGTATAAATAGAATGCCATAAACTACCACAATGAAAACAAGGATTTTGTGGTTTAAACCTAACAGACTGACTCTTAACTCCTGATCTAGGAGGTAAAGAGTTTATATCTTTATTTTTCCTGCAAAAAGAAGCAAGATGGTTAGAGTTTCCACAATTATAGAATTTCTTTCTAGGAGCATTAGGAACATGCATATAATTATTGCTTTTATTCACACCTTCCTTTCCATTCCTATTTTTCCTAGCTTCCTTGACCTTGTTAATATTTTTAATCTCTTTCAGCTTATGCTTAAGCTGCTTCTTTGTCATTAAACCTATGTTTACTTCAGCTGGTTTATCCTATTTTAATTTTTCAGAAGTTGACTTTTCTTCAACTTCTGTTTTAGGGTCTTTCATCTTTTCAGATTTTGACTTGTCAGAATTTGACACAAACTTGACAAGATTAACTTTAGGCTTTTCAGCTTTCTTGGTAAAGTTTAGTTTATATGACATAATTTCCTTTTCTTCTTTATCATCTAGGTAACCTAGTCCTTCTTTCCAATTTCCATTTTCTAAGATTTTATGAGTTGTTCTTCCAGAGTTATTCCAAGTTTTGATCATCTCCTTTTCCTTTTCCAGTTCAGATTTAAGAGATTTATTCAATTTTAGCAGTTCATCTTTAACATACAAAGCCTCATCTCTTTCTTTCTGAGTTTGATGGAACATAACTAACTCTTTTTCTAAGTAGTCATTTCTGTTTCTAAGAGCAAGACTTTCAGATGTTAATCTTTCATTTGTTAAAGTCTGATCTCTAAAACTAATAAACATGGTTTTAAGATATAATCTTAGCTCAGAAATATCATCAGTATGAAAAGCAAGAGTTGAATGAGGTACCTTCAATTCAGCAGCATCAGAACTGCTACCAGCATTTGCCATTAAGGCATAGTTCACCTCATCTTCAGAATCTGAAGTGTCTGCCCAATTTTTCTTCTTTGTGATAAGTGCCTGTCCTTTATCACCTTTTCCTTTCTTGCAGTTAGGAGAGATGTGGACTCTTTCACCATAATTGTAGCATTTGACATCTGAGTTGTCTCCTCTGTCAGACTTTCCTCCTTTGCCTTCAAAATTTCTGAACCCTTTTTTCAGAACTTCCACCTTTTCTGGAAAAATTCTTGCCCTTTCTGAATTTCTTGTAGGCTATTTTTGTGATACCCTTCACCATAAGAGCACACAGTTGCATCATCTCTGCATCAACATCCACTTCAGATAAATTTTCAGATTCTGAATCATCATCTGTTGGATATATTTGAGATGTCATGTCTAATATGTTTCATGTTTAGTTTTCAGATCTTAACAAACAGGAAATATCAGTACTTACTGGAATCAGTACTTACTAGAAGTCAGGACTTAGTGTCATATCAGGACTTAAGGTCATGTCAGAACTTAAGTACAAGAGGACTTACAGTTAAGGAAGGAAGCTGATTAACAGTAGAAGATCGAGACTAATACAGAAGAAGATATGCAAGGAAAGAGTTAGAGGACTAGAAGAATTATACAAGATATCTGATTGATATATTTTAGGAGACATAATTATATTCCATATCAATTAGAAGTTATCTTGTAACTGTGTACTATATAAACACATACATAGGTTTACACTATATGTGTTATCATTATCGAAAAGATCATACATTGTAACCTAGCAGCTCTTGTGATATTTATCCATCACTGAGAGATGACAGTTCCATTGTAACAGAGTTAATTATATCGAATACATCTATTTTTTGTTACTTGTGTTCTAAATCGATTTGATTGTATTATACACTGTATTCAACCCCCTTCTACAGTGTTGTGTGACCTAACATCATCATCAGAATATAATGACTCTGAATTAGACTATATGATGAGAGCCTTTCCTTTGCCCCTCTTTGAGACAACCACTTTAAGAGTTTCCTCCTCAGCTTTAAGAGAAACTATCTTTGACTTTTTTCCATGCCTTTTGCTCCTTTGATCCATCTCAAGTTCATGAGTCTTGAGCATACCATAAATTTCATCAACAGTAGTTTCAGCAAGGTTATAGTTGTCTCTTATGGTAGTAAACTTCAAATCCCAATTTTCAGGAAGAGCTAAAAGGAATTTTAGATTTGAATATTCAAGGTCATATACCTTGTCCACCAGTGACAGATCATTCAAGAGTTTGGCATACCTGTCATATAAATCAGTTAATGACTCATCAGCTTTTGAGTCAAAATGCCCATACTCTTGTGTGAGTATAGTCTTCCTGTTCTTTTTGATTGCTTCAGTTCCTTGGCATCTTGTCTCCAAAGCATCCCGTATCTCCTTTGCAGTCTTGCATCCAATTACCCTGTTTGACATGACATTGTCAATTGCACTATGCAGCAGATGCCTTACCCTTGCATCCTTGGCAATAGATGAGATGTCTTCAGTTGTGTAATCACCTTTCTCCTTTGGAATCATCTTTGCTGGTTGATCAGTAACTGCAACAGAAAGCTTGGTAGGCTTATATGGTCCATCATTAATTTTATCAAGGTATTCTGGATCTATGGCTTCCAGAAATATATCCATCTTTACCTTCCATATAGGATACTCAGATGCTCTCAGTATGGGAACCCTAATACTCTCATATTGACTATGGATTTGATTGTTTTGAGTATCTTGAGTTTTGGTGGGCTTAGGTGGAGTTTGTGTTTCTTCAAACATAATTGTAAACTGGATCTCTCTGTTTGTATATCAACAGAGATGCTCTGATACCACTTGTTAGGTCATACCACACTATAGAAGGGGGTTGAATATAGTGTTTATACAATCAAATCGATTTAGAACACAAGTATGTAACAGTAATCAAGTTTATTCAATATAATAAGCTCTGTTACAAAGTAGGTTAAACTACTCTCTCAGTGATGAACAATATCACTAAGAGCTGATAGGTTACAATGAATAATGTTCTCGTGAATGATAACACTTATTGTGTAAACCCTAAGTTGTGTTTATATAGTACACAGTTACAAGATATCTTCTAACTGATATGGAATATAATTTTGTCTCCTAAAATATATCAATCAGATGTTATCTTCTACAAGTCTTCTAGCTGTCCAACTCTCCATGCATATCTTCTATTATTTTAGTCATGATCCTCTCCTGTAAATCAGCTGCATTCCTTATATGAAGCACCCGCACTTAAGTTCTGATATAAATCCTGACGGCCTTAAGTTCTGATATAAGTTCTGACTTCAGTAAGTTCTGATTTCCAGTAAGTCCTGATATTAAATTCTGAAACTAAACACAACAGATTAGACATGACATCTCAAA
Organism: Apium graveolens; assembly: GCF_009905375.1. NCBI lineage: Eukaryota > Viridiplantae > Streptophyta > Magnoliopsida > Apiales > Apiaceae > Apium > Apium graveolens. Next base: position 247,938,242 of record NC_133654.1, read on the forward strand.
TATATCTAACATATAGTAAAATCATCCACATTACCTGTTTTTTTCAAGTCATAATTAAATAGAGAGATACTTTATAAAAAATCACAGCACCAAAACCATGTATGTTCAAGACAAGACAGTGTTATCTCATTTTAACATCATTCAGTCCAACAAATCCACCTAATATGCAAACAAAGACATTTCGTAATAGCGCCATAATTAAGTGCATTAGGGTCAAGCTTCCGCTAGTTTTAATTTCCTCATTCTCAAATCATTTGTATATACTGCATTCTCATATAACTTTTGGTCTATTTCATAACCATTCAAATTACCGTTGGTAGCCTTTATAACGATCCATACCAACTTTCAACTTAAAAAATCAAGTTTAATTATCAAGTTTCCTTGGAACCCCTTTAAATAACATTCTCGATATTTTATGAAGAAGTGGATCACGGGCGCCCATCTTTGGGGTATAAATTTGCCTTTCGTATCCCTTATAAATTGTGAGAAATATTTGGGGTGACAGGGATCGATCCTGAGTCATCTGCCAGCCTGAGCTTTGATACCTTGTCAAGGAATCAGTTACTCTAAACCTCAAGGTGTTAGAGAATGGTCCTTTTTAGGATCTTATATTATTCTAACAATCACTACCCTCAAAATTTTCTTACTAAGAAGAACAAAGTGCAATCACTTAATCAAATAATGCTTTAAACCAACTTTAGTTGCAGTCTTTGCAGGTGATAGGTGTGGAAAACAGAAAGTTAATATTTGAACACAAGACACGATATTTGTATATATATTTACCGAGAAAAACAAACTGATGGATCTTATCCCATACATTAAAGCTAGTACATGAAAATTATATATAACCTAATCATTATTGAATGGATACTAAAAATCAGCAACTACATTCCTACTTTGACTCCCCTACTCTCACACTCTTAAAAACTCTAAACAACCAAATGATCAAGTCCTATGCATTACAATGGATTGATTACAATGTTTATTTAAAAACAAAACAATCAAATAATTAAATAAAGATAATACTTAAATAATAAGTTTAAGATTATTCCAACAGTAGGTTTAACAAAAATCTTCACCCGGTGAATCATGGGACATCGAACTAGCGAAGGCGGTGCATGTCCAAAATGTTTTCATACTCTTCTCGGTTTTTTCTCTACCACTTTATCAATATAGGCGCTATTGTTATATTATCTGTGCCAAGGTGAGTCACCATGTTAAGCCTCTTTATGAGATGCACTTGTCCATACCGTTTAATTATAAGGTTCGTATGTGGTGTGATTTTTATAATTTTGACTTGTTTTGATTGATCAACATTTATAAATAATAATAGATCCCCTACATTTATAACAATTACACTAATCAAAATATTTCAAACTTATAAATTTTAGTGTTTAGCATGTGCTTGTGAGTACACACTAGACAAACCCTTAATTATATAGTACTCTGTATATGTTCTTTTTGTTACTCGGATGATTTACTTCTTAAAATTTTAAAATGAGAACCGCGAAAATAAGTAATTTTCATAGTAAAATTTGGTGATTTTATAAAATTTAAAATTTTTGATTTACACAAAATTAACACTTTATCCAATTAAAAGTTTCAATTTTTTTAAAAAATCACCACTTTCAACATATTTTGGTTAATTAGAAATTAAAATTTGATAGTAAATCGGGAATTTTATGATATTTTTGTCTATGAAATTTTTAAAACTAGGAACTAAATTATATAATTTAAATTTGAACATAATTTAACAGTTGTTAATATTATAGAGTTTACCATTTCCCTAGTTAGGTTTTAAAAATATTTAGTTTTTTTTTAATAATATGGAATCAGGATAAATAGTAAAACTTTTTAGGATTTAAGATTAGGGTTTACCCTAAATTCTAGAGCCTAAATCCTAAGAATCAGACTATATAACTTAGTGATTTATATGTATAAATTGGTGATTAGTTTGTGTAACTTAGTGATTGTTTACCTTTTTTATTGATTTTTTTCAGTTGCTCATTCTTTTGGTTTCTTATTTGATTCTTTCTCTGTCTATGAAATTTGAAAATTAGGAATTAAATTCTATAATTTAATTTGGAACCTAATTTAACAATTATTTATATTTGTAGGGTTTACCAAATCCTTAATTAGGTTTTAAAAAACTTAAGTCCTTTTAAATAACAAGAAATCGGGATAAATTACTGATGATAATAGCAAATCATGAAATAAAGCACTTAAAATATTTTAAAACCTAATTGAACATACCTCCTCTAGTCCTAGCCATCATATAATTTTATTGATGAATATTGGATCATTGATATGTTAAATTACATAATAAAATTTAAAACCCTAAAAATGACGAAAATATAAACATGCATTTATTGAATTAAGTTCATATGAAAATTTATCGATATTATTGTGATGAATGTTGAGAAACATACTTGTTCCACTTGATTTCACTAAACTTTGATTGAAGTTGTTTTTTGCACCAAATCTTCCTCTTCTGTTGTAAAATAGATTTGCACATGTTTATAGAAAGAAATAAAGTTGAAATTGAGTGAAAAGATGTTCAATGTCGTGTTTTTGAAGGTTGATTTTAGTGATTTTTTTTATGATTGTTAGAGACGATGATAGCAGGTTTTATATGTATTTTGTGCGCGTGTTTCATGCAACTAAATTTTAATTTTAATTTTCTAGACGGATATAATATTGTCTCGACGGATATAATAACTACTTATCAGAATCTCTACTGGGGCATCCAGTTAGTTTAGAAAATATCTCATTTCGTTAAAAATAAACTTATTGTGGCCCTACGGGTACTTCGAAGCCCATAAAAATCATGTTTTTATTTTTACAAAATTATGGGTCTGTCAAATATTGTATATTTTTGGATTTTTGGATTATTCATAATTTTTGGGAAATTTTGGCATATATTTTATATTTATTTGAAAATAAAATTTTAAAAATTATTCCCCATAAATTATTAATTATGAGATAATTATTTTTAATAGATAATATAATTAAGTCCCTAATTTAATTTTGATTATTTTTATCTTACTATAAATAATTTTTAGATTTAATAAAATTAAATAAAAATTAGATAAATATAAGAAAAATCAAAGAATTATCCAGAATTTTCCAGAAAAGGGGATTAGGGTTTTTGGAAGCCTGAGAATCAAAGCTGAAGTTCGTAGTAATTATGTGGTCCAAATCATTCTATAGGTAACCAAATCGAAACTTGTGAGCTCTACTTTCATTTTATATCATCATTTTATATGTCAGATTCGTGGTTTTAAAAAGTCAATTTGTAGTAATTTTAATCGATTTGGAGTTTTTTGTTCGATTAATTATTTGAAGTTTTTATGGTTCTAAATGTTTAGATCAATTAATTTCAAGTTGATTTATGTGTGTTTTGAATATAAACGATTATGTTTCGGGGTTGTCGAAACCCGGCGCCGCCATCGAAGTTTCTTGATTTTTCGGCGTCGTGTTTGACCGAGTTTCCTTGTTTATTAACTTCGTATAATTATGTATAGTATTTTAGTTTGAGTTTGGTTAGGTTCTGGACTATGTTTTGGATCGACGTTGTCGGATAAGTGCGAAAGTCGACGGCTTCGTTCGTTTTTTTACCGGAAATGACGAGGTTGAGTTGGTGGTATGTGATTAAGGTTAAGTTGATGTTGTTGTGTCTCTGGTGTTAAAAACAAAGCAAAAATCGATTGAAATTAGGTTCCTTTGGCCTGGAACGTGGTTGCCTGAAAACTGGGGAAGTCGCCTAGGGTGAGCAAAACCGAACCGAAACGGAATAATCGAACCGAACTGGTAAAATTCGGTTCGGTTTGGTTTAAGATTTTTTAAAAATTACGGTTATTTCGGTTTTAACCGAAATAAAATCGGTTCGGGTTGGTTTTTTAAATATATTAGTTCGGTTTTAACCGAATAGTATATATACATATTTTTGTATAATATTTTATATGTAATATAATATATATAAATAGATAGATACAGTTAGTAACGTGGTAGTTTCCGTCACTGTAGATTTAATCTATGTCTTTTCTGACTTGCCAAGGGACCTGAACTTTGTACAACCCAGCAACAATCTGAGATGGAAAGTGTAAGGCCATCTGTTTTTTCTAGGTTTTTCTTTTCTACCTAAGAGATTATTCTTTTAAAGAAATTTGACTTACAAGTCACGAAATAGAATCTTAGCCCAACTGGATCATAGTTTTGTGGGTCGAAGCCTCTTTCACTGTCCTTTCTTTACAATGAAGATAGAATTTTGGCTTCTGTCTTGAATTGTTAATTTGGATTCTCCAGGATAAAATTTTAGAGAAACATAAATTTTTTAAATATTTTGGTTTCACAAATCGAACCAAATAAACCGAAATAATTCGGTTCGATTTTTGGTTCAGTTTATACAGAAGTTCGGTTCGGTTATGAAAAAATCAATAATTCGATTTTCGGTTAATTCAGTTTGGTTCGGTTTCTAACTGAACCGACATAATGCTCGGTCCTAAAATCGCCGGACTTTTCAGATCGGCCGGCGATTCATGGCAACCCCGAATGTTCATGGCAACCCGATTCCAGACCCGGTTTTCAACCCGGTTTCGATCCTTCAAACCCTAATTCCATTTTCATAAAACTATTTCTGGATATTGTTTATAAAATAAATTCAAAAAAATCAGTTTATTTATTTAAATAAATGGATTAATTAATTTAATTAATTAATTGATTTATTTAATAAATAAATCTGAATTATTTTAAATTATTTTCGAAAAACCAGAATTCTATATTTATTTATTTGTATAAATTGACTAATTATTTTAGTAATTAATCAGTTTGTTTAAATAATAATTTAATTCACCTTTATTTAATTTCCAAAAAATGGGGAAAAATATTTTAAATTTTATTTTTTTCTTAAATAATTATTTAAAAATAGGATTAATGATTGATTAATTTGAATAATCAATTATTTTGAATAATAATTTGATTATTCTATTTAATTAAATATTAATCAAACCTTTTATTCATTTTGAATGAAACGAATGTTTCTAAAAATAGAATAATGATCAGTTTCCGATAAAAATTATTTTAAATCTCAATTTCTTTCGAAAATAGGTCGATTTTTTTTACTTATTTATTTTAGATCCAAATTATTTTTGAAATATAGATTAAATAATTTTTAAAATTATTATACGACTCAAATATTTTGTAAAAATGCTGATAATGATTTGATTTCGAGTTAAAAAATATTTTACGAATCTATGTGATGACTTGGCTTATGTGCTATGTGATTTATGTGCTAGTCGGAGTCCTAATTGTTATCTTTAATTGTTTTGTGAGTTTATTTGATATCGTACAAGTAGACGATAGGGTTTAGACGAGTAATTTATTGTACAAGTTATTATACAAATTATTTTACAAACCGATTAGATAGTATCTTTTATTTATAGATACGAGTCGAGCGAGGCGATACGAGTCAGGGTTAACTAAAAGTAATAGAGTTTGTTCTTATCACATACCACACAAGTTTTCTCCCCTATTCTAATTTCAGAATAGTGAATTTTTTTACTTATCATTACATTAGATCATGATTATGCTAGTACACATATCCCTTGATCTTTCATTATGATAGTTTATTGATACCGTGAGCGTATGACCTTTGTTCTGGGTTATTACAACTCAAATATCTTTCTTTTGATAAAGTTTCTTACGATATTTTTTGATATTCTAGATAAGTTGAACGCGCCCTTTCATATCCCATTTTCTCACGCATGTTTATATCTAGAACATAATTGTGATATTGGGATAACATCTAAGCATACTGATGTTCCAGATGCTTACCTATATGGGCATGGGTACCCTATATGGTGGTGGGTCTATGTGGACGGGTATATGTCTGTAATGTATCCCGACTGATCAGTGGGTTATAGTATATATGTTGGTTCTTGTATCCATTCTAGTTTATTATTGATCGTCGTTAGCGATATTCCCTTTTAATTGTTAAAGTAAACAATTATCAGTTGAGATTGCTGTATTGATTCTTTATCAGATTATCTTTGTAATATCTCATAATTTTAGAATTATATTAATAATTGAATAATAGAAAAAAGTATTAAAATTAGACAATGATTATGATTTAAAATTAAATTAGATTATGGGCTTAAAATTTGGATCAGACCTTAATATGGATAACTTGTAACGGAAATATGGTTTTGTATCGTTATAAATATATCTTATTCGTCTTTCTTGTTTTTAATATCAAAATTCGTAGGTCTTTTTCCCACATAAATCAGCAATCTTGTAAAATTTGTAAAAAAATCATCGTAAGTCGGAATGTTAGATATATTTGATAATGTCATGGCTAATATGATTTATGTTTAATTTTCAGATCTTACTTAACAGGACAAATCAGTACTTAACTGGGAATCAGTACTTATACTGGAAGTCAGGACTTAAGGATATCAGTACTTATATTATCAGGAGATAATCATCAGAAGTTGGATATCAGAACTTAAGTGCTGAAGGACAATCAGATAAGGATAGTAGCTGATTAAAGGAAAGAAGATCGAGATAAACATAAGAAGAGATATGCATGAAGAAGGAGTTCCGTGAAGAATGGAATACTTGGAAGAAAAGATATCTGATTGATATATTTTAGGAAGCAGAATTATATTCAATATCAATTAGCGATTATCTTGTAACTGTGTAATATGTAAACACAAACATAGGGTTTACACTATAAGTGTTATTATATTAGAGAAGATTATTCATTGTAACCCTAGCAGCTCTCGTGATATTTGTTCTTCACTGAGAGGTAACAGTTCCATACTGTAACAGAGTTTATTGTTTCAATAAAGTTTGTTTTCTGTTACTTAAGATATTAAAGTTCGATTTGATTGTATTTTACACTGTATTCACCCCCTCTACAGTGTGTGTGACCTAACAAGTGGTATCAGAGCTTTTTTGTTAACACACATACAGTTAAAGATCCAAACACAATCATGTCTAACACAGAAACTCCAACTAAGCCTACCAAAACTGAAGAACCTCCAAAGACACAAATCCAAAGTCGGTATGAAACCATCAGAGTTCCCATACTGAGACCATCTGAATATGCCATATGGAAGGTGAGGATGACCATATTTCTGGAAGCTACAGATCCAGAATATCTTGATAGAATCAAGGAAGGGCCTCACAAACCAACCAAGCTCGCTGTTGCAGTTGCAGGTGAGGCAGCAAAGACTGTACCAAAGGAAAAGAGTGATTATACTGTTGAAGATATCACATCAATTGCTAAGGATGCTAAGGTACGACACTTACTGCATAGTGCCATTGATAATGTAATGTCAAACAGGGTAATTAACTGCAAGACTGCTAAGGAGATATGGGATGCTCTGGAAACAAGGTGTCAGGGAACTGATACAATTAAGAAGAACATGAAGACAATACTCACTCAAGAGTATGAACACTTTGACTCAAAGGCTAATGAATCATTGACTGATTTATATGATAGATTTGTCAAACTCTTGAATGATCTGTCACTGGTTAATAAGGAGTATGATCTTGAAGATTTAAACCTTAAATTTCTGTTAGCTCTTCCTGAATGTTGGGATTTGAAGGCAACAACAATAAGAGACAATTACAATCTTGATGAAACAACTCTTGATGAAATTTATGGAATGCTCAAGTCTCATGAACTTGAGATGGAACAAAGAAGCAAGAGGAAAGGAGGAAAGTCAAGGACAGTTGCTCTTAAGGCTGAAGAAGAATCGCCCAAGGCAGCTACCTCAAGGAAAGACAAGGGTAAAGCTCTGTTCACAAAGTCTGAAACTGAGTCATCAAGTTCTGAAAGTGATGATGACTCAGATTCTGAAAGCTTGCCTGAGACTGATGCTGATGAGGAGATGATGAAGCTGTGTGCTCTTATGGTGAAAGGGATCACAAAGATTGCATACAGGAAGTTCAGGAAGGGAAAGAAGTTTTCCAGGAAAGGCATAAGTTCTGATAAGAAGAATTTCAGAAGATCTGAAGGCAGAGGAGGAAAGTCTGATAGAGGAGATTATACCAATGTCAAATGCTATAACTGTGGTGAGAAAGGCCACATATCTCCTGATTGCAAGAAGGTAAAGGGTGACAAAGGCAAGGCTCTTGTTACAAAGCAGAAAAGCTGGACAGACACCTCAGACTCTGAAAGTGAGGAGAACTATGCGTTGATGGCAAATGCTGATAAAGAAAGTGCTGAGAGCAGTTCTGAAGCTGCTGAAACAAAGGTACCTCAGACTACTTATGCTTTTCATACTGATGATATTAATGAGTTGAGAAGATATCGTAAAACCATGTTTGTTAGTTATAGAGATCAAACTTTAACATGTGAAAGATTAACTTCTGAAAATCTTGCTTTTAAGAAAAGAAATGATTTCTTAGAAAAAGAGTTAATTATGTTCCATCAAACTCAGAAGGATAGAGATGATGCTTTTTATGTTAGGGATGAAGTGCTAAAAATGAATGAATCTCTAAAAACTGAGTTAGAAAAGGAAAGAGAGATAATCAGGACTTGGACTAACTCTGGCAGAACAACTCAAAATTTGCTAAGTAGTGAAAATTGGAAAGAGGGCTTAGGTTTTGGAGAGGATAAGAATGATAAAGGAACTGTAGAAATTAAGCCTGTTGTTAAGCAAAAGCCAAAGTTAAAACCTGTTAAGTTTGTAACTGTAAAGTCTGATAATGATAAATCAGAAGTTAGAGAGGGATTAACTTCTGACAAACTAAATCAAGAAAAGACAGTTGAAGTAAACATAGGCTTAATGACTAAGAAGCAGCTTAAGCATAAGCTGAAAGATGTTAAGAATGTAAACAAGGTAAAATCACCTAGGAAAAATAGGAATGGAAAGGAAGGTGTGAATAAAAGCAATGATTATAAACCTGTTCCTGATGCTCCTAGGAAAACATGTCATAACTGTGGAAGTTCTAACCATCTGGCTTCTTTTTGCAGGAAGAATAAGAACATTAACTCCTTACCTTCAAAATCAGGAGTTAAGAGTCAGTCTGTTAGATATAAACCACAGAATCCTTGTTTTCATTGTGGTAGTTTATGGCATTCCATTTATACTTGTAAGGAATATCATAGCGTGTACTATGATTATTATCAATTAAAACCTTTTTTGAAGAAAGTTTCCATTGTTCCTTCTAGTGTAAATTCTGATTCAAAGTCTGATAGTGTAAGTTCTGATAAGAAAAATGTTAACATAAACTCTGATGCTAAATTCGCTGCAAATGTTAACAAACTTGATAAGGCCAAAGGATCCAAGCAAGTCCGGGTCCTTAAAACTAATCATTAGTGGTCTTTGTGATTGCAGGGCAACAGGAAAAATATTCTAGTTCTGGACAGTGGATGTTCAGGACATATGACTGGAAATAAAGCCCTGCTATCAGACTTTGTGGAGAAAGCTGGCCCAAGTGTTTCTTATGGAGATGACAACATTGGAAAAACATTGGGATATGGCAATATCAATCTTGGGAATGTCATCATTAAAGAAGTAGCTCTGGTCTCAGGACTTAAACACAATCTGCTGAGTATAAGTCAAATCTGTGACAGAGGTTATCATGTTGATTTCTTTGAAGAACACTGTGAAGTTGTGAGTAAATCTAAAGGCAAAGTTGTTCTAAAAGGATACAGGCGTGGTAACATTTATGAAGCTAAGCTTTCAACAAGTACTGATGGTTCTGCAATCTGTCTGATGAGTAGAGCATCAATTGAAGAAAGCTGGAATTGGCACAAGAAACTCTCTCATTTAAATTTCAACAATATAAATGAGCTGGTCAAGAAAGATCTTGTGAGAGGACTGCCAAAGTCAGTATTTGCTCCTGATGGCCTTTGTGATTCTTGTCAGAAGGCCAAATGAAGAAAATCTTCATTCAAGAGCAAGACTGAATCATCAATTCTTGAGCCTTATCATCTACTACATGTTGATCTATTTGGTCCAGTAAATGTCATGTCTATTGCAAAGAAGAAATATGCATTGGTCATAGTGGATGAGTTCACTAGATACACATGGGTGTATTTCTTGCACACAAAAAGTGAAACTGCATCTATCTTGATTGATCATGTCAAACATCTGGATAAATTGGTCAAAGATTCTGTGAAAATAATAAGGAGTGATAATGGCACTGAGTTCAAGAATTTGATATTGGAAGAGTTCTGCAAAAACCATGGAATTAAGCAGGAATTTTCTGCTCCTGGAACTCCACAGCAAAATGGAGTTGTTGAAAGGAAGAATAGAACTCTCATTGAAGCTGCACGTACAATGCTTGAAGAAGCAAAGCTTCCAACCTATTTCTGGGCTGAAGCTGTGCAGACTGCTTGTTTTACTCAAAATGCAACACTCATTAACAAGCAAGGAAAAACACCATATGAGATGGTGAAGAAAAAAAAGCCAAATCTGAAGTACTTTCATGTATTTGGATGCAAGTGTTTTGTTCTCAAGACTCATCCTGAACAGCTATCCAAGTTTGATCTAAAAGCTGATGAAGGAATTTTTGTTGGATATCCACTTTCCACAAAAGCCTTCAGAGTCTATAATTTGAGAACAAAAGTGGTCATGGAATCTATCAATGTCTCTTTTGATGACAAGAAGAGTACTGGTCTTGAAGATTTTATTGATCATGATCAGCTGAGATTTGAAAATGAAGACTCAAATTCTGATACTGAAAATCCTGACAGTCTAAGTCCTGATACTATAAACTCTGATGGATTAAACTCTGATGTTATTGAAACTATGGTGACTATGCCAAAGGAAGATGCACCTATGCAGGGGGAGCATACTCAAGATTATACCACATCTCAAGAAACATCAGAACATACATCTGGCTCTTCAAGTTCTGATTCGTCAAGTTCTGATAAGCCAAGTTTTGATAGTGCTGAAAATCTAAATTCTGAAGAATCCAACTCAGAGAACATAGTTTCAGGGGGAGCATCAGAAAATGAAAATGAAGAAAGCATGGATCATGGGGGAGCATCCAGTTCTAGAGAAAACCTTCCATCTGCAAGGAAGTGGATAAAATAACATACACCTGATTTGATAATGGGAAATCCTGATGCAGGTGTCAGAACTAGAACAAGTACTTCAAACGAATGTCTTTACAATTCTTTTCTCTCTCAGACTGAGCCAAAGAAAGTGGAAGAAGCTCTTCAAGATGCTGATTGGGTGCAAGCAATGCAGGAAGAGTTAAATGAATTTGAAAGAAACAAAGTCTGGACCCTAGTGCCAAGACCAAAGAATAGATCTGTTGTTGGTACAAAGTGGGTATTCAGAAACAAAACTGACAGTGATGGCATAATTACAAGGAATAAGGCAAGGCTGGTTGCAAAAAGATATTCTCAACAGGAGGGAATTGATTATGATGAAACATTTGCACCAGTTGCTAGGTTAGAAGCCATAAGGATATTTTTGGCTTATGCTGCTCAAAAAAAGTTTACTGTCTTTCAAATGGATGTGAAAAGTGCTTTTCTCAATGGAGAATTAGAGGAGGAAGTATATGTTGAACAACCTCCAGGCTTTGTAGATTCCAAACATCCAGATTATGTATACAGGCTTGATAAAGCACTTTATGGACTTAAGCAAGCTCCTAGAGCATGGTATGAGACTTTAGCTCAATTTCTTCTGGAAAGTGGATTCAACAGAGGAACAATAGATAAAACACTGTTCTACCTCAACCATGGACAGGACTTACTTATGGTCCAGATTTATGTTGATGATATAATTTTTGGGTCTACAAATGACAGACTTTGCAAGAAGTTTGCCAAACTGATGTAGTCAAGGTATCAGATAAGTATGATGGGGGAACTTAGCTATTTTCTGGGCCTTCAAGTCAAGCAGAATGAAGAAGGCACTTTTATTTGTCAAACTAAGTACACCAGAAACTTGCTGAAGAAATTTGGAATGCAATATTGTTCAAGTGCATCCACTCCCATGGCCACTGCAACAAAACTGGATAAGGATACTGGTAAATCAGTAGATGTTACTGATTACAGAGGTATGATTGGCTCTCTACTCTATCTAACTTCTAGTAGACCTGATATCATGTATGCTACCTGTCTTTGTGCAAGATTTCAAGCAGATCCAAGAGAACTTCACTTAACAGCTGTGAAAAGAATTTTCAAGTATCTTAAAGGAACAGCTGATCTGGGATTGTGGTATCCTAGAGAATCAGATTTTAAACTAATAGGTTACTCAGATGCAGATTTTGCAGGTTGCAAAATTGACAGGAAAAGCACAAGTGGAAGCTGCCAATTTCTTGGAGGCAGATTGGTTTCTTGGTTCAGCAAGAAACAAAAGTCAATTTCCACATCAACTGCAGAAGCAGAGTATATTGCTGCAGGAAGCTGTTGTGCACGGATTCTTTGGATGAAGAATCAGTTACTGGATTATGGGTTAACATATTTCAAAATCCCTATTTACTGTGATAATCAAAGTGCTATTGCTATGACAGGTAATCCAGTTCAACACTCTATGATAAAGCACATCAGCATCAGGTATCACTTCATTAGGGAACATGTGGATGAAGGTACAGTGGAATTGCACTTTGTTCCAACAGATCAACAACTAGCAGATATCTTCACAAAACCATTGTGTGAAGCCACTTTTACAAGATTGGTAAATGAACTTGGAATGGTTTCAGGTTCTTTCTCTAAATCTGCTTAGTTTTGTTCTGTTATATCAGACTTTATGATCAGTATTTACAGAATTTAATCTCTTTGTGTATTTTGTGCTTAATTGACAAATGTGTTTAAGTACTGACTGTTGTCTGATATATGTTTCTAAACTCTGATAAGTGATATGTCTGTTTAAGTAACTATTCAATCCTATGAGGATAACTGTGCTAGATGCTGACCTAGTAGTCTTCAATAAACAAAGGATCCCATATAAGAAGTAATTATTTATGTGGAAATCTATTGACACAAGCAAATTCTGATAATTGAGCTTAGTTGAGTTTACTTTGTCTATCTTATTACTAAGTCACAAATTAGAATAATGCTACTCATCTGTTAAGTTCTGATACTAGTAAATCTGCTGAATGCAATAAGTGCTGATAAACCTCACTTATCAAAAGAAAAAGCAAAAGGATCAAAGAATAAAACCAGGTACTCCTTTGAGATCTAGAGTAAAAATGTGGAAGGGACGACCCAAGTGCATTGCTGGTATTAAGTAATATGCATCAGAAAAGCAACTAAAATATTTTCTTGGTGACTTTTCACACTCTATGATTACTGGAGAAATACTCTGATAATAGCATAAATTCTGATAAGCAGTCATGACTCACTTACACTGAGAAGCCACTGTGAAATGGACTTTAAAAAGATGCATAAAATTAGCACAAAATAGTTGAGGTGGACTCAAGCATGAACTCATTCATCAGTAGGTTTCAGGATAATGACAGCTCTTTAGTAAAGTTTTAGTTATGCCTTATTTCTAAGATGTACTGAAGTGAATCAGACTTTACTCTTTGTCTGATATTTAGCTTAATGCACACACTAATCACTCCATATGAATGATGAAAGTTATTGTGGTGATCTATGTTATTTTAGATGAACAGTCATTGTGTTTCTTTGCACAAATTCTGAGGACAAGTTCTGATTACATATTCTGATGATTAAGTTCTGAAGAATATAAATCAGAATTTGTGTGAGGACTTCCTAAGATAGGCATTCCTTTTTCGAGTTAAGAAATTATGTTCAGATGACTGTTAAGTTCTGATATAAGTCTAAGTTCTGATATTACAGTCTAATTCTTTACTTGACTTATCTGTGGATAAAATTTAATAACAGTCTCGGTTCAAACTAAAATATGTGAAGTGGAAGATTAATAGTCACTATGGTTAGGGTTAGTGATATTCGTACTTGAACAGTCAACTTTTATTTGCTTCTTGTGCGCATTAAACCATGTTTTCTCTTTCCAATGAATGTTTTTCTTTTTCCAAGTCTGGGGAGACGAGGTAGAATTAATTCTACCTGTCAACATTAAATTTCTTTGCGTCTCCTGGCATTCTCCTGCCTATATAAGCAACCACTTCACATCAGCCTTCCCATCAAATCTTTTCTCACAAACTTACCTTCATACTTTTTCTATCAAAAACACCATGGTCCGATACAACATGTTTTTGAACTACGAAACCTTCAATATGGAGCTAAGCTGTGCCGATTGGTGGCAGGAATGGCACGTCACTTCCATTCCTGATGAGATATGGGACTCTGTCCTACAGGAGGTACTCACCCACCTCCTGTTCTTCTATATGGATTACCATCGCCATCTGGAGCGATTGGAGGAGGAAAGGATGGAAGCTCTCCGCCAGCAAGAGTGAATCATTCGACTCGCCATTCTGTTTGTCGAGAGTAGGAAGAAGAAATGATTTATTTTCTTCTTCCTGTTTTTCTTCATCATCAGCCTTGCCATGCTTCTTGAGCTAGGACTAAGGCTGTTGATGTTAGGTTTAGCAGCTTAGGGAAATCTTGTATAAATTCTGATGTACTTTCAATTTCATGAATGTATTCTCTTGATATATTAATGAAATTTGTTTTTGTTTCAAGATTTTGTCTCTGAGATATTTTGTAATGCATTGATAAATCCTGATAAATATTCATATTCGGATGACCATATAAATTCTAAGTTCTGATTTTACTTTATCAGTACTTACTCATCTAATTTATTTTGGTCATTTTCACTTGATTTATTTTCAGAATATTAATGTTGCAGTGAAAAATAATTAAATAAGTGGGAACGGTTTCAATTTTGAATTAAAACTGTTTCACCTTGATTAATGGAATATCTGGGTAAGTGGAACGGTTTTTCCTTGAAAAACTGCAAGTGGGTAAGTAATGATTACTGTTTTCTCGAGCCCAGTAACTATCCGTTATTACTGCATGTCTGACAGGTGTCCAACGGTTACATTTAATAAAAAAGAAAAAGAAAAAAAAGGAGTATAAGTAAGACAGAGAGAAGATTTTTTAATCTCTTATTTCCTTTCATACTTTTTTCTCTACTTGCTTTTACTCTCTTTCTTCTTCTCACGTTGGTTTTTCATACAGACATTTTCTCAAACACCTAACAGGCACTCTTAAATGTCAATTTTTCACATGGCACCTAAGGATTTAATCATTGATGGAGCTAAGTTTGTTCCAAATAACTATGCTGCAATTCTTGATCATGCTGAAGCTCCATCTGAATTGCATTTTGTGCAAGATCTTCTTGCACATAGTGAGATTGGGTATGCATTGACCCAGCCTTCAGTCTTTTCGAGCCAACAAGTTCTGACATTTTGGCGGACTGGGCACTTTGATAATGGTGGTACACATGACACTCCCAGTATTGTTTTCGAAGTGGGTGATTCTTCATATGCAGTCACTCCTGGTACAATACGCAAGGCTCTACATCTCCCAGAAGGATGTACCTTTTCAATTCCAGAGGAATCAGCTCTTCAGGATTTAATGGCCCATTTGGGGTATGAACAGAGTTTGGCAAAGCTTGGGCAGTTGAAACAGGCTCATATCAGAAGAGAATGGAGCTTCTTCTTCGACTGCATCACTAAAGCTTTTGGGAACAAGTGTTCGAATTTTGATGCTATCTCAATTCTGAGTCAGCACATCGGGTATGCTATTATAAACCAAACTCATTTTGATTTTGCAACTGCTATAATTGGTTTTATTGGGGATAGGATGATAAAGGATATGAATGTTGTTTACTTTGCTAGATTCTGTCAACTTATATATACTTTTTGTACTGATGAACCTCAATTAGTCAGTTCCCCAACTCCACCTTTAAAGTTGCAAAACGTTACTTTAATGACCTGATAAATGCTGACACTAAGAAATCAGTGGTTAGACCTTTACAGATTCGTCAATCTGTAAAACAGATCTTAGTAAATGCTGATCCTGTTACTTATAGATCTGTTTATTCTGATGTCCAACCAACAACAACCTCCCAAACACCACAACAACCATCAGCACCTACCACCCATTCTACTCAACCAACCCTCAGGCAATATATCAAATCCTATCTCTCCACTTCACAGACAGTTCAACCCTCAACCTCAGTACCTACTGTGAAGCCTTCATCTTCCAAGCCAAAGAGGACAAAGACTGTTCCTCAAACACCTCAAAAGAGAAGGAGGATTGCCTTGAGAGATGAATCTGATACTGAGGACCAGGTTCCTTCTTCAGAACCTGTTATTGATGAAGCTGAGAAAGAGACTTCTCAGAAGGATTCTGGAATTGGGGGATCTAGGCTTCTCAAGAGGCTTAGAAGAATGACAGTTCCTGAAACTCCCAAGGAATCCAAATCTACAAAGAGATATAAGAAACAGAGGGCAAATAGGCCAGTTTCAGATGATGAAGAGGAAGCAGTTAAGGAAGGGGATCAGGAATCTCTGATCTCACAAGAAAAGGAATTTGCTAAAGTCACTTCTTCTCCATCAACTCCATCTCAGGAAGCTGTTTCTGAAAAGGCCAACACACCATCTGTATCTCCTGTTGATCCAGGCACAAGTGCTGATATTGATGTTCAAAACTTGGTTATGCCTGAAGTAATTTTCCTAGAAGCTCCAACAGCAAATAATCTATCGACAACACCTGTTACTGATGCTGTTCAAACTCCAGAGTTATCTACTACACCTTCTCTGCATCTAAATGCTGATGATCAAAATATAGGTGAGCATCAGGATATGGCTGTTGATCAGACCTTTGAACTAGATCAGCAATTAGAGGATGCTGAAGCCTCCATTGCTACTCACACTGTTGTCTTATCCGAAGATACTGATTCTGTAAGTTCTGATGCTGCAAATGCAGGAGATACTGGTGATGCTGCTCCAAATGCAGATGCTGATGCAGCAGGTCCTTCAGGACATGCTCCTCAACAAACTATTCTTAAGTCTGAACTTGTTAAGAAGTTTGTTGCCAGAGAAGCACCAGTACCTTGGAGTGAAACTCCTGCAGGACATGAGTGGACTAAGGAGTGGAACTCAGTTTCCTGTGTTCCAACTGAAAAGCATCTTGCTGAGCACTTGACTAAAGCTGATGAAATGTTAAATTCTGATGATTTCAAAACCCAGCTTAGAGTCACTGCATTGAGTACTAAACATCTACAAGGTCTTCATTCAACTACTCATGCAGAGCTACACAAGATTCAGGAAGAATTCATCAAACAGGAACAAATTCAAAAGATTGATAAGAAAAAGTTCTTCCAACCTACCTTTGACAGGATTGCTTATATTGAGAAGACTCAAGAGAAAAAACAAGCTCAGCTTAATGATATTCTGACAAATCAAGCTTCTCAGCAATCTCAACTTACTGAGATCCAAGCCTCAGTGGAATTGCTTGTCTCTCTTCTACTTCCTGCTGATGCCAAAAAGGGGGAGAAAGTAATTAAGTCCAAATACAAGACTGACAAGACACTGAAAGGGAAGGATAATGAAAAGGATGATCAAGGACGCTCTGGAATGGGTAGAGGTCATAGTCAAGGTAGAGGTTTCACATCAAGAAAAGCTGAAATCACAAGTCACAGGACAAGTTCTGATACTGGGAAAATAATAAGTTTTGCTACTGGTAAAAGGATAAGTTCTGATGAACTTTTAGATCTTGATGAGGAAATGTCAAGACGGTTATTTCTTCAGGAAAATCCAGGAATGGACTTGGAGAGTTTAATGGAGGAAGAAGCTAGACTTAAATAAGAGAAAGTCACATCTAAATCTGAAGCTTCTGGTAAAAAGCCACTTCCAAAACTCAAAGGCATTGTGATAAAAGAAAGGACAAATGCTGGAGCAACATTGGCTAAATCATAACCGCAGATAGATCCAAGATCCAAGGGTAAAGAAAAGGTTGGTGAACCTATCAAGGTTTATGTGCCTCCTGAGGATGAAGAAATTACTGATGAAAAGGATGATCTTGCTCTGACTTCAAGAAAAGTTCTTAAAACAACCTCTGACATGGCTCAAGTTGTTCAGAGTCAAGATAAAGTAAGTTCTGATATTTCAAAGAAGCAAGTAACCTCTGACACAGCTCAAGTTAACTTGATATCAAAAGTTAGACCAAAGACACTCCTACCAGGATTCACTAAAGCAAAACAGACTCAACCTTTGAAGACTGCTGCAAGTAGTTTTGAAGCAAGAGTAGTTACTGGAAAGGAAGCAAGAGATAAAACTGGATTGGGAAGTGCTGATGAAAGAAGAATACAGAACAATACCAATGATCCAACTTCCTTGAGTGAACCAGGTATTGGAGCAACTCCTGAGAGATTGAATCAACTAGAATATGTACAAATGGTTTACCATACCTACTTGAAAGAATACATCTTGTTGTACTTCATGACAGATGGTAGGGTTTATCATATAAGGCAAAATACCATTCCATTGAAGTATTTTGAAGAACTGGAGCATGTATTATTCTTACTTCAAGTGGATGACAGATTGACATGAACTGCTGCAAACTATTTGAAGGATTAGATTCAGAGACAGAAAAGGCTTTATTCTGTTAAGTCTGACAGCACATATGTTCCAAAGTACAGAGATCACAAGGATGATATAGTTGAAATGAAGCCCAACACTGCTAAAATTATAACTACCTTTCTAGGTTACAGGGCTGTGGAATTCAATCTTGAGTCTGATAAAGCTTATTTGATCAGACTGGATCAGGATATAAGAAAAGCAAAGATTAAAGATCTCAGGGCTGCAATCTTTCAAATCGGTAAAGATACTGCAGAGCTTAAAGATGCTAAAAGGAGGATGATTGATGAACTTAGATATGTTGAAAGATGTTTGTTGAAGAACTATCTCAGAACAACTCCTGACATCAGAGAGATCAGAAGATGAAGCCAAGTCGAAGATCTACAACTGCTTAAATTCTGATATTTGTACAGACTGAAGTTGTTATTAGAAGTTAAATATTGGTAAAGCTTTAAGGACTGTAAGTTGTAGCTATCGAGTCTAATTCTCATGCATTTGTACTTAATGTTTTTGACATCATCAAATATCTGTTAAACTTGTATATTATGCTAATTTACAAGTTGGGGGAGATTGTTAGATATATTTGATAATGTCATGGCTAATATGATTTATGTTTAGTTTTCAGATCTTACTTAACAGGACAAATCAGTACTTAACTGGGAATCAGTACTTATACTGGAAGTCAGGACTTAAGGATATCAGTACTTATATTATCAGGAGATAATCATCAGAAGTTGGATATCAGAACTTAAGTGCTGAAGGACAATCAGATAAGGATAGTAGCTGATTAAAGGAAAGAAGATCGAGATAAACATAAGAAGAGATATGCATGAAGAAGGAGTTCCGTGAAGAATGGAATACTTGGAAGAAAAGATATTTGATTGATATATTTTAGGAAGCAGAATTATATTCCATATCAATTAGCGATTATCTTGTAACTGTGTAATATATAAACACAGACATAGGGTTTACACTATAAGTGTTATTATATTAGAGAAGATTATTCATTATAACCCTAGCAGCTCTCATGATATTTGTTCTTCACTGAGAGGTAACAGTTCCGTACTGTAATAGAGTTTATTGTTTCAATAAAGTTTGTTTTCTGTTACTTAAGATATTAAAGTTCAATTTGATTGTATTTTACACTGTATTCACCCCCTCTACAGTGTGTGTGACCTAACACGGAATTTGTTGATTCTGGACTTTTCCAAGAGGTCGTTTTTATTCTCCACAACTTTCGTGTTTCGTGTTTTCCAAGAAAACGTCGTTTAGAGGGTCAAAAAGTGCAAATAAGGATCTGATCAGAATTGGAATCATGGAGAAAATCAAGATTTTAGATGTATCGTGTTTGATGGGTTGTTAATGATTGAATATATATTTTGGTGTGAATTATCTGTTTGTGTGATTGAAGCAAGTAACTTTTCGTTGCTCCATATTACTGATTTGCTTACGTGTTATGTAAGTGATTATTCGTTGCTCCATATATTTTGAAACATGAATTATTTCTTTGATTACGTAAGTGAATCTCTATCGCTCTGTATATATTGTATAACGTGCATTATTATGTGTGATTAGATGTTCTTGGATATTTGTTTAGTTATTATAAGTATGATATGGATATGTGATTAATAAGATAAAAAATTATCGAAAATCTCCAGTCTTAGTCATGTATAAGAATAAGATTTCGATCACTGGATAGTGTGATACGTAGAAGTTAGAACTAATCGATACCTTGTCAAGATTCAGTTTCACTTGACGAGGGACGTAAACTAGCCCCCCATCGAATAAGAATTAGAACCCGATCACTTGGGAAGTGTGGCATAAAGAATAAGATGTCGGTCACTGGCAAAGTATAGCATAAGGTGTGATTTAGGACTGTGGGACTAAAGATAAGAATTTGTTATTAATATTTATTGATTGATTATTAATTTTGATTATATGGATTATAGAATGTGTCGTGTGCTTCGCTTTGATAATGTTTATTAATTATATCGTGTGCATTTTTGTTCAACTTGCTATCAAATATATGTATGACTTTGTGCGATCTGTGTTATGTGCCAAGCATGTTTAAATTATATTTTTGAAAAACTTAAAAATATTATTTTGAGTTTGTTAGATGGTAGTTGCTTGTTGGGCTTCGTCGCTCATCCTTTTAATATTACAGGTTTCGACTAAGATTCAAGTTGGATAGCATTGGAGTTTGAGGACCTAAGTTTTGAGTAGATTTACTTTTGGACTTCCGTTAACTGCGTGTTTGTAATAATCACCTTTATAATAGAATTTTGGTTTAATAATTGGATTTTGTATTAGTTTTGATTTAGAATTCATAGTCCAGAAGTGCGGGTTATACAGTTGGTATCAAGAGCAGGCTGTTCTTCGAAGTGTATTAGGTATGGGACAAGTACATTCCCTAGAATGCGTTTCTAAGGACCATAGTTTTTAGTTTGACCTATAGAAATAATGGAGCGTAGACGTATATAGGATTATTGTGAATTTTGGGACCAAATTCTATTTGTTATGGATTGAAAACTAGGGTGTATTAATTGCTGTATTTTTTACTAGGGTTCGTGAGCTTCGAGGCTCGAGTTGACTGCTCTTGTGTCTCTTAACTCGATCTGCCTTAACAAGATGCCTAAGTACCTTGCTGATTACCAAGGATCAAGTCAAAAAATGTAGTTCTGATTTGGTGGGGGTGAGATCCTCTATATATATGTGGAATACCTTGAATTAGATTAGATTTAGGAGACTTGGTAGGCAAGTCTTAGAATTAGAATGGACTTTGGAGTCCAATAATGTAGGATGTTGATTCCTTATCCTACAGGATTACTTGGAGGCCACTCTCCAAGGAATTGTGTCCTTATTTGGTGTTAGATATATTTTTTATGGCGCCCTCCAAACCCGGGTCAGAAGTTTGGGGTCCACACACACACACACATCTTACTTATAACCTGCTTATAACAATAATAAAGATAATAATATGCAGTGACCCTACTTACCAACTACCATGGACCGCAACAGGTTAAAGTATGCACACAAGCCAAACACACACTTATATTACAAACCGTTCAAATCCCCACTATCCAAACTCAGAACTGAGTATTAAACATTATTATAAACTTTTACAAACTTAAATTACTCCAAAAGGTGCCTACTAGCTTAACTCAATCAACCTGAACCCCTAGCTCTCGCGCTGGACTGGGGATCCTTGGTACCAACTGGTTCCTTCTTAACTGGAAAAGAACATAAACAACATCGCACAAATGAGCTAACTAGCTCAGCAAGTCACCATGACAAAACTGAGAATAATGATCTTCGGGTGAAAATGGTTATGATATCAAGTGAACAACGGATTATGATTTAGAATTGGATATTATATTTTCATTTTAAAAACCAAGGTTAGGCTGCTGATCAGTCATGCACTAACCCCGAGCAAAGCACACAACACTGCTTTAACTACTGGATCCAAGTCACACATTGGCCTAACTTGACCATTATATGGTCTGACCACGAATCTGGTCCACAATTTTATAAAAACAATCCAATTCTAACATAATAACAGAATAAACATTAATAAGCAATAAACAAAATCATTAACAACATTGGACGTTCAATAATGAAATGGTTTCAATCTGTATAAGGATCAATATGGCATTTTCAAAGCTTGGATGTTAGGTAATGAAAGAATTGGATAACAAAGGAATCAATATTTCAGGGTTACCAGGAATTGGACTTTCAAATCATAAGGTACAATGGTTTGAGTATATAAGTAATTCGGTTCAGTGTTTGGTATTTAGTTTGTATGTATTTGTGGAGTAGTATCGTATATCTATGGTTCGTATTTGGGTGTACAACAATCAATGGTTTAGAAAGAATAAGGTTTACGGCTCAAGATCAATAACTGGAATCAGGGTTTTGGGTTCAGTACTTCAAAGCACTTGCACTATAAAACAGGTCTATCAATTCACTATATTACATCTTGAGAAAGTTCAGAACACTTGCCTGGTATTAGCATGCTATACTTCTCTAACTTTCAATCACAACCGTCTACTCCTCGACTATCTGTTTCCCTTTCCTATACCTTGCCTCTTCTCCTCATATATTATAAGCATCTATCAATATTCAACTCATACGATTCTATTCGACATATACTTCTATCTACCCTTCGTTTCACCCAAATCCGATTAACGGATTGAAAGTTATACTATAAACAAGTAAACATCGAATATATATACCGACAGTCAACCAACAAGTCACATATAGCACATAACACGTTAGACAATCAATGATATATCATTTATAATGGAGTCTCGGGTCATAAACATGCTTTCGGGTATTTAAAATGATTTTTAAAATATTTTTCGGAATCGAAACGGGTCGTTGGATCAATTTCGGAGTAATAAACAGGGTTCGGCTGGCCAACTCTGGCTTCAAAACAATTTTATAATAATTATCGAGCCTTGAAAACAATTTAAAATATTATTTTAAAGCTCGAAACTATTTTTCAGAATTTTTAAATCATTTTTAAATAATTAAATCTAATTAAATAATTAATTAAAATCAATTAATAATTAATTAAATCAATTAATCAATTAATTTTTGAATTAATTGACCAATTAATCAATTAAATATTAACTGAAATTAATTAACTAATTAATTCAGATTTATTTTTGAATTAAAAATAATTTTTGGAATTAAATAATAATTTTTGGAATGTTCAGAAATTAAAAACGGATTTTTATAAATAAAATAAATAGAAAATATGATTTGTAAATATTTTTAAAACATGAATCCTATTTTTGTAAATTCTGGAAACCTGGGGGACTAAACTTCATCACCTACAAAAGTATAGGGACTAAACTGCAATTTTGCAGTCTAGTCGCCGGAAAATACAGGGATGGCCGGAGAACACGATTCCGACATCCTCACCCCACCATCTGTTCTAGATATAATCTACAGATAACCAGGAACACAACCATGCAATCAAATCACATCAATAATCCCTGTCCTGGCCGGAAAATGGCCAAGAACATCGTCGGTTTCCGGCAAATCGACGAAAACTTCAAAACACAACTCCCTTCGATTCAGACATCCTCTGTTAACGAGCTATATACCAATCGATTGCAAATTTCATAAGGAACACAATCCACTATAATTCAACAGCTAATAACCCCTAAATCAAAAAGCCCCAAATTTCAATTAAAAATATTCATACGGGTTATAAACCCTAATTTCAAAATTCGATGATTAAACTCAATTTTGAACATGTTATTGAACTCCAAATCAGTCATATGACATATGAAAATCATCAGGAAAATAATCTCTACAACATGCAATCATCAAATCATTCAAACAATCATCCGAACAAAAATTCATATTTTTAATAAAAATAATTCGAAAAAAAATAAAAATATAGAAAATAAACCTTGATTTCTGCAGTTCTGAAACTTGAAGAAACTGAAAGAACACCTCAAAACCTCTGTTTTGGTTACTCGAGCGTTCTAATCGGACTTCACTAACACCTTCAATTTGTGGTTTGATTTTCAGAAGATTATATGAATATAAGTATTTTCTCTGGAAAATTATATAATTACTGACTGCAAATGATTTTTGATACGGAATAAAATACGGTAAAGGCTATTTATATTTACGGAAAATTAGTATCCCGTTGGATCATTCCAAATACAAAATGGTACGTTTATTTATAAAAACTAATCCAAACGGTATCGGTTTTCGGGATAAATATCCAAATCAGTACAATTTGTACTGCGGTCTTGGTCTCAACGCCTGGTTACACGTATTACGAGGTGATAATTGTGATAGTTCAATAAAAAGATCCCGTTTATCGAAAATACGAGTTTTATTGATTTACCGAAATGAATAATGTATCGAAAATGTTGCGCCGGGACCCGCGCATGACAAACCGTACGCCGGACCGAAAAAGTTGAAACATGGAAAATGCTCGAAATATTGCAATTAGGTTATGAAGGAGTTTTTAGAAGAGTTTCGGGTTATAAAGACGTAAAAACGGATGACGTCGGTTGGTTCCCGATTTTATAAAATAGTTTTTAAATACTCGGAAAAAGATTTTATAAAATCCATATATTTCCTATAAAATCATAAATCAACATAAAAATAATTAGGAAGATATGACAATTATCTATATTTTATTTTTGACATATAAAAATCAAAATACTCAATTAATATTATTTTTAAACATCCAAACACATTTAACACTTAACAAATAATTCACAGAATAGATACTGAACACATATAATAATTGTCTATTAACAAAAATAATTACACGATATATCCCGGATATTACATCCTTCCCCCCTTAAAAGGATTCTGTCCTTAGAATCTCCTAAGAAAACAAATGAGGGTACTTTTCCTTCATATCACTTTCTAACTCCCAGGTTGACTCCACATCACTCTTACTAACTTTACCACTTTATTTCTTAATACTTTATCTCTTTTCTCTAGAATCTCTATCAGACTCTCTACATATGACAAATCTGCCTGAATCTCTATTGGCTCATATTCTATTACATGCCTGGAGTCTGGATTATACTTCTTAAGCATCGATACGTGAAAAACATTGTGAATGTGCTCCATGTACGGAGGTAACGCCAACTCGTAAGCTATTTTGCCAACGCGCTTTAAAATCTCAAAGGGTTCAACGTATCTTGGGCTCAGTTTTCCTTTCTTTCCAAATCTTGTCAATCCTTTCCATGGTGATACTTTCAGTAATACCAAGCTTCCTTCTTCGAATTCCATATCTTTCCTTGATTGATCTGCATACTTCCTTTGACGGTCTTGTGCTGCTATCAATCTCATATGGATAACTTCAACAACTTCTTTTGTCTGTTGTACTAATTCAGGTATAAGTATTTTGCGTTCTCCTACTTCGTCATAATACACTGGAGATCTGCATTTGCGTTCATAAAGGGCTTCATAGGGTGGCATCCCAATACTGGCGTGATAACTGTTGTTGTAAGCAAATTCTACTAGAGGTAAATGCTCGTCCCAACTCCCTTTGAAATCAATAGCACAAACACGTAACATATCTTCAATTATCTGGATCATTCTTTCACTCTGACCGTCCGTCTGTGGATGGTAAGCTGTACTCATATTCAGTCTTATTCCTAAACATTCTTGAAAACTCTTCCAAAATCTTGAATTAAATCTTGGATCTCGATAAGATACAATAGACATAGGAACTCCATGACGAACTACAATTTCCTTCAGGTACATATGGACTAACTTGTCGAGCGAAAATCTTTCATTTATAGGCAGAAAATGAGCTGACTTGGTAAGTCTATCCACTATAACCCAAATGGCATCATGATTAGCCCTTGTCCTTGGTAATCCAACTATGAAATTCATGGCAATATGTTCCCACTTCCACTCTGGAATCTCCAATGGCTGTAGTAATCCACTTGGTCTTTGATGCTCTGCTTTAACTCTCTGACATGTATAACATCTGCTAACCCACTCCGCAATTTCCCTCTTCATATCTGGCCACCAATAATTTTCCTTTAAATCTCTGTACATTTTGGTACTCCCTGGATGGATTGAATCTCGAATTATGAGCTTCTTGTAAAATTTCATTCTTCAGCTCCGTCACCGGTGGAATCCAAATTCTAGAAGAAAACCTAAGAATACCTTGTTCGTCCTTTTGCGTACACAATTCTTCACCTACCAAACGATTTATATCTTGATCCATTACATCAACCTGACACTTCTTTATCTTCTCTAACAACTCCGGCTGGAAAGTCATACTATACACTTTTGCTTCATCAGGCTTGCAAACTCTAATCTCCAATTCCAGTTTCTGAAATTTCTTATATATCTCTTTGGGTACTGATAACACATTTAACTTTTCCTTCTGACTCAACACGTCTGCTACAACATTCGCTTTACCGGGATGATAATTAATTGTGCAGTCGTAATCCTTGATTAATTCTAACCATCTCCTTTGCCTCATATTAAGCTCCTTCTGTGTGAATATGTACTTCAAGTTTTTGTGATCCGTGTAAATCTCGCACTTTTCTCCATATAGATAATGTCTCCAAATCTTCAAAGCGAAAACTATGGCTGTTAGCTCCAAATCATGAGTAGGGTATTTCTGTTCATGTGGTTTCAATTGCCTTGACGCATACGCAATCACCTTATCGTGCTGCATCAGAACACATCCTAGTCCTTTATGAGAAGCATCGCTATAAATTACGAAATTCCCTTGATCGTCTGGAAGTGACAAAACAGGTGTCGTGATTAATTTTTGCTTCAATTCCTGAAAACTTTCTTCGCATTTGTCGTTCCATATAAACTTTTCATTTTTCCGCGTAAGCTTTGTCAATGGTGTTGCAATCCTTGAGAAATTTTGAACGAATCGACGATAATATCCCACTAATCCCAAGAAACTTCTTAGCTCGGTGGGTGTTCTCGGTCTTTCCCAATTTGTAATTGCCTCAATCTTTGTTGGATCCACTTTGATCCCTTCATTATTGACGTTTGACTATGTGTCCTAAGAACTGAACTTCCTGTAGCCAAAACTCACACTTCGAGAATTTAGCATATAACTTCTTTTTCCTTAAAACCTCCAAAGCTGTTCTCAAACGTGCTGCATGATCCTCTTCCGTCTTTGAATAAATCAAAATGTCGTCTATAAACACAATAACAAACTTGTCCAAGTATTCCTTGAAAATTCTGTTCATCAGGTCCATAAACGCTGTCGAGACATTGGTCAATCCAAAAGACATCACTAAAAATTCATAATGTCCATACCTTGTTTTGAAAGCTGTCTTTGGTATATCTTCTGGTTTGATCTTCAGTTGATGATATCTCGATCTTAAGTCAATCCTGGAGAAGTACTTGGCTCCCTTCAATTGGTCAAACAAATCATCAATTCTGGGTAACGGATACTTGTTCTTGATTGTAAGCTTGTTGAGCTCCCTGTAGTCGATGCACAGTCTCATGCTTCCATCCTTCTTTTTGACAAATAGTACCGGTGCACCCCACGGGGATACACTAGGTCTGATTACTCCTTTCTCTAACAACTCTTGCAATTGCTTTGCTAGTTCTTTCATCTCAACGGGCGCCATTCCGTACGGGGCCTTGAATACTGGTTATGTTCCAGGTGCTAAATCGATCGCAAATTCAATTTCTCTGTCTGGAGGAAGTCCTGGTAACTCACCAGCAAACACGTCTGGAAATTCATTGACGACTGGAATATCTTCAAGTTTTGCTGGCTCCTGACTTTTGTCAATCACATATGCAACACCCCTTCTTAAATTTAGAAGGGAGATATTACTTAAAATCCAAAAACCTGCAAAAAGAGCACTAATATATTTCTAACAATAATTTAACAGTCTAAAATCTCCAAAATAATATTAAATCTCCGAAATGTCTAAACCAATAATATAAATGTTGAAATCTCTAATAAGAAATTAAGTCTAAATAATGATAGAAGTCTGAAATCCTAAGAACGAAATAAAGGGAAACTCTCCATCACACAGTCCCAGATCCTCCTAAGCACCTGCCAGAAAAAGAATACGGCATGAGCCAAATGCCCAGTACGGATTTGAAATTACAATTTATAAAACAAGAGATCAGATATAAATAATCAGCAATTTATAATAAAACAACAATTTTAAAAATAAGTAAGGCTGAAACAACGAGGGGTTAGGATATTTCATACCGAGATCAGAACAGATACAAATACACACATCATAGGGTACCTAATGTGTGCAACAGAATGGATAACGTGTATAGCATATACAACGTCACCATAAATCAAATCACAAATCAAACTTTGGGTGCACCCACGTATCCTGAACAAATATCAAATGCGCAAAAGCTCCTCCCAAGAGCTAACAGAAGGATACGCCGTGACCAATCACACTGTCACGGAAATGTCATGTCACTGGTGCTGCAATGACATGGCTGTAGTACCCCTACAGATGGTTAACTCGGTATACCCTAAATCACTAAGGGTTCAAAATAAAATATTCTCGCAAAATTTAAAATCACCTGATACAAGTAATTCAGATTTCCAAAACAAAGGGTGTCATAAATAATTTTTGAAAATCGCATAAACAGATATCTAAAATTTTCCAAATCAAATTTTAAAATAATTTTCGGAAGTCAAAATGATCAGATAATATTAACGGAGCAAATAAAATATGGAATTGAGTGAATCAGAGATATTCAATTCTAAGATGAGTAGCGCTGAATAAAAAGGGGATAAAATCCGTACCTCAGAAATCGCAACTAAAGCTACTAACGCCTAATTTGCAAATGATCTGCTAATTTTCCCGCCCACGATCTAAATACAAAAATTGTTTTATTATTAATATTTCATTAGTCTCGCCATGATAAACATACTATGTCATTAACTTGATGTACACCATATTCTTATATTTAAACTACTCGTGTTATGCCAAAACATTACTAATACTTTTTTTTTACTGGCATGCACAGAACTTGGCGACCAAACTCATCCAGTGACATTAACAAGACAAACACAAAAGCTAAACTTAGCCCCACATATGGCTATCAATGTATTTTTAAATATCAACATATGTAAATATATATGTAATATTAACGTCACATAATAATTATATCCAAATAAATTGTACTACAAAGTTTGATCCATCAAATTAAAGTAGCTATATAATTCATTCTAATTTATAATCAAAAACATAATTTATGTTTATAACAGCATATCACTAAATTATCATGCCAAGTTATAACATTTTAAATTATTAAATATAAGCTTGAATGAGTAAAACCATCAAATATGTAATTAAATAATGGTATCTATGTAAAATTATTCTAATACTATAAATCTTGAAACCAAAACAGGATAAAAGATCTTCAAAAGAAGAATAAAATAATAATATTTTATTTAAGAACCACGTCCAAAGTAAGCAATATAGATACATAATTAAGTAACCATAAAGCACAAAAGACACATTAGTTATTATATATGCATGTATGGTGACTTGAACAGAGTGCTTAATTCTGATGACATAGACGACAAAATATGAACAATTATTAGATAAAAAAAATAACTTGGTAGCCTACTGCTTACTATTTTAATTAACTATTATACGTGTATGAAAATACCTTTATGGAAAAATTGAACAAAACCCTTGACTGGAGTCCTCTGTTTCGATTCTATCCCTCCTCTGGTCTCTCCGCAGCCACTTAGCTTTAGGTTTTTATGATAATGTATGTGTTTGTTTTAATAGGGGTGCTGGATATTTATAATTTTACAAAGACTCCTTTTTCTGATCTAATTATTATTAACTCAAACAAATTCTTTTATAATTCTTATTCTAACTTAAATCAAATTCATCACCTATTATTATTATTATTATTATTATTATTATTATCTAAAAATCATGTATATTACATATATACCCCCTTAAAATGGGATTCCGTCCCCGGAATCAACGAAACTAAATAGTCGTACCTAGATCGAATAAATGCGGATATTTTTCATGAATAGATTCTTCTAATTCCCAAGTAGCCTCTCTTTCCGAATGATTTTTCCACAAAACTTTCACAAACAGAATGATGTTCTTTCTCAAAACTCGCTCCTCTCGAGCTAAGATAGCCTCAGCTTCTTCCTCACAAGAAAGATCCTCTCTAATCTTATGTAATGGATATTGAACTACGTGTAACGAATGATATTTATAGCCCCTCAAAACAGACACATGAAACACATTATGTACATGAGATAGTTTTGGCGGCAACGCAACTCTATAAGACACTTCCCCCACTTTCTCCATAACATCAAAAGGTCCAACATATCTCGGACTAAGCTTTCCCTTCATACCAAAACGCTTCACACCCTTACAAGGAGACACCTTCAAGAACACATGATCACCTGGCTCAAATCCACCAAACTTCCGATGTTGATCCGCATAACTCTTTTGACGAGATCGAGCTTCCTTTAAATTTCTTTAACTTTCTCCACCTTCTCATTAGTAATTCTAACTAGCTCTGGTCCTTCAACGACTCTTTCTCCAACCGCATCCCAACAAGATGGTGCTCTACACCTCCTACCATACAAAGCCTCAAATGGTGGCATACCAATACTCGCGTGCCAGCTATTATTGTACGCAAACTCGACAAGATACAGATATTTATCCCAATCACCTGTCCACTCCAAAGCACAAGCCCTCAACATATCTTCCAATGTTTGAATCGTCCTCTCCGATTGTCCATCGGTCTGTGGATGATAAGCTGTATTAAAATTAAGCCTTGTACCCCAAGCTTGTTGGAAACCCTTCCAAAACCGCGATGTAAATCTCGTATCCCTATCAGAAACTATCGACACAGGCACACCATAAAGTCTAACAATATCTTGTTGAAAAATCTCTGCCAACTCATGAACATGAGTAGTCTCTCTAATAGGTAAGAAGTGAGCGGACTTAGTAAGTCTATCAACCACCACCCATATGACATCATTCTTCTTGAAAGTTCTCGGCAAATGAGTCATAAAATCCATAGTAATGTTTTCCCACTTCCAAACTGGAATATCTAGTTGCTGTAACAATCCACTAGGCCTCTGATGGTCTATCTTCACTTGTTGACATGTAAGACATTTCCCCACAAATTCTGCTATATCTCCCTTCATTCCACTCCACCAAAAGTGCTTCTTCAAATCCCTATACATCTTAGTGGAACCTGGATGAATAGAAAATGAAGAACTATGAGCCTCCTTCAAAATTTCCTCAAGAATTGTCGGGTCTGCGGGCACGCACAATTTTCCACCCAACT
This sequence comes from Apium graveolens, assembly GCF_009905375.1. Taxonomy (NCBI): domain Eukaryota; kingdom Viridiplantae; phylum Streptophyta; class Magnoliopsida; order Apiales; family Apiaceae; genus Apium; species Apium graveolens. The sequence continues at coordinate 247,969,511 of NC_133654.1, forward strand.
ATATCACGCCCTCATCATCAACACGAAAGTGTTTTTGCTTGCCACCTGCCACCTCAGATCTAATAGCTTTCAAACCTGTATCATCCTTCTGAGCTTCCTTAACCCTTGAAACAAGATTCGGTTCCACTTTCAAATTTGCAATGCTACCACTTGATCCTCTAACATACAACTCAACACCCAAGCGCTCCAAATCTGAAATAAGGTGCGGCTGAGTAATGAGAGATGCAACACTCCCCAAGTTCTTCCTACTAAGAGCGTCTGCCACTACATTCGCCTTCCCTGGATGGTACTGAATATTTGCATCATAATCCTTAAGAAGTTCAAGCCACCTCCGCTGCCTCATATTAAGCTCCTTCTGAGTAAAGATGTATTTGAAACTCTTGTGATCAGTAAAGATGTCACAAGTCTCTCCATAAAGATAGTGTCTCAAGATCTTCAAAGTAAACACCACAGCCGCTAACTCCAAGTCATGGGTAGGATAGTTCACCTCATAAGGTTTAAGTTGCCTAGAGGCATAAGAAATCACTTTCCCATGCTGCATAAGAACACACCCCAATCCTCTCTTAGAAGCATCACTATAAACCTGAAAACCTCCACTCCCTGATGGCAACACAAGTATTGGAGCTGACACCAACCTCTTCTTTAACTCTTGAAAGCTCTTCTCACGATCATCATTCCACTCGAACTTAATTCCCTTCCTCATTAGCTGAGTCAATGGCAAAGCTATGGAAGAGAAACCTTCCACAAAATGCCTGTAGTAACCTGCCAGACCCAAGAAACTCCTCACCTCCGTCATATTGCTAGGTTTGGGCCAATTAGTAATAGCCTCGACTTTCGCAGGATCCAACTCAATGCCCCTACCAGATACAATATGCCCCAAGAATGCCACTTCCTCCAACCAGAATTCACACTTGGAAAATTTCGCAAACAACTTCTTCTCCCTCAAAATTTCAAGTACAGTACGTAAATGCTCCTCATGCTCCTCTATGCTCCTAGAGTATATCAAGATATCATCGATGAAGACCACCACGAATTTATCCAGATAATCATGAAAGACCCGATTCATCAAATCCATAAATACCGCTGGTGCATTCGTCAACCCAAAGGACATCACGAGAAACACATAATGACCATAACGAGTACGAAATGCAGTCTTCGGAATATCCCCCTCTCTAACTCATAACTGATGGTAACCAGATCTCAAATCTATCTTCGAAAAGTACTTCGCCCCTTGTAACTGATCAAACAAGTCATCAATGCGTGGCAAAGGATACCTGTTTCTGACAGTCACCTTATTCAACTCCTTGTAGTCAATACACAACCTCATGGAACCATCCTTCTTCTTCACAAACAGCACAGGAGCGCCCCAAGGAGACACACTTGGCCTAATAAATCCTCTATCCAACAACTCTTGCAACTGCTCCTTCAATTCTTGCAACTCAAGTGGTGCCATTCGATAAGGCGCCTTAGAAATAGGCTCGGCACCTGGAACAAGTTCAATAGTAAACTCCACCTCTCTATGTGGTGGCAAACCTGGTAGCTCATCGGGGAACACATCTTCATACTCCTTCACAACTGGATAATCCTCGATGCGAGGTTCATCCTTCGATGTATCCTTCACGAAAGCAAGGTAGCCATCACAACCCTTAGATAAAAGTTTGATCGCCTTTGGAGCGGAAATTAATTTAACCTCCCCTTTCGGCTGAGACCCTTGGTATACAAATTCTGGTTTATCTACATCCCCAAAGATCACCCTTTTTCCTTGACAATCAATTGTGGCACGATGTTCACTCAACCAATCCATGCCCAAAATAATGTCAAAGTCATGCATCTCCATCGGAAGCAAGTTAACCTTACAATTTCTATCTCCAACAGCTATCTGACACTCTCGATACACATCAGAAATAACTACAGAATTCCCCATCGGGGTAGAAATAGACATATGAGGATATAATAATGAAGGTGCAACGTCAAGATGACGAACAAACGATAAAGACACAACAGAATGGGTCGAACCAGTATCAAATAATACATAAGCATCACGTCTACTAACATGAAGTGTTTCTGAAACGGTACCTGAATTAGATGCTGCCTGATTTTCCGTCAATACAAACACTCTGGCTGTAGGATTCTGCTGACTTCCACTGCCACTACCACCGCCAGCTCCTCCTCCACCAGGGTTGCGTGACACTATGCAATCCTTTGCCCTATGGGACATGCTACCACATAAGAAACAAGCCCCAGTCTGTCTGTAACAAGCTCTACCTGGATGATGTCCACCACATGTAGCACAAGGAGCCACTGGAATCTTGGGGTTTCCCCCATACACTGAGTAATGGCTCTGCCCCTGCTGACGATTCTGCCACTGCCTAGGCTGCTTCTGTCGCTAAAACTGCTGATTCTAATTTTGACCTACATACTGATTCCGGCCGTGGAATGACTGACCACCCCTATTCTGATTCCGTTCGCGCCACTGTCCCTGCTGACCATTCTGACCTCCATACCACTGTCTACCCTGTGCAAAACCCTGATTATCCCTAGTCCTCTTACTACCACTGTTAGACCTGGAAGTCCTGAAATCTATGCGCTCCTTCTCAACATCCTTTGTTGCATCAGCCGCCTCTGCCACATTATCAAATTTAAAAGAAATTATGAAACCCCTCAGATGAGACTTCAACCCCCATTTAAATTTATCAGCCTGCTGCGCAGCAGTCCCTGCAACTGTCCCAGCAAATCCAGCCAACCTTATAAACCTCGCCATATAATCAGTAATGCTCTCATCCTGGTGCTGCATAATAGAATGAAACTCCCTCAAATAAGCCTCCCTATCAGCATTAGAGAAGTACTGCTCATAGAATACTTCCTTGAATCCCTGCCATTCCAAAGCCTCTGCATACTGCTCCCCTTTAGTAGCTTTCACTCCTCTCCACCACCTCTGAGCATCGCCCTCCAACTTATACACAGCTAACCTGACCTTCTGAATCTCATCACAACCCAGTGCATCAAAAATCTTCTCGAGATGAACAATCCAATTTTCAGCATCAATGGGAGTCGGTGCTGCACTAAAAGAGTCGGGTTTCTGCTTCACAAACCTCTCCAACCATACAAACGGCTCCAGCTGATGGCCCTGACCATTCTGATTCTGATTCCCATTGCCATTCCGATTTCCGTGTCCATTTTGATTTCCCTCTCCATTCTGATTTCCTTCTCCATTCTGATTTCCCTCTCCATTCTGATTTCCTTGGTTTGCCAAAGCCTGCTGTACAGCCTGAGCCACTGCTTGCCCTATCATCTAAGTAAGCTGAGCGGGGTCAATATGAAAATGATCACGTCTAGGAGGCATCTATAATATAAGATAGCGAACGAATGAAGAGTACGAGAATAAATATGATGAAGCAGTTACAAACAAATTTCAAATGATAAAGCAGAATGAAACGAAATTAAATAGAATACCCATCCTATCGTCTACCCAAACTCACAGGTCAACCTAAGTAGGTTTTCTACAAGAAAGAACCTGGCTCTGATGCCATCTCTGTAACACCCCTTCTTAAATTTAGAAGGGAGATATTACTTAAAATCCAAAAACCTGCAAAAAGAGCACTAATATATTTCTAACAATAATTTAACAGTCTAAAATCTCCAAAATAATATTAAATCTCCGAAATGTCTAAACCAATAATATAAATGCTGAAATCTCTAATAAGAAATTAAGTCTAAATAATGATAGAAGTCTGAAATCCTAAGAACGAAATAAAGGGAAGCTCTCCATCACACAGTCCCAGATCCCCCTAAGCACCTGCCAGAAAAAGAATATGGCATGAGCCAAATGCCCAGTACGGATTTGAAATTACAATTTATAAAACAAGAGATCAGATATAAATAATCAGCAATTTATAATAAAACAACAATTTTAAAAATAAGTAAGGCTGAAACAACGAGGGGTTAAGCTATTTCATACCGAGATCAGAACAGATACAAATACACACATCATAGGGTACCTAATGTGTGCAACAGAATGGATAACGTGTACGGTATATACAACGTCACCATAAATCAAATCACAAATCAAATTTTGGGTGCACCCACGTATCCTGAACAAATATCAAATGCGCAAAAGTTCCTCCCAAGAGCTAACAGAAGGATACGCCGTGACCAATCACACTGTCACGGAAGTGTCATGTCACTGGTGCCGCAATAACATGGTTGTAGTACCCCTACAGCTGGTTAACTCGGTATACCCTAAATCACTAAGGGTTCAAAATAAAATATTCTCACAAAATTTAAAATCACCTGATACAAGTAATTCAGATTTCCAAAATAAAGGGTGTCATAAATAATTTTTGAAAATCGCATAAACAGATATCTAAAATTTTCCAAATCAAATTTTAAAATAATTTTCAGAAGTCAAAATGATCAGATAATATTAACGGAGCAAATAAAATATGGAATTGAATGAATCAGAGATATTCAATTCTAAGATGAGTAGCGCTGAATAAAAAGAGGATAGAATCTGTACCTCAGAAATCGCAACTAAAGCTACTAACGCCTAATTTGTAAATGATCTGCTAATTTTCCCGTCCACGATCTAAATACAAAAATTGTTTTATTATTAATATTTCATTAGTCTCGCCATGATAAACATACTATGTCATTAACTTGATGTACACCATATTCTTATATTTAAACTACTCGTGTTATGCCAAAACATTACTAATACTTTTTTTTTATTTTTTTTTGTTTTTACTGGCATACACAGAACTTGGCGACCAAACTCATCCAGTGACATTAACAAGACAAACACAAAATCTAAACTTAGCCTCACATATGGCTATCAATGTATTTTTAAATATCAACATATGTAAATATATATGTAATATTAACGTAACATAATAATTATATCCAAATAAATTGTACTACAAAGTTTGATCCATCAAATTAAAGTAGCTATATAATTCATTCTAATTTATAATCAAAAACATAATTTATGTTTATAACAGCATATCACTAAATTATTATGCCAAGTTATAACATTTTAAATTATTAAATATAAGCTTGAATGAGTAAAACCATCAAATATGTAATTAAATAATGGTATCTATGTAAAATTATTCTAATACTATAAATCTTGAAACCAAAACAGGATAAAAGATCTTCAAAAGAAGAATAAAATAATAATATTTTATTTAAAAACCACGTCCAAAGTAAGCAATATAGATACATAATTAAGTAACCATAAAGCACAAAAAAACACAAAAGACACATTAGTTATTATATATGCATGTATGGTGACTTGAACAGAGTGCTTAATTCTGATGACATAGACGACAAAATATGAACAATTATTAGATAAAAAAAATAACTTGGTAGCCTACTGCTTACTATTTTAATTAACTATTATACGTGTATGAAAATACCTTTATGGCAAACTTGAACAAAACCCTTGACTGGAGTCCTCTGTTTCGATTCTATCCCTCCTCTGGTCTCTCAGCAGCCACTTAGTTTTAGGTTTTTATGATAATGTATGTGTTTGTTTTAATAGGGGTGCTGGATATTTATAATTTTACAAAGACTCCTTTTTCTAATCTAATTATTATTAACTCAAACAAATTCTTTTATAATTCTTATTCTAACTTAAATCAAATTCATCACCTATTATTATTATTATTATTATTATTATTATTATTATTATTATTATTATCTAAAAATCATGTATATTACAACCTTCTTATTTCGACAATCTATCTGGGCATCGTACTTAGATAACCAATCCATTCCTAAGATAATGTCAAATTTTCCTAACTTAAATGGTATCAAATCTACACAAAACTTACTACTAGAAATCTCAATCTCACAATTCCCACAAACTTGATTAACAGATACACATTCTTGATTTGCTAATAACACAGTCATTATTTCATTTAGATACTCAACTGGACAATTTAACTTACTAACAAAATCTTGTGAAACAAACGATCGGGTTGCTCCCGAATCTATTAAAACTTTGGCACATAAAGAATTCACATTAAGCGTACCTGCCATGATGTCAATATAGCGTCCTTTACAGACATGTCAAAAACTCTAGCCCTTGGAGTCTCATTCACTGCTGCGGTAGATCCCATAATCCTTAATGCATTATTGACTGGGGCTGGTGTCTTGCAATCCCTTGCTATATGTCCTGGCTTTCCACATTTGAAGCACGTAAATCCAATAGCGGGAACCTTAACTGCTGGATTCCGGATAGGTTGATCCTTGTTTGCTGGCTCTCTTGCTGGCTGACTTCGGCACTCCCTCGAATAGTGCCCTTTCTGATTGCACTTGAAACAAACTACATTCAACTTATTACAAACTCCTCCATGTTTCTTTTCACATACCTGACAATCTGGAAAAGTTAACATCAACTGATTTGGCTAATTCACATTAACTGGACGGTTGCCCTGGCTTCCGTCGCCTGCATTTTATCTCTTGAAATTAAAATTTCTCCCTGGCTGAAACTTGCCCTTCTTAAAATTGGGAAACTTCCTTGGTTGTGACTGACCTTCATTCCCTTCAAATTTCCTTTTCTTACTTTCTTTTTCCTTCTGTGACATCTCACTCTCTGTCTCTGCAATCATAGCCTTCTGTACAACTCCTGCATAGGTATCCAATTCAAAAATGGCTACCTTTCCTCTAATCCATGACTTCAAACCTTGCTGGAATCTTTTAGCCTTCTTCCTGTCAGTATCCACATATGACGGCACATACCTTGGCAATTCTTTAAACTTGCTTTAATAATCTGCCACCGACATATTTCCTTGCTTTAACTCTAAAAACTTCAACTCCATCTGATCCTGGACAAACCGGGGAAAATACTTTTCTAAAAACAATTCCTTAAACCTCTCCCAAGTAATAACATCTATTCCTTCCAATGTCTTCACAGTCTCCCACCAATAGGTGGCCTCATTCTTCAAGTAATAACTTGCAAACTCAACCTTCTGATCTTCCTTCACCTTTACTAAGGTAAATGACTTCTCTATTTCCTTTGACCAAACATTTGCTTCAATCGGTTCTAAGGAACCCTTGAATTCTGGTGGGTTCACCGCCTAAAAAGTTTTGAAAGTTACCTGGGGATTGGTCTGTCTTTGTTGTTGTTGTGCCAGGTGAACTGTTTGTTGGGCCAAAATTTGGAGAATCTGGGCTATTGCTGGGTCTATGGGTCCTGGGTTTGCATTCTGGTTTGTATCATCTTGGTTGTTATTGTTGTTGTTGGTTTCTTCATTCTGGGTGTTGGTGCGGTTATTTCTTCTGGGAGGCATTTTCTGTAAAGAATCAAACAACTTATTTATCTTTTAAATCAAATCCTTTGCATAAAAGAAAAGTTTTGTAAAACAGAAATATCTCTTTTTGAAAATGGTTGTAATAGTTGAACTAAGTAAATTGCATGTTTCTTTACAGAATATAAACAGTTAAGGGAATAGGGTACATGGTATCACAGGGGTATAACTGGTGTAATAAATAAGGTTGAGTAAAACAGGTGCAGTAAATTAAATGACAATGCTAGAAAGGAAAAGGTACTGATATATATAGAGCAAAAGTTTTGGGTAGTACAAGCGTAAAGACGCTTCGGAAGTAAAAACAAAAAGGGTACAACAACCTACTCACTAGTCAGCAGCTCTAGTCTATAAATACAACTCAAAAGTCTACTGATACATACTACACACTACTGTACATACTACACAACCATAACAACTCTGATCAGGATCTCTATCTCTGGGTCTTTGGCTCAACTCCAAGGAAACTCTGGTCCTCCCAGCCTCTCAAAGTCCTCCATCACATCAGTAGCCCATCCCATCAGTGCATCAAGGCGTCTGCCAGGTAGTGTAGCTCCATGTAGCCTAGCCTCAAGAACCCTCCGTGTCACATGAATCTCCTCTCGAAGCTCCCTCACACCACGATCAACATCTGTAGTCCTGATGATATGCCGTAGCTCTCGGATCTAGGCCAACAAGGAATCACGCTCCAATAGAAGAGCCTCATACCGGTAATAAGGAACTGGGGGCAATGTAGACTGGAATGGGGCACCTGCAACTGAATGCCCAGTGGAATCTGAATCAGCTGGTGGGGGTCCTCTAATAGGTGGCCTCATGCCTGGGGGTGGAATAGCCTGCAATGGTACGGGCTACAACATAGGTGGAGGTAGAATAGCCAACACTGGTGGAACAACAGGACGTGGATCTGAAGATGGTCTTCTAACTGAGGGCTCTGAGTGATCAGCTGATACGGGGATGAAAGATTCGGCCATTGCTGCTATCTGAAATCATATCGCAATATAAGAATCTCGAACCACGACGCGAATCATACTAGTACATGTTATACCGTAGCACTCAACCTCTCGAAGTTCTATCTTTCTATTCCTTACTTCTAATCTTAACCCTCTACCCATTCCCGTCAATCTAGGCTTGTGTCAGTGACTTATAACCTGTAGCTCTGATACCAAACCTGTGGCGCCCTCCAAACCCGGGTCAGAAGTTTGGGGTCCACACACACAAACATCTTACTTATAACCTGCTTATAACAATAATAAAGATAATAATATGCAGTGACCCTACTTACCAACTACCACGGACCATAACAGGTTAAAGTATGCATAGAAGCCAAACACACACTTATATTACAAACCGTTCAAATCCCAACTATCCAAACTCAGAACTGAGTATTAAATATTATTACAAACTTTTACAAACTTAAATTACTCCAAAAGGTGCCTACTAGCTTAACTCGATCAACCTGAACCCCTAGCTCTCGCGCTGGACTGGGGATCCTTGGTACCAACTGGTTCCTTCTTAACTGGAAAAGAACATAAACAACATCGCATAAATGAGCTAACTAGCTCAGCAAGTCACAATGACAAAACTGAGAATAATGATCATCAGGTGAAAATGGTTATGATATCAAGTGAATAATGGATTATGATTTGGAATTGGATATTATATTTTCATTTTAAAAACCAAGGTTAGGCTGCTGATCAGTCATGCACTAACCCCGAGCAAAGCACACAGCACTGCTCTAACTACTGGATCCAAGGCACATATTGGCCTAACCTGACCATTATATGGTCTGACCACGAATCTGGTCCACAATTTTATAAAAACAATCCAATTCTAACATAATAACAGAATAAACAGTAATAAACAATAAACAAAATTATTAAGAATATTGGACGTTCAATAATGAAATGGTTTCAATCTGCATAAGGATCAATATGGCATTTTCAAAGTTTGGATGTTAGGTAATGAAATAATTGGATAACAAAGGAATCAATGTTTCAGGGTTACCAGGAATTGGTCTTTCAAATCATAAGGTTCAGTGTTTGGTATTTAGTTTGTATGTATTTGTGGAGTAGTATCGTATATATGTGGTTCGTATTTGGGCGTACAACAATGAATGATTTAGAAAGAATAAGGTTTACAGCTCAAGATCAATAACTGGAATCAGGTTTTTGGGTTCAGTGCTTCAAAGCACTTGCAATATAAAACAGGTCTATCAATTCACTATATTATATCTCGAGAAAGTTCAGAACACTTGCCTGGTATTAGCTTGCTATACTTCTCTAACTTTCAATCACAACCAATTACTCCTCGACTTTCTATTTCCCTTTCCTACGCCTTGCCTCTTCTGCTCACATATTAAAAGCATCTATCAATATTCAACTCATACGATTCTATTCGACATATAAAACTATCTACCCTTCGTTTTACCCAAATCCGATTAACGGGTTGAAAGTTATACTATAAACAAGTAAACATCGAATATATATACCGACAGTCAACCAACAAGTCACATATAGCACATAACACATTAGACAATCAATGATATATCATTTATAATGGAGTCTCGGGTCATAAACAGGTTTTCGGGTATTTAAAATGATTTTTAAAATATTTTTCGGAATCAAAACGGGTCGTTGGATCAATTTCGGAGTAATAAACAGGGTTCGGCGGGCCAAATCTGGCTTCAAACCAATGTCATAATAATTATCGAGCCTTGAAAACAATTTAAAATAATATTTTAAAGCTCGAAACTATTTTTCAGAATTTTTAAATCATTTTTAAAAATTAAATCTAATTAAATAATTAATTAAAATCAATTAATAATTAATTAAATCAATTAATCAATTAATTTTCGAATTAATTAACCAATTAATCAATTAAATATTAACTGGAATTAATTAACTAATTAATTCAGATTTATTTTTGAATTAAAAATAATTTTTGGAATTAAATAATAATTTTTGGAATTTTCAGAAATAAAAATCAGATTTTTATAAATAAAATAAATAGAAAATATGATTTTTAAATATTTTTAAAACAAGAATCCTATTTTTGTAAATTCTGGAAACCTGGGGGACTAAACTTCATCACCTACAAAAGTACAGGGACTAAACTGCAATTTTGCAGTCCAGTCGCCGGAAAATACATGGGTGGCCGGAGAACACGATTCCGGCATCCTCACCCCACCATCTGCTCTAGATATAATCTACAGATAACCAGGAACACAACCATGCAATCAAATCACATCAATAATCCCTGTCCTGGCCGGAAAATGGCCAGAACATCGCCGGTTTCCGGCGAATCGACGAAAACTTCAAAACACGACTCCCTTCGATTCAGACATCCTCTGTTAACGAGCTATATACCAATCGATTGCAAATTTCATAAGGAACACAACCCACTATAAATCAACAGCTAATAACCCCTAAACCAAAAAGCCCCAAATTTCAATTAAAAACATTCATACGGGTTATAAACCCTAATTTCAAAATTCGAAGATTAAACTCAATTTTGAACATGTTATTGAACTCCAAATCAGTCATATGACATATGAAAATCATCAGGAAAACAAGCTCTACAACATGCAATCATCAAATCATTCAAACAATCATCCGAACAAAAATTCATATTTTTAATAAAAATAATTCGAAAATAAATAAAAATATAGAATATAAACCTTGATTTCTGCAGTTCTGAAACTTGAAGAAACTGGAAGAACACCTCAAAACCTCTGTTTTGGTTACTCGAGCGTTCCAATCGGACTTCACCAACACCTTCAATTTGTGGTTTGATTTTCAGAAGATTATATGAATATAAGTATTTTCTCTGGAAAATTATATAATTACTGACTGCAAATTATTTTTGATACGAAATAAAATACGGTAAAGGCTATTTATATTTACGGAAAATTAGTATCCCGTTGGATCATTTCAGATACAAAATGGTATGTTTATTTATAAAAACTGATCCAAACGGTATCGGTTTTCGGGATAAATATCCAAATCAGTAAAATTTGTACTGCGGTCTTGGTCTCAGCGCCTGGTTACACGTATTACGAGGTGATAATTGTGATAGTTTAATAAAAAAGATCCCGTTTATCGAAAATACGAGTTTTATTGATTTACCGAAACAAATAATGTATCGAAAATATTGCGCTGGGACCCGCGCAGGACAAACCGTACGTCGGATCGAAAAAGTCGAAACATGGAAAATGCTCGGAATATTGCAATTAGGTTAGGAAGAGTTTCGGGTTATAAAGACGTAAAAACGGATGACGTCGGTTGGTTCCCGATTTTATAAAATAGTTTTTAAATACTCGGAAAAAGATTTTATAAAGTCCATATATTTCCTATAAAATCATAAATCAACATAAAAATAATTAGGAAGATATGACAATTATCTCTATTTTATTTTGGACATATAAAAATTAAAATACTCAATTAATATTATTTTTAAACATCCAAACACATTTAACACTTAACAAATAATTCACAGAATAGATACTGAACACATATTATAATTGTCTATTAACAAAAATAATTACACGATATATCCCGGATATTACATTTGTGATGTCATGTCTAATATGATTTGTGTTTAGTTTTCAGATGTTACTTAACAGGAAAAATCTGTACTTAAGTGGAAATCAGTACTTATACTGAAGTCAGGACTTAAGATATCAGAACTTAAGTTGTCAGAACTTAAGTTATCGGGAGATATATATCAGGAGATAATATCGGGACTTAAGGAGACTTTCAGATAAGGAAGGCGACTGATTGAAAGGAAAGAAGATCAAGACAAACATAAGAAGAGATATGCATGGAGAAGAATTCTATGAAGAATAGAATACTTGGAAGAAAAGATAACTAGTTGATATATATTAGGAAGCAGAATTATATTCGATATCAATTAGAAGATTATTGTGTAACTGTGTAGTATATAAATATAGACATAGGGTTTACACTATATGTGTTATCTTAATCGAGATTATTATTCATTGTAACCCTAGCAGCTCTCGTGATAATTTGTTCATCACTGAGAGAGGACAGGTCTTTGTAACAGAGTTTATTATGTTGAATAAAATCTGTGTTCTGTTACTTGAGTTCTTATATTTGATTTGATTGTAGTAAACACTGTATTCAACCCCCTTCTACAGTGTGTGTGACCTAACAAGTGGTATTAGAGCCATCTGTTAACATACATACAGTAAAGATCCAAAAACAATCATGTCTGAAGAAGCACAAAGTCCAACCAAGCCCACCAAAACTGAAGAAACTCCAAAGACTCAAATTCATAATCGATATGAGACTATTATGGTTCCCATAGTGAAACCTTATGAGTATCCCATATGGAAGGTGAGGATGTCTATGTTTCTGGAAGCTACGGATCCAGAATACCTTGACAAAATCAATGAAGGACCACATAAGCCAACCAAGCTCTCTGTTGTAGTTACAGATCAGCCATCATAGACTGTACCAAAGGAGAAAAGTGAATATACAGCTGAAGATATCTCATCTATTGCAAAGGATGCAAAGGTAAGACATTTGCTGCACAGTGTCATTGATAATGTCATGTCAAACAGGGTAATAAACTATAAGACTGCAAATGATATATGGGATGCCTTGGAGACAAGATGTCAGGGAACTGATTCAATTAAAAAGAACAGGAGGACTATACTCACTCAAGAGTATGAGCACTTTGACTCAAACCCTGATGATTCATTAACTGGTTTATATGATAGATTTGTCAAACTCTTGAATGATCTGTCACTGGTGGATAAGTAATATGATCTTGAAGATACTAATCTCAAATTCCTTTTAGCTCTTCCTGAAAGTTGGGATTTGAAGGCCACAACTATAAGAGACAACTATGCTCTTGATGAAACTACTCTTGATGAAATTTATGGTATGCTCAAGACTCATGAACTTGAGATGGATCAAAGAAGCAAGAGGCATGAGAGAAAGTCAAGGACAGTTGCTCTTAAGGCTGAGGAGGAATCCCCTAAAGTGGTTGTCTCAAAGAAAGGCAAATGAAAGGCTCTCATCACAAAGTCTGATACCGAGTCATCAAGTTCTGATAATGATGAGGATTCGGAAACTGAAAGTCTATCTGAGATGGACCCTGATGAAGAGATGATGACGCTGTGTGCTCTTATGGTGAAAGGAATCACAAAGATTGCATACAGGAAATTCAGAAAGGGAAAGAAGTTTTCCAGGAAAGGTGCAAGTTCTGATAAGAAAGGTTCCAGAAAATCTGAAGGCAATGGAGGAAAGTCTGACAGAGGAGATTACTCAAATGTCAAATGCTATAACTGTGGTGAGAAAGGCCACATATCTCCTGATTGCAAGAAAGTGAAGAGTGACAGGAGCAAGGCTCTTGTCACAAAGAAGAAAAGCTGGACAGATACTTCAGATTCTGAAAGTGAGGTGAACTATGACTTGATGGCAAATGCTGATAGCAGTTCTGAAGCTGCTGAGTTAAAGGTACCTCTAACAACTTATGCTTTTTATACTGATGATATTACTGAGTTGAGAAGATATCTTAAAACCATGTTCATTAGTTATAGAGATCAAACTTTAACATGTGAAAGATTAACTTCTGAAAATCTTGCTTAAAAAAAAGGAATGATTATTTAGAAAAAGAGTTGGTTATGTTCCATCAAACTCAGAAAGATAGAGATGATGCTTTCTATGTTAGAGATGAAGTGCTTAAAATGAATGAATCTCTAAAAACTGAGTTAGAAAAGGAAAAAGAGATTATCAGGACTTGGACTAACTCTGGCAGAACAACTCAAAATTTGTTAAGTAGTGGAAATTGGAAAGAGGGCTTAGGTTATGGAGATGATAAATAATAAAGAAACTGTAGAAATTGAGCCTATAGTTGTTAAACAGAAGCCAAAGGTAAATCCTGTTAAGTTTGTAACTGTAAAGGCTGATATTGATGAATCAGAAGTTAAAGAGAAATTAATTTCTGACAAACCAAAACAGGATAAGCCAACTGAAGTTAACATAGGCTTAATGACAAAGAAGCAGCTTAAGCATAAGCTGAAAGATGTTAAGAATGTAAACAAGGTAAAGCCACCTAGGAAAAATAGGAATGGAAAGGTAGGTGTGAATAAAAGCAATGATTATAAGCCTGTTCCTAATGCTCCTAGAAAGAAATGTTATAACTGTGGAAATTCTAACCATCTGGCTTCTTTTTGCCGGAAGAATAAGAACATAAACTCCTTACCTTCAAAATCAGGAGTTAAGAGTCAGTCTGTTAGATATAGGCCACAAAATCCTTATTTTTATTGTGGTAGTTTATGGCATTCCATTTATACTTTTAAGGAATATCATAGTTTGTACTATGATTATTATCAAATAAAACCTTCTTTAAAGAAAGTTAGCATTATTCCTTCTAGTGTAAGTTCTGATACAAAGTCTGATATTGCAAATTCTGATAAGAAAACTGTTAACATAAATTCTGATACTAAATTCGCTGCAAATGTTAACAAACTTAATAAGGCCAAAGGATCCAAGCAAGTCTGGGTCCTTAAAACTAATAATTAGTGGTCTTTGTGATTGCAGGGCAACAAGAAAAACATCATAGTTCTGGATAGTGGATGTTCAGGACATATGACTGGAAATAAAGCCCTGCTATCAGACTTTGTGGAGAAAGTTGGCCCAGGTGTTTCTTATGGAGATGGCAACATTGGAAAAACTCTGGGATATGGAAATATCAATCTTGGGAATGTCATCATTGAAAAAGTAGCTCTAGTCTCAGGACTTAAACACAATTTGCTGAGTGTTAGTCAAATCTGTAACAGAGGTTATCATGTGGATTTCTTTGAAGAATACTGTGAAGTTGTAAGCAAATCTACAGGCAAAGTTGTTCTGAAAGGATACAGGCATGGTAACATTTATGAAACCAAGCTTTCAACAAGTTCTGATGGTTCTACAATTTGTCTGTTAAGTAGAGCATCAATTGAAGAAAGCTGGGATTGGCACAAGAAACTCTCTAATTTAAATTTCAGCAATATAAATGAACTAGTCAAGAAAGATCTTGTGAGAGGACTGCCAAAATCAGTATTTGCTCCTGATGGCCTTTGTGATTCCTGTCAAAAGGTAAAACAAAGAAAATCTTCATTCAAGAGCAAGACTGAATCTTCAATTCTTAAGCCTTATCACCTACTACATGTTGATCTATTTGGTCCAGTGAATGTCATGTCTATTGCAAAGAAGAAATATGCTATGGTCATAGTGGATGAGTTCACCAGATACACATGGGTGTATTTCTTGCACACAAAAAGTGAAACTGCATCTATCTTGATTGATCATGTCAAACAACTGGATAAATTGGTTAAAGACTCTGTGAAAATCATAAGAAGTGATAATGGCACTGAGTTCAAGAATTTGAACATGGAAGAGTTCTGCAAAGACCAAGGAATTAAGCAGGAATTTTCTGCTCCGGGAACTCCACAGCAAAATGGAGTTGTTGAAAGAAAGAATAGAACTCGTATTGAAGTTGCACGAACTATGCTTGATGAAGCAAAGTTACCCACCTATTTTTGGGCTGAAGCTGTGCAGACTGCTTGTTTTACTCAGAATACAACACTTATCAACAAGCATGGAAAGACACCGTATTAGATGGTGAAGAAAAAGAAGCCAAATATGAAGTATTTTCATGTATTTGGATGCAAGTATTTTGTTCTTAAGACTCATCCTGAACAGCTATCCAAATTTGATCTAAAAGCTGATGAAGGAATTTTTGTTGGATATCCACTTTCCACAAAAGCCTTCAGAGTCTACAATTTAAAAACAAGGGTTGTCATGGAATCTATCAGTGTCTCTTTTGATGATAGGAAGATTACTGGACTTGAAGATTTTAATGATCATGATCAGCTGAGATTTGAGAATGAAGTTTTAAATCCTGATTCTGTAAATCCTGACAGTCTAAATCCTGATACTGCAAACTCTGATGGGTTAAACTCTGATGTTATTGAAACTGTGGTAACTACGCCAAAGGAAAATGCACCTGTGTAGGGGGAGCATATTGAAGATTCAACCACATCTCAAGAAGCATCAGAATCTAGAACATGCTCTTCAATTTCTGATTCATCAAGTTCTGATGAGCCAAGTTCTGATAATTCTGGAAACTCAAATACTGATAATTCTGGAAACTCAAATTCTAAAGGATCCAACTCAGAGAGCATAATTTCAGGGGGAGCATCAGAAAATGTTGATAGAGACAGCATAGATCATGGGGGAGCATCCAGTTCTAGAGATAATCTCCCATCTGCAAGGAAGTGGACTAAAGCACATACACCTGACTTGATTATTGGAGATCCTGAAGCAGGTATAAGAACTAGAACAACAACATCAAATGAATGTCTCTATCACTCTTTTCTTTTTCATACTGAACCAAAGAAAGTGGAAGAAGCTCTTCAAGATGCTGATTGGGTGCAAGCAATGCATGAAGAGTTAAATGAATTTGAAAGAAATAAAGTCTGGACCCTAGTGCCAAGACCAAAGAACAGACATGTTGTTGGTACAAAATGGGTGTTCAGAAACAAAACTGATAGTGATGGCATAATTACAAGGAATAAAGCAAGGCTGGTTGCAAAAGGATATTCTCAACAGGAAGGAATTGATTATGATGAAACATTTGCACCAGTTGCTAGATTGGAAGCCATAAGGATATTTTTGGCTTATGCTGCTCACAAAAAGTTTACAATCTTTCAAATGGATGTAAAAAGTGCTTTTCTTAATGGAGAATTAGAAGAAGAAGTATATGTTGAACAACCTCCAGGTTTTGTAGATTCAAAATTTCCTCATCATGTCTACAGACTTGATAAAGCACTTTATGGTCTTAAGCAAGCTCCAAGAGCATGGTATGAAACATTAGCTCAGTTTCTTCTGGAAAGTGGATTTAACAGAGGGACTATTGACAAAACATTGTTTTATCTCAACCATGGAAAGGACTTACTTTTGGTGCAAATATATGTTGATGATATCATTTTTGGTTCTACAAATGACAGACTCTGTAAAAGGTTTGCCAAGCTAATGTAGTCAAGGTATCAAATAAGTATGATGGGAAAACTTAGCTATTTTCTGGGCCTTCAAGTCAAGCAGAATGAAGAAGGAACCTTTATTTTTCAATCTAAGTATACCGGAAATATGTTAAAGAAATTTGGAATACAAGATTGTTCAAATGCATCCACTCCTATGGCCACTGCAACAAAATTGGATAAGGATACTGGTACAACAGTAGATATTACTGATTACAGAGGTATGATTGGATCGCTACTCTATCTAACTGTAAGTAGACCTGATATCATGTATGCTACATATCTTTGTGCAAGATTTCAAGCGGATCCAAGAGAACCTCACTTAACAGCTGTGAAAAGAATTTTCAAGTACCTTAAGGGTACAACTGATCTGGGATTATGGTATGCTAGAGAACCAGACTTTAAGCTAATAGGTTACTCAGATGCAGATTTTGCAGGGTGCAAAATTGACAGAAAAAGCACAAGTGAAAGCTGCCAATTTCTTGGAGGCAGATTGGTTTCTTGGTTTAGCAAGAAACAAAAGTCAATTTCCACATCAACTGCAGAAGCAGAGTACATTGCCGCAGGAAGCTGTTGTGCACAAATTCTTTGGATAAAGAATCAGTTACTGGATTATGGGTTAAAATATTCTAAAATCCCTATTTACTTTGATAATCAAAGTGCTATTGCTATGACAGGTAATCCAGTTGAACACTCAATGACAAAGCATATCAGCATTAGGTACCATTTCATAAGGGAGTATGTGATGGAAGGTACAGTTGAATTGCATTTTGTTCCAACAGATCAACAACTAGAAGATATCTTCACAAAACCACTATATTAAGCTACTTTTACAAGATTGGTAAATGAACTTGAAATGGTTTCAGGTTCTTTCTCTAAATTTGCTTAGTTTATGTTCTGATACATCAGACTTTATGATCAGTATTTACAGATATTACTATCTTTGTGTATTATGTGCTTAAATTGAAATTTTCTAAGTACTGATTGTTGTCTGATGTGAATTTCTAAACTCTGATAGTGATATGAATATTTCTGTGGCTATTCACTCCAATGAGGATAACTGTGCTAGATGCTGACCTAGTAGTCTTTAACATACTGAAGATCCCATGTATGAAGAATTGTTTATGTGGAAATATTTTAACACTAGCAAATTCTGATACTGAGCTTAGTTATGTTTGTTGGGTCCCAATGTGTTTGTAGAAGGGGGGGTTGAATACAAACAGTACCGAATAATCGAATTAAATGCGGAATAAAAAAATGTGAAACAAAATTCAAGTTAAATAAAAATATTATTAAACTTGAAAGGTGTTACAACAACTGTATCGATTACAAGAAATTAATCTCAAATTAATTATCACAAATCTAGAATAAATTCGACATGAACTTTTTCTATTTTTGTAATAAAAAGATTCAAATGCTAAACGCAATTTGAGATTAAGTTCTAGGGATTTTGATCCGCTAGATTGTTACACAAGAACAAGATAAAGATTTCTAGTTGATTGGATTTAACTTTACAATCTAGAAATTGATCTTGAATTAAACAGATGAAAAATGTAATATTTCAAGGCGGCTGCTTTTCTTGTTCTTTGTTCTTCTGTTTGAATGATAGATGATTGAAAAAAAAGTCTTCTGCTTCTTTTTAATCAACAAACCAATAGAATTGAATTGGCATGACAATCCTATAGCTGGCAAGACTTTCGGTAGGACAATTGAATGAACTAGCAAGACAATCTGAATGAACTAGCATGACAATCAGAATGAACTAGCAAGACAATTATCCTCCTAGAGTAACTTTCGGTATGACAATGGAAATGACTTGGCATGACAATCGGTATGACAATCCAGATTGTCATGCTAGTTCATTTCCATTTGTCTTGCTGATTTAAGACTTGAATTTAATCCAATTTAAACTTCTGAAAATTCCTAAAATTAATTCATAATTAATTAATCAATTAATTCAATTAATAAATAAATTATTCTTTGCAGATATAATTTATTTTCTTAATTAAATTAGATGAATTAATTAATTAATAGAGAATTAATTCTAGTCTTGAGCAGCAACCATTCTTCTGCAAATCTTCTGAAAATCACTGAAAATTATGAATCAATTCCACCACTTCAACGTTGACACTCGATGTACTGTCTGGTTCATGAGTGACTAACTTCCGTGACGTTTCTTCATGTCTTGACTCTGACACTTTGATTTTCTTCAGATTAAATCCTTGTAATTAATTGATACTCTGACGAGATCTCTGTCACTTGATTAAATCCACGATCTTGACTTATATCACTGAGGCATGATCAATTTCTTGAACTTCTTCCAGTGAATTAATTCCTCAAGTCTGTAGATGAACCTTGTCTCTGAATCCTTTGACATATATTACTTTGCGAGATCTCTCTGATGGTAGTTCCACTATTTACTTATTACATTCTTATTTGAGTTGAGTTGAATCCTCGAATATACAAATAGGCTATGACATATGACTTACAATCTCCCCCTATTTGTTTGTTAGACAATAACACACAAATACCTAGAGGATAACTCAACTAACAAATAAGAAAAAGATATAAACATACATGCAAAGTAAATAGCAGAAAATTTCTGGATGAGATTTAACATTTTCCAGATTCCAAGTAGATGTTCCTCTAGACTGAACATATCTTCAAGTAGTTTCATCTTCATTTGTACAACCACATTTCCCTGTTGAGAAGCCCATATCTCTTGCTTCTCCCCCTATGAGAATCAACTGATTAAAGAAGATCACCTTCGTTTTACCACCTCTCCCGTACAATAGGATCCGCAGATAAAAACCAATGGTACTCCCCTAACTGCTTCTTCCCTTACTAGGAAATCACCTTGTGTTTACCACCTCTCCCGTACAATAGGATCCGTAGTTAGAAACAACAATGGTGTGGTGTAGTGTACATGTAGGATCTTTTTCTTACTCCCTGCTATTTCTCCCCCTTAGTTGAGGAATCCTCCAAACTATTACTTAAGCTTTTATCTCCCCCTTAAAGAAGGAATGTATGCCGTCGTCAGAAGGAGTTCTCATATTTCACTTGGTTGGAAAAGAAATAACAAGTAGTTTCACTTTCTTCCTCACTGTGAGTGTGTGATCCTGTTTAGTGTACCTCACATGTGTTTCACTCTTCTCTCCACTCGTGTTTACACTCATTCTCACAAGTGTATCACTCTTCTCTCATAGCTCCATAATCCAGCTGTACCTGCAAGGAAAATCACCTTAGCCATCCTTAAGGAGGTCACAGGTGGTGCAATGGGAGTTCACAAATCCCCATCCTTGTTAAACTCGTCAGATGAATCTGAGTCAGAATCTACAAGTTGCTAGTTTCCCTTTTAGGGTTCCAGATTTGAATTCTGGGAAGGTAAACAATGATCCAAAGAATTTAGCATAAAGATCAAAGTTCCCTTCTAATGCCTGTGAAGACATTTCCTTGTAACTCATCAGGTAATATCTGAATCATTGTCAACAAGTTGCCGATCTGCGCCTATGTCAGATCCACTATCCGCAGATGCATCCAGGGGATTTAAGCCTGGGGAGGTAGACACTGACCACTGACATATGGCTTTTGGATCAGTATCCTCTCCTAACACCTGTAAAGGCAATTGGTCCACTAACGAACCTTGAACAATCGAATCTGACCTTAAAATGGTCGAAACTCTTGTTTCTGTCAACTCATCCTTTGTGTGTGTAACCTCTCCTTGTGCATCAAGAATTGATTATGTTTGAAGTGGTGACACTACATCGGATACCTTGGCCGACAGGCAAAATTCAATAGACTCACCCTGTTGAGAGAATGAATCTAGTAACTGTTTTTGTGCCTTTTCAGCCATTACATCTTTTTGAGAAGATGTATGGGGGCTAGCAGTTGTCTCGGTTTAAATACTACTCATCTATGTAGGAGACAGAGCTACTGGGTTGACTACAGAACCTTCCTTATGTGGTGCACTAAGGCACTATCTCCCTCACGCTCATTCATACTACATTTAGTGGTAAGAGAGTGTTGGTTGGTTCTGTTTTTGTGTTTGTCTTTACAGTCTGGGATAGACGTTGTGGGTTTTCAACCTCATGACTGTCAATGAAAGAAAGTCATTGGAGACTGAACCTGTAACACAGAATATATGGTAATAGAGAGAAAATGATTTACAATAGTGATTTCAAAAGATTTTACATGAAATAAGAAATCACTAATGTAGAAAGAAGTTTAATTTTTGTTTTTCAATATGAATGAGTTTTTGATAAAACATTGATCACTTAGGGTAAAGTCTAAGTAATTCTCATTCATGTCAAAAGCTTACAAATATCTGCAACATAATGTTAACAAGATATCATTGACCGATACTTGTCAAGTACTTTAGATACTAATTGTTATGTTGCATAAACAATATACCACTGCACATATAAAACAATATTTTGTGCCTAGTGATAAGATAGTTATTAATATGACGACTCTACTTATTCATATAAAATTATAACTTCTGTTAGAGTGCCATACCATGTCCTTGACGATTGCTTGAGCAGTATACTAGTTCATACCAACCTGAAGTGAGATTGTGAAGAAGAGATTGCATAGTCCAATAGATCTGCAGCTGCAAAGTCCATGAACTGTGGTGCACTGACTTCTTCTTTTAACTCACCAATCAGGAGTACACTTGTACACATCTTACTAGAGTACAATTCCAAGTGTAATGTGCAGCAGGTGCCTGATATGTCGTAATATTCTCAAGTCTCGTCACTGGTGCTATATGTTAGATACTGCTTCCTGATAATAATCTAGCACAATATACAAAATTACAATGATAACATTCCCAGCTTGCAAACAGCCATATCCCTCAGATAAACCTTTGCTGTTATCTCCAAAGGTAACCATGGGGCCAGCTTTCTCAACCACATTTGATAGCAGGGCTCTATCTCCGGTCATATGTCTTGATGATCCACTGTCAAGAATCCACACTACCGGTTATACTTGTTTAATGCCCTGCACTACAAATGGATTAGACCTTCTTCGGAACCCAAACTTGGTTGGGCCCGGCATACTTGTAGAACTGTCCTTTGTCAGGCAAAACAACATTTTTAATTTTAATTGCCTCAACTTTCTCAATGACTGAACATTTGACCTTGTAAACAGCGTTAACAAATTTTTGTTTAAGCTTAGGCACAAATGTCTCCTTTCTAGCCTTAGAAGGACTAGCAGTCTTAGACCTATCATGCTTCTTGTTATTCACATGCTGACGAGGAGTAGTCTTATCATTAGACACATGCTTACCATTAAAATAAGCATACATCATATTAAAAGCACAAGACATACAATTAGCAACACCACATGCTTTATGAGAGTGATTAACAGCAGGCAATTTATGCATGGTAGACATGGCATTATTGTTATCCAACTCATGTGTGTCTGAGTTAGTCTCAGTTGCTTTCACAACTTTGACTGGAACTTTCGACTCACTTGACTTGGAAACAATCTTCTCATAAGCATGATCCTCAGCACGTATTTCTTCTTGAATAACAGAAGAGGTCGCATCAAATGGTTCAGCAATTGATGCTTTATAGAGGGGTTCATCAACACCCTTAAGCACATGTGGTACTTCCCTCCCTTTAGCACATACATGAGGAGGGGAGTTTATGCCTAATTCTCCAATAGCAGCATTGTAATCATAACCTATTCCAGATGTTTGATTAACAGCTTGCTTACTGTAGAACTCTTTAGCCTTCGAACAAGAATTGAAGTAGGCTCTAACCTTAGTCTCAAGACCGGTGATCTTGTCTTTGAGAATAGTTTCGAGTTTTCTATAACAGTCAACTCTATTCTCTAGAAAAGATACCTGTTCTTTTAATTTGTCTTGATTAATGTGCACAAGTCTTAATTCATTGACCTCTTTCTCAAGGTCTGTGATCTGTAAACTTAACAGTTCATTATCACGACGTGCACAATCTAAGTTACCTCTTAGATGATAAACCATTTCAGCATCAGAAAGTTTTACCTCTATTCTTGACGATGAAGCTTTTCCATCAATAGCCATAAGAGCAAGATTTCCTTCATCTTCATCTTCACTGTCAGTATCATCCCAGCTTCTTCCTTTTGCCAGATAAGCCCTTTCAGAGTTCTTTCTTACTTGCTTTGGCTTCCTACATTCTGTGGCAAAGTGTCCCAACTCATTGCAGTTATAGCATCTAATGGTGCTCCGATCAACCATTCCTGTTTTGTACCCACCACTGCTGGTGTTAGAGGATGAAGATCCACCTTTCTGGAATTTGTTGTAGTTGGACTTGTACTTAAGCTTGGGATTCCTCCTGAATCTGACATGGGAGAATCTCTTGACAATTTGGGCCATTGATTCATCTTCCAATTGCTCCAGCTCTTCCAAGGAATAAAAATCATCACTTGATTGATTTGTAGTAGGAGGATCATATTCTGCTACTAACTCATTTTCCTCACCCTTGGAAAACTGTACCATTCTTTCTAACTGTTGAGATTGTTGTTGTTGTTGACCTTCAGCTACAAGTGCAGTAGATGTGCTGACCATTCTATCCTTCCCGTAGACTTCCTTCTGTTGAATCTGCTCCAACTCATAGGTTTTTAACACTCCATAGAGCCTGTCCAAAGAAATCTCACTCAGATCTCTAGCTTCTCTAATGGCAGTGATTCTATGTTCAAGATGAGCTGGCAGTGTTAAAAGGAACTTTTTGTTGACCTCCCTGATTGAATAATACTTTCCATTGATGTTCAGGTTGTTGATCAACGCATTGTACCTCTCAAACACTTCAGTAATTCCTTCTCCTGGATTTGATTTGAAATGTTCATATTCAGAGGTTAGGATTTCCAACTTGTTCTCCCTAACTTCCTCTGTGCCTTCATTAATCACCTCAATAGTTTCCCACATGTGTTTGGAATTTTTACAGTTCATCACATGTCTGTTCATCAAGGGATCAAGGGAATCAATTAATATTAATTGAAGGCTGGCATCCAAGGAGGCTTCTTCCTTCTCAGCAGGAGTAAAATCTTCAGGCTCTTTTGGATAGGTTCTAGCTTCAGTAGTCACCACACCATCTATTATTACCTCCGGTTCAATAACCATCGGAGTTTTTATACCCTTCTTTAACAAGTTTGAATATTTGGGATTTGCAACTTGTAAAAATAATAGCATCTTCTTCTTCCACATGATATAATTCTCTTTATCAAATTGTGGAATTTTAACGGTTCCAACTTTATGTGAAGTCATTATGAATTTTTGAATAAATAAAAATTCAAGGAGTTGAAAAATCACAAAAGTCTAGGATCTTGATTTGTTCGTTAATCAGAAGGCTCTGATACCAATTGTTGGGTCCCAATGTGTTTGTAGAAGGGGGGGTTGAATACAAACAGTACCGAATAATCGAATTAAATGCGGAATAAAAAAATGTGAAACAAAATTCAAGTTAAATAAAAATATTATTAAACTTGAAAGGTGTTACAACAACTGTATCGATTACAAGGAATTAATCTCAAATTAATTATCACAAATCTAGAATAAATTCGACATGAACTTTTTCTATTTTTGTAATAAAAAGATTCAAATGCTAAACGCAATTTGAGATTAAGTTCTAGGGATTTTGATCCGCTAGATTGTTACACAAGAACAAGATAAAGATTTCTAGTTGATTGGATTTAACTTTACAATCTAGAAATTGATCTTGAATTAAACAGATGAAAAATGTAATATTTCAAGGCGGCTGCTTTTCTTGTTCTTTGTTCTTCTTTTTGAATGATAGATGATTGAAAAAAAAGTCTTCTGCTTCTTTTTAATCAACAAACCAATAGAATTGAATTGGCATGACAATCCTATAGCTGGCAAGACTTTCGGTAGGACAATTGAATGAACTAGCAAGACAATCTGAATGAACTAGCATGACAATCAGAATGAACTAGCAAGACAATTATCCTCCTAGAGTAACTTTCGGTATGACAATGGAAATGACTTGGCATGACAATCGGTATGACAATCCAGATTGTCATGCTAGTTCATTTCCATTTGTCTTGCTGATTTAAGACTTGAATATAATCCAATTTAAACTTCTGAAAATTCCTAAAATTAATTCAGAATTAATTAATCAATTAATTCAATTAATAAATAAATTATTCTTTGCAGATATAATTTATTTTCTTAATTAAATTAGATGAATTAATTAATTAATAGAGAATTAATTCTAGTCTTGAGCAGCAACCATTCTTCTGCAAATCTTCTGAAAATCACTGAAAATTATGAATCAATTCCACCACTTCAACGTTGACACTCGATGTACTGTCTGGTTCATGAGTGACTAACTTCCGTGACGTTTCTTCATGTCTTGACTCTGACACTTTGATTTTCTTCAGATTAAATCCTTGTAATTAATTGATACTCTGACGAGATCTCTGTCACTTGATTAAATCCACGATCTTGACTTATATCACTGAGGCATGATCAATTTCTTGAACTTCTTCCAGTGAATTAATTCCTCAAGTCTGTAGATGAACCTTGTCTCTGAATCCTTTGACATATATTACTTTGCGAGATCTCTCTGATGGTAGTTCCACTATTTACTTATTACATTCTTATTTGAGTTGAGTTGAATCCTCGAATATACAAATAGGCTATGACATATGACTTACAATGTTTACTTTGTGTATCTTATTACTAAGTCAAAAACTAGAATAGAGCCTCTTATATGTTAAGTTCTGATGTTGGTAAATCTTATGGATGTAGAGTAAGAAAAGAAAAAGAAAAGAAATAAAAATCAGGTACTCCTTTGAGATCTAGAGTAAAAATGTGGAAGGGAAGACCCAAGTACAATGCTGGTATTAAGTAATATGCATTAGAAAAGTAAAATAAAATTTTCTTGATGACTTTTCACATTCTCTGATTACTGGAGAAATATTCTGATAACAACATAAATTCTGATAAGCAGTCGTGACTCACTTACACTGAGAAGCCACTATAAAAAGGAATTTCAAAAGATGCATATAATGAGCACAAATCAGTTGAGGTGGACTCATGCATGAACTCATTCTATAGTAGACTTCAGAATAATGACAGATTTTGATCAAAGTTCTTAGTTATGCCTTATTTCTAAGATGTACTGAAGTGAATCAGACTTTACTCTTTGTCTGATATTTAGCTTAATGCACAAACTTACACTCCATATGAATGATGAAAAATATTGTGGTGATCAATATTATTTTAGATGAACAGTTTAAGTGTCAGTTGCATAAATTCTGAGGACAAGTTATGATGGAAGTTCTGATGATTAAGTTCTGATGAAATCATATCAGTATTTGTGTGAAGAATTACAGAAATAAACATTCACTTTTCGAGTTAAGGAGCCATATTCTGATGACTTTTAAATTCTGATAATAATCAAGTTCTGATACTGACGTGGCAGTATTTATTTACTTGGTTTATTTTTGGTCATTACTTGAACGATTATATTTTCTCAGAATATTGGTTTATGTGAGATAAAGCAGTAATAATCATTTGTTTAGTGGGAACAGTTTTTTTTACAAAACTGAACGTGCAATGTAATCATTACTTATTTACCGTGCCCATTAACTTTTGCCTTAACTGCTGCATGGCTGATAGGTGTAAAGGTCTGTTCCACTTCTCATTAACTGCTGTCACGTGGGGTGTCTAAGTAAAAGAGATAAAAGATTTTCAAATCTTTTATTTTCATTTTTATTCTACTCACTCTCTCTCTTTTCTTATTCTCTCTCACAATTTCTGACGATTTTCTATACAGATGTTTCATCAAACACCTTTCAGGAAAACTAATTTCTCACTTATTTCTGATGGCGCCCAAGGATTTAATTGATGATGGAGCCAAGTTTGTACCAAATAACTATGTTGCTATCTTGAATAAGGCTGAAGCTCCATCAGATCTACACTTTGTGCAAGATTTATTAGCCAATAGTGAGATTGGGTATGCTTTGACGCAACCTCAAACTATTTCAAGCCAACAAGTGCTGACATTTTGGCGAACTGGGCTTTTTGATAATGGTGGTTCTACTGGTACTCCAAGCATTGTTTTCACATCAGGAGATGTCGAGCATGTGGTTACTCCTGGAGCAGTTCGTAAGGCACTCCACTTACCTAAAGGTTGCACATTCTCAACAGTGGAGGATCCTGTCTTATAGTAGCTTATGGCCAGTCTGGGCTTTGAGAAAAGTTTGGGAAAGCTAGGTCAACTGAAAAGATCCAATATCAGAAAGGAATGGAGCTTTTTCTTTGTTTGTATCACTAAGGCATTCTCCAATAAGTGCTCCAACTTTGATGCTATTCCCATCATGAGTCAGCAAATCGGGTATGCCCTTATTCATCAAACTCATTTTGATTTTGCAAGTGCTGTGTTAGGTTTCATAGGGGATAGTGTAATAACCCCAATTTTTGGAAAATTTTTGAAACCCTTATGAATAGTGTTTTTGCCGAATGAGAAAAATTTTCATGCCACACTATGTAGGGGTTCTGTTATGGATATTCTGAGATTTTATTAGTACTCTATATGGTATATAAGTGTAGGGCTGTGCATTCGGTTAAAACCGAACCGAACCGAATTTTTTTTCGGTTAACGGAAACCGAAATAAGGGAAAAAATGCTACCGAAAACCGAACCGAAATGTATTCGGTTTTAACCAAAACCGAACTAACCATTTCGGTTATTACCGAAAACCGAAAATATAAATCGAAGTTTAAGAAAATTTGCTAGAGCTTCAAAAACTCAGAGTCTCAGACCATATTTTAAGTTTAGAATCAGAAATTCAGCATTAAGTTTACAATCAGAATTTAAAATATTCAAGTTACAGGCCAAAATCATTGAGTTTACAGCCTACAAGCATTGATAATAGAAAATTAGTCTAAACATTAAATTACAGAATTTAAATTGCCATTGACTTTTTGTTGGTGTTGATCCTGTTGGATGCTCTGCTTCTGGGTCTGGCCTTCTGCAGTTCTTCCTGGTCTCAGTTCTGACTTATGCCTGCTTCAAAATTCAGTTCTTTTCTTCCTGCAAAAGAGGTCCAAGGATCAGGAAACAGAGAATATCGTTCCGATTAACTAGAGTGCAACACCTAATTCAAACTTCAACTAAGAACAGGATACACTGTAGACTGTAACTCTAAACAGGATACACTACATTGAAAGGCCAACAATATTTTACATATGCTTTAGTCTTCACAAATCACAGCTTCACTCTTCACCATCACCACTTTTTCTTTTTCTTTTAGAATTAACATCACCAAATCGAATTAAGTTTAACATCACAAAATCGTATACCTTGAAAAATTGAAAATTGAAGACCTTGAATCTGGAGTGACTCTGAATCGATGGACTCTGCTCTGGCCTCTGGTCCTCTGGAATTGGATTATTGAATCAATGGTCTGGCCGTCTGGGTTTGGTTTGTGAGAACTGAGAGAGAGAACAGGAGAAGTGAGAGTGAGGTCAGGACACAGACAGACAGAGATAGATAGACGACCTAGTATTATAAATATTTTATATTAATATATTATATAAACTTCGGTTATTGTTTTCGGTTTTCGGTTAACCACGGTAAAAAACCGAATTACCGAAAAACCAAACTCCTAAAATTTTACTACCGAAAACCGAACCGAATTTTAAAATTTGGTTAACCGAACCGAAATTATTTCAGTTATTCGGTTCGGTTTCCGGTTAACCGAACCGAATGCACACCCCTATATAAGTGTATGTAAAGATCGTCAGAATCCAATTCCGAACACTTTGATTTTTCCCGGAAATCCACTAGATACGGAAAGAATTGAGTATAAGGTAACAGGATAAAAAGGATTTAAATTAAAGGATTATAAGGGAGGATCATAAAAGGATTATAATGTATTGAGAAAGGTTAAGGAAACCCAAGTAATAAGATCCCGGGTATGATCCCTCAAACGATAAACGAAAATGAAAGTTAAGTGAACCGTATAACAGATCAGCGGTCATTAAGCAAACAATTAGGAAGTTAATCAAGGAGGTTAGGGATGATGAGGTCATCCAACCAATAAGGAGAGGGCAAGTAAGGGATGATGACATCACAAAGTGACATAAGCATGACATAGGAGGGAAGGAGGTGTGGATGAATGATAACCACACAAAGTTCAAGGTTAATAAGGTAATTAACCAAAATCTAATAAAAAAAACAACCAACCAACAATCATTTCACCCAAAACACAAAGATCATTTCATTCCCTTCATCTTGCTCTCGGCTTTTCTTCTTTTCCAAAGGAAGAAAAATCAAAATCCTAGTTCCAAGCATTGTTAAATCACAAGGTAATTATCTAAGGTTCATTGTACATAGATATGGATATCCTATAAGTTTAAGCTTCTAATTCCTTCACAATCTCTTCCAATAAATCAAGGAAGAAGATGGTGAATAGTAACCTTCAAGAAATAACTTTGGTTTTTTTGATTTTTTATGAAAGTTCAAGGTAGCTTAAGCATAGATCAAGGCTTCCATGGGCATTCCAAGGATCTTTCATTGATTAAAAGCTTCAAGGAAGGTATAACATCTCCAAACCCTAACTTTACCTTGTATATTAGGATGGTTTTGATTGTTATGGTAAAAGAGTAGCTTGATGCTTGCATAATTAGAGTTTGGGTTGGAGTTGGGGTAAATTGGATGTTGAAATCTTATTGATTGGTTAAAGGACTTAAGTATATTTTAAATTCAAGTTTAAGAATAAGTATAAATTGTTAATGTTGAGTTGATTGGGGCTGTTATGATGTAGTGTGGATGGATGTTGGTTGTATGAATGAATTGGGATTGATTGGTGATTGAATTGGAATGGTATAAAATTGGGAAATCGCGTAAACATAGCCGTCGTAATGTCCGATTTACTTTAGACTGCTTTTGTTCATAATATTAGGACCCGGGAACTCACTGCTAGGTTTTGACCATTGCCATGTTTAGATAGTTCATGTTACGAGCTTCGTTTTGATATGTGGTTCGTTTGATTCCGATGTACGGTTTAGGAGAAACGGCCGTTTTAAGTAACGACGTTTCGCGAACAAACCATTACCCCTCGCCTTACTTTGAAACCTAGGTTAAAGACCTAAAAGGACTAATTGGAGTATGAAACAATTATGTTAAGTGTATTAGGAATTTGGTAAGGTACTCGCGAAAGAATTGCCTTAAAACCCTTAATGGTTAATTTATTAAAAATGGTGGAGTCGAGGGTACTCGAGCGACTTAAGGAAATCGTTAAGCGCGAAAGCGAGCGTAGGACTCTAAATGGTTTAAGTCTAGTTTCTTAAGCGACCGGGGTTTAATTCCGACTTATGTTGTTGTTCATAGGTTATCGGACCCACTCTAAGCTTAAGTCTATCCGGGAGCACTCAGGCAAGTTTTCTACCCGTTATACTGTTGTGTGATGTATATGTGTATATGCATGATCTTGTGATAAATGCATATTTGTTATTAGAAAATTCTTGCGATATATTGGAGCATGTGATATGGTATATATGCATGCCTGTTTCGTATTCTTGATTTATATATCTGTTGGTTCAAATGCTTATTAGTTGCATAATACCTATGCTAGAGATAAGCGGTAATTTGCATATACCCTTAGTAAAGGGGACCCCAAGGTGAACATATTTCTAAACCGGGAGTCGATGTTCCCGAGTATATTATATATATATATATATATATATATATTTATATATATATGGATATAGTTTTCAAAACTATTGATCGAATAAGGTTTATTCGATAACTTTATATTATTTAATGAATATTACTTGAATATTCATTCGAGGAATTATGACTCGCTTTATATTATTAATGAATATTACTTGAATATTCATTCGAGAAATTATGACTCACTTTATATTATTAATGAATATTACTTGAATATTCATTCGAGGAATTATGACTCACTTTATATTATTTAATGAATATTACTTGAATATTCATTCGAGGAATTATGACTCACTTTATATTATTTAATGAATATTACTTGAATATTCATTCGAGGAATTATAACTCACTTTATATTATTTAATGAATATTACTTGAATATTCATTCGAGGAATTATGACTCACTTTATATTATTTAATTGAATATTATTTGAATATTCATATGAGGACCTATGACTCCGATTATTTTCTGAAATGTATTCTTTATTTTACTAAAGAATAAGGTGTCGATAATCAAACTTATTTTTTTTACTATTCAAATAAAGATAGTACTTTCGTATAAGTATATCTTTGGTTATTTAATACTCATTTCAAGTATGAGTTTTACAACTTCTACTTCAATTATTTGTATAAAGATTATTCTTTATGGGAATATTATTTAAATAATAACATTCAGATATTTCTAATATATCGGGACTGATTTATTTTAATAAATCAGCAGTACTCCAAACATTCTTAAAAATGTTTTCGAGTCTTCAAAATGATTTTTAAAGTTAGAGTGGACCCAAAAACTCATTTTTATATTTAAGATCTTCCTTTCAAAGGGGATTTAAATACTCGCTCAAAACCTGGGGGATCCAGCTCTGTGGTGTATTTTACATTCGCAACGTGGTTGCTGTTTTGAGAAAATAAATGAATTGATTACTTACCCAACGTTCGGGAAGTAAGCCCATCTAATTGAGTCGGCATAAGCGACAGGCCGGGGTACGGTCTATCAAAGTGTAAGTGGCTGGGTGGCAGTCCATCAATGCGTAAGAGGCCGGGTGGCGGTCCAGCACAAGGTCCTTATGTGGCCAGGGTGATGACCGGTGGGGGATTCATCCATCTACTAGTAGAAAATGTTACTTATTGGTATCTTTGCCTGATCAGCAAGATATCGGGTTTATGCCAAAATTCTTTCCTTTCCAAAATTCATTGGATATTGCAACTTTGTTCATACTTTACATGACAGAGGTTTTCAGGAAATGTATGAGATATATATATATATATATGGATATATATATATATATATATATATATATATATATATATATATCGGGACTTAATGAAGTATCTGGTAACTTCATTTTATTCAATAATATTTCAAAGATTGAATCTATTCAAGTCTTATCTTGTATTCTCATCTATGTGATGAACTTTTGAAACTAATTATAACTTGAACGGTGGTAGTTCAAGTAGTATTCGGAAAGATATAAGTATATTGGAGTATCTTGTAACTTCATCTTTTAAACTTATATCTAGTAAATGATTATCTTGTGCATGTCAAAGATTTTCGGAAAAACGTTGAGACAAGGTTAGATATATGAGATCACCTTGCAACGATATTTTATACAGTTATAAACGGGAACTCTGTATTTATTATGCATGGAAGAGGACTTCCAAGATTTTGAAAAGTATATGTATATATATACTGAATTATTTTGCGACTTGGTCGCGTTAAGATATCAGCTTGGTTCATTTCTTTTTGACCAAGACTTTCATGAGTACTATGAGAAGGCTCATATATTGTTAATCATTATACATATTATTTTGGTGGGCTTGTTGCTCACCCTTGCTTTCTTCTTTCATCACACAACATCAGATAGAGAAGATGAACAGGATCATGCTCCCAATTCGCGAGCGGATAGGAAACGTTCCGCAGTTTCCTGTAGGCGTTGATGCCATTGTAGCTGAGGTAGGATCTACCAATAGGCTAGGCTTTCAACTTTTGATGTACCAGACTTATGTATCTTTATCAATTGTAATAATGGCAAAAAAATGTAAATTTATTCAGAAACCCTTTTAAGGTGTATTGGCATATAATTGTGGAATAAAACGACTTGTGATTATTTTTGGATATTCATCTCTGAGACTATAACTTGTGGTGTGTGTTTATTGTGGGGTCACAGTACAGAGTAGTTGATTATTTATTAAGATTGGGTGTTATTAAGGGAAATGGAACTCGTGAAAACCCGGATCCCCGACCTCGGATTTGAGGGTGTTACAGATAGGATCACAGAGGATAGGAATGTAGTATACTTTGCTAGATTCTATCAGCTTATATATACTTTTTGTTGTGCTGATGAGACCCCACTAGCCAGTGATTTAATTTCACCCTTTAAGCTTGCAAAAGGGCTTTTAATGATTTGTTAAATGTTGACAATAAGAAACCAGTGCTGAGACCTTTATAGATTCCTCAGTTAGTAAAACATATCTTGGTAAATGCTGATCCACAAACATACACATCTGTTTACCCTGATGTTCAATCCACCAACACATCACAGCCAACTCAACAGCCATCAGAACATACCATCTCTCACCAACCTCAAACTTCTCAACCTCAACCAACTCAACCCTCCATCAGGACATATTACAAACCAACACAGTCATCTCAACCTCAACCTTCAGCACATCCAGTAAAATCTTCATCTTCCAAGCCCAAGAGGACTAAGATAGTACCTCAGTCTCAACAGAAGAGAAGGAAAATTGTTCTGAGAGATGAGTCAGACACTGAGGAACAGGTTCCACTATCAGAACCTGCTGTTGTAGAAGCTGAGAAGATATCTTCTCAGAAAGATACTGAAAGTTGGAGTTCTAGGCCCCTCAAAGGGCTTAGAAAGCTAAATTCTGATGATGAAGCTCCCAAAGTCTCTAATTCTGCAAAGAGACTTAAAAAGCAAAGAGCCAGGAGGGCTGTAAGTGTATCATCACATTCTGAAGAAGTTCTGGAAGAAGCAGCTAAGGAAGGTGGTCAGGAATCTTTGATCCCAATAGAACCTATAGTCATTGAATTACTTCCCACAGGTGAATCAGAATTTACTCAAGCTCCAAAGTCTATTCAAGAGCAAGAGGATATTCCAGAGCAAGTGTCTACACCTCCTGAGTCTCCTATCATTAATCTAGTACATGTTGAAGACCCATGTACAAGTGCTGAAATTGATATTCATAACTTGATTATGCCTGAGGTTCTGTACTTGGAAGCTCCACCAACTCAACTCACTCCACCAACAACACCAATTCTAGATGTTGATTTTAATGAAGATATTCCAACAACACCAATTCTGAATCTGGATGATAAAAATCAGATTTTAGGTGGGCATCAAAATTTGGATGTTGATCAGAACTTAGTTGCAAATCAGAATTTAGAGGATGATGTTGAAGCCTCTATAACCTCACATACTCTTATTTTATCAGAGGATGCTGATACTGCAGGCTCTGTAAGTTCTGATGCTGACAATGCTGAAATTACTGGTGAAGCTACTATAAATGTAGATGCTGATGCAGCTGGTCCTTCAGGACATGTACCTTAACAAACAGTTAATAAAGCTGATTTGATCAAGAAGTTTGTTAGAGAGGATGCACCAGTACCTTGGAGTGAAACTCCTGGAGGAAATGAGTGGACTAAGGAATGGAACACAGTTAGTTTTGTTCTTACTGAAAAAATTCTTGCTGAGCACCTTGCCAAAGCTGATGAAATGCTGATAAATGATGATTTCAAGGCACAACTTAGAGTTACCGCAATAAGTACAAGGCACCTTCAAGGTCAACACTCAATAACTCATGACAAGGTGAATAAAATTCAAGAATCTCTGATCCAACAAGATATAAATATAAAATTGGAAAAGAACAGATTTTTCAAGCCAACCTTTGACCGAATTGGGTATATTGAAAAGACTCAGGAGAAACAACAAGATCAAATTTCTGAAATTCTAAAGAATCAAGCTTATCAGCAAACTCAACTCAATGAGATCCAATCCTCAGTGGAATTGCTTGTCTCTCTTCTTTTACCTGCTGATGCCAAAAAGGGGGAGAAAGTAATTAAGTCCAAATGCAAATCTAGTCAAGTACTGAAGGGTAAGGATGATGGAAATGATGACCAGGGAAACTCTGGAACAGGTAGAGGTCATGGTCAAGGCAAAGGTTTTTCATCAAGCAAAGCTGGAACTACAAGTCAAAGAACAAGTTCTGATACTGGGAGAAGAATAAGTTCTGATACTGGTAAAAGGATAAGTTCTAGTGAACATCTGGAACTTGATGAAGAGATTTCCAAAAGGCTATTCCTAAAAGACAATCCATACATGGATATTGAAAGTCTGAAGGAAGAAGTAGCCAGACTTAAAGCAGAAAATGTCAAGTCAAAATCTAAAGCTCAAGTCATGGAAAAGAAGCCACCTAAGCCTAAGGGCATTGTGATAAAAGAAAAGAAAAATTCTGAGGCAACCAAAGCCAAATCACAAGTGGAGGTAGATCCAAGATCCAAGGGCAAAGAAAAAATTGGTGAACCTGTAAAGGTATATATGCCAGTTATGGATCTGGAAGAAAAATATGATGAAGATGCTAGTCTGATTTTAAAGAAAAAAGATATTAAAACAACCTCTGACATAGCTCATGTTGTTCAAGATCAGGACTTAGTAAAATCTGATATTACAGTGAAGCAAGCAACCTCTGACATAGCTCAAGTTGGCTTGAAATCAGAAGATAAGAATAAGGAAACCTCTGACATTGCTCATGTTAAACCTTCAAAGATTCTACTACCAGGATTCACCAAAGCTCAACAGACTCAACCTTTGAGGACTACATCAAGTGGTTTTGAAGCAAGAGTTGTTACAGGAAAGGAAGCAAGAGACAAATCAGGATTGGGTAGTTCTAAAGAGAAAAGAGTACACAATACTACCAATGATCCAACTTCCTTAAGTGAACCAGGTGTAGGAGCAACTCCTGAGAGATTGAATCAACTTGAATCTGTACAAATGGTTTACCACTCTGTTTTGAAAGAAGATATCATGTTATACTTTATGACAGATGGGAGGGTATTCTAGATCAGGGAGAATGCAATTTCATTGAAGTATTTTGAAGAACTGGAACATGTTCTATTTCTACTTCAAGTGAAAAACAGATCAAAAGATGGTGTTGTAGGTTGTTTAAAATCAAATATTCAAAGACAGAAGAAGCTTTACTCTGTAAAGTCTGACAGCCCATACTGTCGTAAGTATAGATCTCACAGTGGAGAAATTGTTGAAATGAAGCCTAATACTGCTAAAATCATCACTACATTTTCTGGTATTAAGGGACTTGAATTCAATCTAGAGTCTGATAAAGCCTATATCATCAGACTAGATCAGGATATAAGGAAAGCTAAAATAAATGATCTCAGGGCTGCTATCTTTCAAACTGGTGAAGATACAGTTGAACTGAAAAATGCTAAAAGGAGGATGGTCAATGAACTTGAATATGCTGAGAGATGTCTGTTGAAGAATTATCTCAGAACAACTCCTGATATCAAAGAGATCAGAAATTGAAGCCAAGTCAAAGATCTACAACTGCTTAAATTCTGAAGTGTATACAGACTGAAGCTGAAATCAAACTTTAAGGATGGTAAAGCTACAAGCACTGTAAGTTGTGGTTATCTAGTCAAATTCTCATGCATTTGTACTTAATATTTTTGACATCATCAAATTTCTGTTGAACTTTTATATTATGCTAATTTACAAGTTGGGGAGATTGTTAGATATATTTGTGATGTCATGTCTAATATGATTTGTGTTTAGTTTTCAGATCTTACTTAACAGGACAAATCAGTACTTAACTGGAAATTAGTACTTATACTGAAGTCAGGACTTAAGATATCAGAACTTAAGTTGTCAGAACTTAAGTTATCAGGAGATATTTATCAGGAGATAATATCGGGATTTAAGGAGACTTTCAGATAAGGAAGGCGGCTGATTGAAAGGAAAGAAGATCAAGACAAACATAAGAAGAAATATGCATGGAGAAGAATTCTATGAAGAATAGAATACTTGGAAGAAAAGATAATTAGTTGATATATATTAGGAAGCAGAATTATATTCGATATCAATTAGAAGATTATCTTGTAACTGTGTAGTATATAAACACAGACATAGGGTTTACACTATATGTGTTATCTTAATCGAGATTATTATTCATTGTAACCCTAGCAACTCTCGTGACAATGTGTTCATCACTGAGAGAGGACAGTTCTTTGTAACAGAGTTTATTGTGTTGAATAAAATATGTGTTCTGTTACTTGAGTTCTTATATTCGATTTGATTATAGTAAACACTATATTCAACCCCCTTCTACAGTGTGTGTGATATAACATTTGGACTTTACTAATCAGCTGATTTATCCTTTATTAATTTAATTATAAAATTAATCAATATTCAGGGCTATTGGGCCTTCTTTGTTCCATCAGGCTTGATCAATGTATTAATCTTCTTGGGTCTGACCAATGTGTTGTTCTTCTTGATCTGAATGTCATACATATGGCCTTCTTCTAATGGGCCTTATTCGTAACCCAAATCAAATGTAATAAATGCAATATTTATGGCATAATCAAAGTTAATTTTATTCCTATCATTTGCCCCTCAACTTCTGAGAAATCATTTTTAGATTTCGCTGAAGTTAAGCTCACTTAATCCCTTATAGGGTATCATTTTTTTTAACGTAAAGTATGGAGCAACCTACACATTTACAACGATCTTTGTCTTTTCAAGGCTTCAGACTTTTACTGGGGCTCCCCTATTGTTTTCTTACCTTATTCCCGTTTCTAGGAATTTTGTAGTATCTTTTCTTAATTTACAGGAATTTTCCCTTAATTTCTGGGATTTTTCCTTAATTTATATGAATTTTCCCTTAATTTCTAGGATTTTTAATTAATAGGAACTTATTCTTTAATTTTCAGAAAATATTCATAACTCTCTGACACTTTTAAGGAATTTCTTTAATTTTTAGAATTTATTCCTAATTTCCAGAAAATATTTATAATTTCCAGGAATTTTTAAGGAATTTCCTTAATTTTCAGGATTTATTCCTAATTTCCAGAAAATATTTATAATTTCCAAGAATTTCCTTAATTTTCAGGATTTATTCCTAATTTCCAGAAAAAATTTATATTTTTTAGGATTTTTTAAGGAATTTCCCCCCTTTTCTTTTCTTTTTCTTTTTTTTCTATTCTTTTTCTTTTTCTTTTTTTTCTCTTTTTTTTTAAATATCATTTCGACCAGAATCCTGGTCGAATTATCCTCCCATTCTTTCTGGTCGAAGCAACATTCGGTCAGGAACAATCGACCAGGAATTTCAGTCAGGATTTTATTTGTTCTGACTGAATAATGCTCCCTTTATTTCTGCTGTGCTTCGATCAGGAGCACTCGACCAGAATTCTTGACCGAAATTCGGTCAGGAATTGTTTTGTGGACCTCAGTTTTGACCGAATTAAGGAGCCTTAATTCCTGATCGAAGCTTTACTTGACCAAGAGCTTTCGATCAGGATTTTGGTCGTAGTTCTATGTCAGAATTTCTTGTTTTTAAACGAATTAACGGCCCATATTTCTGATCAAAGGTGATTTCGATTAGGATTATTCGATTAGAAATCCTGACCGAATTTAGGTCAGAAATTTTGATAAATAATTTATATGCTTTTGGCCCATAATTTTTCTGGGCTTTTTATTATGGTATCCCTAAATGGGCCTTATTCCCTTGGGCTTGATCTGATCATGGGCCTCGTTGTGGGTTTTCTTTTTTTGACATGCTCATCAATTGGGCCTATAGTACATGCTTGTTATACTCCCAGGCCCAAGAACATTCGGGCTCCCTATAATTTTCTTGAATTCTCTAGAATACACACATATTTATTTTTTTTTATATATTTTCTCTTTAGTTTATTTTGGAATCTTCCAAAATTTGGCCCCATGAATTGGGCTGGGCCTTTTTTGACCGGTTATAGCCGGTTAAAATTCTTTTTCACCGGCCCATTTACCGGTTGGTGAGGCTATATAAGAGTGGGGAGGGGAGTGTGATTTCATTCACACTTCACTTCTCATTTCACAATCCATTTTTCACTTCACTCTATAGCTCTCCCCTATTTCCCTTCTCTTCTGGCCTTCAAGAGTTTTTCGGTAGGAAAACAGCCCTTTTCCGGCCTCCTTTCTACTTCTCCCTCAGCCTCAAGTTCTTCTCCTACCTTCATTAATGGCGGATAAGAGTTTTGAGAGGGCAGCTAAGATCGCTTCTGCTTCCAAACGAGGTAATGAAATCGAAATTCGTTCTTCTTATATGTCTTTATTAAACATGATTAACACTAGGGGGATGAATACCCATCTAATGCCCATTTAGATTCGTTTGATTATTGTAATAAGTGGTACAACATGAAGGGTTTATAACACATAAACGCAAAGAAAAATATAAATTTAAATCTTAAAAATCGAAACCCTCTGCATGATCCATGCGAAAAACAATATTTAATTCGTAGTTCAGTATGTTTACCTTGTAAAGCTTTACGTTAATGGAAAGATGGAGGACTTGAATGATCACCACGTAGCCCGTCGCTGGAATGATCTACGCCTTGAAGGTATCCACACGAATGATCGCCCGGAGGATGGGTGTGTACTAGCACGTTCTTGAGGCCGCCTTCTTGCTCTCTCTATCTCTCTTCAAGCTGCTAGGGTTTATGTTTTATCAAATAAAACGTGTAACCCTAATTCTATTAGAAAAAGATATTATATAGGCAAGAGCTAATGAGCCTCCAACCCTAAACTGAATTTTAGAGTTATTATTATTATTATTAAATTCGAAATTCTAATTATTGTATTATTAAGTCTCACTTAATCATCCAATAACTTAATTTTGGATTTAATATTAAATTCGAATTTCCTATTTATTTAATTAATAAAGTCACACTTAATTAATAACAAATAATTCAAATTACTTACATTTATTTTAATTCTGAATTTAAATTAAATAATCCTCCAATCATTCTTTATGCGACCCTTTAGGTTATTATTATGTTGGCAACAATTTTAAATCTAATTTCAAATCATAAATAATGAGCGGCATCTAGTAATACATCATTGTTACCCAAGTAATAATAATTTAATCGGTTATCAGTTAAACCTTTTGTGAATAATGTACAATATAATATAATCCCTTTAGCCTTATATTATAGATCAAACTCGAGGCATGCATTATGTCATCCTTTGTTAATGTTCAATCCTTCTTTCCTTGATCAATGAGTAAACTATTAAACAAATCAGTATTTGAGCATGACCATGCATTTTATAGTCGTACTCAATCAAGAGGCCAATAATATCACTCCTTTAATAAAGGAGGGCTAAATCCCATCTAGATCATTCATATTTCTCATAGGATTCATAATGTACCCAATGTCTACTTTTATTATTACCCGGTCAAGGATAACTTTTAATAGTATCAAGGTATATTAATTCTCTTATAGAAATATAATGATTTCAGGTCAAAGGACCAATACATCATTATCACTATGAGATTAACTTATGACACTATAAACATGTAGTATCTCACAACGGGTCAATCCAGCACCATGTATTTAATACATGTGCCTGTATTTTGACTTTAGTATCACCATACCTATGATCAATGAGATGTGATTATCAACCAACAAACACACTAGTCTCAATGTATTTATTATCGTCCCTTAACAATAATACTTGACTAGGGACCTTTAGGAATATCAATACTATTCTCATAATCTCATTTATAAGTCACGTAATTAGAGATATAGATCTACATATCATATTCCAAGGACATTTTTATTAATCTAACATCTTATCACAGAAAATAAAGATATAATAAATTACTAAAAAATAATCCATATAATCATTATAATTAATAATCCAAATGTTTCATAATATATACATAACAGTGTTGTCTCTAGGGCACAAACACTAACACAACATAGATGCTATTAACAAGCTTAACACAACATACAATATTCGTCCCCCCTTAAGATAGTTCCTGCTGAAGGTGGTGATCACACATGCCACTGGAAGCCCGACACTCTATTCATTTATGCAGACGCCCTTACTGCTGGGCTTAGGTTTCCATTTCATGAGTTCATTCCCATCTTACTAGCAGACTTAAAAATTATTCCTTGTCAGCTTCCCCCTAATGCTTGGAGAAACATTTTATGTTTCATGGTTTTGTGTCTTAGAAGTGGTTTCCCTTTGTCAGTGGTTATTTTTAGGAAAAAATTTCAGTGTTACAATAGTTCCCAAAACTCTTGTAGCCGGGTTTATATTAGACAAAGGCCCAAATGCAAATAGATTTTTAACAGTGCCTCGATCCCTGACAATAACCAACACTGGAGGGATAACTTTGTCGGGCTTAAGTGGGAGAATGGAGACTGGGGCACTCTTTTTAGATCTTCCTTCGGGAAGGCCAGCGATGGTAGCCTCAAATCCATTCACCTTACTCCCGAAGAGACTATCATCTATAATGAGCTCATAAAGGATAACGACGTAACTCCCAGCTGGACTTTATTAGAGGAGTTTTCCCTGATCCATGTTGGGCTTTCCTTAGTTTCTGTGCAGGGTATTTTTCTTCCCTTCTCATTTTTACTTTCTTTCATGCATTATTGGCACCACTTATTTTTGTTTCTCTTTTGTTTTTGCAGCTGCTAAGGAAATCAATGAAGATAACTTGCTTGTCATTGAGGAAACAACGAGGATGAAAGAGGCCCGGCTCGTAGGGCTGGATACCCGCGGTAAGCCTTTGGAGCCTAGCTTCTTGAGGAAGCATAAGGAGCCCATGGTGGAGGCTTCCTCATGGGGGACTGAAGTCCCAAGTGCTCCTGCTGCTCCTGCTTCTGTTTCTACCGGCGCTTTCCAACCTCTTTGGGGATTTCGCCAAGGGGACACCATGGTTGGATTTACGAAGCATGCATGGGATTGGTCCTATCATTCTTTGACCCCTAAGGACTTCACTAAAATCGTGGCGGGCCCAGATTTGGAGAGGATAAAGTTTATGGGTGCTCAGTCTTTAGCATCGGTATGATCTTTCCTCGTAACGTTCTTTTTCCTTCATATACTCGTAGCTTTCTCCCACTTTACGTTCTCTGTTTATCATTTTCTTTTAGTCTAATGCTTATTTCCAAGCGGCTGTGAGGCAAGCTCAGTTGTGGAAGAAGGTCTCAGATAATGCTGATAATGCACTTAGGAGGAAACAGAAGAAGTATGCTTCGCTGAAGAGGAGGATGAAGCGCAAGGAGGAGGATCTAGGAGAGGCGAACGTTGAGCTGGCACCCTGAGGGCTGAGAAGGATAGATCGATTGATGCTTATCTGGACACGGAGGAGTTTACTCAGTCCATGAGGGTGAGGGACATCACAGTGTTCCCTGGGTTTTTAGGACTGGCTGGGACACGACCCTTGGGACCGTGAACGAGGCTTGTTCCGATATTAACCCAGCGGGCTATGTGTGCCCTGATGATAAGAGTCTACTACAAAGGTTTCGTACCCGTGTAGTTGTCTCAGATGATATCCCTCAGGACCCGCTTCTCCCGCCTCCCGAGTAATCTTCTAGGCCTACAGCAGCTGATCTCAGCTCTTCTTCCTCTGAGACCGGAACTGCTGAGACATCTAGCGAGAGCAGAGGGGCTGATGATATGGATGCTGAGGGCACCTCCGCTCCTTAGAGATTTACTAGCCCAGCGTGGCTTATTTATCCTATTTTATCCTTGAGATTATCTTGTTTATCAAACTTTGTATCTCTTATTCGTACTTGGTTTATTTATCAAACTTTATGCTCTTATTGGAATTCATGCATTTAGTTCATTTATCAACTCTGTGTGCCATAGGAACTTAACATCATATTTTGGAAATTTCATAAACTTCATAAAATTTTGGGATTCATCCCTTACACAAGTCTTGGTAAAACTAAAACTTGAAAATATTAGTCTTATAAAACATAAAATCATAAGCAAGCAAAGTTTCCAGGTGATTTTAAACCTATTCGCCATTTTGGAAAATGAGAATCATGTTCATCCATCTTACACATAGTAAATTTTCAGGTTTTGCGCGTGCCAGGTCCTTGGTACTTCGAAACCATCCATAGCCTTTATCTTGTAGGATCCTCTTCCTTGAACACTTTTGATCTTGTATGGCTCTTCCCAATTTGGGGCAAGTTTTCCCTTCTGCCCAACACCAGAAGCTTCCACCTTCCTCAGAACCAAGTCTCCTTGCTTGAACAACCTTTCTTTCACCCTTAAGTTGTAGTAGAAAGATGCATTTTTATGATATTCTGCGATCTTGGCATGTGCCTTATCTCGTATTTCGTCAATTAGATCCAGGGCTAGCCTTTGCCCTTCCTTATTTTCTTCAGCATTGTATGCTTGGATTCTGGGAGACGAGTGTGATATTTCCACAGGAACAACCGCCTTTGCTCCATATGCCAACATAAAGGGTGCTGCTCCAATTGTGACTCTACAAGTAGTTCGATAGGCCCAAAGTATTATAAGTATTTCATCCACCCAATTATTTATGGATTTCTCGATCCTCTTCTTCATCCAATCTAAGATTATGCGATTTGCCACTTCCGCTTG
The DNA here is from genome assembly GCF_009905375.1 of Apium graveolens. Lineage (NCBI taxonomy): Eukaryota > Viridiplantae > Streptophyta > Magnoliopsida > Apiales > Apiaceae > Apium > Apium graveolens. The sequence goes on from NC_133654.1 coordinate 248,013,176, forward strand.
CCCATTGGCTTGTGGATGAGCTACGGAGGTAAACCGCAACTCGATCTCATTCTCATCGCAATACTTCCTGGACTCTTCATTATTGAACTGTGTTTCGTTATCGGTGACCAGGATTTGGGGAATTCCATATATGCACATAATATTTTCCTACAGGAATTGTGTAACCTGTTTGGTTGTGATCTTGGTTAGAGGTTTAGCTTCAATCCACTTAGTAAAATAACCTATAGCTACAATCAGGAACTTTCTTTGTGCAGTGGCCATAGGAAAAGGCCCAAGTATATCCATTCCCCACATAGCAAAGGGGATAGGAGAATTGATGGAAGTCAGCATCTCGGGAGGTTGTCGAACAACTGGTGTATGTTTCTGACAACGTTCACACTTTTTCACATAGTTTTTGGCATCAACCCACATTTCTGGCCAATAAAAGCCTAAACGGGTTATCTTATGTGTCAGTGCTCTGCCTCCCAAGTGTTTCCCACAGATACCTTCATGTACTTCTTCAAGAGCCAAACGTGCCTCATCAGGTCCGAGACATCTTAAATAAGGAATCACATAAAATCTTTTATACAGAATTCCATCGATCAAGGAATATCTCAGTGCTCGAACAACCAATTTTCGTGCTTCAGTCACATCGTTTGGCAGTCAACCAGTTTGAATATGCGCCTTAATGGGATCTATCCATGATGTCCCCGGCCCTGTAGGGGCTACAAGCTTAACATCAATGTTTCGTGTTTTCAAAACGCGGAAGTACACACTTTCTGAACTCTTCTCTATCTCTGATGAAGCGAACTTAGACAACGCATCTGCCTTAGCATTTTCCTCCCTTAGAATGTGCTCAACATGGCATTCATCGAACTGGGTCATCACAGCCCTCACAAGGCGTACATACCTAGACATAGTTTCATCTCTTGCCTCAAAATCTCCCTTGACCTGGGATATGACAAGCTTCGAATCCCCAAAGACTTTCAAATTCTTGACCCTCAATGTTCCCGCTACGCCGAGGCCAGCTATCAGAGCTTCATACTCAGCTTCATTATTTTTGGTTGGGAAGTCTAACTTGATGGCATATTCAATCAAGAGCCCATATGGGCTTTGTAAAACAAGCCCTGCTCCGCTCGAATTTGTTTTTGATGCTCCATCAAAATAGAGAACCCAATATTTATTCTCGTTAATGCCTTTTTCTTTGCCCCCTTTATCACATTTTGTGTCTTGAGATATAGTATCTTTCTGCCCCGCGACTTCTTGGTTGGGTATGGTACATTCCACCACGAAGTCAGCCAATGCATGGGCTTTTATTGTTGTTAGTGGCTTGTACTTAATATCAAACTCTACCAATTATATTGTCCACTTAATCAGCCTCCCGCTAGCTTTGGGGCTGTGAATGATGTTTCTCAAGGGTTGATTTATTAACACTTCAATTTTATGAGCTTGAAAGTAAGGACGCAACTTCCTCGAAGCCATTACTAGGGCTAGAGCAAACTTTTCAATAGTGGAATAATTCAACTCAGCTCCGTGCAGGATCTTACTGACATAATATATGGGTTTCTGGACTTTAAGTTCCTCCTTAACCAATACAACGCCCAAGGCATTCTCTGAAACAGCCAAATATAGGTACAAAACCTCATTTAGAGCTGGCTTGTTGGCTTGTGACTAATGTATACCAAAGTTGTTGGTCCAGTTGTAGACAATGGGTTGTGATCTTGTAACATTATTTTGACACCCTTTAATATAGTACTAACTATGGGAGATGCCCTTATTGATATTTAAGTACCCACACACCCTTACATACCTTACCTTTATCGAATTCTGTACCCTCAACCTCTTATTGTTACCAAAAGGGTAGGGAGGAGCGTTCTCTATGCGAGAAGAAAAAGGTAACATATGTCGCAGGGAGATTCTTTTTTTTCCTTTTTATGTTTTTAGTGACACTCATGCACACTATTGAAGATATGGTTTGACTTATATTTACCACCCTGATTTTCAGATTCGCAAACTAAAGAAATATAGTTGGCCAACATTGATAACATATTTGAAGTTTGTGCTTGTAACATTAGCGAGCCACATTAGAGGTGTGATTGAAAATATGAAGGATCGTGTTGAAAAAAGTTAATAGTTCAGATGAACTTGATTATGTATATTTATATATATATATATATATAATTATATATTATGCTGACATGGTGAAGTTGGTGCTAACGGTTGGAGATGCCTTGCAGAAATATCTCAATACTCACACCCCCATTTCACTGAGGTTTAAATCCTCAGTTCTTATTACGAGAGAGGAGGAATATCCATTAGGTTACAAGTACAAGGAATAGTTATTACTTTCCTTTTGATGTTTATGATATATTTTATTACAATAATATGCGGAAAAGATAAAAAGTAAATGTTTGAATTTTCTTTATGTAATATGACATATGCTGAAGTCTCGGTTTGCGGTTTTAATTGCTTATATTATCAATATGCACATAAGCTCGTTTAATTTTCGAGCCTCTCTTTCCGGACATATGAATGGAGTGTAACTAATTTGCTAACTCAGTTGTTGCTACTATTTGAACCAAACAGGTACCTATCCATACTTTTGAAGATAAAGTTGTAACTTTATATTTTTAAAACCTGATTCTTCCGATTCAGTAACTGAAGAACTTAAGTTGGCTTATGAAGAGTTCGCCAAAAAGAAGAAAATATTTGATGTTGTGCTTGTTTATATTAGGGAGCCATGTTATCTGAGGTATGGTGGCAAAAATCTATTTTTGAAATATGAAGAATCATTTTGGGAAGTGTTTAAGAATATGCCTTGGCTGGCGTTGCCGTTTAAAGACGAGGTATAAGAATTTGAAGTGAGTCATCGAGTTCCGAAGTTATGATGTTAATAGGCTTGTAATTTTTTGCCCTCATGCGAATTACATAGAACCATATGGTTGTAGCATGTTGTTACGGCATGGGACTAGAGCATTTCCGTTCACCCGTAAAAACACTGTGGAGTTGGAGATTGAAAAAGTAAAGGAACTGAACCTAGGAATGCTATGGAATCCAAAATATGTCTTGATAATGAATGATGGGTCCCTGGTGAGTTCCTTCAAAAACTTCATTATTTGAGTTGCAAATTACAGATTTCATAACTTCTTTAAAACTCGAATGTTTTGCAGTTTGTAACAATTTTTTCAACTTTTCTCTTCTTGACTAGCTTGTAAATTTTATTTTGAAGGTACCTTCCTCTCTACTTTCTGGGAAGAGAGTCGTGCTTGTTCTTGAAAGGTTTAAAACTCCAGAGAGGATCTCCGAATTCTCAGAAAAAAGAACTATCAATCCCATCGCGTTGTTAAAAAAGTATTTGAAGAACGAGGCAACTGATGAAGAACTTAATGCTTTAAAGAGTATCTTTAAGTTCCCAGAAGAAAGAATTACTTCTGAGTTTGAAGTATTTGATAATGAGTTTGAAGTGATCCGCATTCTAACAACTAATATAGAATCTCCTACCTATAAAGAACTTGTTGGAGATTTACCCTGGTTGGTATCTCCTGCAAGCGAGATGAAACATGATTTAGGCTCTTCCCCGTTTTGGTTTGGCCTCTGTACTATAGATCTGTTCATGTTTTATCTTCCTATATATGCTTTCAATCTGGATGGAAGACTTATTAGAAAAACAATACTCCCTCCGTCCCAATATACGTTTCTCTTTTGATTTTCGGTACTGTTCACGGTAAGCGATTGACTACTAATTTACGTCTAATCTATAATATCAAACATAGTCATGAGTGATCTCGTTGAATTCGTATTTATCAGTACTTTAATATAGTGAAATTTTCATATTTAATACTAATACGAATTTAAAGATATTAACGATCAAAAGTGTGCATTGTCAAACGTGTTCAACACAATGAGGAAACGTTTTTAGGGACGGAGGAAGTATTTCCTAAATTTGAGGATGGGGACTTTCCCTTTTATGCCGGTAGTTTAGAAGAGGAAACGCTATCCCAATTAATTGATTTGCATTGGTGGGACCACTACTGCGGGGAGACATTCCGATATAATGGGAGACCTCAACTCAAACTTGTGAGCTCTAAATGTTTGTGAACATTGTTTCCATCGATTTTTTTTACTACTAATAAACAAGAGAACTCCATTAAGTTGTAAATTGTGCTTCTATTGGGGCTCTTTTTCCCGAAATATTATATTTTAACTAGGTATAGACGTATAGTTGTAACTAACCATTGGTTACAAATATTATGATTATGAATATTTGTTTATCGATTAATATTACTTTATATAATCTATCTATCTATTATATATATATAATAATAGTGCAACAACCACACTTGATGAATGATTTTATCAGGGGAATGATTTTATTCAGCGTTGAATGACAATTCTACCCTCGTCCATGACATATTTCTGTTCTCCTGCATAAGATCTCTAGGCTCTTCTGTTTCTGTCTCTTATTCTCATTGCATGTCTGGATTCTACTCGATTCTTCACGTCCTGTAATATTGTGATATGCTTACAACGCTCATGGAGATGTGTTCATGCCGCACTGATCATCTAAAAGTGGTATAATATACCTTATATTTGGGAATTATGTTAGATATCAAGTATGAAGCGTATAATACCTGTAAAAATGAATTGTCTCTTACATGTTTGATTGAATTTCTGATCATATCTATAAACTTCAAAGATTTTAAGTTCACTTTTGCTTCCGCCGTTCTAAGTTCCCTGCTACACACTATAAGAATCCTAAATTTGGAGAAAGGTTCCAGCTTCAGTTTGCCGGGTCATCCTTCAATGATTTGGGTGTGTAATTTAAAATCGTAGGTGATCACAGTTATACAGATGGATGGTTTGATAGGAGTAACAATTAGTCAACTTTTATGTATCAACTAAAGGATTTATGTTTCTGTTTGATCAGGTATATAATGCTCGAGGAGTCCCATGTTTCTGTTTATGAAGGCATCATCCCTCATCAGTGTCCATCACGGTGAACTCTCTGGATTCTAATGACCACGCGTTGGGTAAGGCTAATATTTTCTTCCCTGGATCAATATATTTTGGAGGCATTTCATTCTTAAGCTACAATTGTTCCAGGGTTGAGAAATATTTTATAATCTTCTTGTGTTTGTTTATAGATTTATTTTGCTCACTGTTCCTTTTTCCTCTATCTGCAAAGCAAGGGAACAATTGCATACCCGTTACTCAAACAATGATAAAAGTATTTATATTTTTTTGCAAAGTAAAACTATTCTTATATGCTCATTGCGCATACATTGATCGGCTTACACGGCTAATGATCCTAGAGCCCAGGATTCTGTATGCCTGCTTAACAATCCGAAGAGAGTTGTTCTTAATTATCAATCTGAATATTTTGTCATTTTATTTATTACAATGTGTCTTGGGCATTCCTCTTTGAATGGAGATGGCTAACAACTTACGATTTTAGCACACAAATTAACCGGAAACGTGCACATGTACTAACTAGAAATTATAAACGATTTAAAAAGCAGGAAATTCGGATTTATATCCGGACTTGGTTGTCATTTATCCACCAATTCATATCGGATGATTTTAATTTCTAGACAGCATTTGAGAAATTTATCCAGAATTAAAAAATCCAAGCAACAACAGCAATACATATGGGATGATTCATGGTTTTATTCTTAAATATTTTATATAATCTCTGTATCACGCGTTTGAATTCTTGACCCAATAACATTCATTTCAATGAAAAGAAGGTTATTTTTTATTATAGAATTCCTAATTCTTTTAATTAAGAGTGATTCTTATTTGATAGCTCACAAACAATCACAAATATTATCCAGAACACTCCTCATAGCTGAGAGTGGAGAGTGGATGAAATGTTCTTCTATAGACACTGTTAGGAGAACATACGCAAGTATAGAACCAAACAAACAATGCAAAACACACACTTAATATATGACGCGGAAAAACTCACTTCCCAACTTGTATTATTAATCAAAACAATTATCAATAATACAATCAATCTCACCAAACGGTATTCACTCAAGTGATACTTAAGTCAAACAATACTCAAGCATACATCAAAACAATAACATGACTATATATATATAATCATCACAAACTTAGCCAACAAGACATACCTAATCTGATTACAATAATAATTGTCTACTCATACAATTATTACCCAACTCAATTATGATAATAATTGTCTACCCATACAATTATTACCCAATTCAATTATATTTTTAATCACCAAGACCATACTACCTATTGGGTTTAACCCCAATAGACACTACTTTTAGCTTTTGGGGCTCCCTACATGTTGTTTTAGGTCATTTTTTGTAAACTGCTTTAGTTATTTTCAGTCCGTAACAAGTCATATTTTTTAGCAGGTATTATAAAAAAAATCTCAACGTGTTGTTAATCTTGGTGGGAAAAATCTGGGATCTTGAGAAAGGACTGCTTCGGTTGGTTGTAATTAGAGTCCCTGCCTCACTTGAAGCATTCTCTGCAAAGGTAGTAAGAGGTACAAAGTTCTTAAACTCTCTAAATACAGATACATGTGAAAGGGCATGATAAGTGTGTAATGCGTATAGTTATTGAATTATACGTGTGTGTATGTGTGTGTTCGGTGAAAAAGAAAACCACATTACCGTGAAATCAAAACATAGTGCAACTTTTATGCATATTACTTTTGGGTAAAAAAATTCCGTTATAGGATTCTATATGATTTATTTCTAAAACCCCAGGTAGTATCCTCTGCAGTCATATCATTTACAATCAAGTCAAATTCTTTTTTTCATAGCCAAAATACTTTTGTTAATCTGTATTACTCTTAGGGGATTATACTTATCAGATTTGAAGGGCATGTTTCGTTTTTTATTTTTGCGATCTTTATAACTTACAAATTATCATCTCTCTAATCCCTTATTTTTGATATTTCTCTACGGAGGAGACTTGTAGAGCAATAGTTTTGATAGTTCTATAGTTCTTGACAACTTGGGACAATTGAAGAATCTTCCTATACTAAAATCCCATTTTGATTATTTTTTTTAATTTTTGAACAATACTCCCTCTGTTCAATTCATTTTTCTATACTTTCCTTTTTGGTAGGTCCCTTTCAATTCTCTATATTTCAAAAATAATAAAGTTTTATAATATAAAAATCAACTATATCCACTCACATCCACTACTTTATTTCACTATACTCACTCTATATATTAAAAATTGATCAGTCCCACCACTTTACTCATTTCTCTTACTTTTTCTAACTAAAGTACATTTTTTCTTAATCTTCGCGATGAACCCTCTATGTAGAGAATTCAACGAGACGGAGTGAGTAAACTTTTTTTTGGAACTGTGATTGATTGTCACTCATTTTTCCTATGTAATAGGGTTCGCCGGGTTTTTGAACTTAGAAAGACCTATATTACCAATATCATACAAGATAACATGCCAGGGATAAAATGGAACTCACTCGTAAATATTCCTCTACAAAGCTTCAGCTTCTGTAAGAATCATGTTTAAAATGAACATGGTCGTTGGTGAATAATGAAACACACAACCCAGCCTAAGCAAGCATAACTTTTACCTATTATTTATTATCAAACCATACAAATGTAACATTCTAGAAATCTGAATTAGTCATTTATCAGATGCTTTATAACTCATGTATTGTGACATTATCAAGCGTGAACCCATCATAGACGTTTATAAATACAAAGAACATAAAAATATGATTAAATAAATATAAAAACTTATTATTTTCCTAATTGCCTAAGCTTTCAGATTGAAACAATTTCCGGTACTTAATGATTTATTAAAGTAATTAATAGGATATAAAAACTTAATATATAGATCTTTCTTAGTTGCCTAAGCTCCATAATAAGCATGTTTAGAGCTGTTCGCGAACCGAGCCGTTCGCGAACAAGCTCGAGCTCGACTCGTTAAGGGCTCGGTTCGGCTCGGTTCGTTAAGGACTCGAGTTCGAGCTCGAGTTCGAACATAAAAATGTGTTCGTTAAGAAAACGAGCTCGAGCCGAGCTTTTGGCATGTTCGGCTCGAGCTCGGCTCGAGCTCGGCTCGGCTCGAAAAAAAAATTAAAAAAAAAATTATTTTTTATATATTTAATTATTATGAATTTTATTCAGATTTTTTATAAATATTTTTAAATTATTGAACTATACGAATGTCAAAATATATATTTTAGTAATTTGAAAAAATTCAGATATTAAAAATTAATTTTTTAATTTGATATTTTAATAATTAACAAGTGATTTGATTATTACTTGTAACTAGTATTTATTTCCTGATCGGTGTTTCGAATTTTTGAAATTATTTATAAATGATCCAACCGTACGGATGTCAAGATCTATATATTTAAGTGATATAATAAAAATTTAGAAAAAATAAATATATTTGGTTTGCTATTTAACGGTAAACTAGTAGTTTGACTAGTACTTCTCCCATATTAATGTTTCGATTTTTTAAAAAATATTTATGAATGATCTAGCCGTACGGATGTTAATATCTATATTATTTAGTAATATGACAAAAATTTTAGAAAAAATAAATGTATTTGATTTGTTATTTTCACAGTCAACAGGTGTTTTGACCTTTACTTGTAACTATTGTTTAGTCTCATATTAATGTTTCAATTTTTAAAAAATAATTATGAATGATCCAACCGTACGGATGTTAATATCTATATATTTTAGTGACATAATAAAAAATTTAGAAAAAAATAAATTTATTTTGTTTATTATTTTGACAATCGACCAATTGTTTGAATAGTTGTTAGAACTAGTGTTTAGTCTCATATTAATGTTTCAATTTTTTTAAAAATATTTATGAATGATCCAACCGTACGGATGTTAAGATCTGTATATTTTAGTGACATGACAAAAGTTTTAGAAAAAAATAAATGCATTTGGTTTGTTATTTTAACAGTCAACCGGTGTTTTGACCTTTACTTGTAACTAGTGTTTAGTCTCGTATTAATGTTTTGATTTTTTTAAAAATATTTATAGATGATCCAACCGTACAGATTTAATATCTATATATTTTAGTGACATGATAAAAATTTTAGAAAAAAATAAATTTATTTTGTTTGTTATTTTGACAATCAACCACTTGTTTGAACAATACTTGTAACTAGTGTTTAGTCTCGTATTCATATTTTGATTTTTTTAAAAAATATTTATAGATGATCCAACCGTACGGATGTTAAGATCTATATATTTTAGTGACATGACAAAAGTTTTAGAAAAAAATAAATGTATTTGATTTGTTATTTTAACAGTCAACCGGTGTTTTGACTTGTACTTGTAATTAGTGTTTAGTATCGTATTAATGTTTCGATTTTTTAAAAAATATTTATGAATGATCCAACCGTACGGATGTTAAGATCAATATTTTTTAGTGATATGACAACATTTTTAGAAAAAAATAAAAGTATTTGGTTTGTTATTTTAACAGTCAACCGGTGTTTTGACCAGAATTTTTTAATTAAGCTCGGCTCGGCTCGGCTCGGCTCGGCTCGACTCGGCTCGTTTTGATGGAGAAAGCTCGTGTTCGGCTCGTGTTCGGCTCGGTTCGACTCGACTCGATTTTGTTCGATAAAAGCTCGTGTTCGGCTCGTTCGTTAACGAGCTCGAGCTCGAACACAGGTTTTTGTTTGTTAAGAAAGCTCGGCTCGGCTCGTCAGAAAAAAAATTAAAGCTCGGCTCGGTTCGATCAAAACTCGACTCGGCTCGGTTCGTGAACAGCTCTAAGCATGTTTACACTACAAAAAAAACGGCTAAATACAACCGGTTTAAAATCGGTTGTATTTAGCTAAATTCGACCGTTTTCGATTGTATTTAGCTAAATACGACCGGTTTTTGGGCCGGTTGTATTCGCTCGAGTAATATTTAGTAAACCGGTTGTATTTAGTAGTAAATACAACCGACTAAATACAACCGCCTAAATACAACCGCTTAAATACGACCGGCTAAATACAACCGATTCCGGTTAAATTTAATTTTTCAGATAAAATTTGAATCACCCGCCCAAATAATTAAATTTTTCGAAAATTTTTAAATAGCCGCCCAAAAATTTAAATTTTTTGAAAATTTTTAAATAGCCGCCCAAAAATTAAATTCGACCGAAAATGATCAAAAATAGGATTCTTAATTTCAACCGCATTCGGTTGTAATAACGAAAACCGGATTTTAAAAAAAACTCCCCGGAAACGAGAAAATTTCCCGAATCAAGTAAGTTTGCCCAGATCCATCTTATTTCGGAAACTCCGGCGATCCAAAAATACAATTTTCAGTCCGATTTTCATATTTAAAACACTCAAAACTGACCAGGCAATCTCGTGTTTTTACGAAGTTAACCGATTCCGGCGATCTCAAAAAACTAACCATAATTCACAAAATATTTTTGTACCACTCCTTGTTCAACGATCTAATGATACATCACTTCAAAATACATGAATCAACAACCTAAAGTAAAAATCCAAATTCGAATTAAACTTAAAAAATGAAAAAATTTGGTAACAAATCGTTACCTCGGGGGGAGGGGGTGAGTGAGAGAGAGAGAGGGGCAGGAAAAAAAGATAAGAGGGGGATGGTGGGATCTTGTGCGGCGGCGAGGGAAAATCTCCGACGGCGGCAGCGGCGTAGAGAGAGAGAGAGAGCGGCGGCGGAGAGAGGGGGGGAGAAAGAGAGAGAGAGGACGAAAAAAGAGACAGGAGGGAAGGAGGGGGTGAAATCTTGTGCGTCGGCGGCGAGGGGATCAGAAGAAGAAGAAGATGTGAGGAGATTTGGGTGGAAGAATGAGGAAGGAGTGATTGTGCGGGTGAAAGAAACAGAGGTGGGGGGTTGGTGGGTGGGGGAGGGGGGTTATAAAACTTTGTTTTATATTTTTTTTTTTACTTGTAATCTAAAGATGATCGTTGGATTATACATTATAGTTAAATTTGGTACGTTGATCTTATTCACACGGATCGCTGACATGGCGGTAAATTTTAATGTATTTGGTTGAATTTAGGAGTGTCAGTTTAATTAATTTATTATAATTAATTAATGTATCGTATGATAAATAAATTTCTCGTAATTTCAATGACATAAATAATATAATTATTTAACCTTTTTTAAAAAAAATATTACAATACTATAAGATTATTATTTATTTAAAAACTTACTATTTTAGCTAAATTTTGAATATTTATCTTTTTTAACCATTTTAAATTTTAACATCCCGTAGATCGTACATTATTTGTTTATATTTTTTTTAAAAAGTATAATGCATGCAGCATGCGGGCATGCAACTTTGAATTTTTTGTTATGTTTTTTAAATTAATTACATAATTATTCAGTTTTTTTAAATATAACAAATAAAAATTTTAATCCCATATTGATGATTCGATATTTTTAAAAATATTAATGAGTGATCCAACCGTACGGATGTCAAAATTTGTAAATTTTAGTGATATGATAAAAAATTTAGAAAAAAATAAATATATATGTGGTTTGTTTTTTAACAGTCAACTAGTAATTTAACTCGTACTTCTAACTAGTGTTTAATCTCATATTGATGATTCGATATTTTTAAAAATATTAATGAATGATACAACCGTACGGATGTCAAGATCTGTATATTTTAGTGATATGGCAAAAATTTTAGAAAAAATTAAATATATTTGGTTTGCTTTTTTAACAGTCAACTAGTAATTTGACTCGTACTTTAACTATTGTTTAATCCCATATTGATGATTCGATATTTTTAAAAATATTAATGAATGATCCAACCGTACGGATATCAAGATCTGTATATTTTAGTGATATGACAAAAATTTTAGAAAAAAATAAATATATTTGGTTTGTTTTTTTAACAGTCAACTAGTAATTTGACCCGTACTTTTAACTAGTGTTTAATCTCATATTATTGATTTGATATTTTTAAAAATATTAATGAATGATCCAACTGTACGGATGTCAAGATCTGTATATTTTAGTGATATGACAAAAAAATTAGAAAAAAAATAAATATATTTGGTTTGTTTTTTTAACAGTCAACTAGTAATTTGACCCGTACTTTTAACTAGTGTTTAATCCCATATTGATGATTCGATATTTTTAAAAATATTAATGAATGATCCAACCGTACGGATGTTAAAATCTGTATATTTTAGTGATATGACAAAAAATTTAGAAAAAAATAAATATATTTGGTTTGCTTTTTTAACAGTCAACTAGTAATTTGACCCGTACTTCTAACTAGTGTTTAATCCCATATTATTGATTTTATATTTTTAAAAATATTAATGAATTATCCAACCACACGGATGTCAAGATCTGTATATTTTAGTGATATGACAAAAAATTTGGAAAAAAATAAATATATTTGGTTTGCTTTTTTAACAGTCAACTAGTAATTTGACTCGTACTTCTAACTAGTGTTTAATCCCATATTGTTGATTCGATTTTTTTAAAAATATTAATGAATGATCCAACCGTACGGATATCAAGATCTGTATATTTTAGTGATATGACAAAAAATTTAGAAAAAAATAAATATATTTAGTTTGCTTTTTTAACAGTCAACTAGTAATTTGACCCGTACTTTTAACTAGTGTTTAATCCCATATTATTGATTTAATATTTTTAAAAATATTAATGAATGATCCAACCGTACGGATGTCAAGATCTGTATATTTTAGTGATATGACAAAAAAAATTAGAAAAAAATAAATATATTTGGTTTGTTTTTTTAACAGTCAACTAGTAATTTGACCCGTACTTTTAACTAGTGTTTAATCCCATATTGATGATTGGATATTTTAAAAAATATTAATGAATGATCCAACCATACGGATGTCAAAATCTGTATATTTTAGTGATATGACAAAAAATTTAGAAAAAAATAAATATATTTGGTTTGCTTTTTTAACAGTCAACTAGTAATTTGACCCGTACTTCTAACTAGTGTTTAATCCCATATTATTGATTTTATATTTTTAAAAATATTAATGAATTATCCAACCGTACGGATGTCAAGATCTGTATATTTTAGTGATATGACAAAAATTTTAGAAAAAATTAAATATATTTGGTTTGCTTTTTTTACAGTCAACTAGTAATTTGACTCGTACTTTAACTATTGTTTAATCCCATATTGATGATTCGATATTTTTAAAAATATTAATGAATGATCCAACCGTACGGATATCAAGATCTGTATATTTTAGTGATATGACAAAAATTTTAGAAAAAAATAAATATATTTGGTTTGTTTTTTTAACAGTCAACTAGTAATTTGACCCGTACTTTTAACTAGTGTTTAATCTCATATTATTGATTTGATATTTTTAAAAATATTAATGAATGATCCAACTGTACGGATGTCAAGATCTGTATATTTTAGTGATATGACAAAAAAATTAGAAAAAAATAAATATATTTGGTTTGTTTTTTTAACAGTCAACTAGTAATTTGACCTGTACTTTTAACTAGTGTTTAATCCCATATTGATGATTCGATATTTTTAAAAATATTAATGAATGATCCAACCGTACGGATGTTAAAATCTGTATATTTTAGTGATATGACAAAAAATTTAGAAAAAAATAAATATATTTGGTTTGCTTTTTTAACAGTCAACTAGTAATTTGACCCGTACTTCTAACTAGTGTTTAATCCCATATTATTGATTTTATATTTTTAAAAATATTAATGAATTATCCAACCATACGGATGTCAAGATCTGTATATTTTAGTGATATGACAAAAAATTTGGAAAAAAATAAATATATTTGGTTTGCTTTTTTAACAGTCAACTAGTAATTTGACTCGTACTTCTAACTAGTGTTTAATCCCATATTGTTGATTCGATTTTTTTAAAAATATTAATGAATGATCCAACCGTACGGATATCAAGATCTGTATATTTTAGTGATATGACAAAAAATTTAGAAAAAAATAAATATATTTAGTTTGCTTTTTTAACAGTCAACTAGTAATTTGACCCGTACTTTTAACTAGTGTTTAATCCCATATTATTGATTTAATATTTTTAAAAATATTAATGAATGATCCAACCGTACGGATGTCAAGATCTGTATATTTTAGTGATATGACAAAAAAATTAGAAAAAAATAAATATATTTGGTTTGTTTTTTTAACAGTCAACTAGTAATTTGACACGTACTTTTAACTAGTGTTTAATCCCATATTGATGATTGGATATTTTAAAAAATATTAATGAATGATCCAACCATACGGATGTCAAAATCTGTATATTTTAGTGATATGACAAAAAATTTAGAAAAAAATAAATATATTTGGTTTGTTTTTTTAACAGTCAACTAGTAATTTGACCCGTACTTTTAACTAGTGTTTAATCCCATATTGATGATTGGATATTTTAAAAAATATTAATGAATGATCCAACCATACGGATGTCAAAATCTGTATATTTTAGTGATATGACAAAAAATTTAGAAAAAAATAAATATATTTGGTTTGTTTTTTTAACAGTCAACTAGTAATTTGACCCGTACTTCTAACTAGTGTTTAATCCCATATTATTGATTTTATATTTTTAAAAATATTAATGAATTATCCAACCGTACGGATGTCAAGATCTGTATATTTTAGTGATATGACAAAAAATTTGGAAAAAAATAAATATATTTGGTTTGCTTTTTTAACAGTCAACTAGTAATTTGAACCGTACTTCTAACTAGTGTTTAATCCCATATTGTTGATTCGATTTTTTTAAAAATATTAATGAATGATCCAACCGTACGGATATCAAGATCTGTATATTTTAGTGATATGACAAAAAATTTAGAAAAAAATAAATATATTTAGTTTGCTTTTTTAACAGTCAACTAGTAATTTGACCCGTACTTTTAACTAGTGTTTAATCCCATATTATTGATTTGATATTTTTAAAAATATTAATGAATGATCCAACCGTACGGATGTCAAGATCTGCATATTTTAGTGATATGACAAAAAAATTAGAAAAAAATAAATATATTTGGTTTGCTTTTTTAACAGTCAACTAGTAATTTGACCCGTACTTCTAACTAGTGTTTAATCTCATATTGATGATTCGATATTTTTAAAAATATTAATGAATGATCCAACTGTACGGATGTCAAGATCTGTATATTTTAGTGATATGACAAAAATTTTAGAAAAAAATAAATATATTCGGTTTGCTTTTTTAACAGTCAACTAGTAATTTGACCCGTACTTTTAACTAGTGTTTAATCCCATATTATTGATTTGATATTTTTAAAAATATTAATGAATGATCCAACCGTACGGATGTCAAGATCTGTATATTTTAGTGATATGACAAAAAATTTAGAAAAAAATAAATATATGTGGTTTGCCTTAATAAATTTTTAAAAAAATAATTATTAATTGAACGATAAATATCTAACTACCATAATAATCTTTTTTGGAAGAACTAAAATATAAATTTCGTGTAAATTTTATTCTATATTTTTTTTCAAAAATTTTCCGCCATTTTTAAAAATAATTCGACCGAAATCGGTTGAATTTAGTACAAAATTCGTTGGCGGGAAAATTCCCTCCATTTTTTGGCAAGGCTAAATTCGACCGAATGGAGTTGAATTTAGGAGCACGCCTAAACTCAACGGTATACGGTTGTATATAAATATGGTTGTATTTATTCGGCTGTAATTAGTAAGACTAAATTCAACCGAATGCGGTTGAATTTAGGAGCACGCCTAAACTCAACCGTATACGGTTGTATATATATACGGTTGTATTTATTCGGTTGTAATTAGTACTAAATTCGACCGCGTAAATACGACCGCATTTAAATACGCCCACATGCGGTTGTATTTAGCCGCACCCTTAATTTCAACCGAAAACGGTTGAATTTAATGTCGGTTGTATTTGTGCGGTTGTATTTAGCCTTGTTTTCTTGTAGTGTTAATTATAGAACACATGAAAGGTATAAGCATGTGCTCTTAATGTTGAACGTAAATTTGGAAAAAATTAAGTTAATGTTACAAAACCTTATGATCAATGACAATGACATTAAAAGTTTTGAACACCTGGCCTGTATTGGTAGCTCTTCTCCAGAATCTTATAACTTTAACTTTTAATTTTCAGTTAGTTCTTGCTTGATTGAGTGATGAAAGAGCATCGTATCTCTTCGTACATATTTTAGTTTAATGAACTGTTTGCAGTAGGAAACTTTAAAAGTTGAAACCTGTTTATTATGTTAGTAATGAAATGGTGAATTAGTTGTAGATATAACATTTGTATTATGATGTAAATGAAACCTTTGCAGGGAGTGAATATAACATTGTAAATGAAATTAGTAAAACAAGACTGATTCAAATAATATTTGTACAAGTTGCATTTTGATTTGATTATTTAGCTGCAAAAAAGATTGCAATGTTATCTTATAGATATTTTTTGTATTGCAAATGATCAATATAATTTCTCTCAAACTAATTTACTCTACAGGCTTGTGAGCAAACGGCTGAGGCATACAAGGGATTCACTTAGTCATCAGGACGAAATAAAATGAATTTTGATCAAGGTTACATCCCAAGAAATAAACATATTAGAGATAATATGGTAATGAGTGTGCAAGTGTTTAGAGAAAAAACTTTAATCGGATGTTTGGATTTGATTAGCTGAAGGTAGGAGACTAGATTCATAAAATCACATTAGCTTGATTGATGCTCAAATAATGCAAACGAAATCATACATTTTTTAAAATTTGGATAAAATATGTTGTCAATCTTTGATTGCTGATACGAAAACAAACTTAACTCCTAAAAATATTTTGTATATTTTATTGTTCCAAAAATGTACTTTTAATGTATATTTGATATTTATTCATTTATCTAAAATAAAAAAACACATTTATTTATACCATTAGATTGAAAAATGTTCTAAAGCTATAAGCATGATGTCTCGATTCCTTCCAATTAGAGTTATCCCTAAAATACAAGGTTATATATATATATACATACATATATATATGGGTACATATATATGGGGATCTTTTCCTTAGTAACCAGAGCCAGTCAGTTTTTCATTAAAAAAGCATGATAGTCTTCAACTGCAAAAAAAGTAATACGGAGAACTAATAAGAATTGTGCAATTCGTGACATGGATGACCCGCCAAATTAATTACAGAATCGATTAGGTGATAACGCTATGCTATTTTTGTTTGTTCATAAAGGCTACATGATGTCATGCAATTCATGCGGCATAGCGACATTGCTCTGCCACTTTATAAAAGGGGGTTCAATAAGTGTCTTCACTTTATCATAAAAAAATTAAATACTAGCATTAGCATATAGATACTACAAACAGGATTTCTGCAATTGCTATCGAAATGGGGCAACTAAAAAATTAAATTCAAGAGCACCGTTGAGCGCTAAACTTTCTTTTAAAAAGCGTTCGAGCAACAATCGACCCGACGAGGAAAGAAGCAGGCATTCGCGCTGCCAGAGAGCGCGCACACACACATACATATAAATGTATTCAACTTTTTATGTTATTTTTCTTCTCAAATATTATTTAAATAACTTTAATTTTAAGAAAATCATTTTTCCAAATAAACAGTGACATGTGCAATTATATAAACTATATTTATTTGTGGATGCTACAATAATATTTACTTATTTTTCAATTATAAAATATATTAAAAAAATTACTTAAAAAAAAACGTGTTCACTTAAAAATGATTTAGTCTTGTTATGTAAAGGCATGTTATTAAGTAATCTTCTCACAAATTGTGGGAGGTTGTTGTGCAAGACATTCCTATACATAACAAGACTAAATCATTTTGACAACCCTAAGATTTAGTTGTCTGATAATCATTATGTTTTTTATAATTGTATTTCTTGAGTCTATAAAAATGTTTAAGAAGACTAGACCAAGAGATTTTTCTATAAACAACCATCAAGCTAAATAATAAACTCTAGAAGAAGATCAAGCCCGATCATGCCTCAGAGAAAAGTCTAGAAGCTTGGGATTAAATAATGTTATTTTTGGAAAAATATTTTAAGTCACAAGTCGACAAGTCTTAGATTAAGAAGTGCAAAAGAGTCATATCGAGAAGTCGGTTATTCCTGTAGAGAAGTCATTATACTTGTAGAGAAGTCAATTTGCTTGTAAAGAAGTCCAAGTCTGTAAAGAAGTGGAGATGTTGACAGGTCATTTTATACATGTCGAGAAGTGGAGATATAAACCAGTTATTTTACACATGTAAAGAAGTGGAGATATCGACAAGTCATTTACACTTGTAGAGAAGTGAAAATATCGACGGGTTATTTCCTCATGTAGAGTGGAGATATCGACAAGTCAATTGCATGTAGAGAAGTGGAGATGTCGACAAGTCACTTTCATCTATAGAGTTGCAGAGATCTATAAAAGCCATTTTACATTTCGATATAGACATCTCTATACAATATTGAAGATCTTGATACAAACTTCAAATTACAGAATGCAACACACTTGAAGATTTAAGATTATCATTCAAGCCATTTTATCACTGAAATGGAAAGTCTACAAATACAGTTTGAAAAATGCAAGATTAAGGGTCAAGATGAACCGGATAAAGGAGTGTAACATAACTGAAAAGATTTTGTACCAATATGCAATACTAGAAATGGAAATAGACAAATTAGCTTTAGATATTGTGTTAGTCCATTTTAGTGCAAATTATGTAAACTGTGCATGTTGATTTATAAAATATGTCACGGGTCTTAGTTAAGAAAAATAAAAACAGATCTAGGAAATTTTTTATTCTCTTAAGAGAAGTAGCTAAATTCTTATTCAAGAACACAGATTTGTAGCACAACTAATTTGATTTATTATAAATCAAGTGAGTTTTGATAATTGCTTCTGTGTCTTTTTCATTAAGTCAATTATCACTGCGATCTATATCTAGTTGTTTAAGTTCCATAGCCTAAATAAAAACTTAATTTTTAAGTAAGTAAAATCAAGAAAACATATTCACCCTCCCCATGTGTGCATTTCATACCTAACAATATCAGAGCTAAATCTGAAAGTAAACAGATTAGATCTTGGAAGTATGAGTGCACAGAAACATAGCAGTATCAAGATCCCTGTCTTTCACAAAGGAAACTATAATTTATGGAAGAAGAAGATGATGTTTATCAGGATGGCTCCATACACATCTGTAGATGAGATGCTTTTGGACCAAAAAGAAGGGTTTGTTAATATAGCACAACATTTGCTCACATCTGATATGTCTAATCAAGACTATCAAGCCATTATGCAATCCTACAGAGAAGAAGTTGAAGATCAACAGGTTAAAATAGTAGATGAGGCTGAGCAAGATAGAAATATTGATGTTTGGCTCTCTCAAACTTTCAACATTGACATGGAGGAGGCACTTTCAAGATTTAGAGAGGAGTATCTCACAATTTTGAGCAGCAATGCCAAAGTACTCACTCCACAAGAAGTGTATGATATCATCATAGAAGTCTACAAAGCTCAACTAAAAGCTTTCAACTTCATTGAAAAAGCTCTAGAACATACTCTAGATGGTCATCAGGATGCAGTGAAGAAGCTGCTCAGCAAGAAAATTAATGAACTCGGGCCAAGTCTTAATGACATTAAAACCAAATTCATCAATTTTTTTGATAAACTATAACTCTGGATCTCTTACATGTAGAAGACAACATCAAGAAGCTCACGAAATCATTCATTGCCCTTCATACAGTGATCCAACAATAAATTACTCAAAATAATAACATAAAGGTCAAGATGGATCAACTTCACAAGGCCAGATATGAGCCTTCAGCCTTGATGATGGAACAAATTAAAAGAGTTGTGCAAGATACCTTTGGAAAAGAAGCTTTTGCCAGTGCACCTTCCACTTCTTCCACTACACAAATTCATGATCTCAAAAATCAAATGGCTAAACTCAAAAATTCTAATACTGCTTTTGTTCCTCAAGTCAATCAGCTCACAGCTCTAGTCCACAACCAACAGAATGACATCAAATCCCTGTTAGACTCCCAAAACTATTCTCAAATACAGACATGTGTGTCATTGGGAGCTATCATGGGTGCACTTAAAGTCCCTCTTCAAGAAAACACCAAAAATTGTCAGGGCACATATCCCCCAACACCCTATCTTTCCTGCTACCAAGCCTATGGGGGAGATGGAGTCCAAGCTAAAATCAACTCAAGAAGATGTTGGTATGGAGGAGAGACTCAAGATGGCAGCTGAGGGGCCTTGCTGTGATAAGGAGTTCAGTGACTTTCTAGAGGGCCTGAGAGTCTTTGTGAATCACAACCATTACACTTATAAGAGGGTCATTGACAGTAATATAAATTTTCTGAGAGTGGTTCTACTCTCCAGGGACATGCTAAGGGAAAAGAGAGTGGTGGTCAATATCAAGGATTCTGAAGTTGACAGATGCATGCAAGTCACACTAGCATTTCTCAAATCTAGGAGAACATCAGAACTGGACATCTTCATTAATGAAGTCAAAGTGATGGTCCAGGAGGACACTCAATTCCTATGGGAACTCAAAGCATGCCAAAAATGAGCTTTTCATAACGCATAGCTTAAACCTAGTAAGGGAGTGGCCTATATATGTTTAACTACAAAGAAATGCAGACACTTTCTAATTCCAAAGTATTGTGTCATAAAGAATAAAAAGACTACGATGGTGATTGAGTTTGAGCTAAAGATGAAGAAAATCAAGACTGTTGAGGACTTTGAAATGATAACCATCTTTGGCAAATACTTGAAAAATTCTGATGCTATGCTACCTAAAACTGCCATCAATGAAAAAGAAGATGAAAAGGATGATGATGAGCAAAATCTAGATGAACACAAATTTTTTGGCTCAAATCCACGTCATTCTAGCAAGAGCAGTGGTAGTCAGAAAGATGTTGCAAGCAAGAAAGATGAGAAGAAGAGGAGAGATGAAGACAGAAATAAGAAGAGTGGAAATGATGGGAATGACAGCAAGAAAACACCAGTAAGCCAAAAATCCACAACTTTACAGCCATCAAACCAAAAACTTA
Source organism: Apium graveolens (assembly GCF_009905375.1). Classification (NCBI taxonomy): domain Eukaryota; kingdom Viridiplantae; phylum Streptophyta; class Magnoliopsida; order Apiales; family Apiaceae; genus Apium; species Apium graveolens. The sequence continues at coordinate 248,034,210 of NC_133654.1, forward strand.
GACAATCCCAAACTCAAACCTTTCAAAACTCAAAGTCTAAAAATCTCTACAAACTCACAGCGAACTCACTTCTCAAAATACCTATTCTAGCCAATAAAACCAACTTGAAGAAACTATCCAAACCTCCAACATTTAAGCCACCATCCAAAACATACTTTAAGTCTACTGGAAGAAAGTCAAAGAAAATAAAGGTTGAAATAGGTGCACAGTGGAATTGCTTTAATCAAGAAGATTTTCCACCAATCTCAGAGGAAATCTCATAAGATGACTACAACAATCAACAAGCTGAGGAAATAGCAAAGTCTGTGTGAAAACTCTAGGAGAGGTGAAAATTTCCTTTAAAGATGACACATTCAACTTACTCAACGAAAAAGTAATTGAGAATTACTGAACAATAGTACTTGAAAGAGTGATTAGCCTGATGACTGATAAGGATGCTTTTACAAAAATAAGGAGGGTTGAGCTAGCTAGAAGGTTGAGAGAAAGAGATGAAAGAAAAGCAAGGGAGAGGGCTACAAGAGAAGCATATGATATTAAAAAGGCCACAGAGTTAGAAGGATTTGAAAAAAGATCAAATGAGTTGAAGGCTAAAGGTTTGAGTAGAGTTTTTGAAGATGGTGTGTTTCTAAATATCAAAGCTCACAAATTCTCAAGGTTCAGGGTTGGGTATCTAGACAGTTACTCCCTAAATGATTGGCTAAAGCTGGTGGAAGCACTAAGAGGTACCGAGATCATTGAAAAACTTGAATACTTTGTCAGGCTCAAGGATTTGATTAGAGCTCAACCAGGATATGAAAAGTTTAGCTGATTCCGTAACTTTGATGTCAAATTTAAATGTTAGATAACACTCAATGTATAAAGTATGTTATTTAAAATTGTGAGTTATTTATTTCTTATTTTAGCTTGTGGTTATTCTTGTTATCAGGCATGAATTTGTGACAAGTAATATTCTCACAAATTGGGGGAGATTATTGTGCAAGACATGCCTTTACATAACAAGACTAAATCACTTTGACAAACCTAAGATTTAGTTGTCTGATAATCATTATGTATTTTATAATTGTATTTCTTAAGTCTATAAAAATGTTTAAGGAGACTAGACTGAGAGATTTTTCTATAAAAAACCATAAAGCTAAAGAATAAACTCTAGAAGAAGATCAAACCTGATCATGACTCAGAGAAAAATGTAGAAGCTTGAGATTGAATAATGTTATTTTTGGAAAAATGTTCTAAGTCACATGTCGACAAGTCTTAGATCAAGAAGTGCAAAAGAGTCATATCGAGAAGTCAGTTATGCATGTCAAAAAGTCATTATACTTGTAAAGAAGTCAATTTGCTTGTACAGAAGTCTAAGGCATGTAGAGAAGTTGAGATGTCGACAAGTCATTTTATACATGTATAGAAGTGAAGATATCAACAAGTCATTTTACACATGTAGAGAAGTGGAGATACCGATAAGTTATTTACAGTTGTAGAGAAGTGGAGATATCGACAAGTTATTTTCTATGTAGAGAAGTGAAGATATCGACAAGTCAATTGCATGTAGAGAAGTGGAGATGTTGACAAGTCACTTTCATCTATAGAGTTGCAGAGATCTCTACAAGTCATTTTACATCTCGATAGAGACATCTCTATACAATATTGAAGATCTCGATACAAGCTTCAAATTACAGAATAAAACATTTGAAGATTCAAAATTATCAGTCAACAAACCAATTTATCACTGAAATTGAAAGTATACAAATGCAGCTTGAAGAATGCAAGATTAATGGCCAAGATGAACCGGACAAAGGAGTGTAACAGAACTGAAAAGATTATGTACAGATATGCAGCACTAGAAATAGAAATAGACAAATTAACTTTAGAAATTATTTTAGTCCATTTTAGTGCAAATTCTGTAAACTGTGCACGTTGATCTATAAAACATGTCACGGGTCCTTAGTTCATAAAAATAAAAACAGATCTAGAAAATCTTGTATTCTCTCAAGTGAAGTAGCTGAGTTCTTATTCAAGAACACATATTTGTAGCACAACTAATTTGATTTAATATAAATCAAATGAGTTTTGATAATTGTTTTCGTGTCTTTTACATTAAGCCAATTTTCACTGCAATTTATATCTAGCTATTTAAGTTCCATAGCCTAAACACAAACTTGATTTTTAAGTAAGTAAAATCAATAAAGCACATTCACGCCCCCCCCCCCCCCCCGTGTGCATTTCGTACCTAACACTAGTCTACTACATGTATATATTAATTTAATGGGATGGGTGGTGGTCAAGTAATTTCACCCTAAGGAGTTGGAGGAGTGATGCTTCCAATGAATGTCCTCAGAGCTCCAGCTATTTGCATCAATACAAAAGAAAATTGAGCAAGCCACTATTTATCTCTGTCTAGGGGTTTACGTTCACCTACTAATATATTCATATTTATACTACTACACTATTAGGTAATACTATACTTAAACCGTAAATAACTAAGAAACACGATATTGTTTAATTAGTCATATTTCATTAAATTTTTATTCTCCTAATTACCCTTTCAATATAATTAATTAGTTTTGTCAAAAGTGTTATATTTACTTACAATCGAATCCTAATCTTTCCAATATAATAGAGATTATTTATTAATCAAGTATATACTGAAGATTGAGCATAGCTAACCTACCTAATTGAAATCTACAGTCAAGTCTCAAACAAATATTATAAAGAAAGATGGAGCATAACATATAATATGTTTGGTAATGGTATAAGCCTTTACTTGCACATGTTGTCTTGGTGTAATGTTGCTTAATTTCCAACACATCAGATGTCCTACCCCCTAACCTACATATGTGAATCCGTTAGTTATACATATTAGCTTCTCCACTCTTTCAATGTAACCTCAACAAGAATCCTTTACTTCATGATTTTAGGATAAATCATAGACTTGTGGTGTTGTATTCATTTAATATTTTATTGGAGCTCTTTTATGTATATTTGTCAAATTGTAAATATTATCATTGATTTTAGCTTTAACTTGTGTACATTTATGATTTTGGAATTTCCTTTTCATGAAGCCCTTTTATAACGACTCGTATATTTCTGTAATATTTAAATATGTAATTATTGCGTAGATAATTAATAAAGAAGTTTATATTACTTATGGTCTCTGTGTTTAGTTATTATTGTTATATGTGATTGTTGGATTGCATAGTGTGTTTTTATGATTAGCTGGTGCACAATGTTATTTTTGTTTCACTTTTAAAAAAAATGATTTTATGACAATTTTATTTCCAAAATTATTTGGGTTGTCTCCAGGATTGTTTATATGATTTTATAATCTTGCTAGTTATTTTAGGGATTTTACAAAATTTACAAATCAATATTTTGTTATTTATTTATTCTTCAATGATTTTCTGAATTCATTTAAAATGTAAAATCCATATTTAATTCTTGGATTCTTCAAAAATTATGAAACTCATATTTTATTATGTTTACAATATTTAGAGAATTTTGAAATTATTTTGGTAATTTTTGGGAGTAATCTTACTTGCACGTTGTTTCGTTTATTTGTTTAACGCGGGTATAAGTTGTGTTTGTAAAGTGCTTTAAAAATTATGGAAATTTTATTTTATTAACTCTCGAATATTTTGAGAATTTTGGTATTAAAATTTTAATTTTTCGATAAATTTTAAAACGCGATTGGTTCGTCAAACTGGCAAAAATGAACCAGAAATTTTACAGAAAGGGGTTCAGGACACGTGTTAGCAGTTGGCAAATTGTTTGATACGTGTAAGCAGCAGAGTTTTTTTACAATCAATTTCTTTGTCTCTCTACTCTCGGCTCTCTCTCTCTTTCGTTATCTCTCTCTCTGCTCCTCATCTCTCTCGCCTTATCTCTCCTCTACACTCTCTCTTTCCCCTCTGTTTTCCCTTTTCCTCATCTCCTCTCTATCTCCGTTTCTCCTCCCATTTTTCATCACCGCCGTCGTAGCTTTGTTTTTCCGGTTCATTTCTGGTGACCTTTGATCCGATTCTTTCTGGTTGATGTATATATATGTATATATACGTATATATATGCATGTCATGTGTGTATTCAGTTGCATGTGTGTGTGTGTCCCTGTTTTTCCCTGATTCTTGCCGCGGTTCTTTTGGTTTTCCGGTTGATTGTTGCAGTTTGTGGTTGTGGCGCGTGTTGGTGCGCGTGTTGTGCAGTCTGGGATTTAATTAATTTTTGGTTTTGTGCAGGAATTTTGACTAATATTTCGTGATATAAAATTTAATTCGTGCGGGATGTGATTTTAATAAATCGGTGAAATTTATTAGGACACCCGTGTATTTTCGGGCACCAATAAATTTTACCGCCGCGCGCGATGAATTTTTACGAGCGCGCGATGGACGGTGATGACCCTGTTCTGAGTCCTAAATATTTTAATAAATAAAATTTGTATAAATTATGTTCGAGACTAAAATTTAGTTATGTGACGATTCAAATTGATTTTGTTGGGATTTGACGTTGATTGATGTTTCGACGGGTAGGCCTATAAACAGAGGAGTCGCTGTCCAATTTTTCTAAAAATTACCTTAAATTATCAATCAAGTACATATATCTCGTTTAATACAAATTAAACCCTGATTATTATGTGCACTATTATTACGTATATGTTATTGATATTAATATGTTTACGAGTTGAGAATTATATCGTTGGGTAATTAGTTAATGAGGAAAAGTCAAGCATAATCGGTTGTCTAACCTAGGTTGTTTCGATTTCGTAGGATCGAGTCAAAAGGCCAGTAGTTGAAGTCAATTAGAGTTAAGCCAGGGTTAGTGCAAAGCTTCGCAAGGCAAGTACCCCTGAACTAATCTTTTACAGTTCAGTATATATGAATAGTTGTTGATTTAAATTATATACTGGAACAGAACGTTTTAAGTTACGTATTCCCCCTATTTAAATATGTTTTACTGAACGAGGTTTTGGGGAAAAAAGTAACTTCTGAAAATGCCTATCTCTAGATTGTGATTAAAAATTAAAAAAGAATTTTTTTTAGAATGTGTGCTGTAATCGTTTAAACAGAGATAGGTCTGAATGATTTTAGAAACTGGATAAAAATAAATCAGATAGTGGATGGTCAGTTGGCGTAAGAGGTCCGTTATTAGGTAACGGCCCAGCATGGTTGCGTAAGAGGCTAAGTCGGATGCGCGCACTGGTAGGCCGCTTAGTCCAGCATGACAGAGACCTAGCTAGTCTCTGAGTTCCGGAATGAAATTTGTGGTGGGATAGACTGATCAGCTGTCCCTAGAATTCATCCTCTTTTATATATCTGATAAAGGTTTAATGGTTCCCGAAACGGAACAAATGGTTTATAGTCCCCGTAACGGGACATGTGATTTATGGTCCAGAAATGGACAGTGGTTTTGGAAAGGAAATAGCATGTTAAAATTGAACTCTGTTATTTTTTTACACAGCACGCTACAGATGATGTTATTTTGCAAAGCATGCTAGTTTTGATATCCAGTTTATACCTGTTTTACGGATTTTCGTATATCAGTTAATATCTGTTCCTATACTGTTTTATACATCATGTCACTGGTTATTCATATAGAGGTACTGTTGAGCAATGGATTGCTTACTCTTGCAACTTGTTTTGTATTTATTTATTGCAGATGTCTAGAAGACCAGGTCAGCGTAGAGTGTCAGCCTCCGGTCCCGGCTCTTCTGAGGTAGTTTGTATCAGACCCTGAGGTCTGATGAGTTGCTGTAATAAGTGAGAGTGTCTGGGTTTGAATAAGTTAGTGTGTGTGTTGTAACCTAAATAATACTTGAACCTGTTTCGGCTCCTGGTTGGGGTCGTGTATTATAATAAAGTTTATTTAGTAGTTTTTGTTATAATTTATCATATTTTGGTGACGTCAGCCCCTGACCCCGGGGTTGAGGCCGTCACACCTTTTATGAAGCTAGTTTAGAATGGAACTACTGGAAGTAATTTTCAAATGAGTGGAATCTAGTTTATGTACATTAGCAGTTTTAGAATATACGTTTTTATGCACATTGTCTCGATAATTTATTTTGAATGGAACTAATAGCAAAGTTTTCCAAGTGAGGATGGATTGAGTCATATGTACTGAAAATAAAGATTAATTAATAACATATCCTGAACAATCTTATATTAGTCCATTACTACTTTATATATCGACTTCCAAAATAATCCGCAGTAATATATAACTTCCATTGTAAAGACAATTTACTTGCAACTGTTTTATGTATATTTGTCAAATGGTAAATATTATCATTGATTTTAGCTTTAACTTGTGTATTTATGGTTTTTGAGCTCTTTTATGTATATTTGTCAAATGGTAAATATTATCACTGATTTTAGTTTTAACTTGTGTACATTTATGGTTTTGGAATTCCCTTTTCATGAAACCCTTTTATGAAGCTAGTTTAGAATGGAACTACTGGCAGTAATTTTTAAATGACTGGAATCTAGTTTATGTATATTAGAAGTTTTAGAATGTACGTTTTTATGTACATTGTCTCGATAATTTATTTTGAATGGAACTATCAGCAAAGTTTTCCAAGTGAGGATGGATTGACTGATATGTAATGAAAATAAAGATTAATTGATAACGTATCCTGAACAGACTTATAATAGTCAATTAGTACTTTATATATTGACTTGCAAAATAATCCACAGTAATATATAACTGCCATTGTAAAGATAATTTACATGCAACTGTTTATAACTTAATTCCCAATAATTTCAATTAAATACTTTGAATGGAACTACTAGTAAATTATTTCGAAAGAATCCAGACCCCCACAATACTTATGTATTTGAGTAGAGAAGCTGCGTACTGATTTATTTGTGTCAACAAACTTAAATAAAACTCGTTCCAGAAATATCTCCAGGAAAATAGAAACAATAAGAAATGCTCACGAGCCATGACTCAATCTAACTTACACAAGCTCCTGAAAATGAGGAGCTATAACTAGGCCACTCATAATTATTAGTAACAAATAAATTTGTTGAAATGAAAATGAAAACTAACTAAAAAGGCCATAACATTCTCTCCCCCTTGGAGAATACTTGTCCTCAAGTGTAGAATAGTTTTTCTCGTCTTCATCCATGATAAAGTCACCATCATTTTTTTTTCAAACGTGTTTCAGTAAAAAGAAAAGTTTTTTGCAATGATGTTCAGGGTTGAATTTCTCATTGCAGTTGTAAAATAAACATTGCCTTGTTCGTTTTTGTAGTTCATCGGTAAATAACTTACGCATTGGTATAAATTTTGTACATTTATTAGCGGTGGCCATTTAGAATTATAATTAAGTTTATATGTTGGTATAATTTTTCACCCTAATTAAAGACATATTACGTGCTTCATAAAAATACGTTGAGCCAATTGTTACGGTCAATCTTAAAGGCTTATCAGCTTGCATAAACACGAATGAAGTCACATAACCCACTAATAAAACAACTAACTTGACAGTCTTATGATAATGATCTTACCTTTACAAGTAGGTTTTTATATCATGTCTGCTAGTCTTGGACAAAACTGATTTGTTGTAATTTGGTGTGCTCTCCAAAAATGTCAAAAAATTATTCAGGCACATAACAAGAAATAAGTCCATCTTTGAACTTCCCCCATGAAATAACTGGTTTCTCCACCTTTAACAACTGATACCATTGTGCATCACTTTCGAGATGAAAAGATACCAACGAAGCACGCTCTTGACCTGCAGTGCCATGAATTTCAAAAAATTGTTATGCCCGACATAATCAATTGATAGGGTATTTAGCATAGCTAAACCAAGGAGAATCAAGTTTCAATATTTTTGGTAATAAATAACTTGTAGAATGAGCTTTACGAGGACCCTCGAGTCTATGTCCCGTCAAGCTCCTGATATTCCACCTTCAGAATTAATAGTGGATTTTCAAACTATACTTCCACACGCGTAAGGAGTCAAATATGATCAAACATCTCTTTCACCTGCATTAAGTTCTTGTTTTGGCCATAAGAAAGGGACTCCAAAGACTTTTCAATGCGCTCAACATAATCACTCATGCTCAAGTTTTGATACCAATTTGGTATAGTCGTAGTTTAGCACCTACCTTACCAAGAACCAAATAGATATTGCGGGGTCGTTTGGTTCTGGTTCAGGAAGGGGTACCAGGTTGGAATCAGAAATCAGGTTAAAGTGATATAGGGTTGAGGTATCATTGATGATATCACGTGTATGGTTAAGTGTTGAAATAAATATGTTTAATTAAAAATTTTAAGTCAATAATTTAAATTAATTCAATATATTAATTCAATTTTTGTTATTAATATTTTTTAAAATTTTAATTTATTTTTATATTAAATATTTGAGTTTAGTTGTTTAAACAAAGATGAAAATTATAAAAATAAAGTTGATTCCTCGTGCTCCCCTCTAGGATATGAGAAACCCATATTTTGGAAGTTTGAGAAATGGAGCTAAACTTAAAAAAATCTCAACCAAATATCATATATACGGATTGTAATGATTGAAACTCATACCTAATTTCATAAACCCGCAAACCAAACGACCCCTGAATTATTTCGAGAGAATGAAAACCGCCACAATACCCAACAATACACAAGTATTTTATGCATATTGATTTTTTTTTAATAATATCTTTAGAAAATAGCAAATAGAATTGTTCAAGACCCATGACTCAATCTAAATGGCTCAATCTAAGAGTACCTACAACAATGTCCCAACATATGCATTATAAATATAACAAATAATGTTGTCGTAGTAATTTAGGACATTAATTTGATATATCAGTTCCAATAATTTGCCTTATAGTCATGCCTTATTAATAAAATAATAATTTATTTAAGTTAAAATTGGAGGGAAGAGCAAAGTTGAGAGAGGAGAGATGTGTAAAAAAAGAGGGAAACAAATTTTTTATTGGTAGAAATGAAATAGGGCATGTATTGTGGTGCCCTAAAAATAAGGCACTTGAAAGATGTCCTAGCTTTTTAAGACATGTTTAGTACACTGTTGGAGCTCTGATTTTTATCAGATTTTTATCAGTTGCCCTAAATTTTGATTTAGGACATGTTTTAAGGCATCTTTGGACTTGCTCTAAGTATATGACTAATAAACTCTTAAAAATGAGGAGTTATAACCGGCCACTCATAATTATTAGAACAAATAAATTTGTTGAAATAAAAATGAAAACTAACTAAAACATGTCATAACATCCGTGAATTTAATTTGAATTTTAAAAAATTTATAATTGTTCTTAAATTTTAAATAATTATTGCTGATTTTAATATAAATATCTGATAAACAAATGAAACTTAATTTTTTGACTTATTATATCCTATACATAATTGATGTAAGAGAGTTTAGATGATTTGGTCGTCAAGATTAAAAGAATAATCTAACTTTTTAATTAAAACAATAATTTTAGAAATACTAACCTACTATACACGAATCACTATATAAGCACTGCATTAGCACAAATTTACAAAACCAATAGCCAAGAATGAAGGAAAACGGAAAAAATGAATTATACAAAAATAGACAGTTTTCAAATATTCTCTATGCACTTCAATAATTTAAAAAGAAGTAAATGACAACAGTAAATGAAATATTGGCAAAACCTGCAAAACAAATAACGAAGACCATATCATTTTATAGAGAGATCAGAGATGAAAGAAAGAAAAATGAAAATATTTTTGCAATTATATGGATTTATAGACAAATATAAAATGTGCATTGTACAATTTATTAAATTAAAGAAAAGTAATCAAAAAATAAAATTTTAACAAAGGCTAAATCGAGTTAGAAATTGAAACAAATATAATATAATATAATAAAAGTAAATGATGAAGTTGGCGATAAGGGTGTTGCAGGTTTGAAGATTGACATTTCAAAGGCATATGACAGATTGGAATGGGATTTTATTCAAAACATAGTAAAATTCGGATTTCATAGTTTATGGATTAATCGAGTCATGAACTTTATACAATCATTTTCTTACAGTTTTCTGCACAATGGTGAAGAATTTGGACTAGTCAAACCTCAACGTGGGGTGAGGCAAGGGGATCAGATATCACCCTACATCTATATAATATGTGTAGTGGGTCTTAGTGCTATGATTCGAAGAAATGAAGAAGCAGGAAATTTGCATGGAATTAAAGTGGCAAGAGGTGCCCCAGTTATCTCCCCCTTGTTATTTGCTGATGATTGTTACCTATTCTTTTGAGCTACAGAAACAGAAGCAGAGGTAATGAAGAGAATTCTGCAGAGGTATGAAACTATATCGGGACAAGTTATTAACTTTAATAAGTACCTGATAACCTTTTCTCCGAATATAGTACAACAAACTCGACAACTAATCTACAAGAAACTAGGGGTAAATGAAGCCAAGGTACCAGGAAAGTATTTGGGCATGCCTATGCAATTAGGACTGAATAAGACCATTGAATTTGGTTTTTTACTGGAACGAGTTGAACAAAAAGTGCAGGCCTGGAGCAATCAAACCTTATCTAAAGCTGGAAAAGTCATATTACTCAAGACAGCAGCCCAAACAATCCCAAATTTTTGGTTGAGCCTGCTGAGAATACCAAATAAAGTATGTGACAAGATTGAAAGAAGTATGAATGCATTCTGGTGGCGCAGTAGAAACACAAACAGTGGCATCATATGGATGTCATGGGATCGCCTCTGCAGTGTTAAAGAGAATGGAGGTCTGGGATTCAAAAAATTAAAAGAGTTTAACGTGGTTATGTTGGCAAAACAGGCTTGGAGACTAGTAACTAGTGCTAACCCCATGGTAACGCAATTCATGAAAGCTCGATATTTTCCAAAGAATGATTTTTTGACAGCAGCGCTTGGAAATAATTCGAGTTACCTATGGCGCAGTATTCTTGAGTCTCAAGATATTATTAGACAAGGAGGTCGAAAGCGAATTGGTAATGGTGCTAGTACTAAAGTTTGGAAAGAACCATGGCTCCCATGTCTGGAAAATGGGTACCTAACTACTGAAATACCTACGGGCATGGAGGATGCAACAGTACAGGGACTAATGGAGGAAAATCAGAGAAAATGGGATGAAGACTTGCTGGTTGACCTATGTAATGAGAGAGATAGGAAACTTATATGTCAAGTTCCTATACCAATGTGTACTAGAGAAGATGACTGGTACTAGAGCCTAGATAATAAAGGAGATTTTTCAGTCCGAAGTTGTTATCGACGACTTCATGGAGAATCAGATTGTGTGGATAAAGGTTTTTGGAAGACGATATGGGGATTACAATTACCTGGAAAAATCTTAAACTTCATCTAGCGTGCAAGTCGACAAGTTTTACCAACTGCATCTAACCTAAGGATTAAACAGGTTAATGTATCTGCGTTTTGTACTTGGTGTCATAATTATATTGAAGATGATATGCATTTGCTATTTCAGTGTTGCTTTGTTCAAGAACTTTGGAGCGAAACGGGATTGCAGCAACTTATCTCACACGACACAACGGATACAGTCATGGAGGTTCTGAAACGAGTATGTGGAAGTGGAACTAGGGATCAGTGTGTTATGGGCGTACTCTTCTGCTGGAGCTTATGGACGAGAAGAAACAAATGAGTATGGGAGAAGGTGAATTTATCAGTATTTGGTGTAAAATCAATGGCACTGAACTTACTTGCAGACTGGAAGCGCATGAATGAGGTGGTGAGTACTGGTCAAGGTACAGGTATTATACAGCACAACAAATGGTGTAAACCCCCAAATGGTTGGATTAGAATCAACATTGATGCAGCGTGTCGCAGAGATTTGGAATACATTGGAGTTGGGTGTGTAGTTCATAATGACACGTGAGAATTTTTCCATGCTAGAGCCAACAAGATCAGAAATCGAGGGCAACCTCGTGAAGCAGAGGTAGTGAGTTTGAAAGAGACCCTCTCCTGGATTAAAACATGGAGGACAAACAAATGCATTTTTAAGTCTGATGCCAAATTATTAGTGGATGTTTTCAGAGACGATGAGAAAAGTCTTTGTTTGATACTATTGTGGAAGATTCCCAAGAAATACTTAAACACTTCCAGGAAGTGTTAATTGTGTTCATTAATAGATCTGTGAATATGCCAGCCCATTTGCTAGCACATGCTGCATATTCTATGTCAGGTCCTCACGAGTGGTGTTATACTCCTCCTGATATTATTATTTGTAACCTGAATTTGGAGGAGATTTAATATATACAAGTACGATTTATTCAAAAAAAAATGATGAAGTTTGTAAAAATGTTAAAAATTAAGATTAATTATTTGATTTTTTTGGCGATAAAAATGATGAAATATATAAGTAAAATGATCGATAAACTAGATAAATTATAATTATATAGTGAAATACGTTTAAAAAGGATGATAAAATAAATAAATATATATTATATATATGGGAGCTGTTCCATAGCCTTCGTTGGATGGGATATAGTTGACGTAATACTTCATTACGGTAGTACTCACCTGCCGCAATGAAATATTACGGAAGGCGGATGGTGTATCCCAACTAGAGATGCACAAAAGGCCCACCGGGCCGAGCTTTGACCGGGCCTTAAAAAGCCCCGGCTTTGACCGGGCCGGGATTTGACTTTGACCGGGCCGGGTCGGGCTTTCCGGAAATGTCAAAGCCCGTTTGGGCCCTCGAGGCGGGTCTAACCGGCCTTTTTTTTTCGGGCCGGATCGGATCGGGCCGGGTTTTTTTCTAATTTAAATCGGATCGAGTATTATTAGAGATTCTGAAGAATACATGTGTTAGCAAGTAGATTATCGTAAAAATGTATTAGTTTACATGGAATATTTTATGAAAACATTATTTCGTTGAAAACATTTAAGTTCGGCAAAAAATAAACATGTTTATATAATATATTTTATCATTGTTAAGATAACAATGATAAATCATTGTTAAGATAACAATGATAACAATGATATCATTGTTATGATAACAATGATATCCAAATATTCATGACAATGATATCCAAATATATATAGTGTACTTATTATATCTTCTTTCATTATTTATGCAACGAAGTATATATATATAATATTATTAATCACAAATATGTAAATATATATGTGTTTAAAGTATTATTTATATTTATAATAAATGTAAATTTATAAATATATAAGAAAATATATTAGAATAATCAGATTATAACCGGGCTTTTTCGGGTTTTTAATCGGGCTGGGCCGGGCCGAAGCCCGGGCTTTTAAATGGGCCGGGCCGGGTTTTGCCTAAAAATATAGGACCCGTCGAGGCCCGAAGCCCGGACCGGGACCGGGCCGGGCTTTGACCAGATCGGGTCGGGCCAGATTTTCGGGCCAAGACTTTTTATGCATGTCTAATCCCAACCAAGTTGGTAGGGGATAATTTGCCTATATATATATAAATTTAATATCGTACGAGTTATAAAGCGTGACAATTACATAAAACAAAACACAACCTGTACACACACCTATACATACAACCCCTAAACCAGATCCAGAACCTTCCGATGGCATTAGAGTGGGTGGTTCTCGGCTACGCCGCCGGCGCCGAAGCCGTGATGGTGCTGCTCTTAACAATCCCCGGTCTCTCCGGCCTCCGTAAAGGTCTCGTCGCCGTCACGAAGAATCTCCTCAAGCCTTTTCTCTCTGTCGTGCCGTTCTGTTTGTTTCTTCTTATGGATATTTACTGGAAATACGAGACTCGGCCGAGTTGTGAATCGTCCGAGTCGTGCACGCCGACTGAGTACTTGAGGCATCAGAAATCGATCATGAAGAGTCAGCGTAATGCGCTGTTGATTGCATCGGCGTTGTTGTTTTACTGGCTTTTGTTTTCGATTACACGGTTGGTTGTGAAGATTGAGGAGCTGAATCAGCGTGTTGAGAAATTGAAGAATTCGGAGTGATTGAGATAAAATTCGATGATGTTTTTGTCCGTTTTTTCGAGCATTTTGGTTGTTTTATTGATCTACTTGTATCTCTTGTTTTATTAACTTTTGTGTTATGTATGTTTAATTGAATGCTAGTTGAAAATTTGATGATTTTAATTTTACTTGATTTTGGTTTTTTAGTCTTGGTTTTTTCGAACAATTTTGCATTAAATTAATGATCTAGTTGTATTTCTTTGATTATATGTTGTGTTATGGATGAATTATGTTAATGTTAGTTGAAGAATCAGGATTAATGTGATTGATTGATTGTCGATCTGCATTTAGGATAAGTGCGTTTTTTATCGACATGACATTTTTTGTTTAAGACTTTGCTATTGGAGCATTCTAAGTAATAACTGAGCTTGTTTTATATATTTGCTTGATAAAAACAATACATGCATAGCCTGTCCTAAATTAGATTCCAGGAGGTACCCTTAGAACTGAAACAGTTAAAGAGAAGGCAAGCTATGTTCACAAAGAAGAACTATATTTTTTTTTGCTAGTATCTTGCAATCAATTAGATGTACACCACTAAAATTGTCACCTTGTACATATTGATCACAAGACTCTTTGGGTCCTCCTCGACTCTTTAGTAAGTTTAGCTTCAAGTTCTACGTAGGCTTATGGTTATTATTGCAAGTATAGTGTATATGTGTTTTCTTAAAAGGATATGCTTAGTATTTGATTAGTCGAGGGTCGTGCTTGGCGTGATTGTCAAATGTGTAATTTCTATTTCTTATGCTATTTGAACCCCTAAGAACACTTATTTCTGAATAGAGATTAATGATGGTAGGTGGTGCGCATCAAGACCTACCTTCCCTGCTGTTTCTAGTTCACAGAATTGGTCTTTTTTCAGCTTCCCTGTTGTTTCTAGTGACTGAAGCGAGTCTAATATTTTTGGCATTTTCACATTGGCTATTTGTGGTAGTCACGTAAAGACCAGATGTTGGTTTTTGTTTGCCCCAAGAATGGCGGACTCATCAGCATGCTATGATGAATACTGAGGTTGTTTGGACCTTGGTGTAAGCTATGTATTAAAATTGTTTCATTTGTTTTTTTTCAATATCTATCTTGTCAGCTGACCTTCTAGATGTTTTGATACTAAATTTCTAGAGTAAGGATCGTTATGTATAAACAGTCTATCATTTTTCATTGTAGTACACACTACACAGTGTAACCTTATCTTATTTGTATGCTCAGGATTCATATGCAACATGAACCCTCCTGAATCATGATTGATGGGATTCTGTTATGCTGGGTTATAGATGTAGATTTATAAACTAGCAGGAATCTAGTGAGATAATTATTGTATTATTGATTGCACATGTTTATATGGATATAAGAGAGACCCTCTAATTGAGAAACAGTAAGTGATTATGCTTGAATAAGAATTTATTTGCAGAGTTTGGAAGTACTTCGATTTAGGGCATGTCCTGTTGTCCTGCATCATGATGTTTTTCTTGAGCTTCTTTTATTTCTGAATTTGGTGATGAAGCATAACTTCTAATGCAGATATGAGTTTCTTTCTGGTAATTACTTGGTAAATGCTCTGCAAGGGACGGGATTCTTTGCTTGTGCATTGGGAATTGAATGTATGCTATGGTATAAAACTCTCTTTCTATTACAAGTTTGGTTTTACTACAATCTTATACTACAATGCTCCTATTATTTGTTCATACTTCATACTCTGTACCCATATTGCCTTCTATTAATTTTGAATTTGCAATGTTGCTAAGTTGCTCTTTCTTCTGCCTCTCTGATACCGTAGTAATATTATACTACAATGCTCCTATTATTTTGTTCATACTCTGTACCGTGTACCCCATATTGCCTTCTATTATTTTTGAATTTGCAATGTTGCTAGGTTACTCTTTCTTCTGTCTCAGTTTGAGTGGACAACATCAATGATCAAAATTTTAATTACATTCAGTGATGATTCGAACTTCTGTAGGATCAAAAAATTTAGATGGATTCCGAAATGGAGAGAAAGCCTCAGCTTCAAGACCACATGTAGGTTATCAACAATATGCACTGTGTATAATGTGCAGCTAATCTACCTACCTAGAGGTTTTAATCTCTTGCAACATATTTGAATACAGTACTACAATTGATAAAAGTATTTAAACATCCACCATTTACAAAATCCAGAAGCAATGAAAAAGTATACCATTGGAACTTATTTCTTGTTTCTGCTGCTTGAGTTGTGCTTCTGATTCTGCTGGCTACTAGTTTCTTCATTAGCTCTACTGTATAGATTCTTCTACACCACACTCCTATCTCAATCTTGAACTTAATTTAAAACTTAATGCTAGAGCTGGATGTTCTGCACCATCGTCTCGGTGATCAGACGATGATTGCTTACAGACGTGAGAATTCTATTTACCATCTGCAATAATTCAATGGAATGAAAAATTGTCTAGTTAAAAAAGTAAAAATACTTTCGGAGGGAGGAGACTCGATGTAATATTGAGCTCCGGTTTTCACTGATTAAATGAAAATTATCAGTGAACAAACAATGGAATAAACGTACCGTTCTGATCATCGCAGAGTCTACTGAAGCCAGATAAAAGAATAATGATCAGAATGACACCAGTTATGAGTCCGATAAGAATTGCTAGCGTCTTATCCGTCAATTCATTAGGATCTGCAGTTACAAAATTGGATGAATATTTATTGACTTAAAAGACAGTACTGACACAAGTATTTGTTAAAAGGAATAAAAGAGCAGTTGTCCTCTACTTAAACACATACTTGCTGTAACACGATACACATGCATAAAACGAAAAATTAACGGACTCTTCTGAAATTACCATCATTTCTCAAGTGGTGAGCATGATCAGAGTAGCGAGCGTAGCACTTAGCTAAGAACATATCGCCCCACGAGGCTGAGGCACACTCGGTTTTTAGTGATTCCGTGGCTTCTCCAAGACAATCCTGGCACTCGTTAATACTTAAATCTTGTACACATTGTGCCACGCCTTGTACCTTCCCGGATCCACCAGCTCGGAAATATTGTCCCACTCCGGTTAGATAACCTAACACAGCATCGCGGTGGTTTAATAAGTCCGGATCATACCCGTTCGATGGACCACATTTTTTGAACACTACAGCCTTGTCCTCCACGCCTACGAATGAGACGTTATCGTACTTGACTAAACATCCGTCGAGCTGCAAAACGCCACCGGTTACTCCAGGGCAGAGGTTGCCAAGTCTACTGACTGAGTGGGAGACACAGTCTCTGCAGCCAGAGGCACTGAGGTCGCCACGACATTGGAATAGGCCGTAGACAACATCGTAAGGTGATGAGCCTGGAAGAGAGACTTTAAAATTGTTGAATTTTGAAATGGAAGCGGAGTTTACAAGGGAAGAGAGGAGTGAGTTAACGTTTGATTGGTAAGGCGACGCGACAGCGTATTTGATCTGAGAACATCCACCATAAATTACAGAATCGATGGAATTCGAAGTCGACAGGCTTGCCAGAAACGAGACGGTGATGAGAAAAATGTAAGGAGAGAAAGCTTCAGAGGACATTTTCGGGTATGCGATAATATCGATAAGATATACAAATACGAGAAAAATAAAATGCAGGGAGCGTTATAAGCTTAAGAACTTACGTGAGTGAGTGAAGAAGCTAGAGATGTTGCATGTAAATTCTAGTAAGGGAAATAAGGATTAATGTGAGGTTATAAATTATAATCGACCACTATATAGTTCAAATACGTTTTATATGTAAAACAAGAAAAACGTTTCACTGGTTTGAGATTATTGGTCTTACGATTTTCTTTTCGATCTTTCTCCTACTTGAATAATTATGTTTGCAGTGTGTGTGTAGAAAGTATATGCAGAGGCACATGAGCAACATTACATGGGAAAAAGTAGATAAGTTTGAGCAACATGGTTCACTAGAAAAGCAAGTTTCGAATGGTAAACTAGAAGGGGCTAGTTGTTTTGAAACTTTGTTATGGTAAAAACTGTTTAATGCCAGAGGACTTTGTTAGGGAGAAATTTGTCTTTAAGTACGTACTTGTTTGGTGCTTTAGATAGAAAAATTTAGCTTAATTGTAAACACATTTACGGTCTCCGTAAGTGGATCAGTCCATGATTTTTATAAATAAAATGAGAAAATGTTCCCTAGATCGATTATGTGTGATCGAAAACAAATTGATCTTCTTGTAATGATCATAAATAATTTGATTTTTTACACAAGTTTTATTGGAATTTGAGAATGTTATTATCTGGAGAGAAAAAGGTGCCTAAATACGTAGTTATGGGAGTTATATGAATACGTAGTGTATTTTACGGTTACAAAGATAGCACTTGTATTAATATTAGAAATCATTTATGTGCATGACTAACTTAGGTGAATACGGATTTAGGAGCATCGGCTAAAAATCAAGCCCTTGTATCTTCTTCTTCTAACAACTAAACTAGCTAAATGGCTTTCGTACAAATGGACCCTTTGCTACATATACAAGCGAGAGGAAGGAGAATATAAATAATAACAGCCAATAACTTGGTGAATTGAAGACGGAGATAAGATTATAAACAAATGGCCTGTTTGGTTGAGTTAATATTGGCCCCAGAAAAATAGAATGTGTTCAACAAGAGTCTGCGTAGCCTATTTTACTAGAAGAAATATATGTAATTGGATTACAATGGCCCCATTAGTGAATTTAATTCCACAACAGACTGCTTAGCTTATACTGCTTATGAATGATGAAGTGATTGTTTGAAAAAGATTTATCTACTTGGATTTTAATTCAAAAGAATATGAGATTTCGATTCCTTTTTGCAAATAATGGAGGTTTAATTTCATGTGCTAACTATAGTTTCTAGAAGATTGCATTTTATGATTGGCCTTTTTAACATAACCATAGAAGGACTCACAAGCACTTATCAATTTACATAAACTTGAATCACTTAATTGTTCTTATCTGAACTTTATACCGTTCCTTGCATTTTACGATCTTCTGCGAAAACTGAAAGTAGTCTGTTTTCCACAATGACTATGTCTGAATGCTATGTGTGTGTGTGTGTGTCTGTGCGCGAGTGTAACCAGCTGGTTTCATAGAGTATCAGTATGTTTGATCTGAGGTTGATCAATTTGTTGACCGTCTATGATTATATTTCTTTTGATAAACAAGTATTCGATGATCATGATCATTAGTGAAGGTTCAGTGGAAGCACAAGTGTGTTATTTTGAATTTTTCCGAGTGATTATATTCAAAAAGTTGTTGTTTTGGACAATGTTACAAGGCTAAAATGTTGTAGAAATTAGGTTGATGATTGAAGTCCCCACAAAGACTGCGAAATTAGGGTACAGAATGAAAGTTGAATGTGTGGAAGGAACTGTGGAAGATCTGTAAAGTGCAGCTTGTTGATTGATACAATTATTTATGTGATAGTGTTTGCTAGGACACCATTCACTAGCAGTTTTGTTTTCCTCATCCATCTGATTTGCCTTGTATAAACAACAAAAATCGAATGCAATGAGACGGAACAAAGAAAGAAGAACAAGAAAGGAAGGTCTAAATGTATCTTTTCAAGTTAAACTAGAGGCAATACCAGTCATGCTCAAGTACAGGTTAAAATTGGAAAGGAATTTCCAGTTTCCCAGTTGGGATCAGATGGAGCAGAACTAAATGAAACGAGTGGTTTGCGTTCAATGATCCTAAGGGTGAACTACTTTCGATCATGAAGTAATTTTATGACATCCTATACTTATCCCTGTATTCAGTGTAGCAGAAGGGCATGTTTTCTGTTCCATATGATATTTGAAAAAGAACTCGCAACTATGATCTGATGTAAATTTTGTAATGGTGAGGTTAAACTTTAACAGTTTTTACAATGGTTGGCTCTTTTCTTACTAATGAAAATCAGGCTGTGCTTTCGGGGCTTAATATTTACTATCATTGTCCCAATCTTATGCATTCAGGGAAAAACTGACTTGTTCATGTCCATCTCTTTGGAACTAATTTGCATTGGTTTAGTTACATAGCTTAAGAACAAACAACAATAAACACCGCCTCGTGTATAGGTAAATGGGGAGGATTCTGTAACAACTGTTTGCTAACAACAGTTTGTTAACAAACAGTTTATCAGCCGTTGGATGAGGGATAAACGGGTGAGATCACAGCAGGACCGCGGAAATTTTCAGCAGTTGGTCAGGACGGACCGCGAAAAATTTCCGCGGTTGGGTACTATCTCTTTATGCCCAGCATCCCAAAAGCAGCTTATTTCACCACACAAAAACATCAAAATTTCCAAGAAAAAATCTACTCTCTCCAAGTTTACATTTTAGGCGATTTTGGGGCATTTTCATCAAGCAATTCAAGTAGTTTTGTCAATTCAAGGTATATTTCTTGTCTTAAATTTCACATTTTCATGGCGGATAAATTATTTGCTCGTATGTTTCGTCATAAACGTCAAGATGAAAAAAAAGGCTATTGATCATAGTTTACATCTACATGATTTAAATACTAGTGAAGAACCTAAAACCCCTGTATATGTTGAAAATGATGATTTTGTAGATAGAAATGAGGAATTTATTAATTTAGATGGCGATTTGGTTGATGTTGAAGATGAAAATGATGAAAATGAGGTTGAAAATGATAGTTATAATGTTGAGGGTGAGGATGAAGATGATAATGTAGAGGATGCAAATTTGTATGAAAATGTTGATGGGGGGAGTTCCATATTTGAATCAAAATTTTCAAAGTGTGGATGAGGCCGGTCATTTTTTTAGGGCTTATGCTTTACGAAATGGATTTGCTATTAAAATTCAAGCTAGCCATCGTAATAAAGACAACGAGATATATGGTCGTTTATATGTTTGTAGGCTTTATGGAAAAAGTGTCGTCGCCGAGAGTAGTCAAAACAAACGGCGTAGAGAGGTTCTTCCTAAAAGTGAGTACAAGGTGAGGAGGATGTATGTCAATTATCAAAAGAAAAAACGTCATTGGGAGGTAACTAGCCTTGAATTGGTACACAACCACGGTCTTGTTTCCCCTAGTAAGATGAATTTGGTACAACGAAAAAGACATGTCAACACCGCGACCCGTAGTTTGATTAAAACGCTTTATGGTTCGGGGGTTCGTAATTGTCAAGTGATGAATGTGATTGGTAACATTCATGGAGGTAATGATAAAGTTGGTTTCAATGTTCAACATGTTAGGAATATGTTAAGAGACGAGAGGAAGAAAAGGTTTGAGATTAGTGACGTCCAAGCGGGGTTGGACTTGTTGCATAGGTTGAATGAAGAAAGTGGTTCTAAATATTTTATTAGGACCGAAGTCGATGAAGAGAATCGCTTGAAGTGTCTAGTATGGATTGGTCTGAGATGTATAATGGCCTACCAAAATTTTGGCGATGTTATGGCTTTTGATATCACTTATCGGACAAATAGGTATGCAATGCCATTTGTCCCATTTACCGGAGTCAATCATCATTATCAATCGGTAATTTTCGGGTTTGCATTGATGCGGGATGAACACGCGTCGACTTTTGAGTGAATTCTTCGTACTTGGCTCGAAGGTGTGGGGAATAATCCTCCATTGACTATAATCACGGATCAAGATCAATCCATGACAAGCGTTATTGCGGTTGAACTCCCGAATACTACCCATTTATTGTGTTCTTGGCACATTAGTCAAAAATTCCCCGAGAAATTAGCTCATTAATATTCGGCTTTTCCGGAATTCAGGACGGACTTTAACCATTGTATTTATAAATCTCTCACAGAATTTATTTTTGAGGCTAGATGGGCGTCGTTTGTGGAAAAGTATCACTTGCAAGAGCATTAAATTTTTTAACATTTGGATAAAATGTTGACTTTTGTTGACTTTTTAAGGAATTTTTAATTTAATGTAAAAATTTGAAAAAAAATAATTTTTTTTTGAAAATCACTCATTACCATATTTTAAGACTTTTGAGAGTGGTTTCGATTTTTGGAAGTTAGTTTAGGACCAACTTCCAAAAATTAAGAAATTTCAACAAAAGGTTTGTGCTTATTGTTCTGCCCCTCCTCTGTTTTGTGCTCTGTTTTTGGGAAAAAAACCAAACACACGGACCGCGAAAATTTTCCGCGGTTGGGCTGGAGAGGGACCGCGGAAATATTCCGCAGTTGGGGCTGGAATTTTTTTCATAGACTACAAACAGATCAAAATCCACCAAAATCAGAATCCAACCTACATACAACCCAACCAAATCCAAATTCACAAAAATCCACCAAATCCACCAAAATCCACCAAAATTCACAAAAATCCACCAAAATCCACCAAAATTCACAAAAATCCACCAAAATTAAACTACGTCAAACCAAATAAACCAAATAAAGTCTAACTACATATGAAATAAAATCCAACTACATACGAAATAAAATCCAATCACATAAGTACTACGAAGCTTCGTGACGTCTACGCATACGAATCCCGGGAATCCCCCTTGCCTTCCCTAGCTGAAGCTCCCTGGCTATCCGATATCTAAAAGTATCAATCTCCTCTTGCGACCAATTCAGTACCTCAGCTAAGTCATATCCTTGTGTGAAGTAGTCCATATATTTCATCACATAAATACCGCAATCATTGGAGTTTCGTTGCTTTGGTCTGGACGGTAGAGCTAGGACCTCGGCTGAAGTAGGGTCACACCCCTCGACTGGATGTATCATATGCAATAGCCTCGACAACAACCATGACTGCAATGAAATTATGATCCGATAATGAATACAATATACAATTGGTAAGGACTATATAGAAGACAGTAATAGTAGACAAGTAAAGGAACATACCACCACTCGTATATCCTCACGATAATCCGGCTCGTAATTCATTGAATCTATGATAAGACCTTCAAATCGTCTAGTACCGAACATGAACAAAACCCAATGCACATCTCCGACACAACATGGGATGAATATGTAGTCCGCCTCGAGAACAGAAGGACCAACAGTAGCAGTGGCAAAATCAATAAAACTACATAATGCTTTATTCCATGCCCTCTGCAATGTATCTCCACCTATCCTCGATGATTTTCTGATTTTCTTCACATGTCCTTTCCCAAGTACCATGAAGTAGGGATCCATGAAGTAATAGACGGGTTTCCTCTCCCATATACCTCCAGTGTGAATCTCCTCCTCCTGACTCCTTAGCAATCCCTGAAAATATATATGAATGCAACAAGTAAAATGAATGCAACAACTAAAATGTATTAGACAACTAAAATGTATTAGCCACGAGTAACGAACAATACCATATAAGTGTATATGATCATGTCATCAATTCATGTTCCTGGAGCCAGACTCTGCATAGCTGATGCATGGACGTGATAGTCATGAACAGTAAGACCACCGGGAATCCTCGGCGCCATCCCAAATCCCCATCCCCGATCTGAATATATAGCATTCTTCTTTGTCAAGCTGAGACTCTTAGTGATACTCCACTTCTCTTCTTTCATCCTGCGGGATGCAAGCTTCGCGGGCCTACTAGATGAGGCAATAGTCTGGGGTGGCTGAGACACATGCTAGGATGGCTGTGTCATGTCAACGACATCCTGGACAGGAATGGTTGGAATGTCAAAATCGTCAGCCGAATGTGCAATGAAATCTGGTTTTATGTTCTGAAATGTGGGAGGTCTATAGGCGGGCCCTTTGATATTCTTCATTAACCGAGAGAATGGTGTGAGGAAGGTACCAGAAATCCTCTCAAACTCCTCCACAAACTCTGGAGGAACCTTAGCATCCAGCTGCTTCAACATATTAAGTCCGGCAACTATCTACAAACAAAAACAAACAAACATTTTTTCATTAATTCCACAAGGATAACATATGTGCAAGATGAAATACGTGTGAATGCAAATTTGGTAGTGTGTGGTGTAATGTGAAATATGCATATTTGTAAAACACTTACAACTTCATATCCCTCAAGGCTATCATACAACTCCCTCGTCTTGTACTACTGCTGAGGCTGTGGATTCGGCTTCCCTATTCGCATACGAGATATATCAGCATACCACACCATGTAATCAGCCTCAGAAGCAATGTCAACCGAGTCATCAACAAGTCCATCCAAATCTGAACAAAACCTGGCCCATTTGCCAATATCAATGAACCACCGTACAAGCCAATCCTCCCCTGCAAATGTGGCCTTCTTAGCCCCCTATAGCCAACCATGTTCACCGGCGCCCGTGGAATCTGGGGACTAACACCAAATTATCTGCTTACCATGTCCGGATGCTACCACTCCACCACATCATAACATACGAGGGGAACTCGACCACACCCAGCTAACTGTGCCTGTATCATCTCACTGCCTATAACATCGTCGAATCTAGCATACGACCTCTGAACCACCTTATCACCAGCAACACCATCAAACTCACCCCTATAGAACGGTAAGCTGTGGTAAGGACCTGTCTTCCTGCGCTTCTTTGAAACCCCCACATGAGTATCACTAGAATAGGCTCATCCCTCAGCAACCGGATAATCCTCCTGACCAGGAGACCGTAAAGGCACGCCAATACGAGGAAATCTCTCGTAAGACCAAACATGTAACACCCAGACACAACAAGCAATGCTCTTACTGCCCTTCTTTGCAGCAATCTCCAAACTCGGTATATATGAGCTAACACAACTGCACCCCAAGCATAATAAGGAATCTCCCGCATATTAATCAATGGGTGCATATATCGAACATGAACAAAAGACCGGTTGATGTTAGGGAAGAGGATACAACCCATCAAGAATAGCGGATACGCCTTAGTATGTACAACCGTGGCCCTCATATTATTCTTCTCAGGCTTCTGTGCACCATATCTCTCAAACAACCACCCTAGCTTGATGTTATTCTGATACAAAGCCTCCTTCACCTCCTCCTCGGTCAAAGGCTCAAACCAGTTATTAGCAAAATACGCAGCCTTGTTCTCTATCACCCCACAAGTCAGTACATCCCCCTGAACTGGAAACCCTAGAATAAACCCTACATCCTCCAATGTAACAGTCATCTCCCCCTGCCTTGTGAAGAAAGTGTGGTCTCCGGTCTCCAACGCTCTACCAAAGCAGATATCAACCGATTGTCAGTAGCCAAGACAACAGCAGGGTCTGCAAAAATCTCAAACCCAAGCATGTGTAACAATTCCCGTTGTGGTCTCCTTAACTTCCAATCATGCAGTGACTTGTTCCCAGAATAGCTCTGCAACTCCTCTCTCCCTGCACCGTCCCAAAGATCCTCACTAACATGATACCGATTATCCCAAATAACATTATACGCGTTCGGACCCGGCAAAATATTCCCAAAATCACCAAAATTATCCATACCTGAAAATATTGTCAACATAATTCATCAATCACCATAATAAAAACCACCACATACACAACAAAAACAATTACCACATATATAATCACCAAGTACACAATATATTAACCACTATACTCGCAATTCGTAATTATACATCCCAAAAATTAATTACATCCCAAAAATTAAGCACCGAAATTTAACCCCTAAATTAACCGATTTTCATAAATATAAATTCTTAATATAATTCGAATTTAACACCAATTTTATCATTAAATTCTATTTTTACACTAAATAATTCAAAATTAACACTAATTCATTCGAATTTCACACTATTTTTTTCATTAAATTCGATTTATACACTAAATTAATTTGAAATTATCACTAATTATTTTTTATTTTACCACTAATTTATCCTAAAAATAATTCAAAATTAAAATTTAATTAAATAAATTTTTTTATTAAATTCGATTTATACACTAAATTACACTAATTTTATTCGAATTCTACACTAATTCAATTCGAATTTTTACACTAATTTTATCATTAAATCCTAAAAAATGAATTAAAATATTCGAAAATAGCACTAATTAATCCTAAAAAATGAATTAAATTAATCCTAAAAAATGAATATATTCCAAATAAAATTAATTCCAAATTATGAACCTAGAAATTCAAAAAAAATCAAATTTAATTTTACTACAATTCATATGTTAATTCATTAACAAAAAAACATAAATTTATATCAATACTACAATCATACTAAAATCAGATCTACATCAACAAAAAAAGCATAAATTTATATAAGTAAAACTGTAAATAATCAAAAGGAATCGATTATATGCCTTAATTACGAAAGAGAAGAATGATTTAAAATTTAATGATGGTGGGGTGATTTTTTTGGCTTCACCTGTGTTTTTCCCCTCCTCCCTGCACTGCGGCTGCTGCGTTTGTTTGTGTTTTTGTATTGAGGAGAGTCTGTGTTTGCTAAGTATAAGGCATACAAAAAATGACACTAACTGCGGAAATTTTCCGCGGTCCGTGGGTTAGGGGTATTTTCTTAATTACACCGGACCGCTGAAAATTTCCGCGGTCTGCCTGTGATCTCAGTCCTCCAATCCCAAATCCAACGGCTGCAAATGTGTTTGTTGTATGTCGGTCCACAACAAACCCCCGAGTAAATAAGTACAAACATTATTCTAAACATGTATAACTTACCATGGACGGCATAAATCAGGCTGTGCATGTTGTATAAACTTACAAGGTGTACACTCAAGGACTGGCTTACCATATGTATTTTTATGGCATCTTTGACATGGTCGATGCTTCTTATTTAGAACAAAGGCGAGGCTGTGCTGGTGATCTTCAATCTTAATATCTTAATATTGGTTGCCCCAAACTTGACCCTTGAGTAGGGAAACAGATCTATGCATTCTTCAAGATGAAAGGACAGATCGCAAACACTGCAATGGTAGAAGAACCAACAGTTTGTGTCGATCTCTTCGTTACAAAATTCACAGTGAAATTCATGAGGATGATCTATTACTTCCTCAGGAGAAAATATCAAGTACAGAGGGTGGGGATCCCATCGGTGTGTCACTTTAGATGGCCTAAGAGCACATTTTTTATGCAGATTAAAGGAACAAGAACGAAGACAGGTGAAACGGACCTCAGCTCCTCTTTTTATTTTGCGACATGCAAAACATTTAACATCATAATAAAAATGCAGTACTTCTGTTAGAAGGTGAGGATGAGCTTCTGTTAGAAGGTGAGGATGAGCTTCATGTTTGATTAGTTTGGGTAGAAGAGCACACTCAATGTCAAGCTTGACATCAATTATCCGAAGGAAAATGCTTGGTGTACAGAATGGTGTACAAAATTTTTGTACATCAGCGACATCTCTTTTGGAAACAGGGCACAATATCATCACTATCATCCCTAGTGGATATAGATGTGGTACATCCATTACAAATAAGCGATCCTTCATCTTCCGTTATCCTTTGAGCTTTGACCACTTCTGTTTCGAAGTACCATCTGATGTTCATGACTCCAATGGTTTATACAAACAGGAGGTGTCACAGCAGCGTCCTCCAACCAATAAATTAGTTTCTTCTTAATACATTGCTTCAACAGTGATACATGATCAGGTGCCGGGAGGTGCAGAACTTTTTTTAGTTCATCAATATAAGCTTGATCACCGTAGTCCTTGCTGCTGCATTAAAGAGGCAAACATTGATTTTAGGCCTAGGATTTAAAAAGAAAAGATTGTGCAGATGTAAGATTTGAATACAAAAATGAATTAGAATCTCATTTTGGTTAACATTACCGTTAACCTGGTAAATATTCGAGGCAGAGATTAAAAAAAAACAAGAATAAGATAAAACTGGAAGCATATGCCCAAATCCTAATAAAATCATGTTTAATGTGAGTTTTATTCTTACTTCTTTCTAAGATGCCTTATCTACCATACTTATTTATCAATATATTATGTCGTGTTCCCGTAACCGTGTCCAAAAATAGTACATTGTCCCCGTGACCCAAAATTTAAGATGTTTTCAAATCCGACACTCGAATGAATACATGTGTGTATCCGACACTCCGTACCCATGTGGCTAACATGAAAATAGAATATCGAACACGAGGCAAATCAGAAACCCAAAATAATAAAACATACCTGGACCTCGGAGGTGAAGTAGCACTAGCACATGTGATGTGGGCAAAGAACCTGCAGTTGGGACAGTAGTAGTGCCAATGACTAAACTAAGAGGATGTTTGTGGTGACTTTTACATTCCAATAAATTTGGTAGATTACTACAGCGGAGATGGATCCAAAGCGGACAAGTATAGCACAGATAAGAAAAGTCGGTATACACCTTATGGCAGGCATCACATTGGAAAGTGGCTAACCTTGTTGGCAAGGTCAGCTCGTGACGATGATAAGCAGGGTATATATTAAATTTGTTTAAAGGTACAACTAGTTTTCTAAAAATCCCCGATTTTTAAAAAAATCACTGATTAATTCCCGATTAATTCTTAAAAAATATTTGGCCGATCTATTTTTTAAAATCCGATTAATATTTATAAATTACTTTTGAATTATATATTTCATAATAAATAAGGTAAATATATTAAATATTATTAAAATATTTACATATATCCGATTTTTATTCCGATTAATTCCCGATTTACCGATTAATCCCTAATCGGTACCTAAACCGATTAGTACCGATTACCGATTTTTACAACCATGGGTACAACACAGAACACACAGACATAAAATTTACAGAAAGAACCCAGAATTATAAACTTACTGGGGTGGGGCATTTTTTTTTACAAATTCTATATATATAAAAGTAAAATTACAGAGTTCAAGAAAAATATGTAATAAAGTATTAATTTATGGTGGAAAAATAATGTAAAATTTACTCAGAATAAAAATAAATGTTTGACGTAACACTCATTTAGTGTATTAAAATTATAAGATACATATATTTAATTTAATGATATATTAGTACTCACATTCAATCAATTACATTATATTCAATTATAAATAAAAAGAAAATTAAATAACTTCAAAGTAAATCAATCAACCCAACTCATCTAATAAATAAATAAATAACATCGTTAAAGAACAATAGTCGATTCAAGTATGATTAATGAACAATATGATAACCGATAAAAGACCCCTTTTTTATTTGCAGTAGTGTAGCCCCGTGTGTTTATCTTTTTTTCTACTTTGTTTACAACATTAAATATGGTAACATTAAATATGGTAATGGGCTGTCTTATTTTCAAGATAATGGTCATTTAGTTTTTGTTTATACTAGTTCGTAACTCGGGCGAAATACGAACTCGAAATTAAAAATATTAGTATCACATTATTATTTTCCTAAAACTGAAACTCATAATCCGTGCAAAATACATATCTAAATACAATATATAAAATGATTTTAAAATACGTAGTTAAAAAAATCGAAGTTAAGTGTAACTCTATAATTTCACCGTATAATTATAGTTATGCTTGCATCTAATTATTAACTTATATAAATTTGACATGTTAACTTACTAATACGATTATTTTAAAGTAAACCGACGCTTGGATGTTCAACAACAAATAAAAATTGAAGAGAAATAAAATTTATAGAGAGTAGAAGTTAATTTTTGTCGGTTGAGATTTTATTACATAAAATTTTAAAAATAGTTGTATAATTTTCTAATGAGTACCAAGATTTAGGATCTAGACATGGTTTCCTTATCAGTATAGATAGTTGATAACCCGTACTAAACACGGACCCGAGATTAAAAATATCGAATTAATATTTGTAGAGAATTATTCATAATCCGTGCGAAACACAAATTAAATTTAATATATTAATATCAATATTAAATTGGTACTTGCAAAAAATAGTTATGTGGTTAAAAAGAATCGAATCAGTTATGAAATTTTCCACTATAATTCTAGTTTTGCATTGTTTTACTTGATATATAAATCTAACATATTAGTTTAATTTTTATGAAACGAATTGTATCTCTATCTTATTAACAAAATATATGTTATTTAGATCATTTGCAAAAAATAGTTATGTGGTTAAAAAGAATCGAACCAGTTATGAAATTTTTCACTATAATTCTAGTTTTACATTATTTTACTTGATATACAAATTTAACATATTAGTTTAATTTTTATAAAATGAATTGTATCTCTATCTTATTAACCAAAAATCTGTTATTTAGATAATTTAATATTAATTAATTAATAATTATCTTATAATTAGCCTTTTCAATATAATTTATTTAATATTACTTAATTATCGATAAAAGTTAATTTATAAATTAAAAGTAAATAGATGTTATTAAACTTAATTTAATATTACTTAATATAATCCAAATACAGCCCATAAAATTGTTACTGTTTAAATAAGTTTTTTAATTTAAAGTAAATAAACGTTGTGATGGACAGTAACACATACAATCGTTAAATCAATAGTTTTCAGTTTAAAAGTTAATAAATGTTACTAAAGTCATTTGCTATTACTTAAGTATTTTTAAAATTTTACTACAGAAAATAAAGTTTACCGAGAATAGAAGTCAATTCGTGTTAACAGTTTACTTTGTAGTTAGTAGTTTTTTAAAATAAAAGTAAATATATGTTATTTTACTTAATTTAACGTAACTTAATAAATATTTACTATAATTTATTAATAAATAAATTTTACAGAGAATATAAGTCAATTTGTGTTAGTAGTTTACTTAGTAGTTTGTAGTTTTTTCTAAAATTAATAATAAATATAAGTTATTTCACTTATATTAATATAAGTTACGTTAAATTAAGTAAAATAACTTATATTTATTTTTAATTTTAGAAAAACTACAAACTACTAGATAAACTACTAACACGAATTGACTTATATTCTCTGTAAATTTTATTTATTTATAAATCATATTAAAAAAAATTTAAGTTACGTTAAATTAAGTAAAATAACATATATACTTTTATTTTGAAAAACTACTAACTACAAAGTAAACTATTAACACGAATTGAATTCTATTCTCTGTAAACTTTATTTTCTATAGCATTATTTTAAAAATAATTAAGTAATAGCAAATGACTTTAGTAACATTTATTAAATTTTAAACTGAATATTATTGATTTAATGATTGTATTTGTTACTATCCATCACAACGTTTATTTACTTTAATTAAAAAACATATTTAACAGTACAGATTTATGGGTTGTTTTTAGATTATATTAAGTAATATTAAATTAAGTTTAATAACATCTATTTACTTTTAATTTGTAAATTATTTTTTATCGATAATTAAGTAATATTAAATAAACTGTATTGAAAAGGCTAATTGTAAGATAATTATCAAATTATATTAATTAATATTAAATTATATAAAGAACAGATATTCGATTCATAAGATAGAGATTTAATTCGTTTCACAAAAATAAAAGTAATGTGTTAGATTTATATATCAAGTAAAACAATACAAAACTAGAATTGTAATGGAAAATTTCATAACTCATTCGATTCTTTTAAGTTTTAACCACATAACTATTTTTTGCAAGTAACAATTTAATATTTGATATTAATATATTAATTTTAATTCGTGTTTCACACGGATTATGAATAATTCTCGACAAATATTAATTCGATATTTTTAGTTTCGGGTCCGTGTTTCGCAAGGTTATCAACTATCTATACTAATAAGTGTCTCAAATCTTGATACTCGCTAGAAAATTATACAACTATTTTTAAATTTGTAAAAAATTTTAACTGACAAAAATTAACTTCTACTCTCTGTAAATTTTATTTTCCTTCAATTTTTATTTGTTGCTGAACATTCAAGCGTCGGTTTACTTTAAAATAATCGTATTAGTAAGTTAACATGTCAGATTTATATAAGTAAGTAATTAGGTGTATGGTTAAGTAGAACTATACGGTGAAATTTTAGAGTTACACTTAATTTCGATTTTTTAACTACATATTTTAACAACATTTTATATATATTATATTTTGATCTGTATTTTACACGGATTATGAGTTTCAGTTTTATGCAAAAAATAATGTGATACTGTTATTTTTAATTTCGGTTCGTGCTTCGCATAGGTTACAGACTAGTTTTAAGTAATAAATTACTTATTTTAAAATTTCTCAAACAGACATTTTGCGCACAGGTTACCAACTAGTTTTAAGTAATAAATTACTTATTTTAAAATTTCTCAAACAGACATTTTGTATCGAACCTATGTCAAATATTTGCAAACTAAATACATCAACCACTTGAGCTAGAAACACTTTTGATTAAACTTTTATAATATTAAGTATTGATTTGGAACTTATTATCGAACCTATGATAATTATTTGCTAATTAAACACATCAACCACTTGAGCTAAAGACACTTTTTGGTTAAATTTTTATAACATTAAGTATTGATTTGGAACTTATTTATTGACACGAGGTGTCTTGCCTTACATTAAATTTTATATTTATTTTAATATTTATACAAAATCTGTTATCTTTATAATCTGCAGTTGGGGAGACATTTTATTTAAAATTACTGTTTTGCCCATGTATTTTAATAAATATCAAAAATAGTTGTTACTGATAGAAATCGAACCTATGACAACTATTTGCAAATTAAACACATCAACCACTTGAACTACCGACACTTTTTGTTAAACTTTT
Organism: Apium graveolens; assembly: GCF_009905375.1. NCBI lineage: Eukaryota > Viridiplantae > Streptophyta > Magnoliopsida > Apiales > Apiaceae > Apium > Apium graveolens. The sequence goes on from NC_133654.1 coordinate 248,066,615, forward strand.
ATAATATTAAGTATTGAGTTAGAACTTATTTAATTACACGAGGTTTCTTGCCTTATATTAAATTTTATATTTATTTAAATATTTATATAAAACATAATGATTTGAGACTTGATTGAATAACTCATTTCAATATGCTAACTTTACACTTATAATAAACATATGACTTCAACCAATTGAGCAAACTTATTTGGTTAAATTTTGATAAAATCAAGTATTGAGTTACATACTTCTTTTTTTATTTTGGGTGACTAAAACTATATAATTCAATATTTATCTAGAATAAAATTATTCTAAGACTTGGTTAATCAACTGATTACAATATAATAACTTTACACTCATGTGCAAGAACATGATTATATATTTTTTTTAATTTATACATTCAATAAATATTTTCTTGTTGATAATATATTATCATATTAACTTGTTGATAATATCTTGCCATATAATTATAATTTATTAATTATCGAAAATCGGATAATTAACTCACATCGAGATACTAACTTTATACTCGTGTAACAACTAAGGGTATAATCAATCCGAATCAACTCGAAAACTGTCATGCTCGTACTCGATTAAAAATGTTCGGGTTCGAGCACGAACTCGAGTTCAACCGAACTTTAAATTTTAAACTCAAAATTCAGGTCGTAAAAAGTTCGATATGGTCAAATTTTTTAGGGAAGACATATAATTCGAAATTAATATTTTGCACCCTTATTTGAATAAATATGGAAAAACATTATTGGCTTGTAGAATTGAACTTGTGACACCTATATCCAAAAATTTGACTCCAATCGATTGAGTTAGAGGCTCATTTGATTATATTTTAATAACATCAAGTATCGAGTTATATATATGTTTCTTTATATTGGATGACTAAACCTATATAATCTAATATTGATATATAATAAAATTATTCTAAGACTTATGTAATTAGCTCACTATAATATACTAACTTTATATTCATTTACAACCACATGATTTTAATTATTTTTTATTTATAAAAAAATTACAAATATTAAATAAATAACTTGTTGATATTATGTTACCATATTAACTGATTGATTATATATTACCATTTAATAATAGTTTATTAAATATTGAGACTTGGGTAATTAACTCACTTCGAAATACCAACTTTACAACAACTAAGGGTATAATCAAGCTGAGCCGAGTCGAAAACTTTCAGACTTGAACTCGATTAAAAATGTTCGGCTCGAGCACGAGCTCGGTTTTACTCGAATCTTAAATCAAGCATGAAACTCGGGTCGTAAATAGTCCTGTAGCCTCAAGTTTGGCTCGAAACTTGAATCAATTTCACCAAATATTGACAAAAACTCGAAATATGATAGGTTGTGCTCGAATTCGATTCTAATAAATATATAAAATATTAATAAAATATTAAATATTTAGATAAAAATATATTTCTATATAAAAAAAATATCGGCTCAATAAGACTCGTGAACCTTATGAGCCGAGTAATTTGAAGTTCGAGTTCGACCGTGCAAAAAAAATTACTATTTTGCCCCCATATTTTGATAAACATGACACCTAAACATTATAATATTTTTGGTATCTCTAGTTGAAAAAATTATTGAGACTTGATAGAAAACCATTATTTTTAATGGTAAGAATGCACTCTAAACTTTACATTCACGACATAATATAAATTTAAGGATGTTCGGCATTACAGTAGTCCTTATAACATAAATCACACAATATTATATGAAACAACACGCAAATATTGTAAAAATACACAAAAAATAGCAATTTTTTTATAAATAAAACTAGCTCGTACCTTGCACGGGTAATAAAGATAGTTATAACTTATAAGTTAAACTTCAAATGCCATAAACGGTACATAGGAGTACTGCTACTTGTACTCCGAATAGAAAAAGAAGACATACAGGCAATAACAAGCAGCTCCTCCTCCAGATAGGACATTCGATAAATATTATTATCCAAAATAGAAAATTTTAATTAGACTTCTACGGTGAATATGCAAAAAAATTTCTACAAGGAATAGAAGATCAACATAGAAAATCTCTATATATACCCATGCCTACATGCCATATCCATTCATACACTTATTCACTATATGTTATTACAAACGTTTAATCAGCTCATCCAAAACCTTGAATCGAACTTTATTTTTCAGCTTTAATAAATATAAAAAAAATCATTTTTCAGTCTACGTATATACTTTACAGTGAATATGACGGGCGGTGGTGCTGTAAGCTCTAGCAACGGAAAAGTATATCCAGGAAAGCTCACCACACGTGTTGTGGTAGCATGCATTGTTGCTGCTATGGGTGGAATGATTTTCGGTTATGATCTTGGTGTATCTGGTATATATTACGTTCATGATAAATATACACTTAAATTTGTCAAATACTTTGTTATTTCTATGTTTTTTGTGCATGCTCAATTACTTATAATATATTTTTTTGTTTCATTCTTTAGGCGGGGTGACGTCGATGGATTCGTTCTTGGAACAGTTCTTTCCATCTGTATATCGGAAACAAATGGCTGACGATTCGACCAATCAGTACTGCAAATTTGATAGTCAGATACTGACGACGTTCACTTCATCATTATACGTAACAGCTCTATTGTCATCTCTTTTTGCGGCTTCTTGGGTCACACGAAGGCTTGGTCGAAAACTATCTATGCTTGTGGGTGGTTTTCTTTTCTGTGTTGGTGCTCTCATTAATGGTCTTGCTCAGAATATTGCCATGCTCATTGTTGGCAGGATTTTACTTGGTTTCGGTATTGGATTTGGAAATCAGGTACCCATATATGCTTTTAATTTTACAAAGTCTTAATTTTTGAATAATTTTATGTGTTTGTTGTTAGATATTTTATTCTTATTATTCAAAATATATTTATTGAATTACAACTTAAATTGATAATTTGTTGTTATAAGTCTGGTCCAAGCTGTTCATATATTCATTAAACTGCTGCTGTCATTATTCTGCTAACTAGTTTTGAGGTGTTGATGTGTATTCGTATTTGTGTGAATGATTTATCGAAATCCTGAGTATTGTTAATCAGTGTACAATATAGTTATTAACAAGTCTGGTATAACGTTGTTTGTTTGTCTTGTTCTCTGCTATTTGCTTTAAATCAGTCATGTTAATGTTATTATGTTGTTTTGTAACTACAGGCAGTGCCACTGTACCTCTCCGAAATGGCACCGTCCAAGTACAGAGGAGCCCTCAATTTTTGCTTTCAATTATCAATCACTCTAGGTATCCTCATAGCAAATCTTGTGAACTATTGGTTTGCACAGATTGAAGGAGGTTGGGGATGGCGTTTGAGTTTAGGAGGAGCGATTGTTCCTGCTCTGTTCATGATTGTTGGATCATTGTTTCTCCCTGAAACTCCTAACTCATTGATTGAAATGGGGAAGCAAGATCAGGCTAAAGCAGAATTACTGAAAATTCGTGGTGTCGATAATGTTGACGAGGAGTTTGAAGATCTTGTTGCAGCGAGCGAAGCATCTAAGAAAGTGGAGCATCCTTGGAGAAACCTCTTGCAACGAAAGTATAGGCCACACCTTGTAATGGCTATACTTATTCCATTCTTTCAACAAATTACTGGCATTAATGTTATCATGTTCTATGCCCCAGTTCTGTTTAGAACTATTGGTTTCGGGAGTAGCGCCTCTCTTACATCTGCTGTGATCACTGGTTTAGTAAATGTGATTGCAACTTTTGTGGCTATATATGTTGTTGATAAGTTTGGCAGGAAAGTTCTTTTCTATGAAGGAGGTATTCAGATGATTATATGCCAGGTATACATATTCAATTCAATAAACGAAGCTATTTTTTAATATGTCGTGGATTTAGCCCTATATACTTTGAGATGCAAGCTCTTACTTTGTTGTGTATGTAATTCTTTTTTGACAGGTTATTGTTGCAATTCTTATTGGCAAAGAATTTGGAATATCCGGCGACAGTGATAATTTATCCAAGGGGTATGCTATTGCTATTGTGGCTTTCATATGCATATATGTGGCTGGATTTGCCTGGTCTTGGGGGCCTCTAGGCTGGTTAGTACCAAGTGAGATTTTTCCACTCGAAATTCGATCGGCCGCACAAAGTATCACAGTTTCAGTGAACATGTTTTTCACATTTGTCATTGCTCAACTCTTTTTGATGATGCTCTGTCGGATGAAATTTGGCCTTTTCGTGTTCTTTGCATTCTTCGTCGTAGTAATGACCATGTTCGTGCACTACTTGTTGCCTGAGACTAAAGGTATTCCTATCGAAGATATGGCAATGGTATGGAAGTCACATGCATTCTGGAAAAGGTTCGTGAATGATGATGTCGATAATGAGAAGCCCAAAAAATGCTCTCCGTGAGGAAATTTTGTTGAATAAATTATACTTTTATATGTTGAGTTGTTAGGTATTTTATGTCTATACGGAAACATTGGTAGGTAGTCAAAGTGAGTGGATTTAATTTTTTGGATTGCAATCTTTGAGACTTAATTTGCAATTGTTAATGTGTTATAATCTTGGCAAATTATACTTTATAAGAAATATTCTAAGTCTTTTTTCACAGTTTGTAGTTTCTTCCTGATATAGGCTTTCTGGTATACACATGCCATATTAAGATTCTACACTGGTGTGACATTCTTCGTTAACACATCTCAATTCTCAATCCAGTGCTAAAATAAAACATCCAATGTAGCACTCTTAACTTATTTTCCCTTAAAAGTTATAACCTACAAATGTAGGAAGATAACAAAATACTACATATTCTAGAAAGGCACAACCCTATTAATCCAAGTCGACCTCGAGTTACATATAGTAAGAAGCCACAACACTATTATGCAAATCCAATCTTAGCCGCATATTTTGCTACTGAAATACTTGGAGTAGTTATGTACAATCTCAGAGCTCTGGTGATGCTTTAGTGGCAGCATCTTTACATTCGGCTTCTTTCTTTAGTTCCGAAGACTGTTTTAGCTTGTTATGTTTTTTGTTCATTTCATCCCCCTGCAGAATATTTTTTGAAGACCTGTATCAGATGACATAGTTATGTTAACGCTGCTGAATGCTGATATAGTACTGTCCATTCCATCATGTCTGAGAAACTTAAGCAGAAAATTATCTGTTTCAGATAGAAATTACTGCACTTTTCCGGTTAGTATTATATATGGTTAAATCTCAAAATGGTCATTGAAGTAAAGGCCATATATCAAAAATGTCATCCTAGTTATCGGGGACTCATATGCACCATTATAGTTGAGAGTAATGACAGCCCGTTAGAACATATGCACCGCACTGAGTAAAACATTGATTCATCAGCATTATCAGTTCTATTATCAGTTCTAGCTTGCAAAACTAGCATGCACCGGTTCCATTTTTACTTCATCAAAAATTGATGCTCCATCAATCTATCAACCAAACCGTTGATTTTTGATGGAGTTGTTAATGGTCATCAATTGGTGGAACCTACACAAATGTATCAAATTTTCATGACTTTTATGAATTACCACCTCTAATCTTCAGCAAAACACGGTTCTTTTATATATTTATTAATTTAATATTATTTAAATTTTAAATTTATTTAAAATCTTGAAATTGATAATATAAATATTATATATTAATATAATATATAATCGAAATGATTCAAATTTTAAAATTTTATTAATTAATATACTTTTAGTTATTATAATTAATGTTATTGGAGGTAACGAACCCTCGACTTTTAATAGTATTTTTAGATTATCTATATTTTTCGTATTATATTGGATATATATGATTTATTTGATGAATATTAATTAATGAATTGATGGAGTTTTGACTTTTGCGGGTGCATAAAAATTAAGAAAAAAAGTTGTTTTAACGTGAATAGTAACTAACTACATTGATTAAATTGATAAATTGATGTTCTTAACGGTGCATATGCTCTTAGTCAACGTAAATGACTTGACAGAAGTTGGGTTGACCTTAACGGAAGTCACAGTTGGAAACAACTTGTAACACGTGATGGTTCTCTACAAAACAAACCACGTGATGGATCTTTACAAAACAAACCTATTTTCAATCTTTCAGACAAGTTTCTCGATTTTAAAATCAAATCTTTCTTTCTAATTTTCTAAAATTAGACACAAATTTTGCTAAATAGAATCATTATAAAACAAATATTCTTTTATATTAGTAAAATGTTAAAATTAATAACCTTTATTAATAAGCGAAACCTCCTTTAGTTGGTTTCACTTATTTTTTGGTACCACCACCTTTTGGTTTCATTTTTCATTATTCATGTTATAACTCTAACTCTAATTGTATTATTATTATCCTTTTTGATTCATATATGACTTATAATTCTATATCTCTAATTGTATTATTATTATCTTTTTGATTCCTATATGACTTATAATTATATATATATATATATATATATATTATTTTTACCCGTTTTTCTTTATTAATAAATTTTTTAAGTGATACTTTGTTTTCACTTATTTTTTAATTCTATCACCTTTTATTTTTTTGTTTTTATGACTCTAGGTGTAATATTTTTATCCTTTTTGATTCCTATATGACTTATAATTCTATATGTATTATTTTTACCCGTTTTTCTTTATTAATAAATTTTTTAAGTGATACTTTATTTTCACTTATTTTTTGATTTTATCACCTTTTATTTTTTTGTTTTTATGATTCATGGTGTAACTCTAGGTGTAATATTTTTATCCTTTTGATTCATATATAACTTATAATTCCATATGTATTATTTTTACTCATTTTTCTTTATTAATAAACGTCATATGTTCACTTCTTTTTTAGTTTCACCACCTTTTGGTTTCGCCTTTTATAACTCCAAATGTATTATTTTTATCCCTTTTTATTCCTATATGACTTATAATTGTATATGTATTATTTTTACTCATTTTTACATTTTTTATAAGCCATAATTTTTTTATTATTTTTATAGGTTTGAATCATATTTTTAATTATATTTTAAAATAAATAAGTTCATAAATTGGGTCAACTAAATAGGTTCCGAGAAATATAAACCACGACCAAGTAAATAGGCCATGTGTTTAAATTGAAATTTTTTAATTTAGAATTTTTTAATTTGTTGGTAGGATTCCATTTTAATAAAATGGTATGAATATTATAAAAAAAATTATTTTGGTTTCACCACTAGAAAATAATAAAATTGTTCAAACCGTAATATGATTACAATTCTATTTTCGTAGAACTCCGAATTATTTCTTGATAGGGTACTTGGTTTCATCTTAATACGGTTACGCCGTATTTTGGTTTCACCCTTTAGTTCTCTTTCATGTAGAGTTCTATGTTGTTTTTTAACAAAATAAAGATCGGAATCATATTATAATTACGATATTTCTATTTTTCGTAGAATTCTTTTTTATTTTTCATTAAAATAATAAAATGGAATCCTTTAAACAGTGTTATTATTAATTAATAAGGAAATCATCTTTTAAATGATACTTTGGTTTCACCTCTTTTCGGTTTTACGAACTTTTGGTTTCACCTTTTTTAAAATTTTGCTATAGCTCTAAATATACCATTTTTATTTTTTTTTATTCATATATGACTTATAATTATATATGTAATACTTTACCCGTTTTTTGATTCTTATATACCACATATTTATATTGTTTTTATATAAACAAAATCGTATATACATTGTAATTTCTAGATTCATACCTACAGAATGCTATTTTAGCACCAACTGCAAATTTATACATACATAATGAATATTTTATCAGAAAAAATTATGTAATCACAAACTATATAAAAACACAAATTCAGCTAACAATAAGAAATTTAATATGCAATTACTTAGTGCTAGTGCTGTTGATTTAATTTTTTCTAAAATTATCCATCAATCATGTCGCTACTAAAGTTTTGATATAAAATATTAGTTATGTCTTTTTGAATAATAGATACATAATAACGTTGAGTTTGTTATTATAATAAGATTTGAATTAATGAAAGCTACACATAATTTAAAAATGAAAATTGCAATAATCGTATAATTTTATTTATTATATATTTTAATAAAAAAGTTTAAATAAATTTTTATAATCATTATTAAATATTGATATTTTGATCTCGGTCCGTGCTACTAGTTTTATATTAAATGAGAAGATTTGTTTTTTAAATATAAATCTTTCTTTTAAAATTGAAAGATAATTAAAACTTCTATTTTAAAAGCAATCAATTTTTTTTAATGTTAATATGATTTTTTTAAAGACATAACGAAATGATTAAAAAATAAATATAAATATATTCTTCAAAATTGAATTTAAATTATAAAATCTTAATGTCAGGCCCCACATTGTCACTTATTATGGGTGTTGCATCCTGGGTCACAGGAGTATCATATTCCGGGATAATGTGAAGTTCCTTCGTTTACTTATCAGGCCAAAAATCAAGAAAAGAAGTTTTATCATGTTCTTCTCTGTGTTTGAAACTTAAACTCAATTTGTCAATATATGTATATATGTATGTATGAGTTAGTATATTAGTTCAGCTTATTTGAACTTCACATGGCATCACACTTGTTACAAGTCTATCCAGCCATAAATGGTGTTAATGATAAAATTATTTCCGTCAAGTCAATGAACCATGACTAACAATCAACTAGTTTGACTAATGATGTTGTCATTACGCTCAACTAAAGTGGTGTACCGTGGTAACTAGAGTGAGATTTTTGAAATATGGTTTTCAGTGACCACTTTGAGATTTAACCCGTATTATATATATTTGAGAATCTACCTTAACCTTGTCTTTTGGATTATTTCTTTGAGCATCTAGATTAACAGTCTCCTTTGAATAGTGGTAACTTGGCAAAATCTTGCATCTTGAAACACTTGTTGGCTTTCGCCTATCCTGCAGGGGCTTTGTGTAATCTTCCTTTTCTTTTTAGAATGCAGAGACAGAAATATTATCATGTTGTATAGATACTTCGTTTGATCCACAACTTACCTCTTCTCCCGCTACAAATAACAGCCTATTCCTTGTAGATTTTTGGTTTCTGTTAAATGGCTCATATTGCTGACGTGTTGCCATCCAATGTTCGAGCCAATTCCAGCCCATGTTAGATTACACATCAGATTTGGATCTGGTGTGTTTCTTCTTAGAACAGACTCTCAGCAAAAAGATCTAACACCAGTTATGAACTTGATATGATTCTTTTTGTCACAAATTATTTATATTTTATTTAGTCGTATAATATTGACAATTTATCTGTTGCGAGAAGGCATTGGCTAATGCTCTTTCATGCCTTGTTGTTGCTTCTAATCTGTTTTGCATTCTCAGCTTTGATATATTGGTGCTTACGGTGCTATCATCCCAGTCCTCCTGTAATATGGCAGTATTGAGTATCTCAGATAAAATAGAATAGTAAAGCTACACAATTGAGAATGGTGGTTGGTTGATTGGGAAATTGATTTGTTCTGCATTGGTACAATAGCGTGCTAAATATATGTATCTGATTACCAAGAAAACTAATCTATTTGTTAGTTTACATTCAGCTTCAGTACTTGAGGTCTGCCTTTATGTTGCACTCGTTGAGGCAAACTCTCATTTTTCTCTTGAAAGGAGTGAACTGTTGAGTTTCGTGAATTGATGTTGCTTTATTGCTCGTGGTTAGATTTTGTGGTTTAGTTTGATGATTATAGTTTACGAGATTTGTTGCAGCGTTTGTGTAGATATTGAGGTTGTTAGGTTAGGACTAAAGAGCAATTTGCACTTGCGTTTGAACTTCTCAATTCTTCTCACAGGAAGCTGTTCTTCATATTTAATGCCAGCGGCGACCCTTGGAGCAATGGGATATTGTTACATGTGGTGGAAGGTAATATTTTTTTTTCCTAATCAAATTAACAGGTGGTCTACTTTTGAATATTATGATGTTATAAATGCTTATATGATTCTGCAATCATTTGCTCATGCTGCTCATCTATAGTATAAACCGTTGTCATATCATAATCACACATTCTCGGATGAACACTAACTAAAAATAAAATAAAATTTACAAAGAATAGAAGTCGATTTGTATTAAAACAAAGTTTATTAAGAATAAAAGTCAACTTATGTCAGGTAAGTACCAAATTTGGTACTTTGGTACTTTTAGCACCAAACTATACATGATTTTGCTCGCTTATTAATAAAGAGTATAAATTATTATGCAATAGCTGAAGATCTACGCAGCTATATAAAAGGGGCTTCTCAAATATTTAAGTGGACTAATCTGTAGCAGACTGAAATCATATATAAAGAATTTTAATGGGAAGCTAAAATTTCACGGGGCTGGAGCCAACCCTAGCCATGGACAAGGTCTGCCCCCTTTCAACTTGTTGCCACAAATATCACAACTTGATTCTGACCGGATTTTGAGAGCTAGAATATGTTCGTGGCTAGGATGTTCAACGCGTTGGGGCAAATGTGCACAAGTTTTGTGAAGAAAGAAATGAGCACAATCATCCTTTTCAGCATTGCAAAAGTAAAGACAACGATAAACATCGGATGGACTATGCAGTATTAAGCCACAGCCATAACAGAGATCACCCTGACGAGAATGATAATCCTTGTTCAGAATCAGCTCATGACTGTGAATATGTAGTTTCTTGATTGAATAAATTATAGACTCTGAAATCACCGCCATGATGACAACAAGTATAGTTTTTAATGAAATGGTAGTTACATATTGACAGTTTTGTAGATACAATTGATATACAAGTATCAAAGATGAACAACACAGGAACTGTAGAAGATGACAATGATTATACATATCTACTAGTTCAAACTCGTATTTAATTCTACAACCTATACAAGTAAAGAATTTTAAGATACTTTAGCCAAGTAAGAAGTTACATATTTATCCTAAAAGTTTAATTCAATTGTTAGCAAGGAATGATTTATACTCTCTTTTTTGACAGATATAGGCCCCGGGGACGACAGAGGATAAACTCATAATCACTTGAGCTATCCAACCGTGTTCAGAAGGAATTTATAATTTAAACTTATACCAACATAATAAAATTTAAATCTTCCAGTAAGAGCTCTATATCTCCATTCTCCATGTCCGAAATAATTTTATGTCCAGCAGCAGGAGGGGATATCTTAAGTTAAGCATCTGATGTGAAATTTTAATCATAAATCATAATTTTAGGCTGATAGGCTCTTTTTTGTTTGATGAAAGCCAGTCTGAGCCTATGAGGATTAATATAAATTAGTCATGGATATTCTTATCAATAGTTGTCGTAAGAAATAGAAAGTAAACAAAGAATGAAATTAGTATTATTATTTTTTTCAGCAAAAGATCCTCGAAGATGTAACATTCACAACTGCAATTGCTGTAATTGTAAAATTTAAGTTCAGTTTTTCCACTTTAAAAATTAAAACAATTTCGCAAGTTTCAGAACTGATGAATGTCAGGCTGTGCTTCAGGGGCTTATTGTTACAACGTTGTCGCTCAATCTTTAAATTTTGGGTAAATATGATACAGAAGATGCAATAGGGGATAGATCGATTATTTGATTATAGAATCAAATGTGTACATTCATCGCTTTGGTACAAATTTGCATTGATTTATTTATACAGCTTAATATCAAACAACAGTAAGTACAGCGCCTTGTGTGCTAGTAGTAAAACAAGTACAAACATTAAACCTGAACATGTACAACTTATCAAGAGCACAAATCAGGCTGTGCATGTTGTATGAACTTACAAGGTGTACACTCAAGGACTGGCTTACCATATGTGATTTTGTGGCATCTTTGACATGGTTGACGCTTCTTATTTAGAACAAAGTTGAGGCTGTGCTGGTGATCTTCAATCTTAATATTGGTTGCCCCGAACCTGACCCTTGAGTAGGGAAACAGATCTATGCATTCTTCAAAATGAAAGGACAGATCGCAAACACTGCAATGGTAGAACCAATAGTTTGTGTTTATCTCTTCGGAGCAAAATTCACAGTGGAATTCATGAGGATGATCTACTACTCCCTCGGGAGATAGTATCAAGTGAAGAGGGTGGGGATCCCATCGATGTGTCAGTTTAAGTGGCTTAAGAGCACATTTCATATGTATGGAAAAATAACAACGAGAACGACTACTAGTACACTTATAAAAGGTGTCACGTTCTCTAATTCCTTTTTGGCACGCGCTACATTCATGTGCAGAAACAAAATGGTCTTGTGCAAGAAGGTGGGGATGAGCTTCGTGTTTAATTAGTCTGGGTAAAAGAGCACACTCAATGTCAAGCTTGACATAATTTGGTTGTGAATATGGTAAGGTAAATTTGGTTTGCAATTGTGTGCCATTACTAAAACCTTCACAATAAGTGCAGGACCATATATCATAGACACTGGCTTGCATTCCCACAAGCTTGTGTTCTAGGTGATCAAGCTGCATCTCTTTTGGGAACAGGGCACAGTGTTGGTGGAGAACATAGTCACACTCACTGCATTCATAGAATACACCATCGCGAAAATCCATAGTGGTAATAGATTTGGTACACCCGTTACAGATAAGCAATCCTTCATCATCCGCTACACCACTTCTGTTTTTAAGTACCATTTGATGATGTTCATGACTCCAATGATTAATATTAACAGGAGCGTCCTCCAACCAGAAAATAATCTTCTTCTTAATATATTGTTGCAACAACGATTCATGATCAGAGGCAGGAAGGTGCACCAAACTTGATTTGTCAACATTAGCTTCACCGTCGTACTCCTCACTATCAGATTCCTCACTCTTACTGCATTATTTGAATATATTAGGATCTGGTCCTAGCCTAATGTTGGCCAGGGCCATTTAGTGGCCAACATCAATTTTAACCGTAGGATAAAAAAATTAAAGCGATGCAGATGAACATCAAATGGAAACATTAATAAGAAATCTAACCTGGAACCTGGAGGTGGTGTAGCACATTTGATGTGGGCAAAGAATCTGCAGTTGGGACAGTAGTAGAGCCAATGACTTTCGTACACACGTTGAGTACAGATTCTGCAGGTCTGTGGAAATTTACGATACATTTCTGGAAGAGAATATGCTAAACGAAGAGGATGCTTGCGATGACTTCCACATTCTAATAAACTTGGTAGATTACTGCAGCTGAGGTGGATCCAAAACGGACATGTGTAGCACATATATGAGAAGTCTACATCCACCGTATGGCAAGCATCACAGTGGAAAGTGGCTAACCTTGTTGACAAGGTTAGCTTATGACGATGATAAGCAGGATGTATATAAAATTTATTTAGAGGTACAACACATATCACACAGATCTTATAAATTTCACATTCAAAACAAACGTAATAAATCCCTTTCAACTTGTTGTCACAGATACTACAACGACCTTTCTCAAAAGACCCGATTAATCGTTCCAAGGAATGTTCGTGGCTAGGATGCAGAAAGCGATCAGGTAAACATGCACAACTTTTGTGAAGAAAGAAATGCGCACAATCATCTTCTGCAGCAAAGCAACGATAAACATCAGATGGAGTATGCAGTGTCAAACCACAGCCATAACATTGATCGCCCTCGCGAGAATGATAGTCCTCGTTCAGGATCAGCTTATGACGGTGAAAATGTAATTCCTCTATTAAATCGTATACAACGTTTAAAATCTCCATCAAGGCGAATATAGTTTGTGATAAAAGCGGGAGTCACCTACTTTATATAGGCATGGTCTCCTGACTTGGGCATGTCTGGAAACATTTCTTGCAGAACATTTTTTTAGGGCTTAATTACTTTTGTTTCTTAAAGTATATAGCCTTATACCTATGAGACCCAAATATTTGAACTCATGCCTTGGAGTTAAAATGTAAGAGTTCAAATATTTGGAGATAAGGAGTATAACGCTATATATTTTAAGGGTCAAAAGGTTATTTAACCTTTTTTTACCGATAACACAATGAATCAATAAAATTATACGGTATCTTCAAAAAACAATTGAAATTATTAATTTCATATTATAACTTCGTTTGAGTACATCTCAAAGACTTATCTCCTTGAAATTTATAGCATTTTTTGCCACCTAAATTCTTACTGAGAGCATTTTGTGCTTATAAGAGAGCCCGGCATAATTATTGAAAAGGAATCAATCAAAATTTGCCATCTAAATTCTTATTGTGTGCAGAAAAATCGCATCTAAAATCTACCACTTGGGCAAGTAAAGAATTTTAAGATATTTCAGCTAAAAAAGCCACATATTTTATTCTAAAGCTGTGATCCCGTGTAAGCAAGGATTTTATACTTAACTTGATTCCAACGATGAAATGGGAGATTTGTAGATTAAAGAACTTCAACTAAACACACTCGAGTTTTCAAATCATTTGGAGCAAGGTATACATAGTAAAAGAACAATGGAGTAACTACTTTAGGCAAAAGTTGATTCGTCAACTTTAATACTCCCTCCGTACCTAATTACGTGTCCATAATTTTAAAAAACTGGATAAAGGTTTGAAACATTTGTGAATCTCCATTTCAAAATGCCCCATATTTGTGTATTGCTAGACATGTTTGAAGCACCAAAGTTTTCAGGGAGACGCTAAATTAAGGTTTAAACTAAAACTTGCGAAATGCAGTATCTTGCTGGACGGTCTTTTCCAGAACCATCATGTTGTAATGTTGTTCAAGCACTCTCATTATACGACTCGATGCAATGCGTTGGATTAATTACAGACATATGCATACACAATATTCTGATTAAACACGCCGGATGGGCATCTTTAGAAATTAAAAGTCTTTTTCGACAACTTTCCTTTGAAAGATTTGTAGCCTGAGGTCGACATGCACAATAATGATCTGAGCATTCTGTCAAACGAACTATTTTTGAATACGAAGAACGTGATCCTGTTCTTCTTGATTTGCAGAAGTAGTTCTTGACATAGTTAATTTAATCATAACTAGGTGCTTCAGTTTCTGCAAATATTTAGTTACAATAGGTGATATTTGCTTTGAAAAAAAAACCTATTTTAGCAAGATTTTGATCTTGGCATGGGCACATAGGTGATATTTTCTTTGAAAACAGAGCATACTGCAGACTAAATAAAACAACTGCAAAAATCAAATCGACTGAATTCAACCATAATTTTGTGAATATTGTAGAAAAAACAGAAGGGAAAAAATCTAAGCTAGTATAAATAACAAGAATTGGTATTTCTAGTTCCCCTCCCCGGCAAGGGCTAATAATATAATTACAACTGTGTTCTTAGTTGCTTACAATATACTTCAAGTAAAATCAAGTTTTTCCGATTTAGACTAAAAACAATTCTCCAAATTTTAGGACCCGTTGTGTAGTAACATTGTTGGAAGGGATATGTTCTTATTCCGTTAAGTTGTAACATTTGAAAGAGAATGTCACAAGTAAAAACATCTGATGTAGAATTGAAAATACCAGTTAGTGTGCCGAGATTAAAAATAATATCAAGTTATTATTTACATAAAATTAAATCTCATATCCGTGTAAAATATCGATCAAAAATAATAATTAAATGCAGTTAATTTATGTAGTTAATAGAAATTAAAATTGTGAGAATAATATAAGATCCTGTAAAGATCCATTCTGTAGGATGAAAAATCAAAATACCCACCATTTTGGGAGATTTGCCCAAATCACATGTCGAATACGCATCCCTTAAATGCGTATTCTGTGGATATTTTGGACGGTGCGCGCGCATCCGGGAATTTTGGGCAGTTGAAGGTGAAAAGTGGTGTATTTTGGGCATTCTTTCTATTCTCTAACATCTTGAGATTTTAGAATAATTGGTTCCTTACCTGGTATCAAAACTCAGGCCGGCACCCATGATCCACTCTTTGACCCATTAATGGGCTCTCGAGTGAGGGGGAGTGTTAAAATAATATAAGATCTTGAAAAGGGACATTCTCTAAAGATTTTAGAGTAAGTTTCTGGACAGAAATCAGTTATAATTATGAAATTTCAATGGACTTAGTTACTTTACTTTACTTATAATTATGAAAGTTCAATGGACTTAGTTACTTTACTTACTATATAAATCTAACAGGTTAGTTTTTATTAATATGATTATTTAAAAAAAAATCGACGTTTGAATGTACACTAAAAAGCGTGTTAGTTGAAATTCATTTAAATAAAATTTTAAAAATAGTTACATAATTTTATAGTGACTACCAAGATTTGATAATTTTGTGTTTAAATAGAATATGATTTCGTTTATTAGTATAAATAGTTGATAACTCGTGTAAAACACGGCCCCAGATTAAAAATATCAAATTATTATTTAGTTGAAAGAAATCATATCGGTTATGAAATTGCCTTGTATAATTATATTTCTGCATTGTTTTACTTGTTATAAAAATTTGTCATATTAGTTTTATTTGTGTAAAACAAATAAAATAATTATTTTATGAACCAAAAATTTGTTATTTTAGATAATATATTATTATTTGATAATTATTTTATAATTACCTTTTTAATATAATTTATTTAATATTACTTGATAGTTGATAAAAAAATTATTTTTAAATTAAAAATAAATAAAGGTTATTATACTTAATTTAATATTACTTAATATAATCTATATACAACCCATAAATTTAATACTGTTAAAAAAATTAACTTAAAATTTATTAAAAATGTGATGAACAGTGGCAAATATAATCGTTAAATCAATGATTTTCAATTTAAAACTTAATAAATGTCACTTAAGTTATTTACTATTACTTAATCATTTTTAAAATATTTTTTTCCAATTTAAAAGTAAATTGAAGTTAGGATGCACACTAACTAATAGAAAATAAATTCTACAGTAGAAGTCAATTCGTGCTAGTATTGTATTTTGTTATTTAGTAGTTTTTCAAATTAAAAGTAAATATATGATATTTTACTTAATTTAACATAACTTAATGAAATTTAATATAATTTATAAATTCGCTTAAAAATATTTTTCTATTTTATAAAAGTAAATAGAAATTTGGATGGATGTTCACTAATTGAAAACAGAGTTTAAAGATGATAGAAGTCGATTTGTATTAGGTCAGTACCAAAATTTGATACCGCGATACTTTGATAAAATATGACTTCACTTATTAATAAAGAGTATAGATTAAATATTTATTTAATTTAATTTAGTAAAATTTCACTGATTTATAAGTAAATTTATCCAAATAATAATAGAACTTAAAAGTAATATATTTTGAGGAGATCAATACAAGTACCATGGACTTGGCTAGCCCCAAAATTGTGACTGAAGCACGGAACTTGAAATTAACGGAGGAATTTACCCTTAAGGAGTTCACTACTACAATCAAGTTGATGCATCCCAACAAAGTGTCGGCACGTGACAGGTTGAACCCAGCTTTCTACCAGAGTTTTTGGCCAAGAATGAGGCAAGAAGTGTTCAAATTTTGCAGTAATTGGCTTCGATCTTAAAGTTTCCCAGGTGAGCTCAATGTCACCAATGTCGTGCTGATATCAAAGAAAAATAAGGAAAATGCATCTTAGATGAAGGATCTCAGACTTATTGCATTATGCAATGTTCTTTCCAATAGACTGAAAGATGTCTTGCCCCACATCATCTTGGAGAACCAGTCCGCTTTTATCCAAAATAGAAGTATAACTGACAATATTCTTGTCGCCTTTGAGATTATTCACCATACGAGTCATA
Organism: Apium graveolens; assembly: GCF_009905375.1. NCBI lineage: Eukaryota > Viridiplantae > Streptophyta > Magnoliopsida > Apiales > Apiaceae > Apium > Apium graveolens. The sequence continues at coordinate 248,084,261 of NC_133654.1, forward strand.
AGAAAACGGGTAAAGAAGGTAAGATAACATTGAAACTAGACATCAGCAAAGCCTATGATATGGTTAGCTGGACTTTTCTTCGCTAGAGAATGAAGAGCTTGGGCTATTGTCAACTTTGGATTGACTGGATAATGATATATGTGTAAATGTTCACGTATAATTTCTATTTTAATGGCACTTTCGTAGATCCAGTAACACCAAAGAAATGGTTGAGGCAAGGGGATCCACTCTCCCTACCTATTTTTGTTTTTTGTTGAAGGACTCTCAAATGCTCTTGATACAGCAGTAAATAATGGAGAGGTTCACGGGTGTCAGATATGTCCCACAGCTCCAACAGTCTCTCATTTGTTGTTTGCTGACGACGACTTCCTATTTTTTAGAGGTACAACATAGGAAGCAACATATGTAAATAATCTCCTTGTTAGATATGAACAGTGATAGGGTAAAGGCAACCTAGCTAGAGCCTAACCCAGAACTAGGGTGAGACAGGCTCAGTTCGAGGTGAAAGGCCCCCCTCTCCCAAAACAGTCAAGTAGAGGGATCCGGGCTCACGACCAACCCAGGACCAGGATCACCTCCCAGCTAGGATCCAACCTAGCTAGAGCAGACCCGAGGGGAATCCCCCCAAATACAGGCATACCCCACAACCCTCCAAGGAAGGGCATGTGGGCACGTGACAGTGACAGCTATCAACAACCGACATCTAAGACAAGCACGACACGCGTCAGCATACCTTTGGTGTACCCTGAAGCTGGTCCTCACCTAAACACGTGTACGCAATCCACTCGAGCCAGATGTCCTCCGCCTCCAACAATGAACGACCATGATCTAAAGGTAACAACCCCTAAACCCTACCTTTGGGCTATGAATACCCCGAAGGGAAAGGGTTTGGGGGTTAGACATATTTTTACACGCACTCTCTCCTACACAGATATATACACACACAGCCACCTTCCTTTCCTATCTATCTTCATCTTCCTCCCCCCTCCATTTTTGTTTTGCAGACACCCCAAAACAGCTGCACCTCATCCACCGCGAGAAGGTCCAGGCACGGCGTCGGAAAGAACTGCCCCGCTCACCGGAGTTATCAAACAGTGTTCTGGATAATCTATCAATTTTTAAAAGTTAGGTGTGTGTTTCTGTAACAGCCCGCACTTTCGGACTATTAATTTTAAACCGAAACTAAAATCAATTACAATTTCTTGATCAAAAATCATATTACAAAGGTGACTATTACAAACGCGCAGCTAAAAGTGGATGCCCAAAAATCAATCTACTCCAATTTTAAGTCCTCGAACTCCAATGCTATCCAACTTGAATCTTAGACCGAACCTGAAATATTAAAAGGGGTGAGCTACAAAGCTCAGCAAGTACAAATTGACTCACTATTTAACCAAAAATCAATGGGTGTTTTAATAAAACATTTTTTTTTCTAAAAACAATAATATTTTGTAAAACAATTTCTAAAAATAGATCCAACCCAAAGTTTTATATTTCAAAATTCAGAATTTAAAACAGAGCAGAATTTATAACAGAATAAAAAAGAATGAACCGATAATTTTTATAAATACCACAGTCTTCATCTACGGCCACACTTTGCCAGTAGCAGGCATCTTACTCTTATTCTTATTCTTTATACCACACTTTGCCAATGGTCGGCATCTAAAATTTAATAATTACGCGCCATTAATAGGTATCTAAAGTTGCACACTGGTGCGTCTACTAAGGGTATTTAAGGCTAGTTCCGGAACTATAGCATAAATTACGAACGGGTTCGAAAACGTAGAGACTGGATTTCAAACGATTCTCTTATCTTATTTCTTATACAGTTCGAAACATAATTCTTATATCTTGTAAGAAATTCGAAAATCAGAGTATCAAAACTTTTTTGAAAATAAAAGTAAGTCAAAAAGTACTTACCTCAAAACCTGATCATATCTGAATTTACTCTTTTTGACCTCAAAATGACGTTATTTTAAAAAACACGAAACACGAAAGTTGTAGATAACAAAAAGATCTTTCTGAAAAGTCCAGAACCAACGAAATCTGACTTACGATGAATTTACTACGAATTTTACAAAACTGCAGATTTATGTTGAGAAGAGCCCTACGAATTTTATGAATAAAAACGAAGAAGGCGAATAGGGTGTATTTATAATGAAACAAAACCCTATATCTTAACCTACAAGTTATCTTTATTCACGTCTGATCCAAATTTTAGGCCCATTAGTCTAATTTAATTTTAAATCTTAGTCCTTATCTAATTTTAATCTCTTTTTATTCTATTATTCTATTATCAATCTAATTTTAAAAATTACGGGATATTACATACTACCCTCCTTAAAAAGAATTTGGTCCCCAAATTCACAACAATCCTAAAGTTCGTGACATATCTACCCCTTGATATACCAAAGGTCAAACTATGGTCCACAGGAACGCATCCTAGAGAATATACTAGTCTCACACCTAATACACTCCACAGTCTACTCTTGTTACCAACTGTAACAGCCCGCACTTTCGTACTATTAATTCTAAACCGAAACTAAAATCAATTACAATTTCTTGATCAAAAATCCTATAACAAAGGTGACTATTACAAACGCGCAGCTAAAAGTGGAAGCCCAAAAATCAATCTACTCCAATTTTAAGTCCTCGAACTCCAATGCTATCCAACTCGAATCTTATACCGAACCTGAAATATTAAAAGGGGTGAGCTACAAAGCTCAGCAAGTACAAATTGACTAACTATTTAACCAAAAATCAATGGGTGTTTTAATAAAACGTTTTTTCTCAAAATAATAATATTTTGTAAAAAAAAATCTAAATATAGATCCAACCCAAAGTTTTATATTTCAAAATTTAAAATTTAAAACAGAGAAAAATTTATAACAGAATAAAATAGAATGAAATGATAATTTTTATAAATACCACAGGCTTGATCTACAACCACACTTTGCCAGTAGCCGGCATCTTATTCTTATTCTTATTCTTTATACCACACTTTGTCAGTGGTCGGCATCTAAAGTTCAATAATTACGCGCCCTTATTAGGTATCTAAGTTGCACACTGGTGCGCCTAATAAGGATATCTAAGGCTAGTTCTGGAACTATAACGTAAATTACGAACGGGTTCGAAAACGTAGAGACTGTATTTCAAAAGATTCTTGTATCTTATTTGTTATACAGTTCAAAACATAATTCTTATATCTTATACGAAATTCAAAAATCAGAGTATCAAAATTTTTCCGAAAATAAAAGTAAGTCAAAAAGTACTTACCTCAAAGCCTGACCAGATCTGAATTTACTCTTTTTGACCCTCAAAACAATGTTATCTTGAAAATTATGAAACACGAAAGTTGTAGATAACGAAAAGATCTTTCCGAAAAGTCCAGAACCAACGAATTCTGACTTACGATGAATTTACTACGAATTTTACAAAACTGCAGTTTAAGCTGTGAAGAGCCCTATGAATTTTATGAATAAAAACGAAGAAGGCGAATAGGATATATTTATAACGAAACAAAACCCTATATCTTAACCTACAAGTTATCTTTATTCGAGTATGATCCAAATTTTAGGCCCATTAGTCTAATTTAATTTTAAATCTTAGTCCATATCTAATTTTAATCTCTTTTTATTCTATTCTATTATCAATCTAATTTTAAAAATTAAGGGATATTACAATTTCAGTGCAAACGTTAAGCATGATAAGCAGCTCGAAATTGTAGATATCTTGGGAGTTCATAATGAGATAACTGGTATGAAGTATCTTGGTTTGCCTTCGCTAGTGGGAAGATTGAATAAACAAGTATTTGATTGCCTCAAAGAGGAAGCGAGTAAACGAATTCAGTCATGGCAATCCAAACACATATCCCAAGTTGGAAAATCTGTGTAAATACGAAATGTTGCACAATCAATTACAGCATATAGTATGTCATGTTTTCTGATCCCAATACCCTCTGTCATGATCTGGAATAGCTCTTTAATAATTATTGGAGGAGAAAGGGTGAAGGACAAATTTAGCCTATTTTTACACAAAATTAACAAAAATGACCAATTTTCGAAAAGTTGGCCAACTTTAGCCGATGGGATACCCAACTGCCAGCGGAGTATTCACTTTATATGAGATACCCAACTGTCAGTGGAGTATCCCATATATGAAATACCCAACTACCAGTGGAGTATCTTATATAAATTGGGATACCCAACTACCAGTGGAGTATCTTATACAAATTGGGATACCCAACTGATAGTTGAGTATTCAATTGGCTAAAATTGGCCACTTTTTTCAGAATTACTATTTTGGTTTTTTCAAAAATTGGCTATTATTGTAATTTTTTCGAGGAGAAATGGGTCTGCTGCAAATCAAAAATGCCTAAATTGGTTGTCCTGGAACAATATGAGTGTTGTTGAAAGTAAGGGGGATTGGGTTTTAGAAACCTTATGGTTTCAACATTGCATTACTTGGCAAGCATGTCAAGCATTTCATGCACAACCCAAACTCTCTGGTGGATAGGATCTTCAAAGCAAGGTATTTCCCCAATTCTCATGTTTTGCAGGAAAATAAAGGCTTGGGTTCCAGTTTCATGTGGACGTACATCTGGACTGCTAAGGATGAGCTCTATAAGGGTTTCAAATGGGTCATGGGTAATGGTAATGATATTGTTGCCACTAGGGACCCGTGGCTAAGGAAAAAAGAAGATTTTTGTGTTAAACAAAGTCCTGTGTACGAGATAAGATCTGAGACTGTATCAAACTTACTCCCCCAATGAAAAGAGATGGAATCAGAATTCAGACACTAATCAAGAACAACTTTCTCGAAGTTGATGCATATGTTATTCTCGCACTTTGTATTCCTCAATGTAATATTGCAGATAAAATGGTGTGTTCGACCTCTATAAATGGAGTTTATAATGCTAAAGTTGGGTATCAATAATGGTATGATTTAAACTATGCCTCAATTGTACCAACTCAGTGTATGGGCTGGAAAAAAATATGGCAGTTGAAGCTCCCAAATAAGGTGAAGGTATCCATTTGGCGGTTTTATCGTAATGTTATCCCAATAAGGAGAAGATTGAGCTGCAAAGGTATTAGGCTCCTAATAACCTGTCCTATGTGCTTGAGGGATATTGAACACATGGCACATCTCTTTTTTAATTGTGATTTTGTTGTGGGATGTTGAACTCATGTAAATTTGTGGTATGACTGGAGTGCCATAGAGTATGCTCCTGAATGGTTGTTAGGCAAGTTAAGTAATGGACACTTGGAGGAGCTCCTCAAGATTTACATTGTCCCGTGGGGTGTTTGGAATTGGAGAAATAAAAAAGTCTGGGACTCAAAAATGGCCACTTCTCCATTTGCCATGTATAGTAGCTTCAGAATGTACCATGAGTGGAATGAGGTAAGAAAGAGAAATGTCATTAAATCAACAACAATGCAAGGAAAAAAGCAAGCAAATCACAATTGGCAACGGCCAGAAATAGAAGCTCTCAAGATTAATGTAGATGCATCAGTTCACCCGGGGTCACCATCTTATTTGATTGGAATGGTACTGAGGAATAACATGGGAACTTTTTATGCTGGAAAGATAATATGTTTAAGGAAAGATGCATCAGTACAGGAACCATGGGGGCCAGAGAAGCACTGTCATGGATCAAGGAGCAACAACTTGAGAATGCCAAATCTTCATGAAATCTTATTCAGTTATTACAGTGAATGCCATCTTGGGGAAATAATTAAACTTATTAGAGGTGGGTAACCTAGTAGAGGTCATTAGACAAGAACTCAGAAGCATGCCTTTAGTTTCTATTAATTTTGTTCGGAAAAATCTAATAGGGCAGCTCATGAACTAGCTAGAATCCCTTATTTAGCAAATTATCATATCGTATTCACATCTTCTCCTACGTGTTTGTTGGAGACTCTATCTTACAATCTTTTATTAATTTGAATGAAGCTATCATTTTATTTAAAAAAAAGGTAATACACTTTATTTGTTTTAAATAATAAGTTATTTATTTAGATGCCCAAAACAGGTATGTATATGTGTAAATTATCAATACTCTATATGTATACCTAGCTAACGGATTGCGGTAATTAAAAATCATTTCAGAACAACTTCATTTATATATTATATTTTCTCTTCTTTATGGTATTATGGCATCATAGCTCAGACTTGTTAGGAGCAATTGATGATATCAAGCAGAAACTATCAGAAGTTCATATCAGAACTTACATCAACGGATAATGATGACATCAACGGATGATGATATCGACGGATAAGGATATCGATGGATGATGATGTCAACGGATGATGTAATCAGTATTTGTCACATCAGTTGATCTTTGATAAGGAAAAGGAAACAAAAACTCAAGGATGTGAAGGACTTTATCTCAAATGCATTGTATAGGTTTCCTTGTTGTTGATAGAATAGGATTCTTTATACATTATGTAGTTGTGATTTATATAAAGCACAGATTAGGTTCATGCTATATGCATTGCGACATTGTTATATCTTTCGCATAACCTAGCAACTCTCAAAGATATTTGTTCATCCTTTCGAAAGAGTACGTTTGCAATTAGTTTTTATCTGTTAATATAAAAACTGTTGATTATGTTGAAGCTTTGTTGAATTGATTGTATTAACTGTATTCACCCCCCCTCTACAGTTTATTAAGGGCCTAACAATTGGTATCAGAGTTTGTTGTTAACGTACAAACAGTTTAAGATCTGAAAATCAATCAACCATGTTAGACAAAGAAGAAGAAAAACAGAATCCGAAGCCACCACCCCCAACCACATCATAGATAAGCAGTAACATGAGTAAGTATGAAGTAATCAAGGTGCCTATCCTGAAAATACATGAATATCCAATCTGGAAATTCAGGATGGCCATGTGATTGGAAGCCATAGATCCTGAATATCTGAACAGGATCTATGATGGTCCTCATAGACCAATGAAGGTAGTTGTTTCGCTTGCAGAGGAACCAGAGAAGATGATAGACAAAGACAGGAAGGACTACTCTCCTGAAGATATCTCATCTATCATGAAGGATGCTAAGGTCAGACACATCCTGCACAACAGTCTTAATAGTGTTATGTCCAATAGAGTCATTGGATGTAAGACAGTAAAAGAGATATGGGATGCTTTAGAAGTAAAGTGTCAAGGTACAACCACTATCAAGAAGAACAGGAGGATAGTACTTACTCAAGGATATAAGCACTTTGACTCAAGGGACAATGAGTCCTTAACTGAGATCTATGACAGATTTCAGAAGTTGCTGAATGACTTATCCCTTGTCAACAAAGAATATGATTTGGAAGACTCAAACTTGAAGTTCCTACTTGCTCTCCCTGAAAAGTGAGACTTTAAAGACAAATCAATAAGAGATAACTATCAACTTGATAACACACCTCTAGATGAGAACTATGGAGTTCCGAAAACTCATGAACTAGAGATGGAGCAAAGAAGCAAGAGGAAAGGATCAAAATCTAGACCAGTTGCACTCAAGGTTGAAGAGAAGCCAAAGGAGAAAGCTAGGAGGAAAAGCTACTCCAAAGGGAAATCCAGGATTGTAAAGTCAGATACTGAATCATAAAATTCTGATGATGACTCAAATACTGATACCGAATCAGATACTGATAGTGATCATAACAATAATGAAGACATGGATCATATGGTTGCCCTACTGGTTAAAAGTTTCAAGAAGATGGTCTACAAGAACTTCAAGAAAGGGAGAAGATTTTCCAGAAAAGGTTCCAGTTCCTCAAACTCTGATAAGAAGAACAACAGGAGAAATACTGATGGGAAGGAATCTAGATCTGGAAAACTTGACAAGTCAAAAGAGAGATGTTACAACTGTGATAGAATTGGACACTTTGCAGCTGGCTGCAGAAAACCCAGAGTTGAGAAGAAACAAGCCTTGATCTCAAGGAAGAGAAACTGGGATGATTCACCAGATTCAGATGATGGAGTCAATTATGCTCTCATGGCAAAAGCTGATGCTGAGGCTGACAATGCTGAATTAAAGGTACCTTAGACTACTCTTGATTTTGATACTGATGATATCTATGAATTAAGATTATTTCTTAAGTCTCTGCATGTTAGTTTTGGGGATCAAACCTTAGAGAATAATAGAATCAAGAGTGGATACTCTGTGTTAAAGAAAAGGAATGATCACCTAGAAATTGAGTTGTTTTCCATGCTAGAAATTCAAAAAGAAAGAGATAATGTTGTTTATGTTAAGGAAAAATTGTTAGAAAACCCTGCTTATCTAGAGAAGGAGCTAGCAAAAGAAAGATAACTCATTAAACTTTGGACTAACTCGGGAAAGTCAACTCAGGAGATTTTAGAGAGTGGCTGTTGGGGATCAGGATTAGGATATTCAGTTAGATCTAATTCTGATAAGAAAAGTGGAAAAGAAACTGAGATAACATAACCAATAAAAACTGATAGCAAGGTCAAACTGAACAAGGTTCAAATAAAGACCATTAAGTTTAATCCTAGTGCTAATACTGTTAAGTCAATCCATGAGGAAGGTACAATCTCAACACCTAGATCAAACTTAATTATTGATAAGAGTGAACAAGTTCACACAACATCAGTAAATATTGGTTCAATGACTCAGAAACAGCTTAAGCAAAAGCTGAAGGATCTTCACATGAAAGACAAGAGGAAAAGGTCTAGGTAAAATAGGAATGGCAAGGTAGGTGTTAATAAGAATGTAAATTATATAACCCCTCCTAATGCACCTAGAAAGACCTTTTCAAACTGTGGTAGCACTAATCATCTTGCTAATTCTTGCAAGAAGAATAAAAAGATAAATGTTTTTCTTCCAAATCAGAGTTTAAGAATTAAACAGTTAGATATAAACCACAGAGTCCTTGTTTTCATTGTGATAGTGTTTGACATTCTATTTATACATGTAAAGAGTATCACAGTTTGTATTATGATTATTATAAACTGAAACTCTCTTTAATTAAAGCAAAATTTGTTTCTCATGTGTAAATACTGATAGTAAGGATGTTAACATAAACTCTGATTAAAAGTCATTTGCTGCATATGTTAACAAACTTAAAAAGGCCAAAGGATCCAAGCAAGTCTGGGTCCTAAAAAACACTAACTGATTCAAATTACTGATTGCAGGGTGACAGAAGGAATGCTCTAGTCTTGGACAGTGGATGCTCAGGACATATGACTGGTTATAAATCCCTGCTATCAGAATTTGAGGAGAAGGCTGGCCCAGGCATTTCTTATGATGATGGAAACTTAGGAAAAATCTTGGGATATGGCAAAATCAAAGTTGGAAATGTCATCATTAAAAATGTAGCTCTAGTTGCAGGACTCAAGCATAATATGATCAGTGTGAGTCAAATCTGTGACAGAGGTTACCATGTCAACTTCTATGAGGAGCATTGTGAAATTGTCAGTAAGTCTGATGGCAAGATTGCATTGACTGGTGTAAGACATGGTAGTTTATATGAAGCTAGGGTCTCCACAAGTATTGGTAATTCAAAAGTTTGTCTATTGAGTAGAGCATCTGTAGAAGACAGCTGGAACTGGCATAAAAGACTTTCTCACCTCAACTTCAACAATATTAATGAACTTGTGAGGAAAGATCTTGTAAGAGGATTTTCCAATACAGTTTTTACTCCTGATGGCTTATGTGACTCATGCCAGAAAGCCAAGCTAAGGAAAACTTCTTTCAAGAGTAAAACTAAATCCTCCATTCTTGAACCATATCATCTACTTCATGTTGATCTCTTTGGTCCAGTGAATGTTATGTCAATTTTCAAGAAGAGGTATGCACTCGTAATTGTTGATGAATATAGAAGATACACATGGGTGTATTTTATGCACACCAAGGATGATTCTCCATCCATTCTTCTTGATCATGTGAGGGAGCTGGAAAAAGGATCAACATACAAAGTGAAGATCATCAGAAGTGATAATGGAACTGAATTCAAGAATAGCTATATGGAAGAGTTCTGCAAACTCAAGGGGATAAAACAAGAGTTTTCTGCTCCTGGAAAACCACAACAAAATGTAGTTGTTGAAAGAAAAAATAGAACTTTAATAGAAGCTGCAAGAACCATGCTAGAGGAAGCAAGATTGCCTACCTACTTCTGGGCTGAGGCTGTGCAAACTGCTTATTTTATAAAAAATGCAACATTGATCAACATGCATGGAAAAACACCATTTAAGATGGTAAAGGGAAAGAAGCAAAATTTGAAGTATTTTCATATTTTTGGTTGTAAATGTTTTGTTCTCAAAACTCATCCGGAGCAGCTGACCAAGTTTGAACTAAAAGCTGACGAAGGAATTTTTGTGGGATATCCATTGTCCATAAAAGCCTTCATAGTTTACAATCTGAGAACAAGAACAGTCATGGAATCCATACATGTATCTTTTGATGACAAGAAGATAACAGGTATAGAAGATGCAGATGATCATGACAAATTGAGATTTGATAATGAAGTTCCTTATGCTGAACTTTTAAGTCCTGACCCTGATACAGTAAATCCCGATATCACTCAAAGCTCTGAGGTTCAACAGAACAGTGGAAATTCTTCTAACACTGAAGCATGTGTTAAGGGGGAGCAACATGACTCAAATCCAGAGACCGCTTCAAGTGATTCAACTCAAGAAACATCAGCAGAAATTAAGATCATCAGACTCATCTTTCTCAAATTCTGATGAGTCAAAAACTGATAACAATGGGAACACTGATTCAGGGGGAGCATAAGGAAACAATAGTGGTAGTAATCAGAGAAATAACAGAGAATTTATGGATCAAGGGGGAGGTTCGTCTTCAAGGAGTCAACTTCCGTCTGCAAGAAAATGGTCTAAGTCACACACACCTGACTTAATCATTGGAAACCCTGACAGTGGTGTAAGAACAAAAAAAGCCACTCAGAATGAATGTCTTTACCATTCTTTTCTATCTCAAACTAAACCTAAGAAGTTTGAAGAAGCTCTGCAAGATGCTGACTGGGTTACAGCAATGCAAGAGGAACTCAATGAATTTGAAAGGAACAAAGTATGGACTCTTGTGTCAAGACCAAAGAATAGATCTGTAGTTGATACAAAGTGGGTGTTTAGAAACAAAACTGACAACGAGGGCGTTATCACAAGGAATAAAGCAAGACTGGTTGCAAAAGGTTACTCACAACAAGAAGGCATTGATTATGATGAGACATTTGCTCCAGTTATAAGGCTTGAGGCAATTAGAATCTTTCTTGCCTATGCTGCTCACAAGAAGTTTAAGGTGTTCCAAATGGATGTGAAGAGTGCATTCTTAAATGGAGAACTCGAAGAGAAAGTTTATGTTGAACAACCTCCAGGGTTCATTGATCCAAAGTATCCAGATCATGTCTATTTACTGGATAAATCACTTTATGGTTTGAAGTAAGCTCCAAGGGCCTGGTATGAAACACTTGCTCTATTTCTGCTAGAGAGTGGTTTCACAAGAGGTACAATTGATAAAACTCTCTTTTATAAATACCATGGTATTGACTTGTTATTAGTACAGATATATGTTGATGATATCATTTTTGGATCTACTAATGATAAACTCTGTGAGAGATTTGCAAAGCTAATGCAATCTGGGTATCAAATGAGTATGATGGGAGAACTTATTTATTTTCTGGGGTTACAAGTTAAACAGACTGATGAAGGAATCTTCATAAATCAATCCAAATACACCAGGAATCTACTCAAAAGATTTGGAATGCAAGACTGCTCAACTGCATCAACTCCCATGGCCATTGCAACCAAGTTAGATTAAAATACTAGTTCTTCAGTAGATATAACTAACTACAGAGGTATGACTGGCTCACTCTTATATCTGACTGCTAGTAGACCTGATATCAGGTATGCTACATGTCTCTGTGCAAGGTTCCAAACTGATCCTAGAGAACCTCATATGTTAGCTGTGAAAAGAATTTTTAAGTATCTTAAAGGCACCATAAATTTGGGATTATGTATCCTAGAGATTCAGACTATAAGCTAATTGGATATTCAAATGCTGATTTTGCAGGATGTAAAATAGACAGGAAAAGCACTTCTGGAAGCTGCCAATTTCTTGGTGGCATATTGGTTTCTTGGTATAGCAAGAAACAAAAGTCAATTTCCACATCAACTGCAGAAGCAAAATACATTGCTGCAGGAAGCTGTTGTCCTCAGATTCTATGGATGAAGAATCAGCTACTGGATTATGGGTTAGACTATTCTTTTATTCCTATATATTGTGATAATCAAAGTGTTATTGCAATGATAGGAAATCCAGTGCAGCATTCAATGACTAAACACATCAGAATCAGGTACCATTTCATAAAGGAACATGTGGAAACAGGTACAGTGGAATTGGTCTTTATTCCAACATATTAGCAAGTAGCAGATATATTCACCAAGCCTCTTTGTGAAGTTACTTTCACAAGATTGGTGAATGAATTGGGAATGACATCAGGATAATTCTTATACTTAGTACATGTTAGATACTGATTCTTGTGCTAAATGTTGATGCCATGATAACATGCAAATTGTGCTAAATGATCTTATGTGAAAGTTGCATGTTGAACTACTAATTATGCGTATATGCTCTGTTATTAGTTAAAATTGCTTTGACTAATAGGTTCTGTCAGTATTTGATAAATTCTGATATTGGTCAACCCAGTTTTGACTGATAAATCCTGATAGTTGTAATTAAAATACTGATAACGGTCAAAACATGATTGACTGTTATACTTCATTGATTATTTTGAACTTGTTCAAAATAAATTATTAAACAGTATTTTTAATTAATCAGTGAGTTAGTGGAATATCTTTTAATTGCTTAAATGGGTTAGCTACTAATGCAAGTATCTAGTAATACTTGAGTATTTACATTGGGAATAGGAATCTGAAGAGAGGGATTACTTTTTGTTTGCCTAGATACGCGTAATCGTGTATTTGCATTATGATTAATTATTACATGGTTAATCAAAGAGTACCTTCAGTTTCTAAACCTCTCTGCTATAAATACAACCTTCCACTCTCAAAACTTATAACTACCTTTTTCATTCAAACTCCAAAATTTCACTCAATTTCTTCATTCAGAATCTATGGCCTCTGTTTGTTCTCTTTCACATGGAGTTTATCGACCAGTCTCCATTCCTGAATACGGAAGGCTGTATTTCGAGCCCTTTCATCTCAAGGTAGTCTTCAACGGCCAAGATTATCCTTCTTTTGAGATCCCACAGTCGATTCTTGATCGACTTAACTCGGATGACACTCAGTCACTTCATCTCTTTAGAATAGACGTTCGCTTTGAAGAGATGAGAAGAGCTGAGGAGGCTGCGTAATGACGCCTCGAGGAACAACAACGTCGCCTCGTATGGTTGGCATTACAAGAGAATATCATTTCTGTAACGACCGAGAAATTACGTTGTATTATATTCTAATAAAGATATTTATGAGTATTATTAAGTGACTAAATGTGTTGAGTCATAAAACCCTAGTTGTTGTGTGCTACGTGTCGTCTATTGTGATCAGAACGTGATTCGAGTATTTATTGAGTGTATTACTATCAGTTATAGGTTTTATTTCAAAACTCGTACAGCTCAAACAGTGTTTTAAATGCCCGTATTTCAAACAAAAATATTGGCCCTATTTTGCCAAGAACGACCTATACAATATCGCTATTCTGAACCCCTAGACGTTTTACAAATTTACCTTTTTCGCGAAAAATGACTTTTTCGGACCCCTTCGGTAGTTAAAAACCCCACAAAAATCACATTTGTATTTTTATATGATCATGAAATTATCAAACATCATTTTTCTTTGCATTAGGGTAATATTCACAATTTTTGGGAATTTTTGACATTTATTTTGTATTTATTGGATATTTAAAAATTCATTATTGATACCCAAAAATTATAAAAATTGGGGCCAAATATTTTTATTAGATGTGTTATTAGCCCCTTAATTTTATTTAGGGGTATTATTTTAGTAAATATAAATAGCTGTTTATTTGTTAATTATTCATTAATTAAATCATGAAAAAATCATAAAAAATCAAGAAAATCCCCAATTCTCTGAAATTAGGGTTTGGAGTTCTTGGAATCAAATCATATTTTGAAGGTGCTTCTGTTCACCAAAACAATCATGTAAGTAGTCGTTGCAAAGCTTATTCGATCTAGTTTATGATTCTGTGATCAATTTCAGTTAATAATTATTCGAATTTTTGTTTGTAATTTTCAGGTTTAATCTTGAATTGGGTACTTTTGATTGATGTTACTGAGGCGATTTTGAGTGATATATGGTTATAGATCGTGTGATTTTGAGTCGATTCATGTCGGTTTTGGTAGTTTTTGCTTCGGTTTTTATACTCGCCGGAAAACGGCGCCGCCCCGGATTTTTGTTGGGTTTTCCGACCTGTTCTTTTCTTCTGTGAACTGGGTTAGCTTGGGGAAGATGTGAGGAGGAGTTTGTGAAAGGCATATGTCATAGCCTACTCGTTTATTCGAGTATTTAACTCAACTCAAATAAGAATGTAATAAGTAAATAGTGGATCAATCATCAGAGAGATCTCACAAAGTAACATATGTCAAAGATCAAAGAAACATTGTTCATCTGCAGACTTGAAGATTCACTGGAAGAAGTTCAAGAATTTGATCATGCCTCAGTGATGTAAATCAAGATCGTGGATTTAATCAAGTGACAGAGATCTCGTCAAGGTATCAATTTATTACAAGGATTCAATCAGAATATCGAAGTCAAGACATGAAGAAACGTCACGGAAGTTAGTCACTCATGAACCAGACAGTACATCGAGTGTCAGCATTGAAGTGGCGGAATTGATTCATAAGTCTCAGTGACTTTCAGAAGATTGTCAGAAGAATGGATGCTGCTCAGCGTTAGTATTAATTCTCTATTAATTAATTAAGTCATATAATTTAATTAAGAAAATAATTTATATCTGCAAAGATTAATTTATTGATTAATTGAATTAAATTGATTAATTAATTTAGAATTAATATTAAGGATTTACAGAATTTTAATTGATTAAAATCTGTTTTAATTCTAAAAAGACAACTGATTGTACTAGTATGACAATCGGTATGACAATTGATAGTCATACCGAAAGTCATGCTAATTCAGTTGATTGTCTTGATAGAATTATTATTTAGATTAAAATCACTTATTAATTCAGTAAAACAATTTCATTTGTACTACTATGACAATCGGTATGACAATCAATAGTCATACCGAAAGTCTTGCTAGATCATTTTTAATTGTCTTGCTAGTTGTAAACATTGTCCTACCGAAAGTCTCACTAGCTTAAATGATTGTCATTCCAATTCATTTTTCGGTGTGTTGTTTAAAAAGAAGCAGAAGATAAGTTCATTCATCATCAATCAAACAGATCACAATATACAAGAACAAAAAGAAAAAGCAGCAGACAAATATTACATCTCATCTGCAACTTCAAGATTAATTTCTAGATTGTAAAGTTAAAGCCAATCAACTAGAAATACTTATCTTGTTCTTGTGTATCTATCTAGCGGATTAAAATCCCTAGAACTTAATCTCAAATCGCATTTAGCATTTGATCTTTTAATTACAAAAAATAGAAAAAGTTCATGTCGAATTTATTCTAGATTTGTAATAATTGATTTGAGATTAATCCCTTGTAACCAATACCGTAGTTGTAACACCTTTCAAGTTTAATAAAAGTTTTATTTAACTTGAATTTTGTTTCACAATTTTATTCCGCATTTTATTCGACTAAACGGTATTGTTTGCATTCAACCCCCCCCCTTCTACAAACAAATTGGGACCTAACAATTGGTATCAGAGCCTTCTGATTAACGTACAAATCTAGATCCTAGACTTTTGTGTTTCTTTCACTTCTTGAATTTTTTATTCACTCAAAAAAATTCATAATGACTACACAAAAAGTTGGAACCGTTAAAATTCCACTTTTCGATAAAGAAAATTATGTTATGTGGAAGAAGAAGATGCTACTGTTTTTACAGGTTGCTAATCCCAAATATTTGCAAGTGTTGAAGAAGGGTCCAAAAATTCCTATGGTTATGGAACCAGAGGTAATAGAAAATGATGTGGTGATCACCCAAGCGAGAACTTATGTGAAGGATCATGAGGACTTCTCTCCTGCTGAAATAGAAGAAGCTTCCCTGGATGCTAGCCTTCAATTAATCTTAGTAGATTCCCTTAATCCCCTGATGAATAGACATGTGATGAATTGTAAAGATTCCAAACATATCTGGGAAACTATTGAGATTATTAATGAAGGCACAGAGGAAGTTAGGGAGAACAAACTAGAAATCCTAACCTCTGAATATGAATATTTCAAATCAAATCCAGGAGAAGGAATCACTGAAGTGTTTGAGAGGTACAATGCATTGATCAACAACCTGAACATTAATGGTAAATACTATTCCATCAGGGAGGTCAACAAAAAGTTCCTTTTAACACTGCCAACTCATCTCGAACATAGAATCACTGCCATAAGAGAAGCAAGAGATCTGAGTGAGATTTCTTTGGAAAGGCTCTATGGTGTGTTAAAGACTTATGAGTTGGAGCAGATTCAGCAGAAGGAAGTTTACGGGAAAGGAAGAGTGGTCAGCACGTCTACTGCTCTAGTAGCTGATGAACAACAACAACAACCACAATATCAACAACAATCTCAACAGTCAGAAAGAATGGTACAGTCTTCCAAGGTTGAAGATAATGTGATAGTAGCAGAATTTGATTCTCCTACTACAAATCAATCAGGAGATGATTATTATTCCTTGGAAGAACTGGAGCAATTGGAGGATGAGTCAATGGCCCTGATTGTCAAGAGATTCTCAAATGTCAGATTCAAAAGGAATCCCAAGTTCAAGTACAAGTCCAACTACAACAGATTCCAGAAAGGTGGATCTTCATCCTCTAACACCAGCAGTGGTGGGTATAAAACAGGGATGGTTGATCGAAGCACCATTCGATGCTTCAACTGTAATGAGTTGGGACACTTTGCCACAGAATGCAGGAAGCCAAAACAAGCTAGGAAGAACTCTTACGATTCTAATCAGAAGAGTAAATCTGAAAGGGCGTACCTGGCAAAGGGAAGAAGCTGGGATGATACTGACAGTGAAGATGAAGAAGTTGGGAATCTCGCTCTCATGGCTAGTAATGCAAGCACCTCATCGTCAAGAAAAGAGGGCATTAAACAGGTACAACCGGTAGTGTGGATCCTTGACAGCGGATCGTCAAGACATATGACCGGAGATAGAGCTCTGCCATCAAATGTGGTTGAGAAAGCTGGCCCAGTGGTTACCTTTGGAGATAACAGCAAAGGTTTAACGGAGGGATATGGCTGTTTGCAAGCTGGAAATGTTATCATTGAAAATGTATATGTTGTGCAAGGACTTGAACACAATCTGCTTAGCATTAGTCAGTTCTGTGACAACGGCTACAATGTTTTATTCGACAAGCTGAAGTGTCAGATTCTGCACAAGAAAAGTGAAAAACCCTCCTTAATGGGAATCCGGAAAGGAAATCTGTTCGTAGCTGACATGAACTCTGGAAGCAATCTTGAAGTCAATTGTTTCTATGCAAAGGCATCGTCAGATGAGAGTTGGCTATGGCACAAGAGACTTTCCCATCTCAATTTCAAAACAATGAATTCTCTTGTCAAAAGAGAATTGGTAAGAGGTTTGCCTCAGCTGGAATTCTCTCCAGAAGGACTATATGAGGCTTGCCAGAAAGGAAAGTCAAAGAAAGCAAGTCACAAAGGCACTGACACATCTTCCATAACTGGTGTTCTGCAATTATTGCACATGGATTTATTTGGTCCAGTTAATATCCTTTCTATGTCAAAGAAGTGTTACTGTCTTGTGATAGTTGATGACTATTCCAAGTATACGTGGGTTTTATTTCTTCACTCTAAGGATGAAACACCACAAGTTGTGATTGATCATATCAAGATGATTGAGTTAGATTCTAACATCCTTGTTAGAGCAATAAGGTCAGATAATGGGACAGAATTCAAGAATACACTTCTCAATGGATTCTGTACAGACAAAGGGATTACCAGACAATTTTCAGCTCCTAGAACCCCTCAGCAAAATGGAGTGGTAGAAAGGAAGAATCGTACATTGATTGAAGCTGCAAGAACGATGTTAAATGAATCAGGTCTTCCAATGTACTTTTGGGCTGAAGCTGTCAATACTGCATGTTATACTCAGAATCGAACTCTAATCAACAAAGACTTCATGAAAACTCCTTATGAGATTTTGAATGAACAGAAACCTTCTATCAAATACTTTCATGTATTTGGTGCCAGATGCTTCGTGCTCAAGGATGGAGATGATCGTCGTGGTAAGTTCGAGGCAAAGGCATATGAGGGTATTTTTGTTGGATATGGAAGAAGATCATATAGAGTGTATATCATTGATCAACACAAAGTAACTGAAAGTGTCAATGTTACATTTGATGACACTAAACTCCCTAGTATCCAAACTGAAGATCCTTCTGAGAAACTGAAGTTTGATGATACGTCAGATTCAGAATCAGAACATGGTCAAGAACCTGAGGTTGTTGCTGGTGAAGAACCTGTTAATCCTGATGATACTCAAGGTAATAGTGATGGAAACTTTGGCAACAATGGAGATACCACTGCTACTGACGGAGAATCTTCAAGTCAACATGGCAACAACTCAGGGGGAGATGCTGAAGGATCATTTAGTAGGACACAACATCACAATGAATTTCAAGGCGAATCATCAAGATCACATCTTCCAAGACAGACAGTCTGGAATAAAGCTCACCCTTTTGAGTTGATTATTGGTGATCCAGATGTTGGAGTCAGAACTAGACGTGCTACTCAAAATGAGTGTCTGTTCTCAGGATTTCTTTCTGAGATGGAACCTAAGAAAATTGAAGAAGCACTGTCTGATCCAGATTGGGTGATTGCTATGCAAGATGAACTCAATCAGTTTGAAAGTCAACAAGTCTGGAAACTGGTACCTAGGCCTGTACACAAGAAAGCTGTTGGTACTAGGTGGGTATTCAGGAATAAACTAGATGAAGATGGTGTGGTTACAAGAAACAAGGCAAGACTGGTAGCTAAAGGGTATTCTCAAGCTGAAGGCATTGATTATGATGAAACCTATGCTCCAGTGGCTAGACTTGAGGCCATCAGAATATTTCTGGCATTCGCAGCATTTTCAAACTTTAAAGTTTATCAAATGGATGTCAAGAGCGCCTTTCTGAATGGAAAGCTGGATGAAAAGGTATATGTAGAGCAACCTCCTGGTTTTGAAGATCCAGATCATTTGGATTTTGTCTTCTTTCTTTTCAAGGCTATCTATGGGCTAAAACAGTCTCCAAGAAAATGGTATGACACTCTCTCTGAATTTCTTATTGAAAATAGCTTTATTAGAGGTGTCATAGACAAAACTCTCTTTTCTAAAAAACATAAGAATGATACTATATTAGTCCAAGTCTATGTGGATGATATAATATTTGGGTCTACTAATGATAATCTCTGTAAGAGATTTGCTAAGTTAATGCACAGCAAGTTTGAAATGAGCATGATGGGAGAGCTGAAGTTCTTTCTTGGATTACAAGTAAATCAAAGGTTAGATGGAACATTTATTTATCAATCCAAGTATCTCAAGGAACTCCTCAAAAAGTACAATCTAGAGGATTCTGCATCAGCAAGGACTCCATCAACTATAGCTGTCAAGCTTGGACCATGTGAAAACTCCATTAAGGTAGATGTCACAAGCTACAGAGGTATGATTGGCTCGTTACTCTATCTTACTGCAAGTAGACCAGATATTATGTAAGCTACATGTTTATGTGCAAGGTTCCAAGCGGATCCTAGAGATATTCATCTCGTTGCTGTTAAACGAATCTTAAGATATCTTAAGGGAACACCAAATCTAGGTATTTGGTACCCTAAAGAATCTGGTTTTAACCTTGTCGGATATACAGATTCAGATTATGCAGGAAGTGTTGTTGATAGGAAAAGCACCTCAGGAAGTTGTCAATTCCTAGGAAGCAGGCTAGTCTCATGGTACAGCAAGAAACAGCAAACAGTTTCCAACTCAACGGCCGAGGCTGAATATATTGCTGCTGGAAGCTGCTGTGCTCAGATCTTGTGGATTAGGAACCAACTACGAGACTATGGCTCTGTATTGAACAAGATTCCTATTTTATGTGACAACACAAGTGTAATAGCCATCACCAACAACCCTGTGCAGCACTCGAGGACAAAGCACATTGACATCAGGTATCATTTTATTAGAGAGCACGTCATGAATGGTACTGTTGAACTATTTTTTGTTCCAACAGAAGAACAAATAGCAGATATTTTCACTAAACCACTTGACGAATCCACATTTACCAGATTAGTTGGTAAATTGGGCATGTTGAATAGTTTTAGTGATTAATTTAGTTAATATCTGGAATCTGTTCTTGAATGAATTTACAAATGAATTTATCATAAATGAAAAATTCATTTGCAAATTTATTTTATCATTTTTATCATATCTCTTGCTTATTTCTATGTAATATATATTATCTTATCTATTTTTATTTTCCCTTCTTGTTAATTTAAAATATCTCAGAATATTTTATTTCCTCTAAAAATATTTTTCTATGAATTTTATTTGCTAAAATTCAAGAGAAATCTATTTTTGGAATAAAAATAATAAATTCTGATATATTGTCTTTGTTTCTATAAATATTATAAGTCTGTATTTCAGTTTTACTATTTTGTAAATATTTTCTAATATTTTTACTAAGTTAAATAAGTCTTTTTAAATTTATAAATGTGTGTGTTTCTGTGTTTATTGCTGGTATGACTATCGGCAAGACAATTGAAATTGTCTTGCTGAAAGTCATTTCAGTGTAAATTATGTTAATTATGTTCTTCAGTATAGTTTTATACTGGCAAGACAATCGGTATGACTATTGGATTGTCTTGCCAGTTATAAACCATATATATAATTATTTTCATTTTATTATTATACTGGTATGACAATCGGTATGACTATCAGATTGTCATACCAGTTATAATTTTAATATTTATTCTGTTATTTCTTTTCCTTCTTTTTGCCTGGTATGACAATCGGTATGACAATCCCGGATTGTCATACCAGCTGTAATATAAAGGCGTGTGTTTGTGTGTTTTTAAAACCATTTTCAGCAGTTCATCTTTTCTTTCAAAAATTCGAACAGTTTCTTCAGTTTTCTCTCTTCTCTCTCTTCGAACTCAAATCTGTTTTGTTTCTTCCTTGCTCGAGTTTTTACTCAGCACACAAAATCATCACTTTGTGATATATACATACAAGTATATATATAAAGAGATGTTGTTGGATTTTTATTAAATAAAAACAAAAACAGATAAAAAAAAAATCAGTTTGCCCCTTCAAATTCAATTTGTGTTTGTTGATTTTGAAGTTTTTATTTTTATTTCAATTTCTGATTTGTGTCTTTTGGTTTGTCAAAACTGCGTTTGTGAGTTAAGAATTCTAACGAGATACATTTCTGTCTAAATTTTTCGATTATAATTAATTTAATTCGAATTATTAAATTAATTTAATTAATTCAAATTTTCTTAATATTATTCTTAAAATTCTGAAAAGCGTGTGTCTTATTATTATTTTAAATGGCTCTCAATTTCCAAATTGTCGCGCATAATCAGGTTGGTTATTTTAATCCGGAAAAATGTGATGTTGAAAAATTTAAGCCTTGGATTAGATTTTTAAATGACCATTCGATTGTTAGCTATGCTATTAAATCAAATGTGATTTTAAACGTCGATCTACTTAGACTGATTTGCACAACCTCTACTGTGGCCGATGATTCAAAATCTTTTTTATTCACCGTCGCAAACACACAGTATGTAGTTGATGAAACAGTCGTCAATCGTGCATTAAATTTTCCACTAGACAATTTCTGTAATTTACCCTCTGAAAATGATATCACAAATTTTTTCAATGCTATTCACTATCAGGGGGTGATCAATTTAACCAAACTTTCTAAATCAAATTTGGTGTCTGAATGGGATATTTTCTTCGATACACTTTCCAAAGTGTTTGCCAACTGCACAAAATCCAATTTTCATAACATCACTTCCACTCTGCAGTATATTGGTCTTGCGGTTGTTTTCAATCAAAGGATCAATTTTGGCAAACTACTTTTTCCCATTCTCTTGAGACGTCTAACTTCTGCTTTACGTGATCATTCTACAAATCGTAGGGTATCATGTTACTATGCTCATTTTCTCATGCTTATAGGAGATCATCTACTCACACCTGAACACAAAGCCCTTTTTGCTAACTCTGCAGTAACTGAACCCCCTCCAGTTAGCAAAAAGATTTACACTCGCCAAGACACAACCTTCAAATTCATGCAAGTTCCAGTACTTGTATCTGCTTTCATGGCCACTTATATTCCTTTACCTATTTTTAATCTTCCCGGCCATGAACAGCAACCTCAACCTCCAGTGGTTCAAGCCACCCAGACTCTTCCATTACAGGTAGTAATTCCTCACTCTCACTCTCTTCCTACTTCTATTGAAAGACCCCCAGTGGTTGATAGGGCTGACCATGAAGTTGTAGAACCACAGCTTCAATCCCAGGTCATAGAGCCAAACACAGAGTCACATTCTATCTCAACCTCTCCCCCACTGTCTAAAATGTTACCCAGGAGATTACTAGGAAGTAGTACATTGTTAAATATGAGTGAACCCTCAGCTCTGCCTCCTCCTAAGAAAAGAAGAACATATTCTGAGGCATCTGAAAGCCCATCCTTGTCCTCCCAACAGGACATGGACTTTGAAATGGCCAATGAACAGTTACTAGATTCATTCTCTCAACAGGATGAATCTATTGAAATTCGCCATAGGGCCATGGCATCTTGTACTGAGTCAAGCACAATTCCATTACTCACAATGGAACCATACACTTCCCCAGATCATACTCAGGACACACAGCGAGGAGTGCACGTAGAGTCGGTTACAGTGCCTGCCATAGTTACGGCAGAAGAGCAGTCACATGCTTCAGAGGGAAAATCTGACTCTCCGCCATCTTTAATAGAGTCATTTTCTCCCCTCCCAGATCCAACACCTCTGGCTCCCTTATGGGATTCTCCACTCGCAGATTTATCTGGAGAAAGTGGAGGGCAACTCGGTCAATCTATCCCTGAAGCAATTCAGACATCTATTCCAAAAGATTTGATAGCATTGACTGAGGATCGGGACTCGCGAATTCCCATTGCACCACCACTGACCTCTCTTGAAGAGGCTAGGGTGATCTTACTTGCAGGTACAGAAGAACAGCAAAAGGAAGACTCCTCACGAGCAATTATAATGAGAGAAACACATGCACGTGAGGTGAGTGAACCAAACACGAGTGAAATGCAGGTGAGAGCACACACAGACACTGATACTGTGAACCTGTTAGCTCAGATTGCTGCCCTAAAAGAAGAACTTGCAAAAAGCCAAGCTGAAGCTCAAGCATTCAAAGCACAAGTGGTTGAACGGTCTTCTTCTTCCACCTCTGTCAACAATCAGCTTGCAATCATAAGGAATGACATCTCAGATCTAAAGACCACTGTAATACCAAAGCTCAATTCGATTCAGGACACTCCAACTTTATCAGCTGATGACATATCCAACTTCTGCTCTCTACACACAAGAATGACTTCTCTTGAAGACCTCGTTGAGATGAATCATTCACTGGACTCCTCAAGATTTCTAAAGATAGAGACGGGCATGGAACATCTCAATGAAGGGATGAAGCACCTATATTACATGATCAAGAATTCTCATTGCCCTAATGAAGAACAAAGAGCTTATTTTGAAGGACCGTCTGGTGGAGGATCAGGCTCTGGAGGTGATAGAGGTTCCAAAGGAAAGTCAGTAGAGGATCCCTCAACTAAGGGGGAGAAGAAAGGGAGCAGTGCCAAAGGGAAGGAAAAAGATACCTCTGCTGGAGATAAAGGAAAGGCTGATGATGTCTACTACAGTGGAGAACAGGATGACTTTGATATTTTTGACATTCCCACTGAACCAGTTCAGGAAGATAAAGATGGGTTATTTGAAGCTGAAGAGGAAAGTGATTTTGAAGATTGGGAAGAGGAAGATACAGTGGATCCTATGTTTGAGAAAGAATTTCAGAAAGAGCAGTCAGAAATGAAAAGAAAAGAAGCTGAACTCAAGAAGGTCTCTCAGATCATTGACAGGAGGAAAGACATACAAAGAACAGAAACTCTTCAAAAGCAACGTCTTCATGACATTAAGGCTCAAGAAAGGAGAAGAGATGTCAGACTAAAGATTGGTGAAAAATGGGATGAAGCTAGGAGAGTACTCGATATGCCTCAGCTGAGCACTAACAATGATAGGCAGTTCTTACATCTTCTTGACAAGCTGGAAATATCAAATCCTAACAATGACATGTACATGAATGCTATCAAGACTGAAGTCTCAAGGATCACAGCTGCCTTTGATAGATCCCTAAATGAGATGAGCATTTTTGTATATTGTCAGAGTGAAGGATCTTTCAAGGTGTCACTTCATCTATTTGAGAATCGTTCTTTGTCAGAGATTTGGGTTCTTTTAAACAAAGTCAAGATAAGCTCAGAATTGAATGAAGTTCTTCGAGAAAGGCTTAAAGAGTTTGCCAGCAGGGCTAGTCCTCAAGTGGTCAACAATCCTCATCAAGTGAGATTCTTTAAGTCTGATTGTCTTCAAATCTGTCAGCTAGATGTACAATCTCTTAAAGACTACTCAGCTAAGCATTTGGTCTGGATGGAACATCATTTGAGAACTGCTGGATATTCATCCATGTTGAAGACTCAAGCTGCTGACTTGATTCAAGCTTATTGTGAAAAGAATGTTAAAAGGTACAATCAACTCAAGAATAAGCTGAAGTCAGTTGGAGTTCAACCAGTCAGACCATCAAGCTTCACTTCAGAAAAGGATCGTGTCTTTGACAAGGAATTGCTTCAAGATTTAAAAGAAGGTGAAGTCAGAAGAGAAGACAACTGAAGTCAATTAGCTCAAAACTCAATGTAATATGATTAGAGCTTTATGAATCAAGATAGACTAATGTAGTTATATGTTCAGGCTAGAGGAACATCTATCTTGTATTCACTTGTAAATTTCATTTGGAATCTGGAAAATGTTAAATATAATCCAGAACTTTTCTGCTATTTACTTTACATTACTGTTTATATCTTTTTCTTATTTGTTAGTTGAGTTATCCTCTAGGTATTTGTTGTTATTGTCTAACAAGCAAATAGGGGGAGATTGAAAGGCATATGTCATAGCCTACTCGTTTATTCGAGTATTTAACTCAACTCAAATAAGAATGTAATAAGTAAATAGTGGATCAATCATCAGAGAGATCTCACAAAGTAACATATGTCAAAGATCAAAGAAACATTGTTCATCTGCAGACTTGAAGATTCACTGGAAGAAGTTCAAGAATTTGATCATGCCTCAGTGATGTAAATCAAGATCGTGGATTTAATCAAGTGACAGAGATCTCGTCAAGGTATCAATTTATTACAAGGATTCAATCAGAATATCGAAGTCAAGACATGAAGAAACGTCACGGAAGTTAGTCACTCATGAACCAGACAGTACATCGAGTGTCAGCATTGAAGTGGCGGAATTGATTCATAAGTCTCAGTGACTTTCAGAAGATTGTCAGAAGAATGGATGCTGCTCAGCGTTAGTATTAATTCTCTATTAATTAATTAAGTCATATAATTTAATTAAGAAAATAATTTATATCTGCAAAGATTAATTTATTGATTAATTGAATTAAATTGATTAATTAATTTAGAATTAATATTAAGGATTTACAGAATTTTAATTGATTAAAATCTGTTTTAATTCTAAAAAGACAACTGATTGTACTAGTATGACAATCGATATGACAATTGATAGTCATACCGAAAGTCATGCTAATTCAGTTGATTGTCTTGATAGAATTATTATTTAGATTAAAATCACTTATTAATTCAGTAAGACAATTTCATTTGTACTACTATGACAATCGGTATGACAATCAATAGTCATACCGAAAGTCTTGCTAGATCATTTTTAATTGTCTTGCTAGTTGTAAACATTGTCCTACCGAAAGTCTCACTAGCTTAAATGATTGTCATTCCAATTCATTTTTCGGTGTGTTGTTTAAAAAGAAGCAGAAGACAAGTTCATTCATCATCAATCAAACAGATCACAATATACAAGAACAAAAAGAAAAAGCAGCAGACAAATATTACATCTCATCTGCAACTTCAAGATTAATTTCTAGATTGTAAATTTAAAGCCAATCAACTAGAAATACTTATCTTGTTCTTGTGTATCTATCTAGCGGATTAAAATCCCTAGAACTTAATCTCAAATCGCATTTAGCATTTGATCTTTTAATTACAAAAAATAGAAAAAGTTCATGTCGAATTTATTCTAGATTTGTAATAATTGATTTGAGATTAATCCCTTGTAACCGATACCGTAGTTGTAACACCTTTCAAGTTTAATAAAAGTTTTATTTAACTTGAATTTTGTTTCACAATTTTATTCCGCATTTTATTCGACTAAACGGTATTGTTTGCATTCAACCCCCCCTTCTACAAACAAATTGGGACCTAACAGTTTGTGATGTGTTTCGATAAGTTTTGAATCGAAAACGAGGTAGTAGATTTTCTGATCGCCGCCTTAACGACGGTTCCGATCACCGGGGAAGATAACCACGACGGGGACGTTGCAATTAGGCTCGTAGTGGAATTGTTGTTGGATTTTCGAGTATTTTGGCTGCGGAATCAGGTTCAACGGTGCAGTAATCGGGCTCAACGAGGCTTGCCGGAGTTCGTGGCTTCGCCGGAATCTGCAGAAAAATCCGGCGAAGTTCTTGAACCTTCTTGGCGACCCGTTTGACCCGTTCCACTTACCCATTGACCCGGTTTCACTCTCCTAAACCCTAATCCAACATTCTGAAAACTGTTTTTGTATTCTAATTAATTTCTTTTATTTTATAAATCAAAAATCAGTTTTTAGTAATTTTAAAAAAATCCAATAAAAATTAGATTTAAAATCTGAAAAATGTTATAAATAATTTCTAAATTATTTTATTAATTTAGAAATTCGAAATTGATTATTTATTTATTTATTATTTAATAATTAAGTAATTAATTAATAAATAAGGTTAAAAAAATATCGAATAATGTGATTAATAATTCGATAATTAGTCGAATAATGCGAGTAACTCGTAGTTGTACGAGTAGTAGTTCGATAAGTTGGATTTACTGTTCGAGCGTTCCTTTATTTATTCGAGTGGAGTTGTAATAATTATTTGTATCGAATAATTATTCGTAAATAGTCGATTTAATCACATAATTGGTAATTAATTCTAATAATTAAGGATTAATTATTTTAAAATATAATAAATATTAAATAATTATTTAAAAATATAATTAAGGTTTAATTAATTATGATTAATTAATTATAATTGATTTATAGTTAATTAAATCTTGTTTATTGCGTAGTAATTAAACCGTTAGTCCGATTTGAGTGAAACGAAGACCCATAGACTCAGAAAAATGAACCGATTCCATTAAAAATATTTATAATCATAATTTCTTTCGGAAGCGAGTCGTCTTATGGTAATTAATTGCTTGTAGGCCCTATTAGGGGTAGAATCGAGCATAATAAATCCTGAAAAATTATAAAGCGAACCAGATAGTGTTTGTAAATGCGAGTTCAAGTCTAGTATCGATTCTAAAAATAGTTATAAGTCTAAAATCAATTATGTGCTTTATGTGCTATGTGCTTTACATGATTATGTGAACTTTATGTGTTATATTATATATGCGGGTCAGATAGAATCGTATGGGTAAACAATTAGGGCTACGTGGTATTAACTCGAGATACGCATATGAAGTAAGTTATATGAATGAATATCTTTCCATGATAGATTCGGTACCAACAAGGCGAATCAAGCAAAAGACAGAAGGTAGTGAATCATACGAGGTGAAGTACGCACCAGGCAAGTTTTTCCCTATTCTAAGTTCAGAATAGTGAAATATACCCCACTTTCCATAACAATTACACATTGATAATTCTTGTTCGTATACACTGATACACAATTATTGATTCTTGTTTTTATTTAATTTCGATTCTTGATTTCTCCTAATTTATTGAATCCTCTATTCATATTCCAATATTGATACCCTTACTTACATATACTATAATGATCCTGATGTTGGGATACATCAAGAGCATACCGATTGTTTCGGATGCTAAGCTATGGACCGGATGGTTACGATACGGGTCGGGTATTAATCGGACCCTTGATTTATAAGGCCATAGTTGTCTGCGTACCCCATATGTTGGTAGGGTCTATGCAGTTGGGTATAGATCCGCATGTATCCTGACTGATCAGCAGGTTATAGTGCATATGTTGGTTTTTGTTTCCAGTCTCGTTCATTTGGCACTCGCTAGTAATGGCAATTTATTATTTTTTACAGAAACAGATGGTTGTTCAAACCAGCAGATTACTGGTTCATTTATTCTTTTCTCTTTACACTATATATATATATATATATATTTGTAGGCTTGTTGAGCAATTTTGGCTCACCCCCTTTTATTGTTATTCATATTGTTTTTCAGTTAAGGTAGAGAATGAAACCCATCAGAACCCGAGTAGTCAAGAAGCGAGTCAAGCAGTGGGACCCTCTTATACCAAGGGTGTTTGTCCCTATCCCAGAAGAGAGCTTTGAGTTGCCAAATCAGGTGTAGCAGGATAAGTAGTAGTGAATAATGTTTTGTAACAAAGAGAGTTCTTGAAATAGTTGATCCAGTTTGGTTTGTAATAAAGTTGGTTTGTGGTTCTTGTTTTCAATCCTTAACCCTGAAAAGATCCTGAGTAGTAGTTTGGGGTAATTATTTTAATTATATTATGCTTGTACAGGTTTAGTAAGTAGTTAGTGTTAATAATGCCCCAAATTTATACCCCGGATTTGGAGGGTGTTATAGTTGGCATCAGAGCTTAGGTTTTGGCCCTTGAAAACAAGAACATTAGAGTTAAGATAAGATAAGAAGATCACATAAGATAGGAGTAATGATATTAGGGTTGTTTGTTTATTAGATTAGGAGTTTGTGAGTTCTAGGCATGTGATTTGATCTTTTCTGGTGTTATGGTTATTCTATTAGATGGCTTCTTCAGCGTCGTCTTCCGAGCGTACAGCATCAGACCCGGTATTACCTCCAGCATCAGTTCAGGAGTTTCCACCATTACCACCACCTTCACCATTGCCACAGGGACCCAAACCAGAGCAGTTGTCGGTACCCCCTGCACCAGAGGTACCTGACTTTGTTGATTATTTTCCTCATTTTGAGCCGGAGATACCTGATTTTCCGCCGTTAGAGTTTCCGATATTTGATATTCTTGATATGGTTGACATTCCAGAGTGAGAGGGAGGAGAGAGTAAAATGGAAGGACCAGTGCCGAGAGATACTTGGATTGTTTGAGACTAGAGAGGATGGGCCGGTCAGAGCACTTCAGTCAGACTATATACTAAGGAAGAGACTTCGTCAGATATATCGAGCCGATTCTCAGGAGATGGTTAATTTGAGACAGCAGGATGTGCGCACTGATGTCGTATATCACAGGGCGATGAGACTTACCGAGGCTGTGTTAGAGGCATTACAACAGGAGTTGAGCCGTGTACCACCCGGATTTTTGCTTTTAGATGACAGTAGAGTGTTGTACCCTGTGTATTATATGTAGATAGATGCAACATAGTATAGTATGAACTTCTTTCATGATCAGCTTCATAAGGTGATTGTTGAATCCCTTTCAAATCATTCCTTCTTCAAAATATTGTTTTCTAATTGGGACAAGCAGTGATGTGATGTGACAATTTGTCGAAATGACAAGGAGTCTGGTGGGACGCCACCTAATCATGTGTTGTGTGCCATATGGTATGACAGACTGGCCATCTTGAGTACTAATATGGTTGTCTCATTCCTATTTAAATTATTATTCATTCTTTCTTCCTCACTCCTGATTTGTTTATTCATGAATCATTCCGATTGTTTCCTTGTACTCTTATCCCATATAAAAAGTTTCCAATTAGAATCATATATACAAATTCCTTCTTGTGTAAGGTCTATCCTTTGAATATTTTAAAAAGGAAGTAAAATAAACCCGTGTAGCAGATAAAGTTACGTAATAAGTATGGACAATTACAAGCCGATGGATGGTGGACATTTACGTGTAGAGAAGAATTAGTATGCCGATAGCGGGATAGTTACGAGGACATCAAAGCAAAGGCAGGGATATGCATACATGATACGTTGCAAGTATGAGATTTTGGCATGAATTGGAGTAATTAGCAAATCGTATGAGGTAGAGTAACTAGAGAAACAAGAAAGTAAAGCTGCATGTATCAGATGAGGCAAATGATCGATTGGACAACGGAGACGAATGAAGAAATCCTTAATGATAACCAGATAATCGATTAACACGTTGTGAAAATGAAGCAAACCTCAATCATGTGGGAGATATTTGTCGTGAATATTCAAGATCGAAGAAATGCTAGTTATGAATAAACTTTAAGTGGGTTCATCAAGGAATGATTGGGCTTTCACATTCAAGTAAGTGAGTTGTGGTAAAATTAATGTTTGTAGCTGGGTCGACAAAGAAGGTTCAATGTGGAAAGACATAAGGGAAATAAAGGTATGGTGGTTTGACTGCAAAATTTTTTAAGATGTGAAGCTTTAAAACTAAATGAACTCATTCGCAAGATTATAAAAGGGTTTGTTGAGACCAGGTGTTGGTCATCAAAAGTTGAACAAGTTAATTAATAAGAACAAGTGTATATTTCCAAGGATGGACGAATTGTTAAGTAGAGAGCTTCATTTGAAACATGAACTAGAAGAACTCTAGAATAAATTATAATTATACTCAGTATTGATATTCTGTTATAATCAGAAGATATGAGAAAGGTCATGGTATCATCAGAATTATTCGCTATAATCCTAAGTTGAACTAAAATACGGGTTGTACTGGTTAGTATTATATGTGGTAGTGACATAATAAGTTTAGAAGCTGGCAGTGAATTAGTATATTTGAAGGTTGATTGTGTTTTTTTAAGTGACTGTTGATTGCTTGATTAATTGTTGATGTCGGCTTGAGCCCGACTGGTAGTCAGTAATATAAAGGAGATGCTACCCAAATTTTCAGAAATTACCCTACTTTCGAAGATGGAAAGTATACTTCCGTGTGTTATTGATATTCATGTTGATAATCCAAACAATTGTGATCTCGGTTCTTGAAAGAGATTGTTACAGCCAATACGACTATATATAATTGGTCTTTGATATCATTTAGCTAGTCATCACTTAGTGCAATTGATCAATTAAGTAAGTTAATGGGTTAATTTTACCAATTAATGGTTAGTTAGATGGAAATCGATTCCAATTAGATTAAGTCAAATTTTGATGTGACTTTCTAATACGAAATCAAAGCAATGAGGGATTTGGAAAAGATATAAACACCAGTAGAATTCAGAAGTTGCTGCAAGTGCATGAGGTTTTACTTAGATGAATATGCCTTTGTAATAGACAAAAGAAATAAAAAGTTATTTATATGGACAAGTGAGAAAAATGTTTTCAAGAACTAAAGACTGAAGATAGAGCAAAGAGAAGGAAGGAAAGGGAGAAGGGAGGCGGACTAAAGAGGAGATTAACAATCACACCAATATGGATTTTATTAGACAGTCAAAGAGATTTTATCATCTGCAACAAAGTTTTATCAAAGGACGTCTTGTTTCAAAATTTTTTTGATAATTAGACAATAAATGATTTGTCAAGTATTTCTGTTTTGGATAAAGTGTGAGATACAGTTTTAATTCAGTTTCCGATTGATGTTGATATTTAGGTTGTTGTTAAATATCGAAAATGGTATTAATATAGATGATTGATGTTTACTTCAGAATGGGATGTTGTGAGCATCAAAGTTCGTATTAATATCTAATTTGATATGACAACAAAATGAGTATTAATGTCAAAAGTTCGGTTTCGAAGCTATGAGAATGAAGAACAAAAATAAGAAAGGAAGTGGAATTAAAAAGGATGATGAAGAGACTTTATAAGATGTTAGGATTACCTCCGAATTGAGAAATCGAATTCACTATTGATTTGGCACCAGGGACTGAACCAATTTTAAAAGCTCCGTATCGAATGACGCCTGTTGAAATGAAAGAATTAACAAAACAATTACAGGATCTTCTCGAAAAAGGAATCATAAGGCCCAGTGTATCCCCATGGGGTGCACCTGTATTGTTCGTGAAGAAGAAGGACGGTAGTATGCGACTATGTATTGATTATCATGAGCTGAACAAGTTAACTATTAAGAACAAATATCCTTTATCCTGAATCGATGACTTATTTGATCAACAGAAAGGAGCGACATGGTTTTCGAAAATCAATTTGCGATCAGCCTATCATCAATTGAAGATCAAGGCGGAAGATATTCCAAAGAATGCATTCTGAACGAGATATGGACATTACGAATTTCTTGTGATGGCATTTGGACTAACTAATGCACCCGCAACATTCATGGAATTGATGAATCGAGTAT
This sequence comes from Apium graveolens, assembly GCF_009905375.1. NCBI lineage: Eukaryota > Viridiplantae > Streptophyta > Magnoliopsida > Apiales > Apiaceae > Apium > Apium graveolens. The sequence continues at coordinate 248,116,910 of NC_133654.1, forward strand.
TCAAGAAGTATCTGGATAAGTTTATTATTATATTAATTAATGACATCTTAATCTATTCAAAGACTAAAGAAGAATATGCAGAGCACCTGAGAATGGCGTTGAAAACGTTGAGAAAGGAACAACTTTATGCGAAATTTCGAAATGCGAATTTTGGTTAAAGGAAATGCAATTTTTAGGACACATCATCAGTGTTGAAGGAATTCAAGTCAATCTAGCAAAGATTGAAGCTATTTTAAACTGGGAAAGGCCAAAGATTTCGACGAAAGTCAGAAGTTTCTTGGGATTATCAGGTTATTACAGAAGGCTTGTCAAAGATTTTGCAAAGATAGCCACAGCATTGACCAAGTTGACCCGGAAGAATGAAAGGTTCGGATGGAATGAGAAATGCGAAGAAAGTTTTCAAGAATTGAAGAATCGATTGGTAACCGCACCTGTACTTGTTTTACCTGATGATCAAGGAGATTTTGTCATTTATAGTGATACTTCTTATCGAGGACTTGGATGTGTTTTGATGCAACATGGAAATGTAATCGCATACGCTTCTAGACAATTAAAGCCTCATGAGCAGAAATATCCGACACATGATCTGGAATTAGCAGCAATTGTATTCGCACTAAAACTTTGGAGACACTATTTATACGGAGAAAAATGTGAGATTTATACGGATCGTAAAAGTCTAAAGTATATTTTCACACAGAAAGAGCTCAACATGCGACAGTGAAGTTGGCTAGAGCTAATCAAAGATTACGACGTCTCAATTAATTATCATCCAGGCAAAGCTAATGTATTAGCAGATGCATTGAGTCGAAAGGAAAGATTGAACTTGTTAACATCTTCAGAAGACTTGATCAAAGAATTCGATAAATTAGAAATTGAAGTTTGTATTCCAGAAAGCTCTACTGAAATGATTTATGCCATGACTTTTCAGCCAGAATTATTGGAGAAAATAAGAAGGTGTCAGGAAGAAGTAATAAATAACGAAATCGACAATTTGTCAGGAAAAGAAATTACCAGCCAGAAAGATGACAAGGGAATTTTTCGAGTTGCTTCAAGAATCTGGATACCTAACGTACCGGAATTGAAAGCAGAAATTTTACAAGACGCGTATAGCTCCAGATATTCAATTCATCCCGGAAGCACCAAGATGTATAGAGATCTGAAGGAAAACTTTTGGTGGCAAGATATGAAGAAAGAGATAGTGAAATGGGTCAGTAAGTGTTATACGTGCCAAAGAGTCAAAGCTAAACATCAACGCCCGAGCGGATTACTACAACCACTAGATATTCCAGAATGGAAATGGGAACACTTAGCTATGGATTTCGTAATGGGACTACCAAGGACCAGGACAAATCACGATGCGATTTGGGTCATCATCGACAGATTAACAAAGTCAGCACATTTCCTTCCAATCAACGAAAGGTTTTCGCTTGACAAGTTAGTACAGCTATATCTCAAGGAAATTGTGATGCGTCATGGAGTACCTGTATCTATTATATCGGATCGAGATCCCCGTTTTGGTTCGAGATTTTGAAGATAATTCCAGGAATGTCAAGGGACCAAGTTAAACATGAGCACCGCTTATCATCCACAGATGGACGGGCAAAGTGAAAGGATTATTCAGACAATTGAAGATATGTTACGTGTATGTGCGATAGATTTTGAAGGCAATTGGGACGAGCACTTACCACTAGTGGAATTCTCTTACAACAACAGCTATCATGCAAGTATCGGAATGCCACCTTATGAAGCCTTATATGGAAGAAAATGCAGATCACCTACATGTTGGGATGAAGTTGGAGAACGCAGGATTCTAAGTCCAGAACTGATTCAGCAAACCAAGGAAAAAGTAGAACTTATTCGAAAGTGACTCGAAGCAGCACATGATCGACAGCGTAAATACGCAGATCCAGCCAGAAGGAATGTGGACTATCAAGAAGGGGAATATGTACTGCTAAAAGTATCACTATGGAAGGGATTGACTAGGTTTGGCAATAAAGGCAAGCTAAAGCCCCGTTATGTCGGCCCATTTGAAATTCTGAAGAGAGTTGGAAGAGTTGCATACGAGTTAGCTTTACCACCCCATATGCAGCATATTCATAGTGTATTTCGTGTGTCCATGCTTAAGAAGTATAACCCTGATAAAAGGCATGTAATAGAATATGAGCCGATAGAGCTTCAGGGAGATTGTCATTTATAGAACAACCGATAATAATTTTAGATCGGCAAGAGAGAGTCTTAAGAAATAAGTTTGTACCATTAGTAAGAGTTTTATGGAGAAACCCCGTGGTTGAAGAAATAACCTGGGAGCTTGAGAGTTTTACGGAAGGCTGTATTTCGAGCCCTTTCATCTCAAGGTAGTCTTCAACGGCCAAGATTATCCTTCTTTTGAGATCCCACAGTCGATTCTTGATCGACTTAACTCGGATGACACTCAGTCACTTCATCTCTTTAGAATAGACGTTCGCTTTGAAGAGATGAGAAGAGCTGAGGAGGCTGCGCAATGACGCCTCGAGGAACAACAACGTCGCCTCGTATGGTTGGCATTGCAAGAGAATATCATTTCTGTAACGACCGAGAAATTACGTTGTATTATATTCTAATAAAGATATTTATGAGTATTATTAAGTGACTAAATGTGTTGAGTCATAAAACCCTAGTTGTTGTGTGCTACGTGTCGTCTATTTTGATCAGAACGTGATTCGAGTATTTACTGAGTGTATTACTATCAGTTATAGGTTTTATTTCAAAACCCGTACAACTCAAACAGTATTTTAAAAGCCCGTATTTCAAACAAAAATATTGGCCCTATTTTGCCAAGAACGACCTATACCATATCGCTATTCTGAACCCCTAGACGTTTTACAAATTTACCTTTTTCGCGAAAAATGACTTTTCCGGACCCCTTCAGTAGTTAGAAACCCCACAAAAATCACATTTTTATTTTTATATGATCATGAAATTATCAAACATCATTTTTCTTTGCATTTGTGTAATATTCACAATTTTTGGGAATTTTTGACATTTATTTTGTATTTATTGGATATTTAAAAATTCATTATTGATACCCAAAAATTATAAAAATTGGGGCCAAATATGTTTATTAGATGTGTTATTAGCCCCTTAATTTTATTTAGGGGTATTATTTTAGTAAATATAAATAGTTGTTTATTTGTTAATTATTCACTATTTAAATCATAAAAAAATCATAAAAATCAAGAAAATCCCCAATTCTCTGAAATTAGGGTTTGGAGTTCTTGGAATCAAATCAGATTTTGAAGGCGTTTCTGTTCACCAAAACAATCATGTAAGTAGTCGTTGCAAAGCTTATTCGATCTAGTTTATGATTCTGTGATCAATTTCAGTTAATAATTATTCAAATTTTTGTTTGTGATTTTCGGGTTTAATCTTGAATTGGGTACTTTTGATTGATGTTACTGAGGCGATTTTGACTGATATATGGTTATAGATCGTGAATTTGAGTCGATTCGTGCCGGTTTTGGTAGTTTTTGCTTCGGTTTTTATACTCGCCGGAAAACGACGTCGCCCCGGATTTTTGTTGGGTTTTCCGACCTGTTCTTTTTTTCTGTGAACTGGGTTAGCTTGGGGAAGATGTGAGGAGGAGTTTGTGATGTGTTTCGATAAGTTTTGAATCGAAAACGAGGTAGTAGATTTTCTGATCGCCGCCTTGACGACGGTTCCGATCACCGGGGAAGATAACCACGACGGGGACGTTGCAATTATGCTCGTAGTGGAATTGTTGTTGGACTTTCGAGTATTTTGGCTGCGGAATCAGGTTCAACGGTGCAGTAATCGTGCTCAACGAGGCTTGCCGAAGTTTGTGGTTTCGCCGGAATCTGCAAAAAAATCCGGCGAAGTTCTTGAACCTTTTTGGCGACCCGTTTGACCCGTTCCACTTACCCATTGACCCGGTTTTAATCCCCTAAACCCTAATCCAACTTTCTGAAAACTGTTTTTGTATTTATTATTCGAGCGTTCGTTTATTTATTCGAGTGGAGTTGTAATAATTATTCGTATCGAATAATTATTCGTATCGGATAATTATTCGTAAATACTCAATTTAATCGTATAATTGGTAATTAATTCTAATAATTAAGGATTAATTATTTTAAAGTACAATAAATATTAAATAATTATTTAAAAATATAATTAAGGTTTAATTAATTGTTATTAATTAATTATAATTGATTTATAATTAATTAAATCTTGTTTATTGCGTAGTAATTAAACTGTTAGTCCGATTTGAGTGAAACGAAGACCCTTAGACTCAGAAAAATGAACCGATTTCATTAAAAATAATTATAATCATAATTTCTTTCACAATCGAGTCGTCTTATGATAATTAATTGCTTGTAGGCCCTATTATGGGTAGAATCGAGCCTAATAAATCTTGAAAAATTATAAAGCGAATCAGATAGTGTTTGCTAATACGAGTTCAATTCTAGTATCGATTCTAAAAATAATTATAAGTCTAAAATCAATTATGTGCTTTATGTGTTATGTGCTTTACGTGATTATGTGAACTTTATGAGTTATATATATATGCGAGTCAGATAGAATCGTATGGGTAGACGATTAGGGCTACGTGGTATCAACTCGAGATACGCATATGAAGTAAGTTATCTGAATGAATATCTTTCCATGATAGATTCGGTACCAACAAGGCGAATCAAGCGAAATACAGAAGGTAGTGAATCATACGAGGTGAAGTACGCACCAGGCAAGTTTTTCCCCTATTCTAAGTTCAGAATAGTGAAATATACCCCACTTTCCATATCAATTACACATTGATAATTCTTGTTCATATACACTGATACACAATTATTGATTCTTGTTTCTATTTTTTTTCGATTCTTGATTACTCCTAATTTATTGAATCCTCTATTCATATTCCAATATTGATACCCTTACTTACATATACTATGATGATCCTGATGTTGGGATACATCAAGAGCATATCGATTGTTCTGGATGCTAAGCTATGGACTGGATGGTTACGATGTGGGCCGGGTATTTAACCAGACCCTTGATTTATAAGGCCATAGTTGTCTGGGTACCTCATATGTTGGTTGGATCTATGCAGTTGGGTATAGATCTGCATTGTATCCTGACTGATCAGCAGGTTATAGTGCATATGTTGGTTTTTGTTTCCAGTCTCGTTCATTTGGCACTCGCCAGTAATGGCAATTTATTATTCTTTACAGAAACAGATGTTTGTTCAAACTAGCAGATTACTGGTTCATTTATTCTTTTCTCTTTACAATATATATATATATATATATATATATATATATATATATATTCAGGCTTGTTGAGCAATTTTGGCTCACCCCTTTTATTGTTATTCACATTGTTTTTCAGTTAAGGTAGAGAATGAAACACATCAGAACCCGATTAGTCAAGAAGCGAGTCAAGCAGCGGGACCCTCTTATACCAAAGGTGTTTATCCCTATCCCAGAAGAGAGCTTTGAGTTGCGAGATCAGGTGTAGCAGGATAAGTAATAGTGGTAGTTTGAATAAAAGATGTTTAGTTTTAAAATGTAAATAGAATAATGTTTTGTAACAAAGAGAGTTCTTGAAATAGTTGATCCAGTTTCGTTTGTAATAAAGTTGGTTTGTGGTTCTTGTTTTCAATCCTTAACCTTGAAAAGATCCTGAGTAGTAGTAGTTCGGGGTAATTATTTTAATTATATTATGCTTGTACAGGTTTAGTAAGTAGTTAGTGTTAAGAATGCCCCAAATCTATACCCCGGATTTGGAGGGTGTTACAATTTCTCTTGCAAGTTCTATGTCACGTATCTTCCATCGGAGGTCGATGAAGAAGTTGGAAGCAGCAAAGAGGCAGAAGAAGTCCGAGTAGTTAGATTGTATTAGGATTTTATGTTTAAAATTCTATAAAATCTTGTACTCGGCTTCTTAATTATCAATAAAAATATTTGTGCCTTCTTTGACTCTTTATGTGAATGAATACTTGTTTGCTATCTTGTTTGTGCTTAATGTTTTTAACTGTTGATATCTAAATCAGTACTGAATGCTTAATTTCAGATGTTTTTAATCGTGCATGTGAATAAACTAATCTATGTTTAAGTTCATGTGATCACTTCAGTACAGATTGAGCACACTACAGGAGGTAGCTATTGTTAAAGAAGAAATTTATAAAAGGTTTAATTCTTAGTCAATAAGGATTATTATCTTTGAGTGATGCATTCTATTCCAATTCTTTGAAACTTTCTTTTTCTCATCAAGAAAGTTGTTCACACTCATTTCTTAACATTACATATCTTATATCTTAAATTTCTTCTCTCAATTGAAACACTTGAATCCTTTTTCTCAAATGTTGCCAAAAATCAAGTGACATAATTCTTAAATTTAGCTCACCACTCAGAAATAATATTCAGTTGGTTAGAGACTACTTACTGAGGTAGGTCTTAATGATACTAACAAAGACACAGAGGTTTCATCAGTTTTTGCTGAAGACTATGTGATAGCTTTCAAAAAACACATTCAAGTGTTAGTTCTTTGCAAGAGGAACAAGGTTTGGGATCATGGTACATGACAACAACCTGATCAAATCCTCTCCAATTCAAATGGAGGTTCTCATTATTGATGAACAACAACTGTCATAACCACGATATCAACTGTGAGCTTAATTGTGTATTCACAAGGTATAAATATTGTTATTACTTTATCAGCATTTATTCTAAATACTGATTCAATCTTTTCAGCATTTATTTTTCATGATATAAATCTTGTTGGTATGATTACTTCTAGACCTTATTTAAGGACTACCTCTAGTTGTATGACCACAGATCACCCGTCTTTAGCCACCTCTTATTTCTGTAGGACAATCTTTCTGAGCCTTTTTCTGTGAGATGTGTGAAAAGATTGAGAGAAAAACAGAATTTAAGAGAGGCAGGATCCTTCCTGGAAAAAGGAGAGGTAGATGAGAGATATGATTTAGTAATCCTTGTGAGGAAGCTCTGACTATTAAAAGTCATGAGATGTGTGGTGTGAGGAGTAGTGAGACTACTTTAAAAGAATAAAAAGATTAAGTTTTAATTGCTATATGTTTGCAGGTGCTCAGAGTACTAAAGAAACAGATGTTGAACAACAGTCTGTTAAATATCAAGGAAACTCTAATGTATCAAGGGCTATTAATCTCCCTGCAAGTCTAAGTACTGATACTTTCTTGCAGTCCATACATTCTACTATTTCACCACATGAGACAATCCCTATTTTTGTTAAAAAAAATAGTCCATTTACTCTACTTTACCATCACCTGAGAAGATCCATGTTGTTGCTGAAGATGTAGTAGCATAACAGTCCATTCATAAAGTTTCATCCATTTCAGAATCACCATAGCATGTTACAGGAACTGAGGTTCTGGAAGTTAATCTCGAAGCTCCAATTTATTTATCTATAATACTTGAAGATGTGGAGTTAACTGCTGAAGGTGTGGAAGCTTCTGAAGCTACTGGATCATATGTTGCACAAATTTCTAATTCTATTCTACATGCTAAAGCTGGTGATGAAGTCAGCAATTAGTGCAAAATCTAGTTGTTGTTGAAGAATCTAATGAAGGTGAAGAAGCTAATTTTTCTAATGCTATTTTAGATCCTGAGGATGATCTTTTCTTCCCTGAAGATATGCATGTGCATGTGAGACAACAGAAAATGAAAGAGTTAGATGCTAAGAAGAAGCAGGATTATTTTGATAATCTCTGGAATGCTCATTGGAAATATTATACATATCCTATTTCCTGAACACAAGATGTTTCACATCCGGAAACAGCAGAACAGAAGATTACAAATCCTGATATGCTCAATCATCTGAAAGCATCAACTTTAGTTGTCAGATCCTTACACACAGCTCATGAAGTAACTACTACTCAAATCAATCAGATTAATGAATCATTGATTGCTTCAAAGCTGACTACTCATCAAGAAATTCAGAAACAAATTACACCAATAGTTGTCAGATACACTGCAATTGAAGCCAGTCAAGTTAGATTGGAAACTAAACAAGTTCAAATGTCTAATCAACTTACAGAAGTACAGAACTCAATGGAGCTGATTTTTTCTCTCCTTCTTGGTGATGATGCCAAAAAGGGGGAGAAAATTGTTAAATCTAAATGCAAACAGCTGACATTGACAAATACTGATGATGAAAATCCTGATGGAGGTAATAAGGGGGGACAGAAGGAAAGTGAAAGGAGAAGAGGTGAAGAACTAGTTGGAGCTGTTGGTTCATCAAAAGCAATCACTAGATTTCAATCTAGACAAGATGGAGAAAGTAAGAGGAATAAAAGAAGAGTAGAAGATTTGATTGAGACTACAAAAATGCAAAAATCTTCACAAGTCACAATTGTTGTTGATGAAAACCAAGGTATTCTGGAGATAGAAGCTGATGCTGAAGCAAATCAATATCTTCAAACTCTGAAAGTTAAAGGAAGAAAGACAATGTTAGATATATTTGAGATGCCATGTCTAATATGTTTCATGTTTAGTTTTCAGATCTTGACTAATAGGAAATATCAAGACTTACTGAAATCAGGACTTACTGGAAGTTAGAACATAATATTAGGACTTAAGGTTATATCAGAACTTAAGTACAAGAGGACTTACAGTTAAGGAAGGAAGCTGATTTGCAGTAGAAGATCGAGACTAAAACAAAGGAAGATATGCATGGAAAGAGTTAGAGGACTGAAAGACTTGTAGAAGATATCTGATTGATATATTTTAGGAGACAGAATTATATTCCATATTTATTAGAATATATCTTGTAATTGTGTAGTATATAAACACAGCTTAGGGTTTACACTATATGTGTTATCATTATCGAGAAGATTATACATTGTAACCTAGCAGCTCTTAGTGATATTTGTTCATCACTGAAAGAGAACAACAGTTCCATTGTAACAGAATTTATTATATTGAATATATTTGTTTACTGTTACTTGTGTTAAATCGATTTGATTGTATAAACACTATATTCAACCCCCTTCTACAGTATTGTGTGACCTAACAAGTGGTATCAGAGCTTTTTTGTTAACACACATACAATAAAGATCCAAACAATCATGTTTGAAGAAACACAAACTCCAACCAAGCCCACCAAAACTCAAGAAACTCAAAACACCCAAACTCATAGTCGATATGAGACTATTAGGGTTCCCATACCGAGACCTTCTGAGTATCCCATATGGAAAGTGAAGATGGCTATGTTTCTGGAAGCTACAGATCCAAAATACCTTGACAGAATTAATGAAGGACCACATATGCCTACCAAGCTCTCTATTGTAGTTGCTGATCAACCAGCAAAGACCATACCCAAGGAGAAAAGTGAGTATACAGCTGAAGATATCTCATCTATTGCCAAGGATGCAAGGGTAAGGCATTTGCTGCATAGTGTCATTGATAATGTCATGTCAAACAGGGTAATTAATTGCAAGACTGCAAAGGAGATATGGGATGCTTTGGAAATAAGGTGTTAGGGAAATAATGCAATCAAGAAGAACAGGAGGACTATACTCACTCAAGAGTATGAGCACTTTGACTCAAAAGCTGATGAGTCATTAACTTAATTTATATGACAGGTTTGTCAAACTCGTGAATGATCTGTCACTTGTGGACAAGGAATATGATCTTGAAGATTCAAATCTAAAATTTCTTTTAGCTCTTCCTGAAAATTAGGATTTGAAGTCTACTACCATAAGAGACAACTATGCTCTTGATGAAACTACTCTTGATGAAATTTATGGTATGCTCAAGACTTATGAACTTGAGATGGATCAAAGGAGCAAGAGATATGGGAGAAAGTCAAAAAATAGTTGCTCTTATGGCTGAGGAGGAATCTCCTAAAGTTGTTGTCTCAAAGAAGGGCAAAGAAAAAGCTCTCATCATAAAGTTTGATTCAGAGTCATCATATTCTGATGATGATGATTCAGAAACTGAAAGCTTACCTGAAATGGATGATGATGCATAGATGATGAAATTGTGTGCTCTTATGGTGAAGGGTATCACAAAGATAGCCTACAGGAAATTTAGAAAGGGAAAGAAGTTTTACAGGAATGGTGTAAGTGCTGATAAGAAAGGGTTCAGAAAGTCTGAAGGCAAAAGTGCAAAGTCTGACACAGGAGACAACTCAAATGTCAAATGCTACAATTATGGTGAAAGAGGCCACATATCTCCTGACTGCAAGAAAGGAAAGAGTGATAAAGGCAAGGCACTTGTCACAAAGAAGAAAAGCTGGACATACTCTTCAGATTCTGAAGATGAGGTGAATTATGCCTTGAAGGCAAATGCTGATGGCAGCCCTGAAACTGCTGAATTGAAGGTACCTAAAACAACTTATGCTTTTCATACTGATGATATTACTGAGTTGAGATTATATCTTAAAACCATGTTTATTAGTTTTAGAGATCAAACTTTAACATGTGAAAGATTAACTTCTGAAAATCTTGCTTTTAAAAAGAGGAATGATTATTTAGAAAAAGAGTTAGTCATGTTCCATCAAACTCAGAAAGAAAGAGATGATGCCTTTTATGTTAGAGATGAAGTGCTAAAATTAAATGAATCTCTAAAAAACTGAGTTAGAAAAGGAAAGAGAGATTATCAGAACTTGGACTAACTATGGCAGAACAACTCAGAATTTGCTAAGTAGTGGAAACTGGAAAGAGGACTTAGGTTATGGAGATGATAAGAGTGAAAAAAGGAACTGAGCAAATTGAGCCAATCATTGTTAAACAAACTGTCAAGCCAAAGATAAATCTTGTCAAGTTTATAGCTAAAACTGTAAAGTCTGATTCTGAAAAGATGAATGAGTCTAGGACAGAAGTCAAAGAAAAGTCTACTTCTGAAAAATTAAAACAGGATAAACCAGCTGAAGTTAACATAGGCTTAATGACAAAGAAGCAGCTTAAACATAAGCTGAAAGAGATTAAGAATGTAAACAAGGTCAAGGAAGCTAGGAAAAATAGGAATGGAAAGGAATGTGTGAATAAAAGCAATAATTATATGCCTGTTCCTAATGCTCCTAGAAAGAAATGTTATAACTGTGGAAACTCTAACCATCTTGCTTCTTTTTGCAGGAAGAATAAGGATATAAACTCTTTACCTCCTAAATCAGGAGTTAAGAGTCAGTCTGTTAGGTTTAAGCCACAAAATCCTTGTTTTCATTGTGGTAGTTTATGGCATTCCATTTATACTTGTAAGGAATATCATAGTTTGTACTATGATTATTATCAAATAAAACCTTCTTTAAAGAAAGTTAGCATTATTCCTTCTAGTGTAAGTTCTGATGCAAAGTCTGATATTATAAAGTCTGATAAACAGCATGTTAGTATAAACTCTGAAATTAAATCCGCTGCAAATGCTAACAAACTTAATAAGGCCAAAGGATCCAAGCAAGTCTGGGTCCTAAAACTAATATTAGTGGTCTTTGTGATTGCAGGGTAACAGGAAAAACATCATAGTTCTTGACAGTGGATGTTCAGGACATATGACTGGAAATAAAGCCCTGCTATCAGACTTTGTGGAGAAAGCTAGCCCAGGAGTTTCTTATGGAGATGGCAACATGGGAAAAATTCTGGGATATGACAAGATCAATCTTGGGAATGTCATCATTGAATCAGTAGCTCTTGTCTCAGGACTTAAACACAATCTGCTGAGTGTGAGTCAAATATGTGACAAAGGTTATCATGTGGATTTCTTTGAAGAACACTGTGAAGTTGTAAGCAATTCTTTAGGCAAAGTGGTTCTGAAAGGTTACAAGCATGGTAAAATTTATGAAGCCAGACTTTCAACAAGTTCTGATGGTTCTACAATCTGTCTGTTGAGTAGAGCATCAATTGAAGAAAGCTGGAATTGGCACAAGAAACTCTCTCATTTAAATTTTAACAATATAAATGAGCTTGTAAAGAAAGATCTTGTGAGAGGACTGCCAAAATCAGTATTTGCTCCTGATGGCCTTTGTGATTCATGTCAAAAGGCAAAACAAAGAAAATCTTCATTCAAGAGCAAAACTGAATCCTCAATTCTTGAGCCTTATCACCTACTGCATGTTGATCTATTTGGTCTAGTAAATGTCATGTCGATTGCAAAGAATAAATATGTTATGGTTATAGTGGATGAGTTCACAAGATACACTTGGGTGTATTTCTTGCACAAGAAGACTGAAATTGCATCTACTCTAACTGATCATGTCAAACAGCTGGATAAATTGGTCAAAGATTTTGTTAAAATCATAAGGAGTGATAATGACACTGAGTTCAAGAATTCAATCATGGAAGAGTTCTGCAAAGAGCATGGAATTAAATAGGAATTTTATGCACCTGGAACTCCATAGCAAAATGGAGTTGTAGAAAGAAAGAACATGACTCTCATTGAAGCTGCACGAACTATGGTTGATGAAGCAAAGCTGCCAACCTACTTTTGGGCTGAAGCTGTGCAGAGTGCTTGTTTTACACAAAATGCTACACTGATCAACAAGCATGGAAAAATACCATATGAGATGGTGAAGAAAAAGAAGCCAAATCTGAAGTATTTTCATGTATTTGGATGCAAGTGTTTTGTTCTTAAGACTCATCCTGAACAGCTGTCAAAATTTGATCTAAAAGCTGATGAATGAATTTTTGTTGGATATCCACTTTCCACAAAAGCCTTCAAGGTCTACAATTTAAGAACAAGGGTTTTCTTGGAATCTATCAATGTGTCTTTTGATGATAAGAAGATTACTGGACTTGAAGATTTCGATGATCATGATCAGCTGAGATTCAAAAATGAAGTTTTATATTCTGATTCTGCAAATTCTGATGACTTAAATCCTGACCCTGTAAGTTCTGATGGATTAAATTCTGATGCCATTGAAACTGTGGTAACAACTCCAAAGGAAATTGCACCTGTCCAGGGGGAGCAAGTTGAAGATCCTACCATAACTCAAGATCCTCAAGAAGCATCAGAACCTATCACTGGCTCTTCAAGTTCTGAGTCATCACGTTCTGATGAGCCAAATTCTGATAATTCTGGAAACTCTGATTCTTCAAATCCTGATGGATCTAACTCAAATTCTGAAGTCTCAGAGAGCATAACTACAGGGGGAGCATCAGAAAATGTTGATGGAGACAGCATGGATCATGGGGGAGGATACAGTTCTAGAGAACAACTTCCATCTGTAAGGAAGTGGACTAAGGCACATACACCTGACTTAATAATTGGAGATCCTGAAGCAGGTGTCAGAACTAGAACTGCAAAATTAAATGAATGTCTCTATCATTCCTTTCTATCTCAGTCTGAACCAAAAAAAGTGGAAGAAGCTCTTCAAGATGCTGATTGGGTGCAAGCAATGCCGGAAGAGTTAAATGAATTTGAAAGAAATAAAGTCTGGACCTTAGTGCCAAGACCAAAGAATAGATCTATTGTTGGTACTAAATGGGTGTTCAGAAATAAAACTGACAGTGATGGCATAATTACAAGGAATAAAGCAAGGCTGGTTGCTAAAGGTTACTCTCAACAAGAGGGTATTGATTATGATGAAACATTTGCACTAGTTGCTAGATTAGAAGCCATAAGAATCTTTTTGGCTTATGCTGCTCACAAAAAGTTCAAATTCTTTCAAATGGATGTGAAAAGTGCTTTTCTCAATGGAGAATTGGAGGAAGAGGTATATGTTGAACAACCTCCAGGCTTTGTAGATCCTAAATTTCCCAATCATGTCTACAAGCTTGACAAAGCACTTTATGGCCTAAAACAAGCTCCAAGAGCATGGTATGAGACTTTAGCTCAATTTCTTCTGGAAAGTGGATTTAACAGAGGCACAATTGACAAGACTTCATTCTACCTCAACCATGGAAAGGACTTACTTCTGGTACAGATATATGTTGATGATATCATTTTTGGCTCTACAAATACAAAGCTTTGTGAAAGATTTTCCAAGCTAATGCAGTCAAGATATCAAATGAGTATGATGGGATAGTTGAGTTACTTTCTGGGACTTCAAGTCAAACAAACTGAAGATGGTACTTTCATCATTCAATCCAAGTACACCAGAAATCTACTCAAGAAATTTGGAATGCAAGACAGTTCTACTGCTTCAACTCCCATGGCCACTGCAACCAAGTTAGATAAAGATACGGGTTCATCAGTAGATATTACTAACTACAGAGGTATGATTGGATCTTTACTCTATTTAACTACAAGTAGACCTGATATCATGTATGTTACCTGTCTTTGTATAAGATTTCAGGCTGATCCAAGAGAACCTCATCTAATAGCTGTGAAAAGAATTTTCAAGTACCTCAAGGGTACAGCTGATCTAGGATTGTGGTATCCTAGAGAATCATATTTTAAGCTAATAGGTTACTCAGATGCATAATTTGCAGGATGCAAAATAGAATAGAAAAGCACTAGTGGAAGCTGTCAATTTCTTGGAGGCAGATTGGTTTCTTGGTTTAGCAAGAACATAAATCAATTTCCACATCAACTGCAGAAGCAGAATATATTGCTGCAGGAAGCTGTTGTGCACAGATTCTTTGGATGAAGAATCAGTTACTGGACTATGGGTTAGAATCTTTTAAAATACCCATTTACTTGTGATAATCAAAATGTTATTGCTATGACAGGTAATCCAGTTCAACACTCAATGACAAAGCACATCAGCATTAGGTACCATTTCATAAGGGAACATGTAATGGAAGGTACAGTGGAATTACATTTTGTTCCAACAGATCAACAACTAGCAGATATCTTCACAAAACCACTCTGTGAAGCTACTTTTACAAGACTGGTAAATGAACTTGGAATGCTTTCAGATTCTTTTTCTAAATCTTCTTAGTTTTTGTTCTCATGCATCAGACTTTATGATCAGTGTTTACAGATTATTTTATCTCTATGTAATCTTTGCTTAAATTATAATATATTAAATGATGATTGTTATCTGATGTGATTATATATACTCTGATAGTGTTTTGAATGTTCTGTGACTATTCAATCCAATGAGGATACATGTGTTAGATGTTGACCTAGTAGTCTTTAACATACTAGAAATCCCGTGTTTGAATTAGTTATTTATGTGGAAACTCATTAACACAAGCAAATTCTGATTTAGAGCTTAGTCAAATTTACTTTATGTATCTTATTACTAAGTCACAAACTAGATTCTTGCTTCTCATCTGTCAAATTCTGATGTATGTAAATCTTAAGGATGAACCGCATGCTTGATAAGCCTCACTTATCTGAAGAAAAGAAAAGAAAAGAAAATTGAAATCAGGTACTCCTTTGAGATCTAGAGTAAATATGTGGAAGGGAAGACCCAAGTGCATTGCTGGTATTAAGTGATATTCATTAGAAAAGCAAATAAATTTTTCTTGGTGACTTTTCACATTCTCTGATTACTGGAGAAATACTCTAATAATAGCATAAATTCTTATAGCAGTCGTGACTCACTTACACTGAGAAACCACTGTGAAAAAGAATGTCAAAAGATGCATAAAATGAGCACAAACAGCTGAGGTGGATTCTTGCATAAATTTATTCTATAGTAGACTTCATTATTAATGACAGCTTTTAAGCACCATTCTTAGTTATGCCTTATTTCTAAGATGTACCGAAGTTTATCAGACTTTAATCTTTATCTGATATTTTGCTAAATGCACACACTCTCACTCCATATGAATGATGAAAATTATAGTGGTGATTAAGTTATTTTAGATAAACAGTTAAGTGTCATTTGCATAAATTCTGAGGACAAGTACTGATGGAAGTTCTGATGATTAAACTCTGAAGAAAATAAGTCAGTATTTGTATGAAGAATCACAGAAACAAACATTCACTTTTTAAGTAAAGAAGCCATGTTCTGATGACTGTTAAGATCTGATTAGTCAAGTTCTGATATTAAATCCCGATGGACCTCTCATGATTTGAAAGGCATATGTCATAGCCTATTTGTTTATTCGAGGATTTAACTCAACTCAAATAAGAATGTAACAAGTAAATAGTGGATCTACCATCATAGAGATCTCACAAAGTAATATCTGTCAAAGGATTCAGAAACAAGGTTCATCTACAGACTCGAGGAATTACTTCACTGGAAGAAGTTCAAGAAATTGATCAAGCCTCGATGATATAAATCAAGATTGTGGATTTAATCAAGTGACAGAGATCTTGTCAGGGTATCAATTAATTACAGGGATTTAATCTGAAGAAAATCAAGTATCAAAGTCAAGACATGAAGAAACGTCACGAAAGTTAGTCACTCATGAACCAGACAGTACATTGAGTGTCAACATTGAAGTGGTGGAATTGATTCATAATTGACAGTGATTTTCAGAAGATTTTCAGAAGTATGGTTGCTGTTGAAGAGTAGTATTGATTCTCTATTAATTAATTAAGTCATATAGTTTAATTAAGAAAATAAATTATATCAGCAAAGATTAATTTATTTATTAATTAAATTAATTGATTAATTAATTCTGAATTAATATTAGGAATTTTCAGAATTGATTTTGAATTTATATTCAATATTAATTCAGCATGACAATCAATTCAACTGGTATGACAATCAGATTGTCATACCGGAAGTCATACCGGCTCAAATAGATTATCATACCGAAAGTTCTACTAGTTCAGCAGATTGTCATGCTAGTTAAATCAATTGTCTTGCCAATAGTTTTGCCAGTTCAATCAATTGTCTTGCCGATAGTCTTGCCAGTTCATTCAATTGTCTTGCCGATTGTCTTCCCAGTTCAAGTGGATTCTGTTGAATGATTTTTAAAAGACAGAAGCAGCAGAAGACAAAAAAATAGAATACAATTCAACCAACTCAAGAACAGAAGCAGCCGACCAAAATATTTTATCTCTCTGCTGAATTCAAGATTATACGTTTCTAGTTTTAAAGTTAAATCCAAACCACTAGAAATCATTCTCTTGTTCTTGTGTAACTATCTAGCGGATCAAAATCCCTAGAACTTAATCTCAAATTGCGTTTAGCGTTTGATTCTTTTTATTGCAAAAATAGAAAAAAGTTCATGTCAAATTTATTCTAGATTTGTGATAATTAATTTGAGATTAATCCCTTGTAATCGATACCGTTGTTGTAACACCTTTCAAGTTTAATAATATTTTTATTTAACTTGTATTTTGTTTCAATTTTTATTCCGCACTAAATTCGATTAAATGGTATAGTTTGTATTCAACCCCCCCTTCTACAAACACATTGGGACCTAACAATTGGTATCAGAGCCTTCTGATTAACGAACAAATCAAGATCCTAGACTTTTGTGATTCTTCCACTCCTTGGATTTTTATTTATTCAAAAATTCATAATGACTTCACAAAAAGTTGGAACCGTTAAAATTCCACGGTTCGATAAAGAAAATTATATTATGTGGAAGAAGAAGATGCTATTGTTTTTACAAGTGGCAAATCCCAAATATCTGAACTTGTTAAAGAAGGGTCCAAAAATTCCGATGGTTATTGAACCAGAGGTTATAGTAGATGATGTTGTGATTACCAAAGCTAGAACCTATGCAAAAGAGCCTGAAGATTTTACTCCTGCTGAAAAGGAAGAAGCCTCCTTGGATGCCAGCCTTCAATTAATTTTAAATGATTCCCTTGATCCCTTGATGAACAGACATGTGATGAACTGTAAAAATTCCAAACACATGTGGGAAACTATTGAGGTGATTAATGAAGGCACAGAGGAAGTTAGGGAGAACAAGTTAGAGATCCTAATCTCTGAGTATGAACATTTTAAATCCAATCCAGGAAAAGGAATTACTGAAGTGTTTGAGAGGTACAATGCATTGATCAACAACATGAACATAAATGAAAAATATTATTCAATCAGGGAGGTCAACAAAAAGTTCCTTTTAACACTGCCAACTCATCTTGAACATAGAATCACTGCCATAAGAGAAGCTAGATATCTGAGTGAGATTTCTTTGGATAGACTATATGGTGTGTTAAAAACCTATGAGTTGGAGCAGATTCAGCAGAAGGAAGTCTATGGGAAAGATAGAGTGGTCAGCACATCTACTGCTCTAGTAGCTGAAGGTCAACAACAACAACAACAATCTCAACAGTCAGAAAGAATGGTACAGTCTTCCAAGGCTGAGGAAAATATGTTAGTAGCAGAATATGATCCTCCTACTACAAATCAATTCGGTGATGATTTTTACTCCTTGGAAGAGCTGGAGCAATTGGAAGATGAGTCAATGGCCCAGATTGTCAAGAGATTCTCCAATGTCTGATTTAAGAGAAATCCCAAGTTCAAGTACAAGTCCAACTACAACAGATTCCAGAAAGGTGGATCTTCATCCTCTAACACCAGCAGTGGTGGATACAAAACAGGGATGGTTGATCGGAGCACCATTCGATGCTATAACTGCAATGAGTTGGGACACTTTGCCACAGAATGCAGGAAGCCAAAGCAAGTAAGGAAGAACTCTTATGATTCAAATCAGAAGAGTAACTCTGAAAGGGCTTATCTGGCAAAGGGAAGAAGCTGGGATGATACTGATAGTGAAGATGAAGAAGAAGGGAATCTTGCTCTTATGGATATTGATGGAAATACATCATCGTTAAGAAAAGAGGTAAAATTTACTGATGCTGAATTAGTTTATCATCTAGGAGGTTCCTTAGATTGTGCTCGTCGTGATAATGAACTGTTAAGTCAGCAGATCAAAGACCTTGAGAAAGAGGTCAATGAATTAAGACTTGTGCACATTAATCAAGACAAATTAAAAGAACAAGTATCTTTTCTAGAGAATAGAGTTAACTGTTATAGACAACTCGAAACTATTCTCAAAGATAAGATCACCGGTCTTGAGACTAAGGTTAAAGCTTACTTTAATTCTTGTATAGGTTTTGATTACAATGCTGCTATTGGAGAATTAGGCATAAACTCCCCTCCTCATGTCTGTGCTAAAGGTAGGGAAGTACCACATGTGCTTAAGGGTGTTGATAAACCCCTCTATAAAGGATCAATTATTGAACCATTTGATGAGACCTCCTTTATTATTCAAGAAGAAATATGTGCTGAAGATCGTGCTAATGAGAAGGTTGTTTCCAAGCCAAGTGTGTCGAAAGTTCCAGTCAAAGTTGTGAAAGCAACTGAGACTAACTCAGACACACATGAGTTGGATAACAAAAATGCCATGTCTACCATGCATAATTTGCCTGTTGTTAATCCCTCTCATAAAGCATGTGGTGTTCCTAATTGTATGTCTTGTGCTTTTAATTTGATGTATGCTTATTTTAATGGTAAGCATATTTCTAGTGATAAGACTACTCCTCGTCAGCATGTGAATAATAGGAAGCATGATAGGTCTAAGACTATTAGTCCTTCTAAGGCTAGAAAGGAGACATTTGTGCCTAAACCTAAACAGAAATTTGTTAAGGCTGTTTACAAGGTCAAATGTCCAGTCATTGAGAAAGTTGAGAACATTAAAGTTAAGAATGTTGTTTTGCCTGACAAAGGTCAATTCTACAAGTATGTCGGGCCCAACCAAGTTTGGGTTCCGAAGAAGGTATAATCCATTTGTAGTGTAGGGCAGTAAACAGGTGGAACCGGTAGTGTGGATTCTTGACAGCGGATCGTCAAGACATATGACCGGAGATAGAGCCCTGCTATCAAATGTGGTTGAGAAAGTTGGCCCAGTGGTTACCTTTGGAGATAACAACAAAGGTTTAACTGAGGGATATGGCTGGTTGCAAGCTGGTAATGTTATCATTGAACTCAAACTTCTTTCAACATTAGTGATTTCTTATTTCATTTAAAATCTTTTGAATTCACTATTGTACATCATCTCTCTCAAAAGATTAAATGTAAGATTTTCATTCATTATAAATCTTAAGTACATTTTATCTCTATTGCCATATGTTCTGTGATACAGGTTCAGCCTCCAATGGCTTTCTTTCATTGACAGTCATGAGGTTGAAAACCCACAACTTATTTCCCAGATTGTAAAGACAAACACAGAAACAGAACCAACCAACACTCTCTTACCACTAAATGAAGTATGAATGAGCGTGAGGGAGATAGTGCCTTAGTGCACCATATAAGAAAGGTTCTGAAGTAAACCCAACAGCTCTGTCTCCTACAAAGATGAGTAGTATTTAAACTGAGACAACTGCTAGCCCCCATACATCTTCTCAAAAAGATGTGATGGCTGAAAAGGCACAAAAACAGTTACTAGATTCATCCTCTCAACAGGGTGCGTCTATTGAAATTTGCCTGTCGGCCAGGGTATCCGATGTAGTGTCACCACTTCAAACATAAACAATTCTTGATGCACAAGGAAAGGTTACACACACAAAGGAGAAGTTGACCGAAACAAGAGTGTCGACCATTTTAAGGTCAGATTCGATTGTTCAAGGTTCTTTAATAGACCAATTTCCTTTACAGGTGTTAGGAGAGGATACTGATCCAAAAGCCATATGTCAGTGGTCAGTATCTACCTTCCCAGGCTTAAATCCCCTGGATGCATCTGCGGATAGTAGATCTGACATAGGTGTAGATCGGCAACTTGTTGACAATGATTCAGATATTACCTGATGAGTCACAATGAAATATCTTCACAGACATTAGAAGGGAACTTTGATCTTTATGCTAAATTCGTTGGATCATTGTTTACCTTCCCAAAATTCAAATCTGGAACCCTAAAAGGGAAACTAGCAACTTGTAGATTATGACTCAGATTCATCTGACGAGTTTAACAAGGATGGGGATTTGCGAACTCCCATTGCACCACCTGTGACCTCCTTAAGGATGGCTAAGGTGATTTTCCTTGCAGGTACAGCTGAATTTTGGAGCTATGAGAGGAGTGATACACTTGTGAGAATGAGTGTAAACACGAGTGGAGAGAAGAGTGAAACACATGTGAGGTACACTAAAATAGAATCACACACTCACAGTGATAAAGAAAGAGAAACTACTTGTTATTTCTTTTCCAACCAAGTGGAATATGAGAACTCCTTCAGACAACGGCATACATTCCTTCTCTAAGGGGGGGATAAAAGCTTAAGTAATAGTTTGGAGGATTCCTCAACTAAGGGGGAGAAATAGCAGGGAGGAAGAAAAAGATTCTACATATGTACACTACACCACACCATTGTTGTTTGTAACTACGGATCCTATTGTACGGGAGAGGTGGTAAACACAAGGTGATTTCCTAGTAATCAGAAGAAGTGGTTTGGTTCATCACTATTCTTCATAAGGGGAGAAGCTGTTTTCCAAAAGTGGAGTACCATTGGTTTTTATCTGCGGATCCTATTATATGGGAGATGTGGTAAATGAAGGTGATCTTCTTTAAGTAGTTGATTCTCATAGGGGGAGAAGCAAGAGAGATATGTGCTTCTCAACAAGAAATATGGTTGTACAAATAAAGATGAAACTACTTGAAGATATGTTCAATCTAGAGGAACATCTATTTGGAATCAGGAAAATGTTAAATGTTATCCAGAACTTTTCTGCTATTTACTTTGCATTTCTGATTACATATTTTTCTTATTTGTTAGTTGAGTTATCCTATAGGTATTTGTTGTTATTGTCTAACAAACAAATAGGGGGAGATTGAAAGGCATATGTCATAGCCTATTTGTTTATTCGAGGATTTAACTCACCTCAAATAAGAATGTAACAAGTAAATAGTGGATCTGCCGTCAAAGAGATCTCACAAAGTAACATCTGTCAAAGGATTCAGAAACAAGGTTCATCTACAGACTCGAGGAATTACTTCACTGGAAGAAGTTCAAGAAATTGATCAAGCCTTAGTGATATAAATCAAGATTGTGGATTTAATCAAGTGACAGAGATCTTGTCAGGGTATCAATTAATTACAGGGATTTAATCTGAAGAAAATCAAGTATCAAAGTCAAGACATGAAGAAACATCACGAAAGTTAGTCACTCATGAACCAGACAGTACATTGAGTGTCAACATTGAAGTGGTGGAATTGATTCATAATTGACAGTGATTTTCAGAAGATTTTCAGAAGTATGGTTGCTGTTGAAGAGTAGTATTAATTCTCTATTAATTAATTAAGTCATATAGTTTAATTAAGAAAATAAATTATATCTGTAAAGATTAATTTATTTATTAATTGAATTAATTGATTAATTAATTCTGAATTAATATTAGGAATTTTCAGAATTGATTTTGAATTTATATTCAATATTAATTCAGCATGACAATCTGATTGTCATACCGAAAGTCATACCAGCTCAAATAGATTGTCATACCGAAAGTTCTACTAGTTCAATAGATTGTCATGCTAGTTCAATCAATTATCTTGCCAATAGTCTTACCAGTTCAATCAATTATCTTGCCGATAGTCTTGCCAGTTCATTCAATTGTTTTAGCGATTGTCTTGCCAGTTCAAGTGGATTCTGTTGAATGATTTTTAAAGGACAGAAGCAGCAGAAGACAAAAAAACAGAATACAATTCAACCAACTCAAGAACAGAAGCAGCCGACCAAAATATTTTATCTCTCTGCTGAATTCAAGATTATACATTTCTAGTTTTAAAGTTAAATCCAAACCACTAGAAATCATTCTATTGTTCTTGTGTAACTATCTAGCGGATCAAAATCCCTAGAACTTAATCTCAAATTGTGTTTAGCATTTGATTCTTTTTTTTTGCAAAAATAGAAAAAGTTCATGTCAAATTTATTCTAGATTTGTGATAATTAATTTGAGATTAATCCCTTGTAATTGATACCGTTGTTGTAACACCTTTCAAGTTTAATAATATTTTTATTTAACTTGAATTTTGTTTCAATTTTTATTCCGCACTAAATTCGATTAAACGGTATAGTTTATATTCAACCCCCCTTTCTACAAACACATTGGGACCTAACATGCTTACGTGGCATTATTTGTTACTTGACTTATTTGTGATAAATACTGAACCGGTCATATTTAATCAGAATATATTTAGGAGAGATAAAACGGTCATAATCATTTGGGTTAGAGGTAAACGTGTTTGTCTTGAAAAACTGCATGTGCACGGTAATTATTGCTTATTTCTCGTGCCCACTAATTCCTGCTTTAGCTTTTTACTGACTGCCCACACGTTACCAGGTGTAAATTGTATGCCATGCTTCAAAAATATAACTGTTGAGTGGAGAGAGTATATATATGGGAGTTAAAAGATTTTCTAATCTTTACCTACTTTTCTATCCTTAATCTCTCTTATTCTCTCTCTCTTTAATATTCTCTGAAGCTCTTTTTCTTACAGGACTTTTATCAAACACCTTGCAAACACTCTCTTTCTCACTTAATTTCTTTCAGAATGGCACCAAAAGATTTGATTTTCAATGGAGCTAAGTTTGTTCCTTACAATTACTTGGCCATTCTTAGCAAGGATAAAGCTCCATCGGAACTTCACTTTATTCAGGACTTCCTTGCTAACTCCGATATTGGGTATGCTTTGACCCAACCTGAAGTAATCTCTGAAACTCAAGTGCTAGAGTTTTGGAGAAGTGGCGCATATGATGATGGTGGTGCTCATGGGTCCTCAAGTATCATCTTTTCAACAGGGGAGGATGAGCACGTAGTGACTGTGGCTACAGTACGCCAAGCACTGCAGTTGCCTGAGAACTGCACTTATACAACTGTTGAGGAGCCAGTTCTTCAACAGCTAATGGCTCGTCTGGGGTATGAAAAGACATTGGCAAAGCTGGGTCAATTGAAGAGATCTCACATAAGGAGGGAATGGAGTTTCTTCTTCGACTGCATCACAAAGGCTTTTGCAAACAAATGTTCTAATTTTGATGCAATCCCAATTCTCAGTCAACAAATCGGGTATGCTCTCATTAATCAAACTGATTTTGATTATGCAAGTGCTATTTTAGGCTTTATTGGGGATAGGATGACAGAAGATAGGAATACAGTTTATTTTGCTAGATTATGTCAACTTATTTATAGTTTTTGTTGTTCTTATAAGCCCCAATTAGCTAGTGAGTCAATTCCACCATTCAGACTAACTAAAAGAGCTTTTAATGACTTATTATCTACTGATAATAAGAAGGTTGTATTGAGACCCCTCCAAATTCCCATATCTGTCAAACAAGCCTTAATAAACTATGATTTAGTTACATACACTTCACTATATCCTGATGTCCAACCATCTAAACCTCGACCATCAGCACCTACCACCACTACACAAACACCTCAAACTTCACAATCACAACCACAACCAACCATCAGGACATACTTCAAACCAACACAATCATCTCAACCTCAACTATCAGCACATACTATCAGACCTTCATCTTCCAGGCCTAAGAGGGCAAAGTATGTTCCTCAACCTCCACAAAAGAGAAGGAAGATGATTCTCAGGGATGAATCTGATAGTTAAGAGGAAGCACAGGTTCATTCTTTAGAACCTGTGACAGTTGAAGCTGAGAATGTTACTTCTCAGAAAGAAACTGCAGCTCAAAGTTCTGATACTTTGAAGAGAAATTATGTAAGTTCTGATGCTGCAACAGCAACTCCTTCATTGGCAAGGAGATTGAAGAAAATGAGGGCAAAAAGGTATAATGCTAAATCTCCATCTGAAGATACTGCAGAAGCTGAGGAAGGGGATCAGGAATCTCTGATCTCAAAAGAGCCAATTATAATTGAATCTCTGCCACCTCCAGCTAATGACCAAGACACTGTTCCTGATACAGTGCTAACACCTCGTGTCTCTCTTATTGAAGCTACAGATGATGCTGAAGAAAAAGCTACAAATTCTGAAATAGATATTCATAATCTGAATATACCCAATGTTCTTTAACTGGAAGCTCCACCAACAGAAGCTCGGCAATCTCCAGTTCAATCTCTAATCTTAATTGCTGAGATACCAACTCCACATGTTTCTCCAAAGCATGCTGAAATTCCAACAGTAGATGAGGTTATTCCTGAATCTCCAGTTGCTTCACACACTGTTGTTCCGTCAGAACATAATGAATCTTCTTCAAGTTCCGAAGACAGTATTTCTGTTGAGACTCCAGCTCCCATTCTGGGAAAGGAAGCACTGATAGAGAAGTTTATTGAGAAGGATGCACCTATACCTTGGGAGGATACTCGCAAGGGAGTTGAGTGGACCAAGAAGTGGAATGATTCTGAATTCATTCCAAACTCTAACATTCTGACAGAGCATGTATCAAAAGCTGATGAGTTATTGTTAAATTCTGATTTCAAGACACAGCTTTAGATCACTGCTCTCTCTACCAAGCATCTTCAAGGTCTTCACTCTCAAACTCAAGAAAAGGTTGACAAACTTCTGGAAAAGGCTGAAAAGCTAGATATGGAAGCCAAGCTTGATAAAAAGAGGTTTATAAGACCTATTTTTGAGAAAGTAGAAGCAATTGAAAAAGCTCAAGAGAAGCAACAGGCCCAAATTTCTGAGGTCCTACAAAATCAAGCTTCTCAGCAAACTCAATTGAATGAAATTCAAACTTCAGTAGAACTTCTTCTCGCACTCCTACTATCTGATGATGCCAAAAAGAGGGAGAAGATAGTTAAGTCCAAATGCTCAGATGATCAAATATTGAAGAAGATAGATGAGAAACTAATGACCAGGAAAACCCTAGTCAGGGTAGAGGTCAAGCTCAGAGTAAACAAAGCAGCAAAGTGAAACTAAACTTTGATGCAAGCAAATGTTCTATTCAAAATAAGATAAGTTCTGAAGCTGCTCAAACTCAAAATCTGATAGCAAGTACTCAAACTCAAAATCTGATATCAAGTTCTAATTAGCAAAGTCTGATGACAAAGCCTGATGTTCTGGTATAAGGTGGAAGTCATGATTCTCAAAAGTTCATGCAAACTCTGAAGCTCAAAGGGAAGCAGACTACAGTGTACTACAAAGAACCCAAGATTCAGACACTTGATGAGGAAATTGCTAGAAGATTATTTCTAAAGTATAATCCAGGAATGGATTTGGATAATCTCAAGGAGGAAGAAGCTAGATTTAAAGCTGAAAAGACAAGTCTAAAGTCAAAAGCTTCTGTTGCAAAGAAACCTCCAAGGCCTAATGTAATATCCCATATTTTCAAATATTGTTATTATAATTATTAGGAATTATTTATGTGATTTTATGTGAATTTTAGTGAATAATCTGGTAATTGGAGTTGATGCTTTGGATGTTTATATATGATATTATTTGAGTATTTTAATTTTTTATATGTCCAGAAAAAAATATAGATAATTACAGTATTTTTCTGGTAATTTTTGGACTATTATATGATTTTATAATGATTTATGGATTTATTAATTATTTTCTGAATAATTACAAAATTATTTTATAAAGCCGGGAATCGTTCAACTTCAACCGTTTTTGCGTTTTTATAATCTGAAACTCTTCCGAAAACTCCTTCCTAACTTAATCCGGATATTCTGAACATTTTCCGTGTTTTAACTTTTTCAATCCGGATTACGGTTTGACCCGTACGCGTCCCGTCGCCAAATTTTCGATACGATAGTCATTTTAATAAATCAATAAAACCCGTACTATTGAGAGACGAGATATTATTACATTATTTTTGTAAAAGGTATTTTATAAGAAGCCCAGTTTTGATAATTATCCAAATCTGATATTAAATTGTATCGTATTAATAATTATTTAGTGGCTAAGTAACCTATTTTTTGATCCGATATGATCCAATAAGATACTCGTTACTTGTTTTAAAATGCATTTATATGAATCGATCTGTAATTTGGATGCGTGTTTATTTGCGTTATTCGTTTTATGTGTGTTGAATGTATTTTATGTATTTTCGGGATTTTCTGTTAATTTAGAAATCGTTTCTATTTTCCGAAAATAAACGGACCGGGACCCCACCGGGACGTCAAAGCCCACAAAATTTGTGTTTTATTTTTATAAAATCAATCGTATTTTTAAATACCCAATATTTTTCCGTTTTTGCATTATTCGCAATTTTTGGGGAATTTTGATATAAATTTTGTATTTTATCGTTTTTAAAATTATTCCCCGTAATTATTATTTTTGGGCTTAATTATTTTAATTAAGAGATAAAAACACCCTTAATTTATTTTAGGGTATTAATTTATGCAATAATATAAATAGCAGAAATCAGTTTTATTATTTATAAATATTACACAAAAATATCAGAAAATAGAAAAAAGCTCTGAAAATTGTTCTTGAACTCGTGAAGATCAAAGTATGGTTTTGAGGTGATCTAGAAAGCAAAACATATCATATTTGTAATCAAACTGAAGCTCTCGAGCTGTTCTTCCATAAACTACCATCAAATCGTATCAACGATTGGTAAATTTTTAAATGTTAATTTTAGGGTTCTTCGTCATTTTAATCGATTTGGGGCTTTCTTGTTTCTTGATTGTTCATAAGTTTTGATGTTATAAATAGCTTTAGATGATCATTTACAGTCGATTCATGTATATATATGTGTTATTTGGTTGCTTGAAGTGGTAGAACGAGTTCATGGGTTTAGTTAGTAGTTATTTATCAAATTTCCGGATTCATACTTGATTATTTGATTGTGTAGTTAGTTGTAATAGATTATAGACGTTGAGAGCTTCGTTTTGTGATATAGAACGTCGAGTTTGGTTGGGATTTGCCCGATTTCGAGTTTTGAACGGCGTGTTCATCGGATTCTTGGTGGTTTGATCGGAAATCGTAGTTGATGATGTGTTGATGTTGTTGTTGGTATAATCGAATTGTGGAGTGAATTTGGTACATAAAGCAACAAAAACCCGCTTAAAATCGTGTTGTTTTGGCTACCTTAAAGCTTGCCGGATGGTCGCCGGATTTCGATAAAGTCGCCGTAGAAGGTGACCGGAATCTGGGCACCATTGTTGTGTTCTTGGCAAGCATTCAAGCCAAGAACGCGTTTGATCTTCTGAAACCCTAACTCCCATTTTCAATTATGTTTCCCAGAATTTTGTTTTAAAAATAAATCAAAATTCAGTTTTTAGTTTTAAAAATTATTTTCTTTAATTCTAAAAATCATTATTTTAATTCTGAAAATTTATTTTAATTTAAAAATAAATCCAAAATATTTAATTAATTAATTTTAGTTGATAATTAATTATTTAATTAGTCAATTAATTTAAATATTAATTGATTAATTAATTTAATTACTTATTAATTAATTTTAATTAATTATTTAATTAGATTTAATTATTTAAAATTGATTTAAAAATTCCGAAAAATAGTTTCGAGCTTTAAAATATTATTTTAAATTATTTTCCAAGCTCGATAATTCTAATAACATTATTTTCGGGTGTTCGAGCCCTATTATTTAATTATTAAATGATTCGGAGACCCGTTTTAATTCCGAAAAATGTTCAAAAATTTATAATAAATTAACCGTTCGTCCGTTTAATACGAAACGAACGCGTACAGACTCAGAAAAATATTCCGATTTTAATAAAAATACTTTCGAGACCCAAATCATTTTATTTCGAAAGGTCGCTTGTTTTACAAGTTATTCTGAGTCGATTATTGATAGATAAATCACATTTTTGACCCGATTTCAGTTTTAAACTTATCGAGTCGAACCTTTTGACGAACCGAGTCATATGTGATATGAATTATGTTATACGTGAGTTATGTGTTTACATGCTACGTGAATTATGTGCATACGTGGGTCAATGGTCTTGTGTTTGACTGTCTTCTTTATATGCGGGTTGTCGTATGGGTAGACAATAGGGTTTGACGCGCAGTTCGTCGAGTAATTATCGTTTAGACGATTAAAGTTCTATATTTTAATTATAGATGCGGATCTCTCAAGTTGATCAGGACAAGACGTTGGATAAAGAATGAGATGGAATGGTATTGGGTAGCTGGCTTCTAGCAATCGCAGGAGCAGCATATCGATGAAGTGTTGAAAAGAAAGATGGTGATATTTTAAGACAGAATGTCAGGATAGATGCGTCTTTGCGAGTGTGACTAACTACTAAATCCCAAAGGCAAGTACCCCTGACTTCACTTATCGTTCAAGTGACGTTTATTTCGAATCATATTATGCAAGTATCCCTATCATCACTTATTGTTCAAGTGATATTTATTTTAAATTTTATCATGCAAGTATTGTTTTCCCTATTCAGTTAGAGATAGATAAATGTTTTACATATCGCTGAATTAAATAATTCTGTTTATGCAAATACTCATCTGCTATTCTATATTCAGAATAGTCAAGTGATTTTACTTATCCAATTTCTGGATTTATAAATGTTTTGGATTTTGAGAAAAGTGATTTGGTTGCGAATATTCCTACCCAAAAATTGGGGGAATAAAATTATTTCAGGTGTCAATTATTATGACCCCATTTCAATAAAATGTTTTAAGATTGGATCATAATTGCGTAAGTGACCGGGACGGACGGTCCAGCGGAGGGCTATTTCTAAGTGCCATATGGAATATTATGACACAATTATTGCCACAGGCAGGTATATTGCCTTTTGTTTGAGTACTCGTATTTTTGGGGTCACGTTTCTACGAATCATGACCTTGTGCTATCATACGGGCTGATCAGCATGTGATAGTACGTCCGTCGGAGAATGATCCTAATCTAAATTATCATATCGTTTTGATATTCATAGAATAAATGATTTATTAACTGTTTCTGTTTTGGAATAATGGTAAAATGCAGTTTTGATTCAGATTCTGATTTATGCTTATACTTACGTTGTTGTTAAATATCAAAGGTGGTATTAGTATAGATGATTGATGTTGACTTCAGTATGGGTGTTGTGAGCATCAAAGTTCGTATTGATATCTAATTTGATATGACAGCAAAGTAAGTATTAATTTGAAGAGTTCGGTTTTGAATGAGTTTATGATCCACTCTATAATCATTGTTTCATGTTATTGTTGTTTATGATATTTCCGTAAACACTGTTTTACGAGTTTGATTATCGTCAAGATTCAAAGTATTGTTGAAGCATTTCGCTCAAAAATATCAAAATGGTTTTGAATACAATTAAGGAATCAATTCTGGGATTCCTCAACTAAAATTTTATGATTCAACAATTATGATTTTAAATGTGCTGCTCTGATGCAGATGTCGGTTTTATATCAAATGACCCTATATTTACTATAATGATCTTGCCGAGCATTTCTTCCGCTCATACTTGCCTGTTTTTAAATTTAACCTCCAGTGAGGATTAGCTTGCGCTGTTTAGCTGCATAATTTGAGGAAGCAAAGAAGAAGCTCTTGGAAGGTGGTTGATCCAGGGTTTGCGGGCTAGTGTAAGTTTTATTGTGTAAAGTTGTTTATATTATATTATATTATATTATATTATAGTTTTGTATTTTATTTGGGCCTAGTATACTTCATTTCGAAGTTATACTAGTGGGTTTAGTTTTGAGTTGGAATTTATTGAAAAGAGTTTTAAAAGAAAGAGAAAAATTTATTATGGAATTTGGATATCTTGTTTCTAGAACTGTAACCTTAAAAGATCTTGGATTAGTTTGGGGTCATAAATGATAAATATCTTCCGCTGGCATTTATTTATTGATTTAACAGGTTATTTTGGATTGAGATTTCATCGTGACGACCAAATCCCTTGACCCCGGATTTGGGGGCGTTACACCTAAGGAGAAAGGCATTGTGATTAAAGAAAAGACAATTTTTGAGGCATCAAAGCCCAAAACAAGATCACAATCTGAGATTGATCCTATTTCAAAAGGAAAGGAAAAGGTTGATGAACCTACAAAGTTTCAAAAGAGGAAAATTCCTTCAGTTGTGACAGATCCTGTCTATCAAACTACAATTCATGATGATGATACTCTGACTGAAGAAGATGTTCAAACTCTGAAAAGAAAGAAGATTTCTGAAGAATCAAAGACAACCTCTGACAAAGCTCAAGTTGTTCAGAGTGAGAAACAACAAGCTACAGTAGAAGCAGCAAGTTCTGATAAAGTCAAGAAATTAACCGCTGACATTGCTCAAGTTGTTTTAGACAAGATGGAAATATCTGATAAAAAGAAACTTCTATGGAAGAATGTTAAACCATCAGATCCAAAGAAAAGCCAATTGTTATCTGATTTCATGACTGTTGGATTGAAAGCCAGAGAAGCAAGAGACAGGGCTGGACTAGGTTCTGATGAAGCTAAAATCAAAACAGGACTTGAAGTTGCTACTAGAGATCCATTTTTACTAACTGATAAACCTCTTGAAGATGTTACTCAGAAACACCTTAATAAGGTTATCTCTGTTCAAGTGGTACTGGATGCTCATGATAAGCACAAGATCAAAGAAAATCTGATTTTATTTCTTGAAGATGGAAGGACATATCAGATGTCAGAATCAGATGTACTGAACAAATCACTAAAAGAAATTCAATTCTTTCATTACCTTTTAGAGGTAAAGTCTGATATTACCAGAAGATGGTCAGAATTCATATTGAAGACCCTCAGAGATAAAGCAAGAATTTCTAGTTCAAGATACAGAATTCATTCTAAATATTGTTGAAGATGATGGAAGTGAAATTCCTATGAAGAAGGATTCTGCTAAGTTTTAGGTAATACTGAATGAGAAATGTCTCTGCTACAATGAAGATTCTTCTCATCCTAGGGTTAATAAGACTGAATGATGGTTTAGAAAGAAACCATATCTCTGCTATAAGGACTACAATCTATCAGATTGGAAGTCAGAATGAAGAGATGAAGCAAGTCAAGACTACACTCTCTCAGGTCCTGAGGATTAAAGAAGAAAAGCTGATATCAAACTTTGTCAAGAATCATTTTGGATTCAGATTGACACAGTGAGATTGGTAAAAGCTACAAGGACTGTAAGTTGTAGTTAGTTATTCAGTTAAACTCTTAATGCATTTGTACTTAAATGTTTTTGACATCATCAAATCTATTAACTTGTATATTTTGCATAATTTACAAGTTGGGGGAGATTGTTAGATATATTTGAGATGTCATGTCTAATATGTTTCATGTTTAGTTTTCAGATCTTGACTAATAGAAAATATCATGACTTACTGGAAGTCAGAACATAATATCAGGACTTAAGGTTATATCAGAACTTAAGTACGGGAGGACTTACAGTTAAGGAATGAAGCTGATTTGCAGTAGAAGATCGAGACTAAAACAAAGGAAGATATGCATGAAAAGAGTTAGAGGACTGAAAGAATTGTAGAAGATATCTGATTGATATATTTTAGGAGACAGAATTATCTTCCATATCAATTAGAATATATCTTGTAACTGTATAGTATATAAACACAACTTAGGGTTTACACTATATGTGTTATCATTATAGAGAAGATTATACATTGTAACCTAGCAGTTCTTAGTGATATTTGTTCATCACTGAGAGAGAACAACAGTTCCATTGTAACAGAATATATTATATTGAATATATATGTTTACTGTTACTTGTGTTCAATCGATTTGATTGTATAAACACTGTATTCAACCCCCTTCTACAGTGTTGTGTGACCTAACAGACAACTCTGTTCTACAAGGATCCAAAAATTCAATTATTTGACTCTGAGTTAAGTAGAAGAATATTTGAAAAATAAAATCATGGAGTTGATCTTGAACAACTAAGGCAAATGGAGGAAGACTTCAAGAATTCCATGAAGACAACAAATAGAATTCCATGAAGACAACAAATGTTGATATTGTTGTTATTTCTCAAGTACTTTATGAAGATGATCCTTCTAACAGAGCAACCAGAGGTGTAGTTATAAGATAAATCAGTCAGGTAGAAGATATCAGATCACAAGTTATTATAACTGCTGACATGAAGCTTAAAGGAAAAGAGAAGATAGGAGAGAAGTCAAAGATTTCAAAGTCTAAAGCTAAAGCTGTTGCAAAGTAGAAAACAGTATATAAGGAAACTAAATCTTAATTACTGATAGATCCAATCTATACAGTAGTTCAAGCTTATGATACTGAAGAAAAATATGAAGAAGAAGAAATCAGCCAAGCTCATCAAAGAAGGAAGATTAATGGAGCTTTCTGAGCTGAGGAACTGGAATTAACCTCTGACATTGCTCAAGTTAAAGAAGCAGTTCAGGAAGAAGAGTAAAGTCTGATATTCACTAAAGCAAGATTGAATATGCATACTTGATTCCTGCATTTAGATAGTTTTGATATCATCAATTGGAACTTGTCCATATTTCCATAATGAACAAGTTGGGGGAGATTGTTAGGAGCAATTGATGATATTAAGCAGAAACTATCAGAAGTTCATATCGGAACTTACATCAACAGATGATGATGACATCAACGGATGATGATATCGACGGATAAGGATATCGACGAATGATGATGTCAATGGATGAGGTAATCAGTATTTGTCACATCAGTTGATCTTCGATAAGAAAAAGGAAATAGGAACTCAAGGCGGTGAAGGACTTTATCTCAGAAGCATTGTATAGGTTTCCTTGTTGTTGATAGAATATGATTCCTTATACATTGTGTAGTTGTGCTCTATATAAAGCACAGATTAGGTTCATGCTAAATGCATTGCGACATTGTTATATCTTTCGCATAACCTAGCAACTCTCAAGGATATTTGTTCATCCTTTCGAGAGAGTACGTTTGTAATCAGTTTTTATCTGTTAATATAAAAATTGTTGATTCTGTTGAAGTTTTGTCGAATTGATTGTATTAACTGTATTCACCCCCCCCCCCTCTACAGTTGATTAAGGGCCAAACAAGACTGAACTCAGCTTCAACTACGTGCAACCCCCAATTTCTCATAATTATTATGTGACGTAAAGGTTGATATTTGTCCCAAAAATTGATGCCCGTAATATACAATTTAATGCGTAATTGGATTTTCGAGCGTTGGGAGTTTTAGAATATAATATACGAGAATGTTGGGATTTTCTCCAATTTTAGAGTGACTGTAGTGACTAATGACAAGTTATGAGGGTCCTTTATAATTAAAATCGTATAATCATTTTTTTTCCTTATTGTGAACTCCCTAATAACCCTAAACTTTCAATTTCAATAACAAAATGTCTATTGTCACTCAAAATCTTGACACCATTCTTAATATAGTTATTTTTCACCTGATCCAGTTTAATCGCACCTCAAAACTCTCTTTAAAACTCTGAAGCAGTGAGAATCTTGCAACATAGAAAGCCAAATAGAGATGTTTTTTCCATGGACATGACTTGTATGATTTTCTCGATGGCACAAACCTTGCACCTCATTCCACTCTTACTAATTTATATTCATCCAAAATGGATTGCTAGCTTATGTCTATTCCACTCTTATTTCGATTGTTGTCGCTATTATCTCTGTAAAAAATTCTCATAAATCACTTTATATTGCTTTCGGAAATAAATCACAAACACAAATTTTTAGTTTGCGTGATTAGGTGGCTCGTGGCACCAAAGACAATCGCTCAGCTGCTATATGATGATTATTTTTAGTTGTTTACGATATACTCCGATTTTTTCAAGAAATTTTATTCGAGTTTAAGGATTGGTATCAAGAACTATAAATTTGAAATTGAATCAGTCTTAAAATATGATGATATGATTTTATATTGTGCACAAGAATTACAATCAACAAATTGATGTTCTTCTAAATAATTGAAATGAATTTAATAGTTTTGAATTCGAACAATATATAAACATATTCTATTAGATAAACTCTCTTAAGTAATAATATTTGCCCATTCTAAATATGTCATTCTAAAATTGGTATACTGTATAAGAATAACACAATTATTTAAAATACAATGTGCACAATTTATATACATTATCACACAAATTTATAACATAAAAATATGAAATATGTACAAAAATTGCATATGTTCATGAACATGCACAATCAAAATTATATATAGTAGCATATTAGCGATTACCCATGGTAATACATACAATTTGCAACTTAATTTATACTTTCTATATATATATATATATATATATATATATATATAGAAAGTTGCAAATTGTATGTATTATCATGGGTAATCACTAATATGCTACTATATATTTTTTTGATTGTGCATATTCATTTGACTCGAACAATATATTTTATTCATTTGACATAATATTCAATGTTAATATTCTCGTATATAAAATATAAAATATTTTTTTACGAAGATATTGTTTGATTCATCATAAAATATAATATCGCTAGATAAATTGACAAACTTGTAAAATTAATTTTTGTCGTCTGAAGAATTGACGAAAAAAATGAAGAATTTTAAGGGAAAATTTGCTAAAAATTGATATATTTAATCTAAATTTGTTAATATTAACCATTAATAAATTTGTAAAATTAATTAGTTAGTTTTTTGTTTAAGAGAATTTACAATTAAAATTTCAAATATCAATAATATGCGGAGGCATAGCAGGATATTAGTGGATATAAGATCAAAACAGTTGCATTTTTATATCTCCCACCTCTGCATTTACACCATGAACTAATTTCACCACACTATCCCTGCCCTTTAATATCTATCATGTCAATCACTTATCAAACCAACTTGAACGACCGACTTTGAAAACCCAAACAATTTAATGAGTTAGAACTTAGAGCAGCTGCAATGCAGGCCGCTTGGTGTCTTGGGAAACTGAAAATGGTCACTGGCTCCAACTATTCACCTGACACAGCATTGGACCAAAAGAAAAAAAAGAGGTCACGCCCTCTATACTGGCCAGGGCCAATTGCTCACTTTTTAATATTTTATTAATAAATTTTTGTCAAAACTGAACAAAGTTGACAAAAGCAGTATAACGTTCATAAAAGCAGCCTAACGTTATAAATTGTAACGTTAATATTTTGTAACGTAAATATTAGTAACGGTAATATTTGTACCCCGTATAAATATAAATTCACACTCTTATGATTCATACTCTCTATTTCTCCAAAAAATTAGATTAAAAGATGAATCCAAACAACACTCCTCCTACAAATTCTCAAAATTCAAACCCTCAATTTCCATACCCATATCCAAATCCTTTTTTTCCAAACACACAAAATTTTAATTTCAATTCTCAAACCCCAAATTCTCAATATCAATTTCCACAATCCGTAAATTCTCAATTTCCTTTTCCGTATCCTCAAAATTCTCCATATCAATTTCCATTTCCTCCATTTTCAAACCCAAAATTTGAAACCCAACAATCACCTACTCAAAATTCCCCGCATTCACAAGTGCCTGCTTTTAATAATGTAAAATTTATTGATCTTAATGATGATTACGAGGAAATCGAAGATATTCGAGAAAGTACCGGACAGTGGAAGTGGGTTGAAGATAAACTCTTAATAAGTGCATGGTTAAATGTATCAATTGACCCACTGGTCGGCACTGATCAAAAAGCTGATGCATTTTGGGAACGAATTCAGCAATATTGTGTAGAAGAAAATCCCGGTGTCATCAAAAGAGGAGTTGTGGCTATAAGAAAAAGGTGGCAACGAATAAATGAAGGTGCTCAAAAATATGGAGCGTGTTTTGAAAAGGCTCAAAAACAAGTCGGAAGTGGTTCAAACTTGAGCAACATAATTGATGCAGCTCATTCACTTCATGCAACCACGTACAAGAAGAAGTCTAACTTTGAACCACATTATTTTCAGGTTCATGGACAACCCTAGTGGAGAACTCTGTCATCTACTAATAGTTCTAAAAGAACTAAATTAAGCTCTTCTAGAGCCTACTCATCATCAGGAAATAACGATACACCAACAAGTGAGAATGCTGTTGAATCTCCGGTTCGTCCTATGGGAGTGAAAGCAGCTAAAAGGAAGGGGAAAGGGAAGGCAAGAACAACAGAAGCAGCTGAGGAGTTGGAAGCATTAAATGCAAGTGCATACAGAAAGCTGAACTTAATGGAAGCATTAAATGACATTTAGCAAAAAGAAATTGAGACTCGACAAAAAGAAATTGAAGCAAAACAAACTGAGATGGATTTGCAAGTCATTTTGGCAGATACTAGTAAAATGAATGAGGCTCAGCGGAAAGTTCATGCAAAAATGCTTGAGAAAATAATGGCAAGAACCTAGTGTTTGTTTTTATTTGTTTGTAATCTAGCCGTTGGAAGCTAGTGTTTTTTTTATTTGTTTGTAATCTAGCCGTTGTAATCTAGCCGTTAGAATAAATTCTCTTTTTCCCTTCTATATAAACTACCTTTCTCAGATTTTTGAAATCACTTTCATATATATCAAACACTAGAAAATTTAACTGAAGGCTTTATTGATGAGTTTTGCTTCGACGATACCGAAGATAATCGTCATCTCGAACTCTATCATGAAATTTATGGTCAAAGCTCAAGATCCATGCCTCGAAAACGTATATTCAGAAACCGTGAAGCAGGGCATCAACCTCTAGAGAATGATTATTTTTCAGCAAATCCGGTATATCCTGAAGAAACATTCTGACGAAGATTTCGTATGGGAAGGCATGTTTTTCTACGTATTTTGAATGCAATGTCAAATTTCGATCCATACTTTCAACAAAGGGTCGATGCTGTGGGAAGAAAAGGTTTATCTCCATTACAGAAATGTATTGCGGCAATGCGTATGTTAGCATATGGAATATCCGCTGACGCTGTTGATGACTACGTTCGTATTGGAGAGAGTACTGCAGTTGAGTGCTTAAAAAAATTTGTCTCAAATATCATCATGATATTTGAAAGTGAATACTTGCGAAAGCCAAACTCCGGTGATGTTCAACGGCTATTACAGATGGGTGAGGCTCGCGGCTTTCCTGGTATGATGGGCAGTATAGACTGCATGCACTGGCAATGGAAATATTGTCCTAAAGCCTGGAAGAGAATGTTTATGAGTGGTCACAAAGGAGTTGCAATAATTATACTGGAAGCGGTTGCTTCATCTGATCTGTGGATATGGCATGCATTTTTTGGAGTTGCTGGATCAAATAATGACATAAATGTGTTAGAACGGTCGCCAGTATTTGATGATGTGCTAGAAGGTCGTGCTCCAGAGGTAAATTATTCCATCAACGGAAACACTTATAACATGGGATACTACTTAACAGATGGAATATATCCTGAATGGGCAATATTCATGAAAACGATACCACGTCCTCAAAGTGAGAAAAGAAAATTATTTTCAAAATATCAAGAAAGTCAGTGAAAAGACGTCGAACGAGCTTTTGGTGTGTTACAGTCTCGTTTCGCAATTGTGCGTGGTCCTGCACGTTTTTGGGACAAAGCAGATCTTGGAAAAATTATGAGAGCATGCATTATAATGCATAATATGATTGTTGAAGACGAGAGAGACACTTATGCCACGCAATTTGGTCCTTTACCAATTTATGATAATGCAACAAATGGTTTATCTCAACCAAATTTAGGTGAAGAACCATTTATTCCGTATGAAAGGTATATCCAAAATACGTTACAAATGCGCGATAAACGGACACATCGTCATTTACCCGTACTAAAATATCTAAAATATCATTTGTTATAAACGTATAATTTTACACCACACAGTCCATATCCTTTAATATCTGACATGTCATCACCGAACAAACCAACTTGTACGACCAACTTTAAAAACTCAAATAATTCACCAAGTTAAACTCAGAGTCAAAATCCGCATTTACCCGAACTAAAACCCCTAAAGTATCATTTTTTATAAACTTATAATTTTAAAATGATTATACAAATAAAAATTATGCAATTCTATAACTGCACAGATTGTGCATGTTTTATATGCAACAATCATACAAATTTATAATATAATAA
Source organism: Apium graveolens (assembly GCF_009905375.1). Lineage (NCBI taxonomy): Eukaryota > Viridiplantae > Streptophyta > Magnoliopsida > Apiales > Apiaceae > Apium > Apium graveolens. Next base: position 248,155,583 of record NC_133654.1, read on the forward strand.
TATAAATATATACTACGATTGTATATATTCATAATTTTTTACAAATGATAATTATACAAATCTACGCATTAGTGTTCATGTATACTAATACTAATATATTCAATTTGTAACTTGTTTCATTCTATATAAAAAGGTGTATATTATTTATTTATCACATTGTTCAATTTTAGTATTATATTATAAATATTAGAATATATTTTTTTTTGGAAAATTATATTTTGATTTAGCATAAAATATATTGCTAAGTAAAATTGATAAATACATCAAGTTAGTTTTTTGTCAAGAAAAAACCTTAATTTTTTTACAAAATATTTACTAAAATTCTATACATTTAATTCAAAATTATTATACAAATTTTTAATCCGGACCATTTTCTAAAACGTTTTTTACTCTGTGTATTGTACATGATATTTTTAAAATTATTTAAATTATGTAAATAAATATTTTATTTAATTATTTATAATTTAAATCTCAATTTTTCTTCTAAATTGTTTTTTTAATTTAATAATAAATTTATAAACTATAGTTATAATTAAAATAAATATAAGTTGTTTACTAAACTTAATTTTTTGAATATATCAATTTTTTTAATAACTGAATCATATTAACTTCAAAATAATATAAAATTAATGTTTTTTAATCACAAAGATTCAAAACTTAGTTGTATCTCATAATAATATATTTTTTAAATGATTACTTATCAGCAAATCACATAACAATCAACACTTGATTACTTGATTTTTTTTACTTAGTTATATATTGGATATTTGTTTAACCGGAATTTTTTATCGTAAGCAAACAGACCTCCTTTTTTAATAATGTAGTTTTCTAGAATAAATATTTTACGACCAAATTAAAAAAATACTTATGCTAATTATATATAAAATATAATGATTATAAATTTTTAGAGTTAGAGTTTTGTTTAAGAAATTTCCATTTAAATTACATATTATTAGTTTCGTCCCAATTTGAATCAGTCATTTCTTGTTACATGCATTTTCACGCGTAATTGTAAATAATAATTTATCGACTTTTTTATATAATGATATATATATTTTATAAAAAAAATCAATAATGTATTATTTACATTTACTACAACTGAACGTATCATATATATTTGTACAAAACAAAAAATTGAGAATTTTTTAATTACAAGTACTTCTCTACAAAATAGTGAAATACGTATAAAACAAGCATTTCCGTAGAAGAAATATTAGTCATAAATTAGTGAACACAAAACCAAAAGAATGACATTTTTATATCTCCCACCTTTACAAACAACCACTTTTATACCACACCGCAAATGAATCTCACCACACAGTTCCTACCCTTCAATATCCAACATGTCAATGGCCGATCAAACCAACTCGTACGACCGAATCACTGAACTCAAACAATTCGACGAGTCAAAACTCGGAGTCAAATTCCTCGTTGACTCCGGCATATCAACTATCAACCATCCTTCACATCTTTAACCACCCACACGACACCTTACTCGCCCAGAAATACGACCCGACTTTAAAAATCAACTCGCACGACCGACTTTAAAAATCCAAATAATTCAATGAGTTAAACTCAGTGTCAAAATCCCCATTTAACCGAACTACAATCTCTAAAGTATCACTCTTTATAAACTTATAATTTTAAAATGATTGTACAAATAAAACATTCTGTAACTACACAGATTGTGCACGATTTATGTACAATAATCATACAAATTTATAATAATATAATATAAATATATACAACGATTGTATATATTCATAAATTTGTACAAATGATAATTATACATATCTACGTATTAGTGTTTACGCATACTAATACTAATTATATTCAATTTGTAACTTGCTTCATTCTATATAAAAAGGTTTATATTATTTATTTATCTTATTGTTCAATTTTAGTATTATATTGTAAATATTATAAAATATTTTTTTGGGAAAATTATATTTTGATTTAGCATAAAACATATTGCTAAGTGAAATTGACAAATACATCAAGTTAGTTTTTTTGTCGAGAAAAAATATTAATTTTTTTAAAAACAATTGCTAAAATTCTATACATTTAATCCAAAATTATTATACAAATTTTTAATTCGGACCATTTACTAAAACTAGTTTTGTACTTCGTTTATTGTACATGATATTTTTAAAATTATATAAATCATGTAAATAAATATATTATTTTTAATTTTTTTTATAATTTAAATCTTGATTTTTAATCTAAATTGTTTGTTTAATTCAATAATAACTTTATCAACTATAGTTATAATTAAAATAAATATAAGTTGTTTACTAAACTTAATTTTTTGAATATATCAACTTTTTCATAACCGAATCATATTAACTTCAAGATAATATTAAATTAATTTTATATCGCAAAGAATCAAAACTTAATCATATCTCATATTAATACATTTTTAAATGATTATTTATCACCAAATCACATAACAATCAAAACTTGATTTCTTTTACTAGTTATATATTGGATATATATTTAATTAGAATTTTTAATCGTAAGTAGACGAACCTCCTTTTTTAATAATGCATTTTTAAAAATAATTAGTTTACACCTCACGATCAAATTATAAAATACTTATGCTAATTATATATAAAATATAATGACTATAAATTTTTAGAGTTAGAGTTTTGTTTAAGAAATTTCCATTTAAATTACATATTATAACGTCTGTCCCAATTTAAATCAATCATTTCTTGTTACATGTATTTTCACATATAATTGTAAATAATAATTTATCGACCTTTTTATATAATGATATATATTTTATACAAATATTTAAGAATTTATTATTTACATTTATCACAACCGAACACATCATATTTTTATACAAAATAAAAAACAAATATTTCTCTACAAAGTATCAAAATGCGTGAAAAAACAAGCAGCTCCCTAAAAAAAATATTATAGTCATAAATTAGGGAACACAACCAAAAGAATGACATTTTTATATCCCTCAGCTCTGCAAGCAACCACTCGTGTACCCCATCACAACAATCCCTCGCATCTTTCACCACCCGCCCGACACATTACCCGCCCGGAAACACGACCCGAAAAGCCGACCCGATTACAAAATCCCCGTCATCGATCTCTCTGGCGATCGCGCCGCCGTGATTGATCAAGTCCGGCGAGCTTCGTCGACGCTAGGGTTTTTTCAGATAATTAATCATGGAGTTGAGTTATCGAAAATTAACGGTTTGATTTCGGCGATTAAAGCGTTTAATGAGCAGCCAATGGAGATTAAATCGCAGTTTTATCATCGAGAAATGGGGCACGGAGCGTCGTTTCAGACTAATTTTGATTTGTTTCAGTCTCGAGCTGCTAGCTGGCGCGATACTTTGCAGGTTAGTTGTTGTTCGAGTCGAGTTTGTTATCGAGTTTTTAGAATTGAACTATTTTTGTGAATTATACTGAAATTTAAATTGTTAGCAATTTACTTTTTAGAATGTTATTAATGATTGTTTTCAGCGATTCGACCTTACCGATGTGAATAAGTTTATGTATAATTGTTGTGGTGTTATAAATTTATTAATTTTTCTAGCCGAGGATAGTTTAGGGTTCAAATTTTGGAATTGCAGGTAAGGCTAGCACCGATATCCCCAGACTGGAATTATGTTCCAGAGGTTTGTCGGAATGAGGTGGCCGCGTGGGAGGGAGAAGTGATAAAAGTTGGTGATGAGTTATTGGGATTGTTGAGTGAAGGATTGGGGTTAGATAAAAATAAATTGAAAGAAATGACATGTCTGGATGCGAGAATGATGGTCAATCATTATTATCCATATTGCCCACAAGCGGATTTAACAGTTGGGATTACATCACATACAGATCCTGGAGTAGTGACTTTGTTAGTGCAGAATGAAGTAGGTGGTTTGCAGGTTAAAAATGGGGAAGATGATTGGATTGATGTGGAGCCCGTTCCTGGTGCATTCGTGATTAATATTGGTGATATTCTTCAGGTAATCAGTTACTACAATTTAGTTTCTTAGTATAATCTATTTGATCATCCAGTGCACTAGTTTTTATAAGTATTTGAATCCCAAACTTTAAATGAATCCTCAATTTGTTAATAATACTTGTCCCTTTAGTATCTTTGGCATATTTTTAAGAATTGTAGATAAAGTATTTACATGATATTTTTGGAAAGTTTTGTGTTTAAATGAAGATTTTTTTAACTTTTTACAAAATGACTTATGAAAAGGAGTGATTTTTCAAAATTACAATGCTAATAGTCGGCTAATACCGAGGAAGTAAGTTTATTTAATTCAATTGTAATCATGTCTTGCTGTTTCCTTTCCCAATAATGTAGAGCTGTAATTTTCATGTGGATACAAGATAGATTACTTATTTCCACTTCAATGTATTTTTGTAGTTAAATCTTAAATTATAAGTTTTGGTTCTAAACATCAAGTTTTTGTTTTTTTATGGTGGTGCTTATCTATTCAATATTCAATACAACTTTGTAGATCATGTCCAATGATGAATACAAAAGCGTACAGCATCGAGTACTTGCCAACCCCTGTCAGGAGCCACGAGTTTCAGTTGCAGTTTTCTTAAACCCAGCAAATAGAGAAAACATATATGGACCAATACCAGAGATTGTATCCTCAGAGAAACCACCCGTTTTCCGAAATTTTTCACTGACAGACTTCCTGACACGATTCTTTACCAAGGAGTTGGATGGGAAGAGCTTGATCAATTACTACCGACTGTGAGTAGAATGATCAATACAAAAGCCAACATTATGTATTCAGCTCTGGCAACTTATTATGATTTGGCTTGTACAAAAGAAAAAAAATTCTACCCTTGTACTGTACGACAAATGAAAACTGTCAATTATAGTTTACAAACTGCCAGACGTATTTCAGTATTATCAAGCATCTAGTTCTGATGGCAATGATTCTGAGAGAACTCGTGTAAAATGATGTGCCAATCTACAGCTGAAAACTGCATGTAAATTCTGGCGAAAATGATAACAAGCTGGTTTTTATAAGGGTGAAATATTGGTTTATTTAGTTTGCTCGATATTAAGTGCTAATAAATTGGTTTGCAGTTTCAAGTGCTTCATATTAGTGACCCTGCAGGCTGTAATCCAATATTGTTTGCAAGAGGTATTGCTCATTTTACCGATGCTTATTTTTGCGCAAATCTGAAGAAAGCAGCTAGCAGAAGAATTTTTTTTAACGACAATAAAATTTGTAAACAAAAAGAATTTGGGGACGTCGACATACTGTTTTTAGCCTAATTTTATTGAAGGTTACTCATTTTTAACAGAAATCTATAAGGTTTAGATGGTTTAGGACTGTACAATCTTCAGCTTGAGGTATAGATGGTAAAGGCATACATAAATTTTATGGAATTGGCCCTGTAAAGCGTCATTTCTATGAAAGCAATGGGAATCACAACAGAAAATGGGAAAGGTAGTGAAAAGCTAAAAGCTACTGATTACTGTAGCCGCAGCTAGCTAGTTCAAATCTACATACTTCATGTGCTGTTCAAGCAAAAAAAAAATAGTCAAAATTACAAAAAAATGTTAAAAGTCTGCAACACAGTTGTTCACAGAGCTCATTTTCAATCAATATTTCAGCCTTCAGATCCATTACACCCAAACCATCCAGCCATCTCTTCATCTTGAGCAGTTTCAGAAAACTTTCGACGTCTCTCCATTATGGTAGCCTTAAACTCATCAGCATTTTCTTTTGCTTCAAATACGTTCTTGTTCCTCTCTGCCATTTCTTGCTTCCACCTTGCTTGCTGTTGCACATTCTGGGACAGGTCTGTCTTACCTCCCACTACCGGAAAATCAACCAGACTAGGATTCACATTCCATGAGTTGGAAGCATCTTGGTCTTCCCTCCCATCTTCCACAAATATCCACTTATTTTCCCTGGCATCTTCAACTTGTCTCCCTTGTCCGAAATAAGGCCTAGATTGACAATTCTCGCCATTACTGTTATTTGTGAGGGTAGAAGTGGCAAAAGAGTTGGATGCTTTTGGCCGTCTGTGATCACATTTCAAACATGCCATATTTTTCCGAAAGTTGATATAGTTGCACCTAAAAATAAAAATAAATTAAAATTCTACTCGAAAAGAAACTATGCAGAGGTCCAGTTTGCCTTTTAATAAAACAAAGATATATGTATGAACTCACGATTCACATTCCCACTCTCCAGGATTTATTTTCCGCGGTGGAGGCTTTTCTTTGCAGTGATAACATCTTGTATTCTTCGCAAAGTTAAAGAAATTGCATCTGTCAAATTGTAAACCTTGATTAGAGAAAGGATCCACTAGGAAGACCATAAAAAGCATAAAATATAATTGTCTCTAGCATTACGTCTCACAGATCCAGTCACCCTTCTTTAGTGGAAGATGATCTTCATCCTTCCCTAATTTTTGTAGTCTTTCTTTGTCTAATCGATCACACCGCAAGCACTTAATGTTTCTAGCAAAATTTAGAAAGTTGCATCTGCAAAAGTAAAGGTAAACACCATATTACGAACATCAATGAAATATTCACCAGTAATGCTGAAAAATCTGAAACAATATATTATTACGTGGGGCATATCCAATCACCCTGCTTCACTGGAACACTATGGACTGGACTTCCCGCTTTAATTTGACTATCTGCCTGGTGGACTGAACTTCTTTCCATAGATGACTTCCGCTTGGAAGGGCTCTCTTTTGGTAAATTATCATCAAGTTCAACCATACTAAGCTCCACTGAATTTTTAAGTATTCTTCGAACTGATTTCTTAACCTTTTCATTCAGACATTGCTTGTTCTCCACTAGGCCAGTAATGGAATGAAGCCCATATGTTAATACAAATCTCATGACATCCACAGTCCTCCCCCATTCATCTTCACGTGCCTTCACATACGCTCTCTCGCAATCTCCCCTTAATGTGCAGGTGCTGCAAACCTACTAGAGTTCCTCTATTATTATAAAAATATAATGAATATTATTCGGATATAAAGCTCGATAGGCAGAAAAGTAAAGAAAACTGAGCACATACAGTTCCTTCATCTATTCCCACATGTGCCCTGAGACGCTTCCCAGAATTGACAACTTTCCTGTCCAGGCTAGGACATCCAGATCCTGCAATCACCTGAATATCTTTTCTTGATAAGGACCTACAGCCAAAGGCACAAATAAATAGTAAGAACCAGAATTTATCAAATTCCATGCAAAGACTAGCCAACAAGATATTCCTCCCCATTCTTACTATCACACACATGACAAAACAGGATATATCACCGTGGTAGATTTATGATAGTGACATATCAAATAAGAGAACACCAAATATATATGTTACTGTGGACTGCATCAACGTTAAACTAGCTGGACTTAGACACAACTTTAACCTCTAAAAATGCTAAACCTAGGTCATAGATGAATCTCTCCTGAGGCGCTTGTTAATGTATTATTAAACAAAGTCTATCTATTTCTATGACTATATAGAAATGTTGTATAGATCCATATTCTTGTTTATTTTGACCTAAAACCTAGTAAGTTATCATATTACTACGTAAGAAAAAAAAGTATTTTGAATTATAATGGGTTATACATTGTAGTCTTATTCAATAGCAATACAATCACAATAAACAACTATTTAAGATTCAACATAGGCAATATCATCTACTGACCTTGCTTTATAAATAACAGATCAAATAATTAAATGCTAAGTAAAGTCGAACTCATATATTAAGTGGTCACATAATCTAAAATGATCCAACTTGAACCACTGTAGTCACGGAATGTATTGTTTCAACAAATCAGAAAAGAATACACTATATAGTAAATACCATAATCTCAACAAGTTTCGAGCAAAATACCACAATGGGAGGATGATGTAACATAACACATGCAATCCGCCTCTGAGATGCACATCCAGAAAAGAGGTAAGCAACTCCAAAATGAGTATTTTGGAGATGCGCATTTGGGAGATACAGAGCTACAATTTTTCACTTCAAATGATACAGAATTTTAGACTTGCATATCATCACATGCGGAATTAAGGCCAAATTTTTTAAAATTGTGGTATTTTTGTTCGACATATATTCCACCAATATATTAAGTTGGTTTTAATCATACATCAGAAAGTTCAAAAAGATAGCAGCTCAAACATCAGACGTGGAGCACTCATGTTAAAAGTGTTCAAATGATACAGTTAGAGTTACACATTGATTAGAAGACACTATAAAGTAACCATCAGCTGCCACTTAACCATCCGCGTCACTTGTCCATTCTACCGTATGTTTTATCTATGCTACAGAATGATACATTCATATCTATGTGACTCTACTGAGACAACTTGGAGTTTTGGGGAAAACCATCAAATGATCTTATACATAAACAGTACCCCTAACTGAAAGCATGTTAAGGGTAAAGAGTGGTTCATAATAGCAAACCCACTTTGAAGCAGTAATAAGGGTGTAAATGTTAAACTGTTAAATACTAAGGCCGTAAGAGTAGGGGTTTCGAACTTGACAGCTTTCCTAGTACCATCTCAGTTAATGAAGATTAACAGGTTAAGAAATAGAATTACATAAAAAGAAAACTTTACAACTTCACTTCTTCATCTATATTACGTTCTACATACATGATCTACTCAAATACACACACAGTGCTCATATATCAACTAATAAGCAGGAGCTGCCGCTTAGCTGTACTAAGTGAACCCAAAGCCAGGTGCGAAGTGGTTGTTTCCGCGGCTACATTTGAAGTTGAAATGTAACGTATATGAGCTGCTACAATTACCTATTTCTTGGTAAACAGTTAACACCAACTTGATAAATATATGTATGGAATCAGCGAGCAATTTTAGATTTAAGCAGTTATATAATTAACACACAAACAAAGTAGAAAATACACATTTAAATATCTCATATAGTTCAACTATCAAACATGTAGTATATGCAGTAAGGATCACTCACTACCCCTCACTATATGATAATTTTAAAACTTTAAGGTGTCGTCCCCTTATCATAAACCCATAAAGGGTATAGAGTGGAATCATAAACCCATAAAGGGTATAGAGTGGTGGTGTAACAAACCCAACCGGGAGCTATAATAAAACTGTACAAATAAAATTGTAAAACATTGGGGTAAGAGTGTTCGAACTCAAGAGCTCTCCTAATACCATCTCAGTTAATGAAGAAGAACATATTAGTGAAACCAATTTTTTTTTAAAAAAAAACTTCACAACCTCACTACTTCATCTGTACTACATTCAACCATTCATATATGATTAATTTAACTACATATACACTGCTTATGTATCTAATGGTAAATGACCTGATAACAAATTTCTAACAAACTTTTTCCCTCTCCGCTCCATCTAGCAACACTTCATTTAAAGTCGCAATGCAGCTTATCCAAACTGCTGCATTTCTAATATTCGGATACATGGTCAACACCAACTCGATCTACGCCATTTAGTAAACAATTTAACAAACAACCAAGAAAATAAATAACACAAAACACACATTCTAATTTCTCAGATAGTTCAACAATCAAACACATAGTACGCATTACACAAACTACCTTATAACATCGAACCGATGGCGCCCGAAATTAAGACAAGCAGTGCGTATTCGATTCGCATCCTTCCCACCCAATTCTCCTTCTCCAACCTCACCAAAGTACCCTTTCTTCAATAAATGCTCCATAAACTCCACCCATTCAGGCCACTGGTGAGATATTTCCACACTAGCCTTCTCTTTCGACACGCTTTCTCGAACAGATGGCTCTTGAAATTGGGTGTTTTTGGGTTCTGTTTTTGATGATCGGAGGTCTTCAACTTCGTTCAATATGAAGTCTATTGCAGGGTTTGAAAGTTGGGTGGGTTTTATTGAATTGTGAAAATTGGAAATGTGGGTTTTGAAAATTAGAGTTTTTATTAGGGTTTTGAGGGTTTGAATTTGATTATTGTTTTGGGTTATCATGTGTTTGAGCATTTTGACTAGGTTTTCAGTTGTGTTTGGGTCCAGTTCTTGTAACAAGTGTTACTACTCCGTTATGCTCTCTTTTGTGGCGGGAAACAGAATTTTATACACTGTTTCAAAGTCCTTGTATTTATATTTTAAGGGGAAATATTTTTTTTTGTGTTCCGCGGATATTTATAGCGAAAAGGGTTCCGCAGAAAGAAAAAAAACTTTTCCGACTATAAATATGTGCGGGATATAAAAAATTTACTTAAATCTCAGCACTTATAATATAGATACGACACCCCTGGAGCAGTATGTATTAGATCCAATAAAGGAAAATTTTTAAGAATTAATCAGGTTTCAATTATTGAATTGATTGAGTACTTAATCGAAAATTAATCGATTGAATCGGGGATTTTTATAATACTTTTTATGCTACATGGTTCTGGTCCCGGCAACCGAGCCGAAAATATAGCATCATCTAATAAAAAAATTCTTGAATATTTAATTTCATCTTAAAAGAAGATAGAGTCCTTACATCCTAAATACTAAATAAATCGTAACATGAAATGGGATGTTTTTATAAATCCATTTCTTCAGATTAAAATTAAATCATTATTAAACTCATACATTAACCAATTTTTGCAAAAAGAATAATACAATATTTATTAAAATACTATATTAATTTAGATATGAATAATTATAGAGATTATGATATAGTAAATATATATTTGTTGATAAATAATTAATATAATCATTAAAATATATTAATTATAATTTAATATTATATCTTGGTCAGAGTTTCGAATCTCATGAGAGGAGAATTTATAATTATGACTCATGAGTCGGAGTCTGTCGTTTAAATGCGGTTTACATTTGTTCACGTGGTTTGCAGGTTTTTGTTCACGTGTTTTGCAGGTTATTGGCTGAGCCTGCCCAGGGCGTTGGTAGCGATTGCGAGTTATCTACGATAAATAAAATATATTATAATACATTTAATTTTTATTCCGTTTAATCATTTCTATTAATTCTCAATTTTTAATTAATCTAAAATCAGTAGCTCTATCAATCTTTTTTAATTCCCGATTTTTACGACACCGACCGTAAGTGAGACATGTCTCATAAAAAATAACTCTATGAGCTAAAAGTAAATTATGAACAAGTCCTCTGTAGGCTGCACGTGCCTTGTAAAATTAGAAATTAAGCAATGTCATGGAAACTTAAAGAAATAAATCAAAGACTACTTCCTGATCAGTATGTTTCAATTGCATTCTAAATACATTGTAATACACAGAAATGGTTTAATACTATGAAATGTTTTTACATTCCAAGTACATTGCATTAGGATACATGCAATAATACAAAGAACTTGTCAGTCTATCTATTTTTCTGCTATGCCAATCTTTACCACTTCTTTGAATAAAACCAACTAGTAGCAACTAACACCTTCACGCTTCAACATTAGTAAGCTTTCATCTGCAGAAGTTATGTTTATACTCAGTCCATTCAGCGCCACCATAGACACATAACACATGTAGATGATGTAGATTTGATTAATACCAGTTGACTTCGTGTACCTGAAGATCATTAAAAGTATTATCATTCTTATGAAATTTGTTCTTTGCTTTCAGGATGTTTGTCATTTAATTATATTTAGGTTGAATAACATGCTCTCTTTTATTTCCAATAATAGAGTTCATGCCTTTTACGTCTTCCACTAAAGTTCATGAAGGGGAAAATCTATAATTACGTGCACACATCAGTAACGGGATGATGCAGGTGCATGCAACAGTCAGAAACATGCAACAACAGAAGAAGTTGTTCAAGTTCCAATTCTATCAGCTTAATTTTAAAAGTTTATGGTCCATAGAAAGTGCGTATACCTACTTCTATACATATATCCTTTAGGCTATAGCTAGTTAAATTGACTCCGGCTACCTAATACAGGAAAAACTTAAAGTTTTGAATCAAAGTGTACAAGTACAATGGCACATATTACTAGTCCGGTAGCATCAACATGTTTGATGTGAGTGATAACACTTCTATACATCCTTCATTTCCAATAGAGGGAGGTATACAAGTTTGTCTGTTACATCTGTTGAATTCTATAAGATTTTGTTGGGACCTTCCTTTATTACCTTAAGTTTTTAGTGGAACTGGTTTTTAACAGCTTCCACGCTTACCTGATTCTTCTAATACTTTTTCCAAATGAGAATTTGCTCCTTTTTTTTGACAAAACCAAAAGTGGATTGCTACGAATATTTTCATAAAGCTAACAGAAACAAGTTATGCGTGCGCGTGTGTGTGCCTGTGTGATGGCTTATACTTGGCTCTGCGGAATTTAGATGATCCGCAGGAAATTAGATGAATCGCGGAATATTAAAATAATTGAATTTATAGAAGTAATGTATCATGAAAATGTATATTTAAACTCTGATTCGTGCATGTCGCATGACATTGCGATTGTTGAGCAGAAGACCTCAAATTCCAAAAGTCAATTAAGTTCATATCAGTGCTGCCTTGCAACTTGCAATTCTAAAGAAGTTAAAGATTGTACAGTTGGCCAACTAGGTAGGGCTTTCTGAAAGACATCTGGTCCATAAGTGATGATTATGGAACGTTCATTTACGACCATATGTAACAAGCTATAGATAGAAAAATGAAGTCCTGAAAGAGGGCTGCAATATATGATGGATAAATGAATAACTATTATGTAATTTCCCCCGGCCCATTTGATCAGTTCTAATGTTTGATGCTTGTTTTCTTATATTGCTCATCTTTGACAATCAGCAGTATATATGTGAATTCATGCTTCAAGTTCAAGATCAATATATACCAACATAAAATAACATAATACAGCTGAGTTGCAACTTGCAACTTCATATTAAAAAAACATTCATAGAAGTCTTGAATTGGCAAAGGACATAAGTAATGGTGCTGGTCTTCTTATGCTTGCTCTTGTGCATATTCTCCTTGTCATCTAACTCGATCTTAGGTCAAGCTGTTGCATGGCGCCATTTAAAGAGTCTATGCTTAACAGCCTCCTCCGGTAATCCAGCAACGACAATAGTCGTATCCATATCATTCTCCTCATCCTCAGAAGATTCCTTTAAAGGCTCGCCTATCGTTTTGTTAATGTATTTTTCCTAGTTGACATTGTGCAACCTTTTCTTGCTCTGGCCCTGGTTCTTTTCACCTGCTGCATTGATTTGTCATCATCTTTGACTTGCAACCTTTCAAGCTAATATCCTGCAAGTTCATATTAGTCTTACTTAGCGTATGTGTATCGTGGGTATTCGACACTATCAATGTAATCGATTTCCAAAGCTAATTTCCAAACAGCATTAATCTGATTCAAAAGTTATGTGATCCTAAGAATGAGACATTAAATATGCTTCAAATGTTGAATAATCCACCTTCATCCTAACCACAAATTTATCCAAATGCTCAGGCAAAAGTGTCACAACAAAACCAGGTCTAAATAAACGGACATCAAGCTGCAGCTAATGTATCATTATCAAAGGAGATGCGCTTTCTTGTAATCAATGCTTGCTAAATGCTAACGAATACCGCGAATAGCCCTAAAAGAGAAAGGAGTGTCACTTAGTTGAATCCAAATTTTGACACATTCGTTAGACTTCTCATTGTGAAAGTACTGCTCGCATTCAACCATTAAAGGACTACGCTCATGAATACCGGTTAACATGATTTCAACACTAAAAAATCTAAAAAATCATATAACTCAGAATGATGTTAAAACACAATTGATAGAATACCCTATAATACTTTTCGACCATGTCTGCAAAGTTCATACTTAAAGTCTCAGCAAATGTACCAACAAGGTTAGTTTTCCATACCCTATCAGCATTGCATTTTGCGAAAAACTAGAGTGTGGCTTAACTAACACAGAGCCATTAGCTTTCGTCGTAATAAAATCAGAGTGGTAAGTTAAAATCTGCCTATAGGTCTCATTAGAAATAATATTCGCATCAGATGCAGAAGCATATTCAGAATCATAATCGATAACCAAGAAAGACAGTACATTGCAATCGAATTTTTTCTATTTCTTCGAAGAAATTAATGTAATACAATGATATATACATGTACCATGATCTAATCTGTTAACCAGTTCTTTTTTGATCACCAAAGAATAGCTATATCTGGCACTACATATACTGACGGAACTCTTCTCTCCCTACACTATATAAATGTACAAAATTGCGAAGGTTCAGACGCATCCATTTTTGGTCAGCTTAAGAAATAAGGTGAAACGTCTTCTTTGTTTTGCTTTCAGCCGGATGCACTTAGCCTATCAACTAATCTGTCTAGCGCTTCTTTCATCCACGAAGCGTCGCAAACTTCTTTAGCTTCTTCGACAGTCATCTACAAGATCGAAAAAATTAACACTTTACGTCAAGAGTATAAGATCATGTTGAGACCTTCCCCTAACACCTTAAGATTTTAGCGACCGGTTACTTAACACATTATAACGATATGTAATGTGTGTCTTAAGTGAAGAAACATACCCATACTCTTTGCCGAGAGTTCTTTTCAGGCCAAAGCTCGAGCTGTTCGGTGACTAGTAAAGGAAACATGTAACCCTCATGGTATATGTCGCGGCTTTTGCTTTTGTAACACCATGTCCCTAATTCATGCTGCACCATAAAAATTACGTCCCGGTTAAAATTAAGATTAATTCGATGTTGAATAATATATGATCCATTTAATTTTCCCGAACATTTCAAAAATGTGCGGTTACTTACTTGGACATGGCCAACAACCCCGGCTTCTTCAAGGGATTCCCTAGATGCTGCTTCTTCTACAGATTCATCAAGTTCCCAACCTCCCTGCAAATCAACAACATAAACATTTTTAATCAGTTAAGTAACATATACAATTTTTAACTTATAAGTTACTTATAAGATATCTCAAACGAGATCCTAATGATCACGACATGTAATTAGAGGTGGCTTGTAATTACCTTTGGGAACATCATTTTTTGGCCTTTTTGTGAACTGACTACAAGGACTTCTAATTCATAATCATCATCATAAATGTCATGATTCCCGTTTTTAAATCTGTACGGAATACATCTGCACAAATGTGACAATCTTGTTATTACTGCATACTTTAGAGGGAGATCTAGATCAAGAATAATTAAAAAAAACATAGGAGATTACTAATTTTTTCATATATACTATATAATTGTATAGATAGTTAGATACTCACCCTACAACAAGACGACGACCTTTGCTGTATTTCTGTAAATGCCTTCCTGTGCGAGAAACTATACACACCATTTTTCTTGCTTTGGAAGCTTGACTAAAACCAGAAAAGAAGAAGTATGTGTATTGCTATATGGAAGGTTTTTAACGAAGAACTCAGATTCCCGACAAATAATAGTTGTTGATATATGAAAACTTTTCGAAAAGTACTCAGATCCCCGACAGATGATTGTTGCAGTTTTTTGACGAACAATGGAAAGATGATCTGCTATTTAGATACCTTGAGAGCTCTCTATATATGGAGCAAGTGAATGAGATGTATGTGCAAGAGATGTGTATTTATAGACTTTGTTTGACAAGGCCTTTGTTTTAAATAGACATGAAGAAAACAAAAAAGGTGGGCGTTAAAAGAGCGTATCATTCGTGTGTTATTCATAATTAATATGCGTGTTTTTTTATAAGAATAGAGTGGGAATATGCATACAACAACTAACACGGCGTGGATGCTTTATTAAATTTGTGGTAATATTAAAACAGGCTAAAAATAAAGTCCAAGACATGTATGGGATATTTATAGTATTATTAAATTGAGGAATATAAGCTGGAAATAGATCATTTTGCGTGTTAGGCTCACGACTCAAGTCGCTAGCTAGCTGCTTCATTCTCATCCCTTTATATATTTTAATAAAATAAAATTTTAATTCGCCTGTCTCTTTCTCAGTTGCTTCTTCGAACTTCCTTTTTCATGTCAACCAAGTTTATTTTCGTTGCTGTTCATTTCTCATGTCCTGTTAGTCATGCATGCATATGCAGGCTTACGCAAGACTGACACGTGGAACCAGAATTTTTAAACAGATTTAATAAAATAAGCATATGCTAAATTTTGGAAATCATACCGGATTTCAAAATTTAAATTTTACACAAAATCAGGAGTAATAAAACAAATTTCATTCTAATTTTAGAAAAGTCAACCAAAATTGTAATTTAAAATAACATTCCTCGGTGGTACATGATCTACCATTTACATCTGGTACGAATTATAAGAATGGAAAAAATCAAATATGAAATCTGTAATTTATTATGCTTATCTAAAATCTTAAGGTGTTAGAGAAATATCCCAATAAAATCATATATTTAACACTCCCCCTCACTCAAAAGCCCATTTATGGGCCGAAGAGTGAAACACCGGCTGCCTTTAGTGTCCACAATAAATTGTGAGAATGTTGGAGGTAGCTGGGAATCAAACATTATTTTTCCCGCCAGCCTAAACTCTGATACCATGTTGAGTAATCAACTCATCTAAAACCCTAAAATGTTAGAGTAACACACCAATAGGATCATAGTGGTAACTGGTAAGTAATAAATTTATTTAGAAAGTAATGCCCGATTGGTCATCAAACTGTAAATCTCACACGGCTAGAGCAAACGTAACATCAAGGCGAGTCGGCTTCAAGTGGTGTGATTAATTTGTTTGTTGGCGACAGATATTTCTATCAACATGCTCATACTGTTTTCTACTCGCTTTATCCAGTATCCTTTTATCAAAATTTTCTAAAAGAAGTAGCGTTCCACAGTACAAGTCAATACGTGTAAAGAGTCCATGCACATACATGATGCAAGTTTTGAGATACAAATACTTGTTTCTATTTCTACTTGTTTTCGTATAGCATATCTTGATTTTGTGTAAACAAACCACTGATGTGTTAGATAAAATTTGCAGCAAGTTTTTAGTACTGTCAGTCTATACTTTATAAATGTTCATTTTTTGCATAATAATATGAAACAAGTTTTTGTAATTATTTGTAATTATTTTGAAACAAGTTTTTGAGTATTTAGCATTAATTATAAAGTAATGTATGGAGCTGGTTTAGTCTAAAACACGTTTGAGATAGATATAATAGACAAATACCGACCACATGATCCAGATTGTAAGAGTTCTATACGTAAAGATGGAGTACAAAAAACAAGTGATGAGAAATAATCGCAAGAACAACACAATTTACAAGGAACGTGTGGGTTTGAATGGTCGAACACACGTGAACTAGAAAAATACTTTGTTGTTTTTATTTAAATTGCTTTTTCTCGTATATTTCTCAGCTGCCGCCATGGCCAAAATGTTATTTTGCTAACTGTTATAGGGAGAATTTCGTATAACAATGTGGTAGAGGTTAATGGGCGGAACAAATATCAAGGATGGTTTTCGAGGGCGGAGTAAGGTTGTTTGGTGGTGGCTGAGCTTGTATGTGGACTCCTTAAGAAAGAATAGGGTTTTTTATTCTCTGTCAAGTGTCGACTCATGTCCCATACAAGTGCCTACGTACCCTATTTATAGGGATCAAGCCTCACGTAGTTCTTGGGGAACAAGTCACGTAGGCTAGGGTTAGGACTCTTCAGCCCGTGCAGCCCAAGCCCACGATAAAGCCAGGCCTTCAGCCAATTAGTCACGTAAATCTCGATCGGATCCACACGCTTCCTACAATCTCGCGGCATCTCCGCAATCCTTCCTGTGATTGTAGGAACAACCCGTGTCGACCCCGAAATCTACGAGCAACTCAGTCATCTATGAGTCACTTTCCATGTTGCACATAAAGTCTTTCGATGCGGCCCGGCCTGGTCACCTCGGCCCGCACCGCCTTCAAATAATAAATATAATGTTACCTCCGTTTCTATAAGATGTGGGCTCATGAGCTCAGCCCGCGTGTGGGCAGCTAAGCCCACCTCGCATGAAGGCACCTGAGCCCACCTCGCGTGGGCACAACCGAGCTCGGCTCGCATATGAGAGCCCAAATGACAAATGTGAGCTCACCTTACATGTGTGAGCCCAGCTCGCATGTCCTCACTTGAGCCCAGCTCGCATGTTTGAGCCCAGCTCTCATGTCATGAGCCCAGCTCGCATGTGAACCCAGCTCGCATGTTACGAGCCCAGCCCGCATGTGCTGACCCAAGTCATATAAATCCATGGATCTAGCCCACACACAAGAGTCCAGCTATTTAGTGCACCCACAGGGACCTGTTTAGGGCCCATGGCCGAAAGCGGGCATAACAACAACCCCCCAAAATTCCTGGTCGCATCTTGAGGCTAGGTATTTTCTAATCTTTTTATGGCCTCGCAAGTGTGAGCCCACCAGGCCACACCAAGCCGCCTCGCGTGTCTCGCCTCGCATGCCTTTCATCTTTGCATTCATTTTGACAGCCGTTGGACAGCTGGCGTGGGGATTCGTGTCATCTTATGAGATGACGACACGTGTCGCCTCCTCCTTTCTCTCTCCTATCTCCTATAAATATGTGAGATTTCAATTCATTTCTCACATTTCCAAGAACACTTCCTGAATTGCTGCTCAATTTGCTCAAGGATCTACCACGACGAAGATTATCATTTCAACAAGAACCGTCTACCGGCGGCGATATTCTCCGGGACCAGATTCATCAGGATCTTCATACACCTCTCCCACAGGTACTCTTCGATTCGAGCCCGTTTTTTATTCATGCTTTATTCACGCACACCATGCGAGCACACACCACCTGTTCGATGCGAGTTCACACACAACCACAACGCGCGATGCGAGTCCTTTTGCTCGTTTAGATACTTAGGTGCGATCCCGTGTGAGATGTGAGGACACTTAGGTGCGATCCCATACTTGCTTTTTTTTTTCTTTTTAGGGCCACACACTAATTTTCACCATCTTTTACAGATGTCGAGTGCGTCTTCAGCCCGCTCCTATGGATCATCTCGCTCTTCCTCGAGCCCGGCTCGCACCTCTGCTAGCCTGGCTTGCTCTTTAGCTACTCCATCTCCATTAAACCAATACCCTCCTAAGCAGCGAGACTCCAAGGACTTCCAACGCGAGCTCACCCCTCAAGGGGCTTTGAACATTGCCAGAGTTGAGAACTCGATGCGAGCAGCTGGATCCGGCTCGCTTGATATTCACCTCGACCCGAACCCTGAGGATTTTACCAGGGAGAAGAATATATATAATTGGAGAAATAAGCCCGTGGACCTCTCTCATATTCCAGCCTCCCTTGGGGTAGAAGAGCTGCTAAACCGCGAGCCTGCTCCCTTGGATAAAGACCGAGCCGAGGAGATTTTAAGAGAAATGGCTGAAGAGAGGGCAGCCCGTCTGAGGCAAGCAGCAGCTAACCACCTCGACCCCATTCAACCTTGACTCAGAATCAACTGACAGCGACCTGGGGAGTGCATACTATGACACCAGGAAGAAAGGAAAAGAGCCTGTAGCTGCTGAATATCCCATCCTGGGACTCGAGGGTAAAGAGGACGACTCGCATTGGTCTTATGACTCTCCCCAGAGCGAGGAGGTGGCAGATGTTACAAGTCAGTACAAGATTTGTAACTATAATTATGCCCCCGCGGCCTCTCCTGAGCCTTATGTGCCTCCTGCCCAGCCCGAGCTCGAGGGTGAGATTGTTTTCAAAAGGCAGATCATTCCTGATGGGGAGGAGAGCTCAACTGCAAACGAGGAGGTTAAGGTGCTCGCTTGCCGCGACCTGCCTACCTCGCTGACTCAGAAACATCTGGCCGAGCACATTGAGCAGTTTCAGCTCGAGGGCCATATTGTCTTGCCCCTACCTCATATGAGATGCTATAGATTCAATCACTCGGAGAATGGAGGCAGGGTGCCTCGCATGGTCTTGTCCACCTTCCTATTAAGGCTGGGAATCTCCTCTCCTCTTCATCCCTTCATCAAAGATGTTTGCGAGTACTTCCAGCTCGCACCCCTTCAGATCAATCCAAACGGTTATCGGGCCGCCCTCGCATTGTACATCATGTACCACAAATGCGGGTACCCTTCTCTAACCGCGAGGCAGCTGGGTTACTTCCTCCATTTGAAGCATTCTCCTAACGACTTTGGGTATTTCTACTTCTCTGTCTGGCCGTGCTTCAACAAGAAGAACCTCATCCACAACGGGCCGAGCAACTCAGGGAAGTGGAAAAGCCCTTACTTCTATATCCACGAGGTGCCTCGAGTCCAGACTCATTTTTATTATAATCCATGTAAGTTCTCCTGCCTGCTCTCGTCTCTTCTACCATAGCTCTTTCCTTTTAACAAGAATTTCTTTTATCTCCAGCCACCCCGCCTCGCACTGTCCTTGTGGGACAGGAAAAGATAAACGCGGACAGTCTTCTAAACCTTCCTAAGGCGGACCGGGACATCCGAAAACTCATAACGACCTCCAATCTGGTCGCATGTGGGTTTTTGAAGGAAGGAGTGAGCTGAATCCTCAGAAGAAATCTAGGAAGAGATCCAGAAAGGGTAAGAATATCGGGCCCGCACGTCCGGGCCTGGATGCTCGCATGCGCGAGCTCGTGTGCTCGTGTGCTCACTTTTCCTGCATGCATCTTGTTTCACATCGCACTTTAATTCTCCGTATTTTTCACCTGCTCGCATTACTTCTTTCCTTTGCATCTTGCTGTGACTAATCTATTGCTTTCTTGTTTTCTTTTTCAGAAATGGCCATCTCCCCTATCCCCTTCATGGAAGAGGCTGAGCAGGCTGCGGCCTCGGGCCCAGTTCAGCCCGCAGCTGCGAGCACAAGGGCTCGATCTCAGGCCAATCCTCCGGCCCGCATGACTACTCTCTCCGAGCATCTCAAGGATTCAGGGCCCTCTCCTCGACTAAAGAGGCATAGAGGTAAAGAAGGAAAAACTGGCGAGCCTGAGCCAAAGAAAGCTGCTCCCTCTGATGCTCCTCTTCCCTCTTCTTCTTCTGCCAATATGGTTGCGACCACATTCGGCCGGCTCGCCCAAGGTCACATTAGCGAGCAGGATTTAAAGGATTGGTCTTCTTCTGCTCTCGAGGTTAACCAGGATGCACTCTCCCGAGCCGCGGCCGAAGTATACTATCGTCAGTTATCTAAGGCTCGAGAGATGCGAGCCCTCAGCCAGACCAACACAAAGCTCGAGGCTAAAGTCAAGTCCCTTCAGAGTAAGGTCGCTGAGCACGGGCAAGAGAAAGTTACGCTGGTGAACAACTATAATCAGAAGATAGTTAACTTGAACGCTGCTCACGACAAGGCCCTAAGAGAGCAGAAGGAGGCTCATGACCTGGCTGCTGAGGCATGTAAGAAGGAGAAGGATGCCCTCGAGGAGAGGGTGCTCGAGCTGGAGGGATCAGTCTCTGCCCTGACCGAGGGCCGTGAGGCCGCCCTTGCTGATGCTAGGAACCTGGGGGCCAGGAATTTCATGAAAGTCTTTATGAAGAAGGTTCCTGACTTCGATTGGGCGGCTCTGGGTGCGAGCACAGTGAGGCATGCTGACAAGTTAAAGCTGGAGATGGAGAGGGATGCCCAAATTGCTGAGGAGGCTCGGCTCGCGGCCGAGAAGGCCCAGGTCGCTGGTGAAAATTGTGAGGGAGCAGAGGCTGATAACCCTTAATGTAATTTTGATTAGAACTAGACTTTTGACTGGGTAAGCGGGCACCCCTCTCGCCTCGCGCTTGTATTTGAAATATTCTGCCTCGGGGCATAACTTATTTAACTTTTGTTTGTATAAAATGTCTAAGTTTTTTGTGCCCGCGTATGTCTTTACGGTGCTAGCTGTTTTTTTTTTTTTTACCATGCTTCTACTGACCAAAAAGTAATCATAACTCTGGCCGCTTATGGCGAGCGTTACCCCTTCACTGCGAGCCCAATTTATTCAGCTCGTGTCATTTGTTCAATCAAACAACCATTGAAAGAGAATGCCAAGTGGAACAAGCCCGCATCGACTCGCAGGTGTTGTAGGTGTGCTCGCACTAGGAGTTCGCATGTGTCTTCTCCTCGCATCATGCGACTTTTAGTATGTTTGATGGAGGGCTGGGCCCCCTGGGTCGCATTTATGATTTTGAGGGCCAGGGTATGAGCTCGCATCGCGGGCCTATATCTCTATCCACATCTTTTATCTACTATGTGTTCATATTTGTCTAAGCGGGCCGTGGCCCGGCTCGTTTCATGTTCTTGGCATCAAGCGGGTCGGGGCCCAGCTTGATTTAACATGTTAATAAAACAACTGTTCTGTCCTCGCATGGGTTCCCAAGGATGGGGTCCCCTGCTGGGTATTTAATCTATTAACAGAAGTTAAAATATCAAGTGCACAAATAGAGATCAATCGTTTATTCATAGATAATGGGAAGTGAAAGGAATACATGCTTGTGGTCTCAGGGAGGCACCTATATGGCACTACCCCCCGAGACTTAGGAATATTTGAAGATAATACTAAGTCTGAAAAGAATAATATTACTGATAATACTTGCGAAGGTGTTCCGCGTTCCAGGCTCTTGGGATCAACTTGTCTTGCATATCATTGAGGTGGTAGGTTCCCTCCCAGAGCACCGATTTTATCTTGTAAGGGCCTTCCCAATTTGCTTCCAAGACTCCGTGACTCACCACCTTGGTATTTGGCATGACCCGGCGCAGAACTAAATCTCCCACCTTGAAAGTTCGGGCTCGAACCTTACTGTTGTAATGCCTAGCTGTCCTCTGCTGATATGCCGCAATCCTGATCTGAGCCTCTTCTCGAGTTTCTTCAATCATATCCAAATAGAGCCGATGATTGACCTCGTTTGCCTCTGAGTCATAGTTGTCCCTTCGAAAAGATCCTGCTCCTACTTCAACGGGCACCATAGCTTCACACCCATACACCAGAAAGAAAGGGGTCTCTCCAGTTGTGGTTCGGGGTGTAGTGTTGTAAGACCATAGGACCTGGGCGAGTTCTTCTGGCCATGCTCCTTTCTTCTCTTCAAGCTTTGCCTTTAAGGTATGCTTAATGATTTTATTAACAGCCTCTGTCTGCCCGTTACTCTGGGGGTGGCAGACTGCGCTAAAGCTCTTCTGAATCCCCAGCTGCTCACAAAACTCTCGCATCTCCTTGCTATCAAATTGTTTCCCATTGTCAGATATCAGCTTGTAAGGGATGCCATAGCGACATACAATAGCCCTGTATACAAACTCCCTGAGCTTTCTCGCTGTGATAGTGGCTAGGGGCTCGGTCTCTGCCCACTTAGTGAAATAGTCTACCGCAACTACCGCATACTTGACGCCTCCCCTGGCCTTCGGGAGTTCCCCAATCAGATCAATTCCCCACATGGAGAAGGGCCAGGGGCTAATAAGGGATGTGAGAGAGGCCACGGGGTTGTTGTAATAATTGGCATATCGCTGACACTTATCACAAGCTCGGGAGAATTCAAAGGCGTCTTTTTTCAGCGTTGGCCAGTAGTAGCCTTGACGGAGGATTTTCTAAGCTAGAGAGCTACCCCCCGAGTGATTGCCATAAATACCCTCGTGTACTTCCCTTAGGATGTAGTTGCATTCCTCCCCATGTATGCATTTGAGAAGAGGAACACTGAACCCTCTTCTGTATAGAATCTCGTCGTATATCACATAGCGGGCTGCTTTGTATTTTATTCTCCTTGCCTCGTTCTTTTCGTCCGGAAGTGAACCTTCTCTTATGTATGCTAGAATAGATGTCATCCACGTGGGGCCGAGCTCATTATTGAGGCTGCCCACCTCGTGCTCGGGCACACTAGGTTGCCTCTGTATATCAAGGGGCACGGTCCCTAGCAAAGTGCTCTCGCGGCGTGAGCCGAGCTTAGCTAGCTCGTCCGCGCCTTCATTCTGCCCACGCGGGATTAGTTCCAGCCTCACCTCGTTGAATCTTGCGATTATCCTCTGTGCGCACTTCAGGTAAAGCTCTGTTCTCGGCCCCTTAGCTTGATACCCCCCATTTATCTGATAGACCACAATCATGGAGTCACTAAACACATTTAAATTCTCGACCTTCATTTCCAAAGCTAGCTTGAGACCGTTGATCAGGGCCTCATACTCAGCATCATTGTTGGTTGCATGAAAGGCCAGATGGATCGCATGTCTGATTTTGTGAGCCTCTGGGCCGATTAGCTCGATTCCAGCTCCTGCTCCATCACCGTTAGAGGCACCATCCACATATAGGCTCCACCATGGGGCACTATTTTGTCTCTCCAGTCCAACTTCTTCTGTGCTAGGTATAACAACAAGGGCTCCCGGCTCCACTTCTTGATGTGGGGGAAATTCTAGCATAAAATCGGCCAGGGCTTGGCCTTTGATCGCAGTCCTTGGCTTATAATCCACCTCGAATTGGCCGAGCTCAACCGTCCACTTCAACATTCGACCAGAAGATTCTGGTCTATGCATCACTTGTCTGAGGGGGTAGGAGGTTCGCACTTCTATCTTATGTGCCTGAAAATAGGGCCTGAGTTTTCGGGAGGCCAGAATCAGAGCATACGCTAGCTTTTCGAGGCTTGTGTATCGAGTCTCGGCATCGGCTAGCCTTTTACTCACATAATATACCGGGAGCTGGACACCATCCTCCTCTCGGACTAATACTGCACTTATTGCAAAGTCGGAGACGGCCAAGTATAGGATCAAAGTTTCTCCTGCTTTTGGGTTGGACAATATGGGAGGGCTACTGAGATGCTTCTTTATGTTCTGAAAGGCTTCCTCACATTCTTCGGTCCACTTAAAGTTCCTCCCCACTCCTTTGATTGCTTTGAAGAACTCTTGGCATTTATCGGAGGATTTTGAGACGAAGCGGTTTAAGGCAGCCACTCGTCCCGTTAAGCTTTGAACATCCTTCACCCGTCGAGGGGATCTCATCTCGAGTAGGGCTTGTATCTTGGCTGGGTTGGCCTCAATGCCTCTATGGTTGACAATAAATCCCAAAAACTTCCCCGATTCAACCCCAAACACGCATTTCTGGGGGTTGAGTTTCATTCTGTACTCCCTTAGGATCTGGAACATTTCTGCCAGGTGGCGGACATGATCCCTCGCTTCTTTTGATTTCACCAGCATGTCGTCTACATAGGCCTCCATAGTCTTCCCCAATTGATGTTTGAACATCTTATTCACCAGCCTCTGATAGGTTGCCCCCGCATTAAGGAGCCCGAAGGGCATCCCGATGTAACAGTAAAGGCCCCGATCAGTAATAAAGGAGGTGTGCTCCTGATCTGGCCCATACATGGGGATTTGGTTATATCCCGAATAAGCATCCATAAAACTAAGCAGCGCGTGCCCAGCCGTGGAATCAACCAGCTGGTCGATTCGGGGTAGAGGAAAGCTGTCCTTCGGGCAAGCTTTGTTCAGGTCGGTGAAGTCTACACATGTCCTCCACTTGCCATTGGGCTTCTTGACAAGCACAGGGTTGGCCAGCCACACGGGGTAGAAGGCTTCTCTCACAAGTCCTGCCTCCATTAATCTATCCACTTCTTCTCTGAGGGCCTCTGCCCTCTCTCCACTAATCGGCCGTCTCTTTTTCCTAACCCCCTTCTTTTTCGGGTCCAAGTTGAGCCGGTGGCACATGACATTTGGGTCAATCCCTATCATATCGGAGTGTGACCATGCAAAGACATCCAAATTCTCCCTTAGGAAGCGGGCTAAATCCTCTCTCAAGTCAGGACTTAGGTTAGAGCCTATTCTGAGTACCTTGGAGGGATCATTTGGGTCTACCAAGATCGGGATTGTGTCCTCTGCGGCCCCGGCCCTCTCGACCATTGAGGGCATTCTCGGGTCTAGATCTGCTCGAGCCTCGCTAGTTTTTTTCATTTCCGTGATTGCCAAACCTTCCGCATCCTTGAGCTCGGTTTGGTGAGCTTGGGTCGGGTTTATCAAGCGTTCAGAGGTCGCAGTTACAGTTCGAGTGATTCCGTCGGGTGGGTCCATAGTGATTGTTGTTTCTTTGTGTGCCCACTTCCCTCTCCTAAGTGTTGCAGTGATTTGTTCTGGGCTCTCTTCTTCATCACTTGCTTCCTCTACAATCCCCTCTTGTATCAACATGATGGGCTGAGATGCTTCCATTAGTAAGGCCCCTGGGCGTGGTTCCACATGAATTCCCATGTGCTCGAAGTAGTTCTAGGGCAACTCCTCAATTGAAATCAAATTACAAGTCTCGTGGCCCTCAGGACGTATTCTTTTCC
The DNA here is from genome assembly GCF_009905375.1 of Apium graveolens. Taxonomy (NCBI): domain Eukaryota; kingdom Viridiplantae; phylum Streptophyta; class Magnoliopsida; order Apiales; family Apiaceae; genus Apium; species Apium graveolens. The sequence continues at coordinate 248,181,690 of NC_133654.1, forward strand.
TGCCCTCTGCCTCTTCCATGGGGATGTCGCACTCACCTGCTTCAGTTATCTCCCTTGAGGCATTTCTTGACTCGGCCGCTTTGAGTGCCTGGTTGTAGCAGACCCTGGATTCGTATTGACAGCTCTTCAAGATGCCTACCCCCGTGGGGGTTGGGAATTTTATCGTCATATGATGGATCGAGGTCACCATCCTCATTGCCCTCATAAGGGGTCTGCCCACTATAACATTGTAGGCACAAGGCTGGTCTACGACTGTAAACATAGCGATCTGGGTGGCCACATGAGGCTCCTCTCCTATGGTCACCGGGAGCCGAATTGTCCCTTTCACTCCGATCGAGTCTCCCGTGAACCCGTACAGGTGCTCACCTGTTGAGGTTAATTCTCTATCCAATAATCCCAGTTTTTTGTAGGCATCATAAGTCAAAACATCAGCCGAGCTCCCGGTGTCCACCATTGCTCGGTGAACATTCACCGTCCCAATCTTTATTTTTATGACTAGGGCATCGGTATGAGGGTAATGCACCCATTTTGCATCATTCTCTTTAAACACGATATCATCGACCTCCCTTTCAAAGAGCTCCGGGGGCCTTTGGCTTAGATGATTGACGTTGGTGAGCGGCTTGTCCTTTGCTTCCCGGGCATATCTGTCCATCGCCTTCCGGCTGTCTCCACCAATGTGAGACCCGCCTAGAATAATATGAATACTACCAGCCCGAGGGACCCTTTCTTTGTCTTCTGGGGGTGGAGGAGGGACGGTATGATAATCCGTCCTGTGTCTTCGAACCTCCTTGACAACCCACTCCGTAAGCTTCCCTTGTCTAATCAAAGTCTCGATCTCATCCTTTAGTTGTCTACAATCAGCTGTATCGTGTCCGGTGGCCTCATGGTATGCACAATACTTCGAAGTGTCTCTTTTATTGTAGTCTGTGAGAGGAGTTGCCTTCCTGAATATCCCCTTCCCCACATATGTAGCATATATGTGGTCGATAGAGGCTACCAGAGGGGTGTGTGTCTGCCATTTGCTTGTATAAGGCCTTCCCGAATCTTTAGTGGTCTCTTTGCCACGGGCAGACTTTTTCGGGCTCGAACTACGCCGATATGTCTTCCTCCTTTCGTCAGGGCTTGAGGATCGGTCCCTCTTGTCTCGATAGCTTTCGCTGATTTTCAGCTCTCTCATCGATTTCTCTACCCTCTTGAAGGGTTCGGCTTGCTCATAGAACTCGGCCAAGGTCCTCGGCTCACTCGCTTGGAGGCTCTTCCAAAATTTCGATCCTTCTTTCAACCCTGCTATCAAGAAATTTTTGATGGTCTCCTCACTGGCTCCTCTCACCTTGGGGACCTCGGCGTTGAACCGACGAAAGTATTCTGCCAAAGGCTCCCCCTCCCTTTGCTTGATGTTGGCTAACGTGGCCACAGGAGGCGAATAGTGGAGGGTCGACTGAAATTGTCTGACGAACAAGTCCTCCAATTGCCTCCACGTTCTTATGCTAGCCGGTCCCAACTTGGAGAACCATTGTTGGGCACTACCTCTGAGTGATGCCGCGAAGAGTCTGCAACGGGTCATCTCCGGCACCTGATAGACTTCCATCTCAGTGTTAAATTGAATAAGGTACTCCGTCGGGTCGGCTTCGCCGTTGAATAGAAGGTCGGGGTTGTGCCTAAACACCTGAGGTAGGGGGGATGATCGGATAGCAGCCGTAAACGGAGAGGGGGCAGCCGAAGCAGGGGGCCCTCTCTTCTCTTGCTCCATCTCATCTAAGATCCTTCTCAGGTCCCTTACTCTAACAACTTCTCCTTCTCTGTCACCTCCCGCATTACTCGAATGATGTGAGCCATGAGGTCGTTCGCGGCGTCCCCCTCCTCCAGCTCGGTCCTGCGACTCCTCTTCACGATTGTATCTGCGTCTATGTCGCTCCTCCCTCCTGGGTGAGGTGTGTTGACGTCTTTCCGGAGGGGTCGTTGCCCGTTCCCTTTTCGAGCCTCTTTTATCCACGGGCTCTTTCTCTTCTCTCTCCTTCTTACAATTCTCCAATTTGAGCCTGAGGTCATGTTCGCTTAGTTTTCTACCCACTCGGTCTAGCACGCTAGTTGACCTTGCCTCAGATGAAGCTGGCTTCGGGCCCGATCTCGTAGAGATCTGGCTGCCCCGCTCATCATGGCCTCGGGGTATATCTTCCTTTTCGCGTGATGTTTCTTTCTTCTGTTTGGTCTCGGTTGCCACGTCATCAAAATCGTGGATCAGCTTCTTCTGAGGGCCTTTGCCCTTCCAGCTACGCTGTGAGACCTTGAGGCGGCGCGCCTTACGCTTGGCGTTCCGGACCGAGCTTCTTTCTACCTTTGACATTCGGGCGTTGATCTGATTCATCTGATCGGCCAGCCCTTCGAGATACGTCATCACAGCCTGCCCATCCACGGTTGCAATTGGTGGAGGTGGCGCCTGATTCTCTGGGGGCGTGTGTTCGAAAGTAGGGTCCTTCTTGCCTCTGCTCCCTGGTGTCGTCGCTTGCTTGCTTTCTTTGGTCATCTTTCTCCCTAAGATGAACGAGCCCCTCCTTCTAGCGCCAAATGTTATAGGGAGAATTTCGTATAACAATGTGGTGGAGGTTAATGGGCGGAACAAAGATCAAGGATGGTGTTCGAGGGCGGAGGAAGGTTGTTTGGTGGTGGCTGAGCTTGTATGTGGACTCCTTAAGAAAGAATAGGATTTTTTATTCTCTGTCAAGTGTCGACTCATGTCCCATACAAGTGCCTACGTACCCTATTTATAGGGATCAAGCCTCACGTAGTTCTTGGGGAACAAGTCACGTAGGCTAGGGTTAGGACTCTTCAGCCCGTGCAGCCCAAGCCCACGATAAAGTCAGGCCTTCAGCCAATTAGTCACGTAAATCTCGATCGGATCCACACGCTTCCTACAATCTCGCGGCATCTCCGCAATCCTTCCCGTGATTGTAGGAACAACCCGTGTCGACCCCGAAATCTACGAGCAACTCAGTCATCTATGAGTCACTTTCCATGTTGCACACAAAGTCTTTCGATGCGGCCCGACATGGTTACCTCGGCCCGCACCGCCTTCAAATAATAAATATAATGTTACCTCCGTTTCTATAAGATGTGGGCTCATGAGCTCAGCCCGCGTGTGGGCAGCTAAGCCCACCTCGCATGAAGGCACCTGAGCCCACCTCGCGTGGGCACAACCGAGCTCGGCTCGCATATGAGAGCCCAAATGACAAATGTGATCTCACCTTACATGTGTGAGCCCAGCTCGCATGTCCTCACTTGAGCCCAGCTCGCATGTTTGAGCCCAGCTCTCATGTCATGAGCCCAGCTCGCATGTTACGAGCCCAGCCCGCATGTGCTGGCCCAAGTCATATAAATCCATGGATCTAGCCCACACACAAGAGTCCAGCTATTTAGTGCACCCACAGGGACCTGTTTAGGGCCCATGGCCGAAAGCGGGCATAACACTAACTACTCTACTTTTGTAGCTTTCTCAGTAGTGCACTCTTTTGTACCACTAGGCAGTTTTTGCGACCGAGTACGAGCACTAGAAATATATTGTAAATGGCCTTACTTGAGACCAATATAATGTTTTTTATATATAATTATGTGTCTGAGCACGCTTATGTATATCTTAACAAATTTTGAAGAGGTTTAGCTCAAAACTCAATATCACATCGACATTACACTATCCTAAAATTTAAAATTTGAATATGTTAATTAACCGGTTATACTAAAATTTTGGGATGATAGAAAAAAATTCGAACTGTCTTATACTCTTTAACATTCACCTACAATTCTATAATATTTTTTGTTAAGATTAACAACAATAAATACAACTCATACCAATATTTATACCAATAAAAAAATATTTAAATTAAATATATAGGGGTGGAAGAATTCAAAGCCCCTAAACCGAACTTTGATATCATGATAAAGTAATTTAAAATCTTGGATGATAATCTTGTAAGCTTTCCGTATTAATCAATTGAGCTTGTCGGGATGGGTATTAGGGTTGTACACGTAATCCGCTCAATCGCACAAATCGCTCGCACCGCTCGCAATCACACCGCTCTTTGCGGATAACCGCAAAATATGGATCGTATGCGAATTGAAATTACAGGAACCGCATATCCGGGGATTGACTTCGGATTTGATTTTTAAATAATCGCAAAAGTCGAACCGCAACCGCAAACCGCTATATATATAATATAAAATATAATATATATCATAAAATGCAAAAACAACCATATATAAAATTAAAATATAAAGAGTTTGGGGATTTAGAATGTTGGACTTTATGTTTTATAATTTAAATAAACTGTTGAAAGAACAAAAACTTGAGCCCGATAACCACTTGTACTCCTTAGTACATTTTATTTTTACAAATTTCTAAAATTTGATACGTATAATTGTAAAGAACTATTGTTATTTATTATTTATCGTACAAGTCGATGGTTGAACCGTAAGTCGATCCGCACCAACCGCAATCGTGCGGTTGAAAAAGTCGTCATTAACTGCAACCGCAAATACGACTTATGTTGGAGATTTAAGAAAACTGATATATATGATTTGTTGCAATATTTTAAACTGTCAAACGCACCAAACTTAACCGCGTACACGTTAGGTATGACCAGTAAAGTTCTTGATGCTAAATACATCGAGAGAGAAGCTACAAACATTGACCATTCTCGATATTATAAAGTAGTTGCATGTATGTATGTACATATAGACTAAAATTAAATAGAGTTTCATTTTATCCACAAGAATGAAATGATAACGACTAAACTAAGTACACGGCTGGTACAGTTATCTTTGTTGACGATTGCGTCGTTCTTGATTTATCAAAACCACTGTGCAACACCGGACAAATACCTTGTGCTACAGATACACTGCAGGAGCCTGTTTTTACATATTTCGGTTACATTGCCACATGAGGCAATTCCCAACTAGAATTTTCAAAGTTACACCTAAAATTTTACTTGTGAAGAAAAATGTCACTAGTCATGTAACTAAGGGACTTTCATGTTATGATTGATTTCTGAATTTACAAATATATTTTTTCGTTAAATTAAAAAAAATCTTTATACAAAATTATTTTCTAAAATAGTCATAAAACTGACACTGTCGGATTTTTATATGCTAAATAAAAATGGATCTCATGTGTTTACTAACGAAATCATATCATATTGTCATATCAGGCATGACACGTGATAATAAATTTTTTTATAATTTTTTTGTATTTCCACCAATATTCTTACTAATACGTATTGCAAACCTTTTATAAAAATACCCAACTAAAATTATGAAATAATACTCCCTCCGTCCCCCTCAATTCTTTACATTGGGACGGGGGCTCGGCACGCACTTTAATGTTCTTATTAATTGTAGTTGCAATATAATTTTTTTAAAATTTTTTTTCTTCTAAATAAAAATATAATGTTTAAACTTTTATATAAGAAAGAAAATTTTAAAAATAAATTACGGAGATATACGTTATAGTTGTCTTAAAATACGTGTCAAACATGTGAAAAAAACCGTAAAGAAATGAGAGGGATGGAAGTAGTATATCCGTCAAACGGGGAAACTAAAACTTCTGCAACTTTTGTAGTTTTGTGTATTGCTCGGATTAATGGGCTTGGGCCGAGGACTATACATCACAAAATCAATAAGCAAAAACACTAATACATATGAATTTAAGAAAACTGGGCTTACCTGTTTGAAAACTGGGCCAATGTTACAGAATTATATTTTCAAATATTTTGTAAATTGTAAGGCCTTAAATATGTCATGCAGTTAGAAAAATGAAAAATCTCGAAGAGCATCTCCGACCCTCTAACTCTTTACCTAAAAGTTGAAAAAAAAATGGCATAAACACAAATTTAGAGCAGATGTAAAATATCTCCCTTTCACATTTTCCTTATCTAAAAATTTTTAGCTCCTCGAACACACAGATACCTTGTAGCAAACTCTCATTCAAGAAAATTCGGATTCCTATAAATTCATTAGATGTTTATCTTCAAAATGATATCTTTACATTTATTTTTATAGTAATAAATTACAAGCCGGGGCAAAAGTACAACGATTGTCGATGAGGGATAAAAATAAAAAGTGATGTATGATACGAATAATCTTTTTGTAATTTGATATTGAGCAAAGAAAACCTTAAACTTTAGTATTATGCATAATATTACGGATGTGAAGAATTAGAAAGTATAAAAATAAAATTTCAGCAAATTTGCGTAAATAAGTTACAATTTAATAATATCGTCACTTTTTAAAAAAAATTACAACTCCCTTAATTTAAAGTTCGATCCGCCCCTGCATAAGGGCATAGATGATATATTTTTTATATACATCGTATAATCAAATGCACGCGAAAAACGGCTCTTCTTGGTGCTCTTTTGCATGCTTTGAAATCGTATGTGAGACCCCTCAATTCGTTGACATTTTCTATCAAAAAATTGTATAATTTTACATTGACCTTTTTATAATTTCAAAACATGGATTATACATGTCTGATTTCCTCAAAATTTGAATGCTATTAAGTTGACAATATTATTTGTAATCGTGTTACGTGCGACTGTGCGAGTAATGGTCATGAGACACTGCCCACAATTTAATAGATTAAAATTTGATTATTATCTTTGTATAAACGTATCTTTTGAAAGCGATTATTTTCGTTGTTGGCTTATGGACGAGTTAAAAACAATTTACATTTCTTGTCCAAAAAGGGAAAAAGAAAAAAGAAAAAAACATTTTCTACTAGCCAAAGTAAACCCTGCGTGAAGCTTTGGTCGGCTAGAACATTTATAATTTTATATGAATCACTTTTGTCCTTTCAAAATAAATTAGCGTAAAAGTCCGTGCGATCAAAATATTATTTCAAACGAAATTGTATCTATAAAAATATAATTTTTGAATGCGATAAATAATTCTTTTAACTTTATTTTATATTCATACATCAATTAAATAATGTCTTTATAAATTTAATTACATTTCGTAAAAAAATTAAATAAATAAATATGCAATAAAATTGAGATAACATAAAGGTCATCATTGTATTATCTTTTTTTTTCTTTTTGTACATATAGATAACTTAAATGATGAAAACTTATTTTTTATCGTAAAATTCAATTCTCGACATACTTAGTTTAAGGTATACAAACCTAATTACTAAAAAATTAAAACTATATTATTTTAACAAAAATATTTGTAATTTATTTATAGTGACATGCATTGGGTCATTTAGGGGTTAGGAAGTGTTATCCCCGATCCGCGAATCCACCTGGCACCCCGAATGGAGATTTTTTTCCTTTCCGATACTAACCTGAATAGGGAATCCCGCGGGAATTCTGGATATGATTAAAAATAATAATTTTATAATTTTAATTAGATTTTTTTCAAAAAACACAATCTACTAATTCATATTATACAAAACATTAATAATATCTCATATTTTTTTATATCAAATCATATTAAATTTGATTTACAATATAAAGAAATGACAAATTAGATAATATTTTAAATTCTACTGTAAAAAAAATGATTAACATAATTTTAGATTATTTTGAAAATAATATAATATTTAAAATTATTTTTTATAATAATTAATTTAATATATAAATTGTTATTATATATATACATATAATCGGGGTCGGGGAAATTGGGCGGGGAGACACTAATCCAGAACTAAGCCTCGATCCCCGAATTTTTTTTAATAATTCGTCTCACTTATCAATTGTTAACACTTAGGTTGACTAAGTGGATTTATATATGTGAAATGAGTAAAACAAATAGGAAAACAATGGGTAAATGAATAAAAATGTAAGACATTTTAATATTTATAAAAAAATATTATCTCTTAAAAAAATAATAAAAATGAAGTACCCTCAGAAAAATATCATGAAAAGAATATATAAAATTTTCAAAATGTGAGTGTAAAAATAAATATTGTCTAATTTAATAAAACTTCCGGCACTAATTTTCTTATTTTGGAAATATACTTTATAATAAATAATGAAATGTACTACATTGAATATATTATTTATACTAAATCATATTTTTATATTTTAATTTTTTGTTACACATAATCAAACTCGAGCATTTTAGCCAAGATATTGACCGAGTACACATAATCAAACTTATTCACGAGTTAATTTTTCATTAGTCGAATAAAATCCGATTTCGAGTCTAACTCGGATCAAACTTATACCTACTCGGATTAAAAATTAAGAAGTTTAAAATGAATAGAATGTAAAAAAAATTTAAACCAACACAATTACCTAATTATTTAAGATTCTTGCAAAATTTACTCACTTATCTTGCTGTGTAAGATATATATGTCTGATTTTGTACAAAATTAAGATTTTTACCTCTGTAATGAATTATAATTGATATTTTTTCTGGTATCTATAAGTATGTATACAATAATGATAAGAATAAGGTAATGTATATTGTTTCGGTTGGTTTCATCTTTAAAGTAATATGTAATTTTTCTATACGATACATATTTATACTAAGCGCATCTCCGATCACATCTTTACATGTCATATTACTTCATTTCTTACTCTATATATGAAGTTATGGGGCTCCAACGATGCATTACTCTATCTTTCTAAATAAATGATAGCACTGTCCAGCTCCAAAATTGGAGTTACACTATAGATATTAAGATATTGGTTTTATAATAAAGCCTCTAACATAAATATATTTTTTTTATCTGAGTTCTCATTCCATGTACTCCCAGATTAAATCGAATATTTTTTACTCGATAAACACACAAGTCAGACTAAATTAAACGGAATTATGATTTTTTAAAAATAAATCCAAAAAAGTATAAAAAATATTTAATTTTATGATATATATATCATAACAATTACAACATAATTGATATGTGTGTGTGGGCGCGCGTGTGCGTCTAATTACAAAATTTAAATTGCAGCCATATAATTGTATAAACTATCATTTTATTTACTGAAAAATTAAAATTTAAAAGGAGAAATTATAATTTTCTAATAAAATCAAAATTTATATAGCACAATGGTTTTAAAATGAAATTTAGTCACATGTTCGATTCCTGATACCAACAAAATTTCAACTTATTTTTTGCTTGAATAACAAAGTGGCGGCATTTTTGAAATTTTAGAATAAAACTACAAAAACTAAAAAAGCGGAGTCATATAAATTATATAAACCGATATTTTATTTACTAAAAAGTTAAATTTAAAAAAAAATAGAATTTGATAAAAGGAGATGGAGTGACTCATCTAATAAGAATTTTAATTTTCACTCAAAAAATCATGTAGCATGATGACTGTTACATGAAATTTGTGAGTAGGATGGAAGCGGTTTGATTCATATTCGATAACCAAATTCTTCTTATTTTTAACAAAAAAATGTGCAAGAATGGCGCTTTTATAATTTTTCAACACAAAAGGGTAAAATGGTGATTTCACACACATTAAAATGGCTTTGGAGATGGCCTAATGAATTAGTTTTTAAAGTTAAGTTTTTAATAAATTTGATTTTTTTATCCGAATACTCATTCCAAACACTCCCAGATTAAATCGAATATTTTTGACTCGATAAACACACAATCCAAACTGAATTAAACGAAATTATGATTTTTTGAAAAGAAATCCTAAAAAGTATGAAAAATTATTTAATTTTATTAAATATATATCATAACAACAGAATTGATATATACGTGTGTGTGCGCGCGTGTCTAAATACAAAATTTTAATTGCAGTTATATAATCGTCAAACTATCATTTTATTTACTCAAAAGTTAAAATTAAGGAAAAAATTAAAAAAATTAAAATAAAATTTTTAAAATAAAATCAAAATTCATTATAACACCATGGTTCTAAGATAAAATACAGTGACGGGTTCGATTTTTAATACAACTACAAAAACTAAAAAAGCGGAGTCACATAAATTATATAAATCGACATTTTATTTACTCAAAAGTTAAATTTTAAAAAAATTAAATTTGATAAAAGGAGTTGGAGTGGCTTATCTAATAAGAATTTTATTTTTTACTGAAAAAGTTATGTAGCATGATGGCAGTTACACGAAATTTGTGAGTATGAGGGAAGAGATTCGATTCATATTCGATAACCAAATTCTTCTTATTTTTAACAAAAAATTGTGCAAGGATGGCGCTTTTATAATTTTTCAACACAAGGAAAAAAATGGTGATTTCGCACCCATTAAAATGGCTCTCGGAGATGACTTAATGAATTAGTTTTTAAAGTTAACTTTTTAATATATTTCTAAAAGGCATATGTCATAGCCTATTTGTTTATTCGAGGATTTAACTCAACTCAAATAAGAATGTAATAAGTAAATAGTGGATCTGTCGTCAGAGAGATCTCACAAAGTAACATCTGTCAAAGGGTTAAGGAACATTATTTATCTACAGACTTGAAGACTTAATTCACTGGAAGAAGCTCAAGAAATTGATCAAGCCTCAGTGATGTAAATCATGATTGTGGATTTAATCAAGTGACAGAGATCTCGTCAGGGTATCAATTAGTTACAAGGATTTAGTCTGAAGAAAATCAGAGTATCAAAGTCAAGACATGAAGAAACGTCACGGAAGTTAGTCACTCATGAACCAGACAGTACATCGAGTGTCAACATTGAAGTGGTGGAATTGATTCATAATTTTCAGTGATTTTCAGAAGATATTCAGAAGAATGGTTGCTGCTCAAGGTTAGTATTAATTCTCTATTAATTAATTAAGTCATATAATTTAATTAAGAAAATAAATTATATCTGCAAAGATTAATTTATTGATTAATTGAATTAATTGATTAATTAATTCAGAATTAATATTAAGGATTTTCAGGATTCTAATTGGTTTAAAATCTATTTAAATTCAAACAAGACAAACTAATTGTATTAGTATGACAATCAGTATGACAATCAATAGTCATACCGAAAGTCATGATAATTTATTTAATTGTCTTGTTAGAATTTTTATTAGATTAAAAATCTGTTATTAATTTCAGCAAGACAATTTGATTGTACTAATATGACAATCGGTATGACAATCAATAGTCATACCGAAAGTCATGCCAGTACAGTTGATTGTCCTACCGAAAGTCTTGCTAGTTCATTCTGATTGTCTTACCAGCTCAAAGAGATTGTCATGCCGGTACATTCTACTCGACTGTTGGATTAAAAGAAGCAGCAGAAGACATTCATGAAAATATCATACAGAACACACAAGTCAAGAACACAGCAGAAACAAAAAGCAAGACATATCATTTTTCATCTGCTTTAATCAAGATCAAAATTCTAGATTGTAAAGTTAAATCCAAACCACTAGAATTATTTATCTTGTTCTTGTGTAACAATTTAGCGGATCAAAATCCCTAGAACTTAATCTCAAATCGCTTATAGCATTTGATCTTTTTATTGCAAAAATAGAAAAAGTTCATGTTGAATTTATTCTAGATTTGTGATAATTGATTTGAGATTAATCCCTTGTAAACGATATCGTTGTTGTAACACCTTTCAAGTTTAAATAATAATTTTATTTAATTTGAATTTTGTTTCACATTTTTATTCCACATTTTATTCGATTAAACGGTATTGTTTGTATTCAACCCCCCTTCTACAAACATATTGAGACCTAACAATTGGTATCAGAGCCTTCTGATTAACGTACAAATCAAGATCCTAGACTTTTGTGTTTCTTTCACTCCTTGAATTTTTTATTCACTCAAAAAATTCATAATGACTACACAAAAAGTTGGAACCGTTAAAATTCCACTTTTCGATAAAGAAAATTATGTTATGTGGAAGAAGAAGATGCTACTGTTTTTACAAGTTGCTAATCCCAAATATCTGCAAGTGTTAAAGAAGGGTCCAAAACTTCCTATGGTTATTGAACCAGAGGTAATAGAAAATGATGTGGTGATCACCAAAGCGAGAACTTATGTGAAAGATCCTGAGGATTTCTCTCCTGCTGAAATAGAAGAAGCCTCCCTGGATGCTAGCCTTCAATTAATTTTAGTAGATTCCCTTGATCCCTTGATGAATAGACATGTGATGAATTGTAAAGATTCCAAACATATCTGGGAAACTATTGAGGTTATTAATGAAGGCACAGAGGAAGTTAGGGAGAACAAGTTAGAAATCCTAACCTCTGAGTATGAATACTTTAAATCCAATCCAGGAAAAGGAATCACTGAAGTGTTTGAGAGGTACAATGCATTGATCAACAACCTGAAAATTAATGGTAAATACTATTCCATCAGTGAGGTCAACAAAAAGTTCCTTTTAACACTGCCAACTCATCTCGAACATAGAATCACTGCCATAAGAGAAACAAGAGATCTGAGTGAGATTTCTTTGGATAGGCTCTATGGTGTGTTAAAGACTTATGAGTTGGAGCAGATTCAGCAGAAGGAAGTTTACGGGAAAGGAAGAGTGGTCAGCACGTCTACTGCTCTAGTAGCTGATGAACAACAACAACAACCTCAATATCAACAACAATCTCAACAGTCAGAAAGAATGGTACAGTCTTCCAAGGTTGAAGAAAATGTAATAGTAGCAGAATTTGATCCTCCTACTACAAATCAATCAGGAGATGATTTTTATTCCTTGGAAGAACTGGAGCAATTGGAGGATGAGTCAATGGCCCTTTTTGTCAAGAGATTCTCAAATGTCAGATTCAAAAGGAATCCCAAGTTCAAGTACAAGTCCAACTACAACAGATTCCAGAAAGGTGGATCTTCATCCTCTAACACCAGCAGTGGTGGGTATAAAACAGGGATGGTTGATCGAAGCACCATTCGATGCTTCAACTGCAATGAGTTGGGACACTTTGCCACAGAATGCAGGAAGCCAAAACAAGTTAGGAAGAACTCTTACGATTCTAATCAGAAGAGTAAATCTGAAAGGGCTTACCTGGCAAAGGGAAGAAGCTGGGATGATACTGACAGTGAAGATGAAGAAGTTGGGAATCTTGCTCTCATGGATAGTGATGCAAGCACCTCATCGTCAAGAAAAGAGGGCATTAAACAGGTACAACCGGTAGTGTGGATTCTTGACAGCGGATCGTCAAGACATATGACCGGAGATAGAGCCCTGCCATCAAATGTGGTTGAGAAAGCTGGCCCAGTGGTTACCTTTGGAGATAACATCAAAGGTTTAACGGAGGGATATGGCTGTTTGCTAGCTGGAAATGTTATCATTGAAAATGTATATGTTGTGCAAGGACTTGAACACAATCTGCTTAGCATTAGTCAGTTCTGTGACAACGGCTACAATGTTTTATTCGACAAGCTGAAGTGTCAGATTATGCACAAGAAAACTGAAAAACCCTCCTTAATGGGAATCTGGAAAGGAAATCTGTTCGTAGCTGACATGAACTCTGGAAGCAATCCTGAAGTCAATTTTTTCCATGCAAAGGCATCGTCAGATGAGAGTTGGCTATGGCACAATAGACTTTCTCATCTCAATTTTAAAACAATGAATTCTCTTGTAAAAAGAGAATTGGTAAGAGGTCTGCCTCAGCTGGAATTCTCTCCAGAAGGACTATGTGAGGCTTGCCAGAAAGGAAAGTCAAAGAAAGCAAGTCACAGAGGGACTAACACATCTTCCATAACTGGTGTTCTGCAATTATTGCACATGGATTTATTTGGACCAGTTAATGTCCTTTCGATGTCAAAGAAGTGTTACTGTCTTGTGATAGTTGATGACTATTCCAAGTATACGTGGGTTTTATTTCTTCACTCTAAGGATGAAACACCACAAGTTGTGATTGATCATATCAAGATGATTGAGTTAGATTATAACGTCCCTGTTAGAGCAATAAGGTCAGATAATGGGACAGAATTCAAGAATGCACTTCTCAATGAATTTTGTATAGACAAAGGGATTACCAGACAATTTTCAGCTCCTAGAACCCCTCAGCAAAATAGAGTGGTAGAAAGGAAGAATCGTACATTGATTGAAGCTGCAAGAACGATGTTAAGTGAATCAGGTCTTCCAATGTACTTTTGGGCTGAAGCTGTCAATACTGCATGTTATACCCAGAATCGAACTCTAATCAACAAAGACTTCATGAAAACTCCTTATGAGATTTTGAATGAACAGAAACCTTCTATCAAATACTTTCATGTATTTGGTGCCAGATGCTTCGTGCTCAAGGATGGAGATGATCGTCGTGGTAAGTTCGAGGCAAAGGCATATGAGGGTATTTTTGTTGGATATGGAAGAAGATCATACAGAGTGTATATCATTGATCAACACAAAGTAACTGAAAGTGTCAATGTTACATTTGATGACACTAAACTCCCTAGTATCCAAACTGAAGATCCTTCTGAGAAACTGAAGTTTGATGATATGTCAGATTCAGAATCAGAACATGGTCAAGAACCTGAGGTTGTTTATGGTGAAGAACCTGTTAATCATGATAATACTCAAGGTAATAGTGATGGAAACTTTGGCAACAATGGAGATACCACTGCTACTGACGGAGAATCTTCAAGTCAACATGGCAACAACTCAGGGGGAGATGCTGAAGGATCATCTAGTAGGACACAACATCACAATGAATTTCAAGGCGAATCATCAAGATCAAATCTTCCAAGACAGACTGTCTGGAATAAAGCTCACCCTTTTGAGTTGATTATTGGTGATCCAGATGTTGGAGTCAGAACTAGACGTGCTACTCAAAATGAGTGTCTGTTCTCAGGATTTCTTTCTGAGATGGAACCTAAGAAGATTGAAGAAGCACTAACTGATTCAGATTGGGTGATTGCTATGCAAGATGAGCTCAATCAGTTTGAAAGTCAACAAGTCTGGAAACTAGTACCTAGACCTACACACAAGAAAGCTGTTGGTACTAGGTGGGTATTCAGGAATAAACTAGATGAAGATGGTGTGGTTACAAGAAACAAGGCAAGACTGGTAGCAAAAGGGTATTCTCAAGCTGAAGGCATTGATTATGATGAAACCTATGCTCCAGTGGCTAGACTTGAGGCCATCAGGATATTTCTGGCATTCGCAGCATTTTCAAACTTTAAAGTTTATCAAATGGATGTCAAGAGCGCCTTTCTGAATGGAAAGCTGGATGAAGAGGTATATGTAGAGCAACCTCCTGGTTTTGAAGATCCAGATCATTTGGATTTTGTCTTCTTTCTTTTCAAGGCTATCTATGGGCTAAAACAGTCTCCAAGAAAATGGTATGACACTCTCTCTGAATTTTTTATTGAAAATAGCTTTATTAGAGGTGTCATAGACAAAACTCTCTTTTCTAAAAAACATAAGAATGATACTATATTAGTCCAAGTCTATGTGGATGATATAATATTTGGGTCTACTAATGATAATCTCTGTAAGAGATTTGCTAAGTTAATGCACAACAAGTTTGAAATGAGCATGATGGGAGAGCTGAAGTTCTTTCTTGGATTACAAGTAAATCAAAGGTTATATGGAACATTTATTTGTCAATCCAAGTATCTCAAGGAACTCCTCAAAAAGTACAATCTAGAGGATTCTGCATCAGCAAGGACTCCATCAACTACAGCTGTCAAGCTTGGACCATGTGAAAACTCCATTAAGGTAGATGTCACAAGCTACAGAGATTCAGATTATGCAGGAAGTGTTGTTGATAGGAAAAGCACCTCAGGGAGTTGTCAATTCCTAGGCAGCAGACTAGTCTCATGGTACAGCAAGAAACAGCAAACAGTTTCAAATTCAACGGCCGAGGCTGAATATATTATTGCTGGAAGCTGCTGTGCTCAGATCTTGTGGATTAGGAACCAACTACGAGACTATGGCTCTGTATTGAACAAAATTCCTATTTTATGTGACAATACAAGTGCAATAGCCATCACCAACAACCCTGTGCAGCACTCGAGGACAAAGCACATCGACATCAGGTATCATTTTATTAGAGAGCACGTCATGAATGGTACTGTTGAACTATTTTTTGTTCCAACAGAAGAACAAATAGCAGATATTTTCACTAAACCTCTTGATGAATCCACATTTACCAAATTAGTTGGTAAATTGGGTATGTTGAACAGCTTTAGTGATTAAACTTATGAATATCTGAAATCTGTTCTTGAGTTAATTTACAAATGAATTTTTCATAAATGAAAAATTCATTTGCAAATTTATTTTATCATTTTCCAAAATTTCATGCTTATTTCTATGTAATTTATATTATCTTATCTGTTTTATTTACTCTACTTATTAAATTTTAATATCTCAGAATATTTTATTTTCTCTAAAAATATTTTTCTATGAATTTTATTTGCTAAAATTCAACAGAAATCTATTTTTGGACTGAAATATAATTATTTCTGAATATTTTAATGTTGTGAATATTTTCTGCCTTATTTATAGTAGTTTTTAGTTTTATGTTATTATTTGTCTGTGTTTTTGTAAATATTTTCTGAATTTTTACTATTAATATAAGTCTTTATTTCAGTTTTCTATAATTGTTAATATTTTCTGTAAATACTTAATTTAGTTTATACTAGAATGACAATCGGCAAGACAATTGAAATTGTCTTGCTGAAAGTCATTCCAGTACTAATACTTGTTTATTTTTTAAATCAGTTTAATTTTATAACTAGCAAGACAATCGGTATGACTATTGATTGTCATGCCAGTAATAAAATTAATTTCAGATATATTATGTTTTATTTTGTACTGGTATGACAATCGGTATAACTATCAGATTGTCATACCAGTTATATATTATTATTTGTTTTGTTTTGTTTGTTTTTTTTTGTCTTTAAGCTGGTGTGACAATCGGTATGACAATCGGTATGACAATCCGATTGTCATACCAGTTATACTACTTAACTTTTTTTTTTGTGTGTTTGTTTTATTTTATAACTCATTCACTGCAGTTTGTTTTTCAAAAAAAAAAAATTCAACAGTTTTTTTTTTCTCTCTTCTCTCTCTTCGACCAAAATCAAATTCAACTGTCATTGTTGTTTTCCTTGCTCGAGTTTTTACTCAGCATACATCACTCCTGATATATATACATACAAGTATATACATAAAGGAGTGCTGCCAAAATTTTTTCAATTTTTTTTTTCGAATCAATTTTTTTCTTTTTCCCTTTCAAAATCAGTTTGTGTGTGTTGAATTTGGGTATTTTTAATTTTAATTTCAATTTCTGTTTTGTGTCTTTTGATTTTTCAAATCTGTGTTTATGAGTTAGGAATTTTAACGAGATACATTCCTGTCTAAATTTTTTGATTATAATTAATTCGAATTTTCTTAATATTATTCTTAAAATTCTGAAAGTGTGTGTCTTATTATTATTTTAAATGGCTCTCAATTTCCAAATTGTCGCGCATAATCAGGTTGGTTATTTTAATCCAGAAAAATGTGATGTGGAAAAATTTAAGCCATGGATTAGATTTTTAAATGACCATTCGATTGTTAGCTCTGCTATTAAATCAAATGTGATTTTAAATGTCGATCTGCTTAGACTGATTTGCACAACCTCTACTGTGGCCGATGATTCAAAATCTTTTTCATTCACCATGGCAAACATACAGTATGTAGTTGATGAAACAGTCGTCAATCAAGCGTTAAATTTTCCATTGGACAATTTCTGTAATTTACCCTCTGAAAATGATATCACAAACTTTTTCCATGCTATTCACTATCAGGGGGTGATCAATTTAACCAAACTTTCAAAATCCAATGTGGTGTCTGAATGGGATATTTTCTTCGATACACTTTCTAAAGTGTTTGCCAACTGCACTAAATCCAACTTTCACAACATCACTTCCACTCTGCAGTATATTGGTCTTGCGGTTGTTTTCAATCAAAGGATCAATTTTGGCAAACTACTTTTTCCCATTCTCTTGAGACGTCTCACTACTGCTTTACGTGATCATTCTACAAATCGTAGGGTATCATGTTACTATGCTCGTTTTCTCATGCTTATAGCAAATCATCTTCTCACACCTGAACACAAAGCCCTTTTTGGTAACTCTGCAGTAACCGAACCCCCTCCGGTAAGCAAAAAGATTTACACCCGCCAAGACACAACCTTTAAATTCATGCAAGTTCCAGTACTTGTATCTGCTTTCATGGCCACTTATATTCCTTTACCTATTTTCAATCTTCCCGGTCATGAACAGCAACCTCAACCTCCAGTGGTTCAAGCCACCCAGGCTCCTCCAACATCAGATGCTCTTCCATTACAGTTAGTAATTCCTCACTCTCACTCCATTCCTACTTCTGTTGAAAGACCCCCAGTGGTTGATAGGGCTGACCATGAAGTTGTAGAACCACAACTTCAATCCCAGGTCATAGAGCCAAACACAGAGTCACATTCTATCTCAACCTCTCCCCCATTGTCTAAAATGTTACCCAGAAGATTAATAGGAAGTAGTGCATTGTTAAATGTGAGTGAACCCTCAGCTCTGCCTCCTCCAAAGAAAAGAAGAACTTATACTGAGGCATCTGAAAGCCCATCCTTGTCCTCCCAACAGGACATGGACTTTGAAATGGCCAATGAACAATTACTAGAGACATTCTCTCAACAGGATGAATCTATTGAAATTCGCCATAGGGCCATGGCATCTTGTACTGAGTCAAGCACAATTCCATTACTCACAATGGAACCATACATACCCACAGATGATACTCAGGACATAGAGCGAGGAGTGCACATAGAGTCTGTTACAGTGTCTGCCATAGTTACGGCAGAAGAGCAGTCACATGCTTCTGAGGGAAAATCTGACTCTCAGCCACCATTAATAGAGTCATTTTCTCCCCTCCCAGATCAAACACCTCTGGCTCCCTCACGGGATTCTCCACTCACAGATTTATCTGGAGAAAGTGGAGGGCAACTCGGTCAATCTATCCCTGAAGCAATTCAGACATCTATTTCACATGAAATGATAGGTTTGACTGAGGATCGGGACTCGCGAATTCCCATTGCACCACCACTGACCTCTCTTGAAGAGGCTAGGGTGATTTTAACTGCAGGTACAGAAGAACAGCAACAGGAAGACTCCTCACGAGCAATTATATTGAGAGAAACACAAGCACGTGAGGTGAGTGAACCAAACACGAGTGAAATTGAGGTGAGAGCACACACAGACACAGATACTGAAAACCTGTTAGCTCAAATTGCTGCTCTAAAAGAAGAACTTGCTAAAAGCCAAGCTGAGGCTCAATCATTCAAAGCACAAGTGGTTGAACGGTCTTCTTCTTCCACCTCTGTCAACAATCAGCTGACACTCATAAGGAATGATATCTCAGATCTCAAGAACACTGTCACACCAAAGCTCAATTCCATTCAGGAAACTCCAACTTTATCAGCTGATGACATTTCTAACTTCTGCTCTCTACATACAAAGATGAATTCTCTTGAAGATTTGGTTGAAATGAATCATTCACTGGATTCCTCCAGATTTCTGAAGATAGAGACAGGTATGGAACATCTGAATGAAGGGATGAAGCACATGTACTACATGATCAAAAATTCTCACTGTCCCAATGAAGAACAAAGGACTTACTTTGAAGGGCCGTCTGGTGGAGGCTCAGGTTCGGGAGGTGATGGAGGTCATGGAGGATCTAAGGGAAAGTCCGTAGAGGATCCCTCAACTAAGGGGGAGAAGAAAGAGAGTAGTGGAAAGGGGAAAGAAAAAGATACCTCTGCTGGAGACAAAGGAAAGACTGGTGATGTCTACTACAGTGGAGAACAGGATAACTTTGATATTTTTGACATTCCCACTGAACCAGTCTTGGAAGATAAATATGGTTTATTTGAAGCTGAAGAGGAAAGTGATTTTGGAGAATGGGAAGAGGAAGCTATAGTGGATCCTATCTTTGAGAAAGAGTTTCAGCAGCAGCAGTCAGAAATGAAAAGAAAAGAAGCTGAACTCAAAAAGGTCTCCCAGATCATTGACATGAGGAAAGACATACAAAAAACAGAAACTCTTCAAAAGCAACGTCTTCATGACATTAAGGCTCAAGAAAGGAGAAGAGATGTCAGACTGAAGATTGGTGAAAAATGGGATGAAGCTAGGAGAGTACTTGATATGCCTCAGCTGAGCACTAACAATGATAGACAGTTCCTACATCTTCTTGACAAGCTAGAAATCTCAAATCCTAACAATGACATGTACATGAATGCTATCAAGACTGAAGTCTCAAGGATCACAACTGCTTTTGATAGATCCCTAAATGAGATGAGCATTTTTGTATATTGTCAGAGTGAAGGATCTTTCAAGGTGTCACTTCATCTGTTTGAGAATCGTTCTTTGTCAGAAATTCGGGTTCTTCTCAACAAGGTAAAAAGAAGCTCAGAATTGAATGAAGTTCTTCGAGAAAGGCTTAAAGAGTTTGCCAGCAGGGCTAGTCCTCAAGTGGTCAACAATCCTCATCAGGTGAGATTCTTTAAGTCTGATTGTCTTCAAATCTGTCAGCTAGATGTACAATCTCTTAAAGACTACTCAGCTAAGCATCTGGTCTGGATAGAACAACATTTAAGAACTGCTGGATACTCATCCATGTTGAAGACTCAAGCTGCTGATTTGATTCAAGCTTATTGTGAAAAGAATATTAAAAGGTACAATCAGATCAAGAATAAGCTGAAGTCAGTTGGAGTTCAACCAGTCAGACCAGCAAGCTTCACTTCAGAAAAGGATCGTGTCTTTGACAAAGAGTTGCTTCAAGATTTAGAAGAAGGTGAAGTCAGAAGAGAAGACAACTGAAGTCAATTAGCTCAAAACTCAATGTAATATGATTAGAGCTTTATGAATCAAGATAGACTAATGTAGTTATATGTTCAGGCTAGAGGAACATCTATCTTGTATTCACTTGTAAATTTCCTTTGGAATCTGGAAAATGTTAAATATAATCCAGAACTTTTCTGCTATTTACTTTGCATTATTGTTTATATCTTTTTCTTATTTGTTAGTTGAGTTATCCTCTAGGTATTTGTTGTTATTGTCTAACAAGCAAATAGGGGGAGATTGAAAGGCATATGTCATAGCCTATTTGTTTATTCGAGGATTTAACTCAACTCAAATAAGAATATAATAAGTAAATAGTGGATCTGTCGTCAGAGAGATCTCACAAAGTAACATCTGTCAAAGGGTTAAGGAATATTATTTATCTACAGACTTGAAGACTTAATTCACTGGAAGAAGCTCAAGAAATTGATCAAGCCTCAGTGATGTAAATCAAGATTGTGGATTTAATCAAGTGACAGAGATCTCGTCAGGGTATCAATTAGTTACAAGGATTTAGACTGAAGAAAATCAGAGTATCAAAGTCAAGACATGAAGAAACGTCACGGAAGTTAGTCACTCATGAACCAGACAGTACATCGAGTGTCAACATTGAAGTGGTGGAATTGATTCATAATTTTCAGTGATTTTCAGAAGATATTCAGAAGAATGGTTGCTGCTCAAGGTTAGTATTAATTCTCTATTAATTAATTAAGTCATATAATTTAATTAAGAAAATAAATTATATCTGCAAAGATTAATTTATTGATTAATTGAATTAATTGATTAATTAATTCAGAATTAATATTAAGGATTTTCAGGATTCTAATTGGTTTAAAATCTATTTAAATTCAAACAAGACAAACTAATTGTATTAGTATGACAATCGGTATGACAATCAATAGTCATACCGAAAGTCATGATAATTTATTTAATTGTCTTGTTAGAATTTTTATTAGATTAAAAATTTGTTATTAATTTCAGTAAGACAATTTGATTGTACTAATATGACAATCGGTATGACAATCAATAGTCATACCGAAAGTCATGCCAGTACAGTTGATTGTCCTACCGAAAGTCTTGCTAATTCATTCTGATTGTCTTAGCAGCTCAAAGAGATTGTCATGCCAGTACATTCTACTCGACTGTTGGATTAAAAGAAGCAGCAGAAGACATTCATGAAAATATCATACAGAACACACAAGTCAAGAACACAGCAGAAACAAAAAGCAAGACATATCATTTTTCATCTGCTTTAATCAAGATCAAAATTCTAGATTGTAAAGTTAAATCCAAACCACTAGAATTATTTATCTTGTTCTTGTGTAACAATCTAGCGGATCAAAATCCCTAGAACTTAATCTCAAATCGCTTATAGCATTTGATCTTTTTATTGCAAAAATAGAAAAAGTTCATGTTGAATTTATTCTAGATTTGTGATAATTGATTTGAGATTAATCCCTTGTAAACGATACCGTTGTTGTAACACCTTTCAAGTTTAATAATAATTTTATTTAACTTGAATTTTGTTTCACATTTTTATTCCGCATTTTATTCGATTAAACGGTATTGTTTGTATTCAACCCCCCTTCTACAAACATATTGAGACCTAACAATATTTCATTTATTTTATCCGAATACTCATTCCAATAACTCCCGGATTAAATCAAATACTTTTGACTCGATAAACACACAAGTCAACCTGAATTAAACGGAATTATGATTTTTTGAAAAGAAATCCTAAAAAATTATAAAAAGTATTTAATTTTATTAAATATATATATCATAACAATTACAACAGAATATATATATGTGTGTGTGTGTCTAAGTACAAAATTTAAATTGCAGTTATATATTTGTACAAACTATCATTCTATTTATTCAAAAGTTAAAATTAAGGAAAAAATATAAATTTTTAATAAAAAATTTAAAATAAAATCAAAATTTATTATAACACCATGATTCTAAGATAAAATATAATCACGTGTTCGATTCTTGATACCAACACAATTTCAATATATTTTTTGCTTAAATAACAAAGTGGTGGCATTTTTGAAAGTTTAGAATAAAATTAAAAAAACTAAAAAAGCGAAGTCACATAAATAATATATAAACCAACATTTTATTCACTTAAAAGTTAAAATAATAAAAATTGAATTTTGATAACAGGAGAGGATGTAACTTATTTATTAAGAATTTTAACTTGCACTCAAAAGTTATATAACATAATGGTAGTGCTATGAAATGTGTCAATGGAAGGTAAGAGGTTCGATTCCACTATTTAATATTTTTAACAAAAATTGTATAAGAATGGCATTTCTATAAATTTTCAACATAAAAAGGTAAAATTTTGATTTCACAATCATTAAAATGACTCTTTTTACCCTAGTTGTCATATGATATATAGTAGAGATATACCCGGTTTGTTTTCTAATTCCTTGGTCATGACTACAGACTACTCATCCCCCAATGGGTATTTAACAAACAAAATTTTAATTTAAGTGTTTTTATGGTTTTTTAATTATTATAAATAAAAATACACCTTCTCAGAAGAATTTGGTCAATACGAGGAATTGTAGATTTGTGAAGTATAGATGCCCTAAAGTTTTTATGATGAAGAAGAGAAGGTGAAAGGCGAGAAATAAATAAACAAAGTTCTTTCACGTATCCCCGAGTTTTTGTGATTTTTATTTAAAATTAAGGATTTGACGGGAATTTTTTGAATTTTTTTATTAGAACTTCTCTTCTAATTATCTCATATTATTTTTGGAAAGAAAGTTATTATAATTTTTTTTATACATTTCTTCTTTTTCTTTGAAAATAACTTGGTAACACGATTTCCAAAAAAAAAAATTTTTTTACTAATCCTTTCTAATCTAACTCGGGAATACAACATAAATCTCTAATCCCTCTTAGCAAGTTGCAGGGATCACCCCGGATTTTCGGGAATCCTACAAATATTCGCAAATAATATATGACAAGATTCCATTCGACAGACTCATATGCTTTCGGGTGGGTCCATACTTCATATTATTTATAACAAAATAATCTATCAAGATATATATTATAGAGCTGAATATTTGTGAACAATATTGAAAACGATTGTGGAGACTAATAATTGTTATAAAAATAAATTTTAAATTCACTATAAATTTATACATAAAACATTCAAGATTTTGATTAAGATATGAATAAATATCCACTCTATCGAATTATAAGGTCGACATTCCAATATCCAATGTCGAATCTCAAATGAGTGATGCAAACAGTTTCGATTATGTCATCTTAGCATATCATTCTACGGAAACATTGGATCCTATGGAGGACAATTTAGCACATATATTGATTGGTAAATTTGAAACTAAAATATGAGGATGATCAAATGAAAATTTGCCACGTGGATAAGTTTAACGATACGTTACGCATGAGCTGCTGCCAAGCCGACCAGTACCAACAAACTTAACCGTGTTTAATCATAGTTCGGTTACTTTTTGGCCGTTTTATTAACGTTCATTTTCCCGTTGACGCTACGTCATTAATAAAATATTAATGGACTCTCCATAATACCCCCACAGCATCAATTCAGTTTATCTTGCCCGCCGGGCTGTCAATGGATTGGAAATCCGGTCCGATCCGGTCCGATCCGAAGGCTAATGGAGCGGATATGGATCACTTTTAAAAAAATCCGATCCGAAAAAATCCGATCCTGTAACGATCCGATCCAATAAATATCGGATATGGATTTAGGCCGATCCGATCAGTTAATGATCCGATCCGGATAATTTATTATATTTCATAAATATATATATATATATATATTTATTTATTTATTTACATATATATAATAAATTATATATAATATATTTATATTATTTTTTGTTGGCATTTTATCACTCTGCAGGTCACAGAGACATAGATAGTAGTTTACCTTAATTATACTCGGGTATTTCAGTCTTTAGCACTTCTATTTTAAGTCACTGTTGTGGGATTATGTACATATACTTGGGTATAAGAATAAGAAGAGTCTTGTTTCTATACTAGGGTTCAAACCAGTCACCTGCAATGCTCAGAATTAGTGAAAATGCAATGACTCAGTCCAAGTATAAATATTAACGGATCGGAGCTCCGATCCGTGATCCGTGTACCTAACGGATCCGGATATGGATCGGGCTATTAAAAATCTGACAAAAATCTGATCCAGATCCGAATTCGGTAAAATTAAATGGATCAGGATATGGATCAAGGCCGATCCGATCCATTGACAGATAGCCCCTAGATAACTTGTCTATGAATTGAAATTTTGCCTAATATCAATTTATTATACCAAACTCAAATGTCACTAAGTTTTTAGTGGGAAAAGCAGAATAAAATATAGGCAGGAATATATATGAAATTTCCGTCAAATTTTTCAACTAAATATATAAAGGATTTAAAATTATAAAGTTAACTTTAGATACTTATTTAAGATTTTTATATGGTGCGCTAATGAATACATAATAATAACAAATTTTATAAGTTTAACTTATTTTGATCGGTTTTCACTTTTTAATATTAGTGGACTCCTTTTATATTCACATCACTGTACCAATCAAAATTATCTAAATTTTATAATTTTTGGTGTTTAACATGTATATCTAGATACACTAGACAAATCCAGTTATCTAAAGTTAAGTCAGTTTCTCATACAAAATTAAGGTTATTATTGGTCAATTTAAATAATTTTGTTAAAGTTATTTTTAGTAAGCTCTTTCTCATATATAAATTTCCTACAATTTTCGAAAATTTATGAAACGAAACATGCAAAAATATACTTGAGGTCAAACTTAAAAATACTTTGCTCAGGATATTTATGAGTTTGTCAAGCTGATTAAATCGACCCAACCCGACCCTCTTTGCGGTCGTTTAAATTTATTACAAAAAATATGATACTTAGTTGGGTTAAAAAAATTCAAACCGAATTAAACGATGACTGCGGTCAAGTTCTAAATTTTTTCGGTCAAAAGTATCAATATGATTTAACTAAGGAGTCTTGTGTGATAATTTAAATATAATATTTATACTATACGCAATTATACATTATCTCGTGATATACATTAGTAAAAATATTTTAGTTTTAATCAAATTTAAATAATAGTACCCTAATTGTACACCGAAACTTCCTTAAAACAATAGGGTCCGGATAAAAAAAAATATTACTTTAGAAAATTTATTACTTTATCCGGAGCAAAATACGCTGTGTCCATTATGTTGGGATCGGTAAAAAATATTATTTTAACAAGATCATTACTTTATCAATTATTACTTTATCGAGTTTTAACTGTAAGTTATACCTATTACGATTTTTTTGTAAATTTTTGAAAGGAGGTATAAAATATTTATTTATTTTTATATTTTCTTTTATAAAATCATTTAACCTATTCAATCGATTCAACTCACATATGCAATGACGGTAGAATTGGATTATAAATTTTATATTTTATGAATTCAATTAAAAGAAATAATCAATTTAATTGAATTGAGTTATAAAAACAATTTCAACCCGACTTATGAACACCTCAACCAGACTGCTTTGTTGTACT
This sequence comes from Apium graveolens, assembly GCF_009905375.1. Taxonomy (NCBI): domain Eukaryota; kingdom Viridiplantae; phylum Streptophyta; class Magnoliopsida; order Apiales; family Apiaceae; genus Apium; species Apium graveolens. The sequence continues at coordinate 248,208,007 of NC_133654.1, forward strand.
CTGTTCTATTCACTTACTAAAGTAAGATAAAGAGTTTGAACTATAAAATATATTCAAATATTCAATGAAAGCATATTAGGCTATTACCTTTAAAGTTTAGTAAAAAAAATCATTACTTGAATATGTTGAAAAATAGGATCAAATATTAGTTTGAACATCTAAATTTTAGCTATTTGATAAAGTTCGAATTGAAGCTCAATTCGTCTTATACAACTCGAATATGTTGAAAGAAAAAATGTTGTCAATTTTTTTTTTCATCCTCGTTTAAGGCCCAAGGGGAAGGGGCGAGGTGATGTATTTAATACTCCACGTTTAAATATTTTATATACAGGGTGTACACGGATCGGGTTGGGCGGGTTGGGAGAATTTAGCAACCCAACCCAATTAGTTCGGGTTTTCAAAATTTCAACCCAACTCAAACCGTTTAAATTTATAACCCAAACCAATTTGTATACTTCGGTTTGGTTCGGTTTGGATCGGTTTGATCGGTTTATTAAATATACAAAATTAATATAAAAAATTATAATAAAATATAAGGTTTCAAAGTTTAAAATACTTGAAAATAGTTCAAAACAATATTACAATCCTCCATATTGAATAGTCTTAAGCATCTAATTTTCGACATTAAAAGTACTAATAATATTGCTTACGCTTTAAATATTGGAATGAATCATTAATGCAAAAAATAGACCATTAATCAAACATATATTGTTGTTACGAAATGAACTATGAACACGGAGGTTATAAGTTACATTTAGAGTTAGAGATATATGGATCTATGTAAATGGCTTAAACATAATTTCGGATTAACTTATTAGCATGTACATATATATTTTAATCGGGTTGGGTTGGATTGGTTTAAAATTATCGAAAATCATATCCAACCCAATTAAATCGGGTTGACATTTTTTCAACCCAACTATATATCGGGTTGAAAAAAATCGGTTTGGTTCGGCCGAAATAGGGTCGGTTCGGTTTGGATTGGTCGGGTTGGCCAAACCGTGTACACCCCTAATGGTCAAGAAGCAATAAATTATAAACGGATATTCGTAAAGGTCCTTACTGTTATTCTTAACCCCTAGAATAATGCGAAGGTATACAATTAAAGCCAAAGCTTGCTCCACCTAGTTTATCTATTGGCCATCCATTAGGGACTGCTGCAATAATATACAAATACAAATTAAAATGAATTATTATTTTTATTCCAACCATAGACAGTGGTATATTAATATGTAATTCCAACACTGACTAATTTTATACCCTGAATCAATAATCTACTACTGTCATAACATTACAAAATGACCCCCAAAATTTATAAAAATATTTGTCATACTCAAGACTAATGGAATTGTGCAACTTCAACCAACTAATTTGCCAAAGCAAAGTCCAATTACCTCACTATCCCACTTGTTCCAGTTGTTAACATAGATTAATTTGGCCGAGTACTTAATAATGGACCAATCAAATTGATTCATTACAAATAATTCGATAAATATTCGAATATCCAAAACTAATTTTTGAGAATTTGATCAATTATTTTAATTTTAAAAATAAAAGTCAGGTGGATTATAACATGTACGATTTGTTTAAAATATCACTTAATTACCTGTCTAAGGAAGATTTCAACAATGATATAATTATGCGTTTGTTCAATTTCGATTATATATATAAATGTCGTATGACTTTTTATTATTAAATATATTTTTTTTTAAAAAAAAGAGAGAAAAAAATCAGCATTGTATGTAACAGTGTAAAGATATTTGATCTTATTAGTTTCAGAAAACTAAAAGAAAAGCTTGATAATTATTTATATGTCCTTAATTTATTACTTTATAATTTTTAAGTTATTTGGTTAATAATAACATTAAAATTTATGCAAATATAAGATATCTTGTTTACCTTTATTCTAGAACTTTTAAAACGATATTTTCATTCAAAGATTATTACAAATTACAAGGTTGATAAGCTGATTTGTACCGACATATCCCACTAAAAATAAAATTCGAAGCGGATAAACAAGAAGGATGTGGTCAAATTAAAGATATCACAATAGCACAATCTAGAAGTCAAAAGTTCATATTAGTTCATCCACCATATGGAATATTTATTCTTACAAATCTATATACCCCATTGGTCAGCTAATTCTACGGACAAAATTCGGTATTTACCTTGTGCCATACCCTACAAGGGTATATCAGTAATTTTAACATCCCGCAAGGGTATTTTCGGTAACAAAAATGATCCCCACACGGTTCAAAAGACTCGTCTCAAGTAGCCTAACTTAACTACCTTCCTCATGTCATATTCATGCTACCTTTATTATTCATTCTCATCAACTCTTCTTGTCTATATAAAGTAGTTGTGGTGGTACTAAAACAAAGAAATATAGTTGTGAATTGCATTAGGTGTGATTACTATTTTTCTCTCAATGAAAGCTAGGCAAAACAACATGGTGGAGCAAAAGAAGACTAGTCATGAAAGCAACAAAGATGCAACATATTTAGGTGTTGCAGTTCATAGCCAAGTTCGAAAAATTAAGCAGGAAATGGAAAAAATTAAGCATCCCTCGCTAGAACAGACGGAGTTTTTAGTCCGTCCTGTTCTTCGCGAGATCAAGAGGCAGCAGCAGAGGTCGAGATCACCTCTTGGGATGGCTCAGAGGCCTATTTCTGTCGGTGAATCCTAGTAGTACTTTTTTTTTATGTTCATGTTCTTCTTGTTAAGAATGTTTAGATATAGAGGTTTAGTCTCTCTATGTGATCAGCTTGGTTGCTGCCTTTGCTGGATCTAGTTTTTAGTTTGTATATATACTTGTTATAATACTGAGAACTTTCTTGATCGAATCTTGAATTTTACAGATCTTTTGGGTTCCAAATTTGGTTTCTTTGAAAAGAATTTCGAATTTAGTAGAGTCGCCAATTTTTTATTTTTCTTATTCAAGTAAAAAATCATGAATTTGTTCTGTGGTTTGATGCAGTTGATGTAAAAGAGCTTATAACCTAACATAATATTAGAGATTAGAGATTGAATTTAGAAGATGTCACCCAATTCTATTTCCGGTCCCCTCAAATTTCTGAATCGTTTATACCGTGTTTCGTACTTAATATCGTTCGGATCACGAACTTTCAATCCAGTTAACATGATTGAGAATAAGATTTGAACTCAGAAATATGTTGAAACTTCATCCTCATTTTCGTTAAAAGAGTTTCATTCCCGTGAAACGACTCCTCAGAGGGGATAGATGTCCTAGGAAGGGGCTGACCTTTAAAAATGAGTGAAAAGATCGGTGTTCCGATAAGTAATTGAAATTAAGTAAAAATATTAATGTGCCAGTCCCTTCTTTTCTAGTTCTAGTTCTGCCAAGGTGTTAAACAAGTAATCTCTCAAGTATGTGCATGATTTGCCAAGCAATTGTGTAGCAATCTTGGGGGATATTACTATTAGATACAACAATGACAAATGACAAGTCAAGAGAAAGACTTGGTTGTCATTACAATATGGAGTATTCGAAATTGAAAGACTATAATGGATAAATATCAATTCTCAGCAGTAAAGACTTGATAATGTGTTTTCCAGAAACTCTGTGGACCAATTAAAGGAATACAAATACGAATTTGAAATCATCTAATTGGCCACTGATTTATTCCAGATTATGACATGCATGTTACTTAAGCAAATTTAAACAACAGTTTCACCCTTTAGATTTTTACAAGTGCAGTAATCAGATGCAATGACGAAACTGATAAATTAAATTATTTCGGTTCATAGTATTTCATCTGATCAAGAACATGCTATGTCAAACAACATGTAGACAGATACATGTGTGTACTAGGAAAATCTATACATATACATAATCTGATAACTTATTGTTCATTCATTCTAGATTATGACAGGAATGTTACTTTGAAAACTTTAAACAGCAGTTTCACACTTGAGATATTTTAAAGTGCAGCGATGAAATCTAAAACAAAAACTGACAAATTAGTTCTTTTCAATTTTCATGTTCCACATGATTTTATGACCAAGAACATGCTCTGTCATACAACATTTAGACACATACATGTGAGTACAATGAAAATCTGTACATAATACAGCTAGTCGGCCAGAAATTTTATGGTAATCTGGCGGCAGAACCGGGATCCTGTATACGATGAGTCACATGTTTCGCATATAATATATCTCAGGCTCGTTGTAGGTTTCACACCAAACATGTAAAACATTTCGGTTTTGTTTTGAAACTTAAATATTGAAACAGAACAAAACAGGGGAAAGTCATCAACAAACAAGCAATAACAAATGAAACATCTATACAGTTTGCATCAACCTGCACTGCAAAATAGTCATTCAGATCATACAAATCATAAAATCAAAAACTACTTAAAATTAAACACTAGATTAAACTCCCATCAATCTTGGATCTCAAGCCTTAGGTGCATCGAAGAAACGCGATCCCTGCGTCATCATAACCTTAAACTCGTCGAAATTAATCATCCCATCGCCATTAACATCGACACCGCTAATCATCTTCTGACACTCTGACATTGTAGTTTTTTCTCCTAAACTCTCCAACACATTTTGCAGCTCCTCAGCCGTGATCAAACCATTCTTATCAATATCAAAAACCGAAAACGCCTCTCTCAAATTCTCCAACACTTCCTCGGAATCAATATCTTTCGTGTTCAGCTCGATAAATTCTCGTAAATCAATAAACCCGTCTCCATCCGAATCAACCTCTTTGATCATACCTGCCAGCTCTTCTTCCGTGGCAACATGGCCTAAACTTCCCATTATTGAGCCTAGCTCGGAAGCTGAGATCTTGCCATCACCATTTACGTCGAATTTCTTGAACACGTGTTCGAGTTCCTCTTCGATTTGTGCACGAGAATTTAACGAGGTTGTTCGTGATACCATCGGGGTGGGAAGCGAATTTGTAGTCTTCTTCTTGCGGGTGAACCAACGTTTCAAGCTCATTTTGTCTGATAAATTCATTTCTGTTATGTGTTCTGAATAATTAATACATGAAGAACAAAATGTAATGTAATATTAAATATAAAGATTGAGATCTTGCATGCTTTGTTCCTCTAAAAAAAATTCTGATTTTTTAGTAAATAATGCATGTATAAATTTAGGAAGATTTGGGGAGCGGTTCATCCGTGCAGAGTAGTTTTTTATATAACTAAAGAAAGATAAATCATATTTATTCTCACAGTAATATATTATCCATTAGTTCATGTGTGGCTAACATTTTACAAATCATCTACCAAATTTATGTTCGTCGAAGAGTGATCAATAATCTAAATCTCGATAAATAAATAAAATTCTGAAATAATAATTCAGGAGGTTTTATGTGGGGATCCTCCTGTGCCCTTGTGCAAAGGACCAAATTGAAGCATAATTTTAAATGTGTAGCATGTGGGGCGTTGCATAATTGACCGACATTAATCGTATTTAATGTTGAATTTTGGCCGTTCTAGCAGTTAGCTCTGTTAGTACTCAATTTAGGCAACAAAACAAAACTATTCCTCCAAGATTAAACAAATCTAATTCTGAGTTCGCCTCAAATAAATCGAATCAAAAACCTATAACTCTGCAAACAAAAGCTCATAGATTTAATATTTCGTTTCTGTTTAACTCAAGAGTTGGACTCTTGAGGTGTGGGTGTTGTAAAAAAAAAGAGGTTGGCTCAACTTAATGTTAAATGAAATTCTAGTATTTTACTAGTTAAAGTTCAAATGATCTGAACCCGATTAAATATCTCGAGTGATTAAGAATTTATCTCTTGTTGTTCCATGTTATGAGTTCGATTCTCCCAGTCATCGAGATTTGTAAGATACGTAAGCCTGATTAATCTAAAAAACTGATGTCCTTGCACACAAACATGATACCTCACAAAACTTTGGCTTCTTCTTGAATTATGTAATCTTAGACAATTATTATAGTAAGAGCTAAATCATAGTAAATGGTCACACATCAGTACATCACATCCTTGTAAGAAACAGACAACAACTCTCCCGCGTCAACTGATGAAACATTAGCAGGCACCCCACAATTATTTCATCCTCCAAAACACGCTTTAAAGCTAAAACTACAGAAACAAATACAAAGATACCATAGATATTGCTATATTCATCACCTTGACTTGGGGTTGTGTATGAAAAAGTAAGAAGAGAAGAAGACTTGACTTGACTTGTTAGCAAGAAAAAATGTCAGTGAGATTCATAACTCACCAATCTTTCTTTGATGCTGTTAAATCTGGCCACCTCAAATCTGTTAAAGATTCATTAGAGAATGATGGGCCAGACTCAGATTATCCATCTGCTTCTAGCTCTTCTGTAATGGAGTTGAGAAATGATAAGGGAGAGAGTTGTTTGTATGTAGCTGCTGAGAGTAATCAAGAAGAGGTGTTTAGTTACTTGCTCAAGTATTGTGATGTTGATCTTGTTAAGATTAAGTCTGCCAAAACTGGCTTGGATGCTTTTCATGTTGCTGCTAAAAATGGCCACTTGGGTATTTCTCCTCCTCCTATCTATGTAGTTATATTCCACTTTTTTTATATAATTAAACGCATTCGTGCATCCACCTGGTCACTGATTAGGTTTGAACCCTCGACTTCCCGTTCTAACTATATAAGATTTTGGTTTCTGGGATGAATTACTTGCTAATTGTAATTTTTTTTTGTTTCTGTTCTAAGTTTATAGTATATGTTTATTATTAAACCAGCTATTGTTTGCAAGCCTATATAGGTTAAGTTTTGGGACAGTTTTGGTGGTTTAGATTTGTAAATTGATTGAGTTAGTTCCATTTTTACTGATTAGTGGAGTTCTATTCAGGTAGATCGAATGGGGGTTAGTGCTCTACGATGAGAAGTTCGAATTTAGCTTCTAAACTTGCATACATAATGAATTAGTATGGGAGCTTGCTTTGTAACTTTGTTTGACTGCTTTGAGTCAATAGAGTGCTAAAAAAGCAGCTTCTTTTTTCTCGCGATAAAGTACTAAAGTAGCTTCATAAGGCTTTAGAGCAGAGAAAGTTTTGTGATGTTGTATCCAGTGACATAAGGACTTGTGCTACTTGCATCCGAATTGTAAATATTAGATTTAAAATTTGCATTTCCATGTGAAGTTTAGTACCAATTCCTTCAAGTTGATAGAGTACAAAACTGGCTCGCGAGGTTTTAATTTTTTTGTAATGCTGTCTGTATTCTGCAAACCACTGATACGAATGACTTGTGCTACTCTCATAAGATATTAAAGTTATGATTCATTATGGCATTTTTGTGAGAAGATTTTATTACCAATCTATTCTGTGCTGCTCAAGGAGTTCTTAATTTGTTGGTTATGTTTAGGAATTGTGAAGGAACTTTTGGGCATGTGGCCAGAGCTTTGTCATTCATGTGATTCCACAAACACTAGTCCCCTGTATTCAGCTGCAGAAAAGAACCATATAAAAGTAGTAAATGCTATATTAGATGCAGATCCAAGCTCAATCAGGATACTGCGGAAAAATGGGAAGACTGCATTGCACAATGCTGTAAGATATGGCCGCATTGCTGTTGTTAAAGCACTTCTAGACAGAGATCCAGAAATCGTTCCCATTAAAGATAAGAAAGGTCAAACAGCACTTCATATGGCTGTAAAAGGAACTGATACATCAGTGATCGAAGAATTATTGCTTGCTGATCATTCCATACTTAATGAACGTGACAAGAAGGGTAATACAGCTGTTCATATCGCCACAAGAAAATGTCGCCCACAGGTACATATTTACATTGATAATCCATAGAGGTTGGAATTAGTCAGTCCGGTGTACATCACCACTCTGCTAATTTGGTCTTATAGATATCACAGCTGCTTGACTCTGATTATTTGTAGTTGACATTCATATCTTCTAGCTGAAAATTATGTTCTCTACCTCTTTTTTCCATGTTCTTTACAACAAAACACTTGTCTCTACTCTGATCTGCAAACTCTTTTTTGTAATCAACCATTTTTTTTGAATTAATTATTACTCTAAATCTTGTCGATGTGTCAACTTTATAATTTTCATATCATTATCAAGTTTTCTTGTTCTTTATAGTATTTTCCCCCTTCTAACATTGCATGTTTTCAGATAGTAAGCCTTTTATTAAGGTTTTCATCCCTCAATGTCAATGCCATCAATAATCATCAAGAAACAGCAATGGATTTGGCAGAAAAACTCCAATATGGAGGCCCTGCTTTTGAAATAAAGGAGGCTTTAACAGAAGCTGGGGCCAAGTACGCCAGGCACGTTGGGCAACTAGATGAAGCGATGGAGCTCAAACGGACTGTAAGTGATATAAAGCATGATGTGCACTCCCAGCTTGTACAAAATGAGAAAACACAAAGAAGGGTTTCTGGTATTGCTAAAGAACTCAAGAAAATTCACCAGGAAGCTGTTCAGAATACAATAAATTCTGTAACAGTTGTTGCTGTTCTATTTGCTTCCATAGCTTTCTTGGCAATATTCAACTTGCCTGGACAGTATGTAATGGTTGACCCCGAAACTGGAAAAGCAAATATTGCTAAAAGTACTGCATTCCAAGCATTCTGCCTCCTGAATGCCACTTCCCTCTTCATCTCTTTATCCGTTGTTGTGGTTCAAATCACGTTGATTCCCTGGGACACCAGAGCACAAACACAGATAGTTTCAGTTGTAAACAAGCTAATGTGGGCTGCCTGCATGACCACTTGCGGTGCTTTTCTGTCTATAGCTTTTGTAGTTGTCGGAAAAGGAAGTTCATGGATGGCCATCACAATTACTGCATTGGGAGTTCCTATTCTTCTAGTTACTCTTGTCAGCTTGTGCTACTTTGTTTTCAGGCAACACTTCGGAAGTTTTGGATATGATTCTCAGAGAAGCATTAGAAGGGCAAGTGGAAGCAAGTCTTTCTCTTGGTCTGCATATTCAGCAAATATCTCAGATGAAGAGGAAGAGTCTGACCACAATAAGATCTATGCTTTATGATAATACTAAACACATTAGGACACCAAAGATGGTGGATATTCACCACAAACATAGCCTATGCCTTGTGAGTTGTGACTGGCTTCTGTGTTCCTCGTTTCATAATTGCTTTAACATTGATCTACAGAAGTCATAACCAATTAGAACAGAAGAGAGATGCCACAAAAGATAGGCTAGCTTTTGTACGGACCTTCAGCTCCCCCCCCCCCTCGATGTATACTACTAGTCTAAGATATTGTATGCATTCAAGTAAGAGATCAATGTTGCATTGATCCTTCAGTACATATTCTGTAAAGAAATTTGCGGTTTTGCAAGTGTAATAAATAGTTTGCAGGAATTTAGGTACCTGCAGTAAATTTGATTCAGCAAGCAAGATTTTAGTTTTGTCCGGGTCAATTGCTCCCCTGGATTTTGTCTTCTCACTTTCCTCTTTACAGCAGAAAATCTAAGATGCAAAAAAATCACGAGCCATCAGTGGTCCTTGAGTTTACTAGGGATATGGTTAACATTGTATTCATAATATGATAAGAAATGACATCATTGGTTACATTGGATTATGAGAGCCTATGTTTGAAAATAAGCATGGCACTGCAGGGTGCTCGGACAACGGAAAATTTATCTCTCTGGAGCTCCACATATATAAATATATTGCATAGCTCAACATAGCTCAACAGAACGTAGCTCAACATACAAGTACAGTGAAATCAAGCTTGATAACAATACAATTTACAACATTTGTGTGACATCATTTTCTTTAAAATTAAATTTTGCACAAGTACTGTCAATATCAAACTTCAGTAGTGCTCAGTTCCAAAGTCCTCAGTGTGGAGATGACTTTCCTGGCAAGCTGTTCATCCGCTGCTAACCAAGTGCAACAAATATATACGGCTTCAGACTTATTTATACTAGTTTCGCTCATTCTATAGGGACAATCATCATTAAGACAGACAAAAATGCTGACAGATTCTACTTGAATATGTTCCCCACAGTCTTGGATGTTTACTTCGGCTAATTCAATTGCGAGTTTCCCAATTAATAAGTGAAGCCACACACATTTATCAATGATAGGAAGCGTATCTCTTGAAATTTGAATGTTTCTGGCATTTCCTAAGTTGCCGACGCGTACCTGGCAACAATAAGCAAACTGGAGTTCGTGTTTTTTAGCTCCCAACATGTCCAGAAACTCGTCCTGGTGGACAGCCTTTGCTTTCTTGCTTTTGTCCAAACACAAAATCCCCTCAGTTACTCTATCATCAAACACCCGCAGTGGATCAATTGGCATTGCCATTAACCCTGTATTGGAGTTTCCTTCTGCATTTGTTTTCGAGAATTTGAAGTTTGGATACTTTGCTTTCCGTCTTAATGTATCTGAGATATCAGCTTTCACATAATGAGTTGAAGGAACGGACACAGTTTCATTGTTTGCAGGACAATAACTAGGAATACCCAATTCCGATTGAATTCTTTCTTGGAGAGCGATCATATTGGGCTTTTCACCATGCATAAGTATTACGTGCTTGGGAGAGAGAAATTTGACTAGGTCCATGATTCCTTTGGCGTCCGTGTGAGCGCTAAAAGATAATTGATGAATCTACACAAGGAAAAAACAGAAAACAAATATAAAAACTCAACATAGGAACTTGTTATTAGGTATTGCTACAACAAGAATAAGCATATAATATACACAGAGAAGGCACCATAAATTATTTTAGGCAATGATTTGAAAAAAATAAGTTTCTTTTTTACTCCGGCATACCAAATACAGTATGTGCATTCAGCAACAGATTTTTTTTAATTGCAAGACATAATCACAGGATACAACTTGAGAGCTCCAACAGGACAAAGCATCAACAGTTAACAATCAAGAATGATTTCTGTACAGAATAGATGCATAATATTATGTCGTAAACTACTAACTCTATCCCTGTTCCACTATATATTGGAAAAGTCCAATTTCAAAATGAATTATCATTTTTGCCAAGTAACACGCTAAATACACGTGCAGTCACATATCATAGCCAGTTGGAAGGGATACAAACTGGACGGCCTATTCTAAAATAATATAAATCTTTTTGCCGGGCATCATTAATACGAGAGTTTGAGTCTAACAGATGGTTCATTATTTAAATTTGGACAGGGAAATAGCCCATCCAGCAAATATGGAAATTGTCAAATCATGTATACACAAAGTTTTATAAAATCAATCAAACGAATAATAACATATCCTGAAGCTTCAATAAACTAAAGAATGCATCCTTGAGCAAAAGGCAGTAAGCAGCAGATTATAAGTGATTGTGTGCAGATTGATAACAGAACTAGTGCCCTACTCTAAAAGTCTTGTAACCCAGTTGCATTTGTCCAAATTGAGGTTTATATACCCACCAGGAAGTAGTTTGGTACGAAAATAATTTAATTTTCAAATACTTTTTTAGGGCCCTATGCTTCTTAAGCTTAAGATTGCTTTAATTTGAACATGTCAATTGGTCACTTCTCACTTGGTTCAATTTTTCATAGTAAATACTTTCAATAACTTTCCCATAATACTTGAGAATTATTTTTTTGCTTTGATAGAAGGGATCCACCAAAAAAAATAAAAAATTAGATAAATTGGGGAATAATAGTGAACCAGAGTAAAAGAACAAAGATATCAGCATACATATTGCAAGAAAAGTTTTGAAAGAAGAAAAGTAAGTAGAACCTTGCATCGCACATCCACTTGGGTATCTCTATCCACATTAACTTTTTTGGGTTTACCTGACATCAGCTGGTTCCCTATAGTTCCCGCCAAACAATAACTAGGAGAAAAAAACAAATGGATAGCAAGTGTGAACAAACTGATGGCCAAGTACACATTATTTGTTAAATTACAATTTGTAATGGGTCTAACACAACAAAGTTCAATTTACTGAGGGTAAAGAATACATTACATAAATATGCATACAATAGAAGGCTCGCTCTAGGATGCACAAGGAAAGAGAAATGAATTTTTCATCGAGGATGGAACAAGCATATACTATTCACACAAAACGTATCACTTAACCAATCAGCTAAAAGTTCTAACTAGATTAATTAAATCAGATATATCACACATATTTCTTTTGTAATAGTCAAATACAAGTCATAGAGGTAGACCATCAAGTTCGTTCATGAACTAAGACTTAATTAGATTACTGAGGTAATTTGGCTACCTCTAGAGGGTCTGCTTCAGCAATAAATAGATTCAATTTATAAGTTATATAGTCCTATAAGTGATACAAAATAAGTTCAACACAGCTATAGCATAGATTACACGGAATTATTTAAATTTCCACAGATAGATGAATTTGAAAGCACCCGATTCTAAACACCATCAGACAATTCTAAACATAATCAGATGGGTTGTTCTAGTCCTAGGACAAGATTTATGTTATAATTCTATTAGAATATAGAACACAGAAAAAGATGATTGGTATGTATACATGAATTCGTTGCAGCTCACAATGATAATATAACTTGCAATTTTGCCTTTTTGACTCTTGCTCCACATATAAAGCTTATCATCTGTTAGAACACACCACATGCCCCAACTTTTCTAAAGCTCACATTATCCTTTTTTTCTACTTTCTTTTCTTCCTCTAGACAAGTCTTAACGTAGTTTACTTTAGTTATTTTAACAAATACTGATTACTTCACATATAATAAATTTTATTTCATACGAGTTGTTGAAGTACACAAGAAGTTCGCTTCATACACAATATGCACAAACTTACAGGCGCACCCACATATACTTATATAAATTAACACAAACATACATATGTATATCGAAGGAAGATGTATGCTTATTGTAGAAATCTAATCAGCATGATATCTACAAGATTTTAAGTACTAATTTACCCTGGCAACACAATAAGGTTCTCTTCATACGGAGCCCAGTGCTTAAAAACCTCAAGTGAAAAGCCACCACTAATCATTCCAGGTGTAGCAAAGAGAACACAGGGTCCAGGAGCATTAATCATGGAGCGTTCAAAACTGCAAACTGAATTTCTTTCCATTATTAGACATCAGATATATGGTTTTGTGATATACATATGTAACTCAGGAAGCACTACTGGCCAACTAATTCATATGGTTATAATTTTGCAAAGTACATCGTGTTGTTATACTGTTCTAGATTAATAACAAACAAAAGATGGTTCTCAAAGTGTCAAAGTCTCTTATATTGACGTCTAACACCGTACTGAAGTCTTTTACTATTATTCGAAAGTTAAACGAGGTATACCATGTTTGAAATCAAATGCATTCCGAGTGGTATATGCATCTTTCACCTTTTGGCTGGTCCAGTTGATGAGAACTTTATAATACATATTAGCTTGTAAAGTCAATCCTGGAAGACAAAATGACAAAAATTAAATAATTAATCGAATCAGATGGAATGCATTACATTACATGGTATATTGGCTTTCTGGGAATCTTTTTGCCATACAGTTACTATTCTTTAGCAGATAAATGTCAATATTGTTAACCAATGTTGTATTCTACAGAACTTTGACTTTCTATAAAATTATTACCAATAACAAAAAGAAGATATCATCAGTTCATCACTAGTTCATGTGATCAGTAGATAAAGAGAAAGACAGCCAAAAGGAAACAAGAAGGGAATACCTGCAGAAAAGTATATCGGGACCTTTAAACTCATCCTCTCCCAGTAATCTTCCAATAGTATACAAAGTTCCTATTAAATTAGAACTGGCACCATCAGAGAATTGTTGTGTAATACATAAACAACTGCATATTCAATGCCACGAATAAGAAGACCAAATAATAACACAAGTGGTTGAGACTAGTGGAAGGCTACTCATTTCGCCCAATTCCAGCGGACAAAAAAAATGATGAATCTCTTTCTAGGATTTTGGTGGGAGTAATTCATTCTGTTGAGAAGACACCATACAAGAACTTCAATTAATCAGGTCAGAAAAGATGTGGGACCATTACCATATGAACTATACAGATTGTAGGGCTAGGATTCCCCAACGATGTACTGATGGTGTCTGCTAGCATTCATCATATGGAAATACAATATGTGTTTTCTTTTTATGCTCTCAGATGGAAACAAAATATGGAAAAAAGTTAAAATAATCATCTTTCATTGATAATTTCAGAAAAAATATAGTGTTTGAACAATCAGCGCACAGTTTGCGATAGTGGTAAGTTTCTTTATATTCATGTTTACTGTATCTAGGCACTAAAGTAGCATAAACACTTGTATTTCGTATCAAACATGTTATTTGATCAAATTCTGGTTTCGCAATTTCTGCTTCTGCAAAAGCTAGAAAGGGGTTTTTGTTGTACTCATTCGGTCTCAGAAAGCTAATGACTGACATTTGACCAAAAACAATTGTAGATATAAAAGTTTCCATGAACAATAACGTCAAAATTTAATAAAAATTAAGACTATACTGACACATTCAACATTTTAATCTTTTATGCTGAACCAATATTCTTACATATATTAAACATTTTAATCTTTTATTCTGAAGCAATATTATTGACAAACGATTGCTAATTGTTAAGGAACCGGTCGTTCTAAAACCTCAAGGTTTTAGAGGAAGGCCCTTCCCAGGATCTTATATTATTATTCTAACACTAATCAAAATTAAAAGTACTTTTTGGTATAATTTTTTCCCAGTGTCTTTAATGTGAACTATTAATTAAAATTTGACAAATTAATTAAGTATATGACCTACACAATTTAAGACGCATAAATTTATATATAGACATTATAAAGATGAGAATTAACATCCATAGAAGTAATTACCTATTTTCTGTGATAAACCTATTTGAATAATGAAGGATTTTTTTCTTGAAGTTAATAAAGAAACTTATTTGATTTTGAAAAAGTAGATACTTGAGAAGCAAAAGCCTAAAACATCTCCAGAAGTGCTTTGAGCTTTTAACTTATCTGTAAATCATAGTGTCTTAGAGAGCCTGTGCGTAGATTATAACTTTTGGATCGAAAGGTGAAACAAACACCTACTGTACTTTGTAACTTTTCAAACCTAAGAGTTGAAAGCTGGCTAAAAAAGCTAATCCAAATGGGGCCGATTGGTTTAAGGAAGATTGATGATGTTAATTAATAATAATACAGAATCACAAATAATTCAATTATAGAGATATTCAAATCACAAATCACAATAATGGTGAGGAGATAACCTGAGCTCGACCGAGAGCAAATGTAGGGATGAGCACTTTCCCTCCACTGGAAACACATTTATGAACCTACAAAAATGTTTTTAATATTAATTAAAGTTACACGAAGAAATTTAATGTACTTGATGCTATATCCAGTACAATATAATTGCAACAAAAGAAAAATGTATTAAATCTCATGGTGTCATTTGATATAAATGCAATTTATATTGCATTTCGAAGACTACTTGATAAGTTTGCATATATACATATAGCAATTTGAATACCACTTGACAAAAAACTACATGTATATGAAAGTTAGTACTGATGTACTCATTTATGACTAATTCATAGACAATATCTTATAATCATATAAAAATTCAAACTTTATATGAGTTGAAAACATTTCCCAATTTTAATATAGGAGATTACAGATAAAAGTAGAAAAACAGGATTAAACAAGAAGAGAGAAAGAGACCATGCTTATAGCAAAAGAAAAGGAAGAGACCATGTGAACTGATATATACTAAGATTAAAATATTAGAAAGTAGCAGCTTATCGTAATCATACAGCATTGAGAAATTCTCTTTCCCTAGCATATTTCGAATCTCGTGTGGTTTTACCATACGTTGACCTGCAAAAAGTAATCTTATTAATGCAATGACACTTGATTCAGAGATATGCATTAACTTTGTTTTATTCCATAGCTCTACATCTAAGCTTGTTATACCGCAGGTAAAATTCTTTCAACAGGATCATACCCATCTTGCACAGCACCCACAAGTTCCCCTTTTGTTATTATTAGAAATCTACTTTCAAAAGCATAAATACTGTGAAGAAAAATGATACGTTGTGTTCTACAGATACTTCAGCTTGACATATATTACACTGTTTGTCTGAAAAGTACAAGTTACTAGGGGCAATCGCGTGGTTTGCGATTATAAACTACAAGATTCGGATGGTTTAATTATTCTCTAAAAATTTAGTTTACCGTTACATGTATACAAATCCATATATATAGCCCCATTAAGAAATTCATGTAATGCATACATAGGCAACAGTTCATATTTAAAAATATTACACTATTAGGACTAATCAATTCTATCCGAGTGCAATTAATGAATCTCAGTTTCATGACTGATCTGCAACTGTAATAAGTTTGGATTCGGCATGATCATAGACCATAGTACTTCCTAAAAGAAAGTGATACAAACCAACTTTTGGTAAAATGGCGAACTGATAGCAGACTAATAATACAATATCTCAGTGACTCAATTACATACCATCATATTTAGAAGAGTTCTCACTAAAGTATATCCATCTTCAACATTGTGACATTCATATTGCAAACCATATTGTAACACCTTATATACGGAGCCATTACTGTATCAGCAAAAAGTCACAACATTAAGGGAAAAATACGGTGATTCTCAAGAGTGTGTGATCAAGTGAGTGTGTCTTGTTTGTTATTTTGTGGCCAATAGCTAAGGAAAAAAGGGTTTGCTTCCTGAGCGCATAAAAAAAGATAATCTCATAAGCAAATAGAAAACACGGGTAAATTATATGCATTCATTCCACATGCATCGAGAAATTGAGAAACATTACTCTGATATAAGAAGGTCCAAATGCAGCCGATCAATTTGTGCAGCTCCAAGATGTCTATCAGGTGTCATATTATAGTCACCTGTGTAAACCATTGAAGCATCTCCCACTTTAACATAAAACATTGCAGCTCCAAGCACCTACAAACATTTTTTCCATGTTAAATGATCAGGTATTGAAATCAAATAGGGAATACTTCTCAATTCCATAAGAACCGGATAATAACTACAATGACAAACTAAGAATCTAACATGTCTACCCCAGATTGCGATTATTAAAAACAAATCTTGGTATGCCTGTAATGTATTGATTAATGTGCAAGGGAGAGTATTTTTATTTTTTTGTAGAAACATACACTCATGGTTGTTCTATCATGTTCACTTTTGACTAATCTCATGGCCCATGGATACACCCCACAAGGCTCGTTCATTAGGCATATGTAACAGAGCATAAAAGTCCAGAAGAAATAAAAATAATGTATTGATACTTAAGAATTGTCAAAAAAAACTTTATGCATCAGTTATCATGTAAACGGCATGTCGAAATAACTTATAGATGTGATTAATAAGTTAAACGTAAACTCAAAAACTGAAGACAGCAAGAGAAATTAGGATCATGATGCCTACATGTCCTGCATAGTATGCACGTATCTGAAGGTCTTTATCAACCTGCACGGTCTGCTTCAAATCCACAGCAGTAACTGCCACATCATTCAAAACATCATAAATCAATTTTGTAAAAGAGAATGAGGATGATATACAAGAGCAAGGTTCCTAGGTCAACACAACAATAAAACATCAACAATGTACTGTGAAAACAGCATAGGCTTCCTCAATTCTACATTTTTTATATACATCTCTTTACATTTTCTAATAGTACTTCATACGTTGGGAAATTGTTATAATTTCTTCATAATACTTCATTTTAAATAGATATGAGAACAAGGTTGACTACCTTTCTTCATACATTCCGCAATATTTTCCGACGTGAATTGTTCTTCTTCTCCCCTTCTGTCCACCATAACTTTCCGGTAATCCTCCAACATCAAGGGAGCGAGAGCTTTTGTTGGATACTTCAGAAACAAATGTTCAAATGGCAGAGAATGAAATTACAGTTATTATGGAAATAGAAAGAGATAACTGAAAAATATTAATTAAAAAAGCATATCGATGACTAGATGGTACTCGGTAAGGCTTTAAAATCAATTAATAGTGTTCCCTTCCCATTTTGGATCTTAACAAAATTTACCAATGTGCTCTACTACTGGTAGTAACAGAAATTCACTTCATAAGTTCACAAACTAATTATCGCGTCTTACCGTCATATAAATTGGGCCCTTGTATCCGCAGACTTCAGTGAAGTATGGCAGAGCTCCAATATGGTCAAGGTGACTGCATCAATATATCAACTTAGCTCATTTGAAACTTAAACATTAACATGAAAAATAAAGAAGGAAATTTGATCTATTCTATACTCTCATAAATATGCAAAATCCTCTTTACACTCCAATCCAAATTATTTGTACCCTTAAATAAAATTACAGTCTTGTAAGTCAGCTATGTGTATGGTGTTTAAGCTACCAATGGTCAAGATTCATAACACTACAGCATGTAGTTACTTTATAGGGACGATTTTATAAGTACTTCGTACAACGATGTTTCGATCCTAAAGTCACAAAAAGCAAATGAAGGGAAATTAGAAATCTGACTTATTGCAGATTATGAAATTTAAAAAAACTGAGCAAAAGCAATTGAAGAGTGCAAATAATGCTTAGCACAACACCGTAGCGGAATAAGTTATCTATAATCAGTTTTGAACTTGTGTGTGGCAGCAAGATTCAAGATGAGCAGTGTAGAAGCTGAAGTTTGTGTAATTATTAAAGACGATGCAAAGAACACTTTTTGCAGTTATAAAATCAACGAAACCATTCATAACTGCTAGTACCTTTTTATTTTCTTTCTGTAATTTATTTGGATGATGCACAAATCACTTTTAAGTTTTTTTCGAAACTTCTCCTCACCTTAATTCTCAGACCAAGTGATCTATCTACTTACTGAGATAGATGTCAACATAAAAAATCATAATTTAACTTTAAAAAAAATCCTAAGATTTTTGTAAAGCCTTATATTGATCAATACCACTACTAGAAAGTCCTCTATTTCACTCTAATATCAGACGCTAACATTACCTAACATTATTATACATACATCCACTAAGAGGGCGTAATAAATGGTTAATAAATCCAGTTAATAGGAATCGAACCTCAATCAGACCTTAGTGCTTGCATTACCAATTTTGTTGTACGGAACGGTAACCTCATTCCTCTTACTCTTAGTGGGTAAATCATTCCCTCCACCTACCTTTAAATACCATATCATTCCCATTCCCGATTCTCATTACCACCAACAATCAAAACGCCCAACCTTATTATCCTCTGTCCAAACTTATCTTCCTTATCAACTTCATTACAACCCTACCTATTCTTCTACTACACATTCATTTACTTAATCTAACAAACTATCCGAAAAACAAAAATAACGAATACAATAAAGTAAAATACACAAATAAATCAAGAAATCGAGACATACAAGTGTGTAATAATAATGCAGGCAAGGGAATGATCAAAATCGCGAGTTTTCGAGATACGAGAGAAATCGGGGTATCGTTGGTGATCATGATGACCCATATGCATTCCGCAATCGAACATGATTTTCTTGCCGTTAATATTCACCACCGCACAACTCTTCCCCACTTCTTGGCCTGCCCCTGTAACAAAACACAACATTATACAACAGTTAATACATAAAACAAACATAAACATATATATACATGTATGATTATACATATACGTACGTACCCAGTACTAGACACTCAATAGCCATGGCTTTTTGCAATTTGAACGGAGAAAAGAATTTTAATTTTTGTAGGGTTTAAGCCAATTGGGGTTTTAGTTGCTTAATATTATTTTTGTAAGTAAGTGGACCGGGTTTTCAATTTATATCCCCGTCAAACGAACCGGGTTTGGGGGATTTGAATTGATACGTAGATAATCGGCTTAAATATCAAAGGGGTCATTGAACGTCATATATCAGTTTAATCATCAAAGTTAACGGGGTATCATTTGAATCACTAAAATTATAATAAATATCATACATATACCTCAAAATATGTGTTCGAGAATTAAAATTTATTTTATGGAGTTCTATATATTTTTCTTGAATCTTATTACAACCAAATGAAAATGTATGAATTCTGGTATTTTCTATAATATAATAAGATTTTTTAAAATTTATCTACTATTTATTTTTAATTTTGTAGTCATTTGCTTTATTTAAATAAAAATAATTAGTAGATAAATTTTAAAAATCTCAAAAAATAATCTAAAATACTATGAATTCATAACTTTTCATTTGGTTGTAATAAGATTTTAAAAAAATGTTTAGAACTCCATAAAATAAATTTTAATTCTCGAGCACATATTTTGAGGTATCTGTTTGATATTTATTATTACTTTAGTGATCCAAATGATACCCCGTTAAGTTTGATAATTAAACTGATATATGATTTTCAGTTGAGTGACCACTTTGATATTTAACACGTAGATAATCTCCTTTCCCAACCCCATATACGCACTTTTACACCGTTTTCATGTCACAAATTACATCAAATTTGATATCACTATAAATTATATATTCCTCAAATAACCTATATAGTATAAAAATGTTATAAAATTTAGAGTTGTTAGATTGAAGTTAGATTTGAAAGTAGTTGTTCTCATAAGTGTGTTTTATAATTTAGATTTTATTATTTTTTTTAAATTTGAAGATATTCAATTTGGATTATGTTATAAAATTCGAAATTGGAAGAGATCGGTTCAGATATCGATTTAGGATTAATCAGAGAATCGGGGATTAATTGGAGGAAAAATCGGATGCATTTTATATTTTAAATTATATTTAATTTTAATATCCTTATTTTAGTAGTAATTTAGAAGTTAATATATCATATTATTAATTTATACTTGTTTAAATTTAATTGAAATTCTATATTATATACTAATTTATTTTTAATATGACTATCAAGAAAAATATATAATGATTAATCGAATTTCAAAAATCGGAGCGGTGACGTGCCTGACATAAGATTATTGATTAAATCGGAGATTTTTAGAACCACAAATTTTGATGGTAAAAAATTGAATAAAATCGGAGTTTATTCAATCTTGTTTTCAAAAAGTCTATACAGTATTGTGGTATTCAATTTGAATTTAAAAAAAGTTATTAAAATATGATGGTATTCAAAATTTCATGGATTTTATTTTATTTGATAATTGGTGGATTTAATGAATTTGATGGTACATATTTAATATTTTGAAATCTCTATTAAATACATTAAATTCTAAAAGATTTCGAAAAAAATCCATAAAATCATCAAAATTCTGCAAGATTTTTTTATTAACTACATCAAAATTAAAGAATAACTAAAATAAACAAAAAAAATCCAAAATTCATGTATTACTATCAATTCTCTAAAATCTAAATCGAAACACCCCGTTAGACAAACAGAACTATTCGTGAATCCGTTCGAACTAGGCTCAATAAAAGCTCTTTTCGACTCGTGTTGGAAATAATTTTCTGCTCGGACGGTCTTCGGTCGGACCTGCAAGGAGAAGAATGCAAGGGTTTGACCCCCCCGATTCGTCTCCGGGGTGAGAATCGGTAATTGGTCTTCGTAGGTAAGATATGAACGTACAAGCGGTTGTTGAATATGTAATTGTATATATGATTGTGTATCAAACTAGCAAATTTGGGCCAATTTTTATACTAGATATTGTCCACTATTGGTGGTCATTTGAGTGAACCCAGTAAGATCAGGGAAAACGTGGCATATTTGTTCGTTACTTCCGATTCAGATGTGCCTTGTACTGAATCTGTGGCTTCTTGGGCTTCTTTTTCGGACTGGACTTCCAATTTAGACATACTTTGGGTTAACATCAATGAGATTTTTTGTTATCGGCCCATGTACTAAACTGTTTATCTAGACGGGGCTCCAACATGTCCCCGGACTTCAATCGAAATATATTTGGATGAAGTACATTTCTTTATCCCGTCTTCGGGATTTCCCTAAGGGCTGAATTCTTTGGGCGGCAACAAAGTCAAGCAAAAAGATATAGGAGCCGAATGAACTGTCTAAGATTTCATCGGGTTCACACCTAAAATTAATATGAACAATTTGTAACTAAAAAAATGCCTTCGGACTCTAACTCTTGTCTGCCTTCCGGCGTGGCTAATAATCTGCCTTCGGGCAGGGCCGACCTTTGGGTAAGGCGATCAAGGAGGCCGCCTAGGGCACCACCGCGCACAGGGGCACCAAAATATTTCAATAACATATGTATATAGGTGTATTTATTTTTTATATTTTTTATTTTTTTTATATTTTAAAATATAAATTTTAATTAGAATATATTAACATATATGTGATTGGGGGACATATTAAAATTTTAAAATATATTATTATCTTTGTGATAACTTTATTTTAAAATTAAAATATAATTTACTTCAATTTACTTTAAAAATATAATTAATAAATTTATTTAATAAACAAAACAAAGTAAAAATGTGAAAGGTTTGGAGAAATTGAGTTTTTGGACTATGCGCGTCTATACCCATTACCCCAGATGGCCAGATGAAGTCATATAACAAAAGTACAAAACCCTCTCCTTCCCTCTGCTTAGCTACCGAATAAAATACAGAACACGGATTGTTCTCTGTTCATTCTGAATATCAATTATCAAAACACTGGAAGTCATCGACTCACTGAAATTCGTAGGCTTGTTCATTTTGATGATCTTGGGGTTATTGCAGCTGATGATGATCAGAACTTGAGTGCTGAACAAAAATTCAGAAGGTATTATTTCTTGTATATTGTTGATCAAGGTGTTTTTCAACTCAAAGAACGGTTTAAACAGTTTCAAGATTATAAGGAAAAATTTGGGTTTTTATTTAACCTGAAGAAGCATTTATCTAGTGATGATGAGGGGTTAAAATCTTGTTGCATGAAGCTTGAGGGATTTCTTAGACATGATATGCGATATGATATTGTTGGCGCAGAGTTGTTTAACGAGTTACTAGTGCTTCGAATGGTAATACCCGATGAGATAACAAAGGCAATAGATGTGCTTAATTATTTAAGTTTTAGTTCAAGACAAATAAATTATCCAAATGCTTGGATAGCTTATAGAATCGTTGTGACCATTCATGTTACAGTGGTAGAGGCGGAAATGACATTTTCTAGATTGAAACTGATCAAATCTTATCTCCGCTCTTCGATGTCTCAAGATAGACTTAATGGATTGGCTTTATTGTCTATTGAAAGTGAGCTGACAAGTTCTCTAGATTATAGCAAAATCATAGAGAGATTCACATCTCAAAAGCCTAGAAAAAAGTTTCAAAATCAATAAAGGTAAACTCATTTTTATAACTTTATTTTGACATTGTTGTGTACTAGTAATGATGACTGTTCTATATTCATGATACTACATCAGTGGCTTGCAGGAGATTATTGCAGGAGGTTGAAAACTTGGATATTTAGCGTACAAGAAATTCATTATATTCACTTGCTAGTTTAGATTCAAGTAAGTTTTCTTTTATATAATGAATATATCTTATTGTGATTTTTTGGTTATGAATATGGGGCGCCATTTTTGAATCCCGCCTAGGGCACCCAAATAAATAGGGTCGGCCCTGCCTTCGGGCTTTATATTTGTCCACTTTCGAGCATAACTTAAATAAGCATATTGCTAGGTCCTATTTTGGTTTATTTCACCTTAACATAATTTTTACACCACTTTGGTTTTATAATTGGCTTGTCTTCGGGTTGATTTTTCATAGGCCTTCGGACAGTTTATAATTCTTTTCCTTAGCGTATTATCTCCTTTGTATTGCATCTTCAGTTTTCATTTTACCTTAGAAATTGAGCAAAATTCGATTTTTTTTATAAAATATTGCATCTTTGGCTTTTATTTTGCCTTAGCAATAGCGTCTTCGGCTTTTGCTTTAACAATTTTTAGAAATTGCATATTCGGCTTTTGGCTTGACAGTTTAGCAAAATTTAGGAAAACAATTAGAATATTGCAACTTCGACTTTTGCCTTGACAATTTTAAACAATTGCGTTTTCGTCTTTAACATTAGCAATTTTTAATTTTTAACTTTCAGTTTCATCTTCGCCATTCACCCCATTTTTGAATGAAGGTTTTTGTGTCTTAGAGACTTGTAGATACCAATGTTGTGAGGATGAATGACTTATCTTTTTCGGGTTGCCCCTACATAGGTATTTCGTGCAGAATACAAAATATTGAAAAAGAGAGGGACAAACGTGTTAGGTTTCGGGGCATAAAAACACAACAGAAACAAAAATTAAAATTGTAAAAACTAAATAAAACTGAAACCCACTGCAGGATTCATGCAAAAAAAATGTTTAATTCATGGATGAGATGTTTACCTTACGAAGCTTTACGATCATGGTTTTCTAATTGAGATCCTTGAACGATCACCATGTATCCCGCCGAGCTAAGCGATCTATGCCGTATATGTATCCACATGAAAACTTGAGCGGAAGAGGTGTGTTCTAGCACCGAAAATCTGAACTCGTTCTTCTTCTTCTTCTTCTTCTTCTCTCTCTCTCTCTCTCTCTCTCTCTCTCTCTCTCTCTCTCTCTCTCTCTCTCTCTCTCTCTCTCTCTCTCTCTCTCTCTCTCTCTCTCTTTCTCCAGCTATTAGGGTTTTGTATTTTTATCTAATAAAAACGTAGTCCCCTAAATCATCCCTAAAAGAGATTATATATAAGAGACGAAAATAAGTTCTGGCCATAATTCAACATTAGAATTATATTAAATCTGAAATTCTAATTTATTGTCTAATTAAGTCTTACTTAATCATCACACGGCTAAATTTCTAATTTAATAATAATAAATTCGAATTTCATTTAATCTGTTAATTAAGTCTAACTTAATTAATAATAAATAATTCAAAAATACATATTTAATTCAAATCCGAATTTAAATTAAATATTCCTCCAAACTTTTTTTGTGCGACCCTATAGATTATTATTACGTTGGCAATAATTTAATATATCATATTAAAATTATAGAAAATGAGTGGCATCTAGTAATACATCATTGTTACCCAAGTAATAATAATTAAATTGGTGATTGATTAAAACTTTCGTGAATAATGTATAATATAATATAATCTCTTTCACCATATATTATAGATTAAACTCGAGGTGTGTGACATGTCATCCTCTTCATTATTTATTCCATATTTCCTTGATCAATGAGTAGACTGTCATTTTAAATCAACATTTGAGTGTGGCGCCACACATTTCATAGTATAGCTCACACAAGAGGTCAATGATATCACTCTAAAATAGGAAGGTTAAATACTTTCTAGATCATTCATATTTCTTATACGATTCATAATTTACTCGAAGCCCACTTTTATCATTACCTGGTTAAAAACAACTTTTAATATAATCAAAGTATATTAATCATTGTATAGAAATATAATGATTTCAGGTATAAGGACTATTACATCATTATCACTGTGAGAATTACTTATGACACAACAAACATGTAGAATCTCACATTGGGTCTATCCAACACCATGTACATTTACAACTGCCTGTGTTTTCGACTTTGGTATCACAATACCTATGATCAATGAGATGTGATTATCAGTCAACAAACACACTAGTCTTAATGCATTATTATTGTCTCTTAGTAATAATACTCGACCAGGGATATTTAGGAATATCAATGTTATTCTCGGAATCTCATTTTTAAGTCACGTACTTAGAGTGTTGTGCAAGACATGCATGTATAATAACAAGACTAAGTCACATTGACAACCCTAAGATTAAGTTGTATGATAATCTATATATGTATTATGTAGTTGTATTTCTTGAGTCCGTAAAAATGGTTAGTAGATTAGACTGATGTATTTTTCTGAGAACAGATTCAAGCTAAGAAATAAACTGTGGAAGAAGATCAAGTCATGATCATCCCTCAGAGAAAAGATGTAGAAGTTTGGAGTTGAATAAAGTTGTTCTATGAAAAATGTTCTAAATCAAAATATCGACAAGTCACATATGAAGTTATATCGAGAAGTCATTCGAGAAGTCCAAAATGAGCTGTAGAGAAGTACAAAATGACTTACAGAGAAGTCTCAGAGATATCGATAAGTCAAATGCATGTAGAGATCTTAGAGATATCGATAAGCCAAATGAAGATGTAGAGATCTGGAGATATCGACAAGTCAATTCTGCATTTAGAGAACTCGAGATGTCGACAAGTCAAAAGCTTAGATCGAGAACTGAAAGTTGTCGACAAGTCACTCTACATATCAAGAACTCAGACATCTCGATAAGTCATTAACACATATCGAGAACTCAGACATCTTGATAAGTAATTAACATATATCGAGAACTCATACATCTCGATAAGTCATTAACATAAGTCGAGAACTCAGACATATCGATAAGTCACTTTAGTTATCGAGGTATCTCTACAAAACCAAAAAGGAGATCTCAACACACTTTCTCAAATTCAGAATACAGACAAGTTCAAGATTCAAGATTATCAGTCAACAAACAATCCATTCACTGGATTGAAAAAGTTTACAAAGCAGCTTGAAGAATACAAGATCAAGGGCCAAGATTAACTGGATAAAGGGTGGTCACAGTCCTGCAAGATTCTGCACAGATTTTCTAACACCAAAAAAAGGAAATAGACAAGGTTGCTTTAGAAATTGGTTTAGTACATTTTGGTGGAAGTTTTGTAAATCCGTGTTGCTAGCCTATAATGCATGCACGAGTCCTTAGTTCACAAGTAATAAACAGATCTAGAATTTCTTGTATTCTCTCAAGATAGAAGTTGAGTTCTTATTTTCTTAATAACACAGATTTGTAGCAAGACAGGCTTGATTAATACAATTAAGTGAGTTTTTAATATATTATGTTTGTGTTCATTCTGTTAAACATAATATCTACATTTCTAAACTGCTTTGTTCAAACCATAATCCATTAAGCTTAAATCCAAGAATAATCCATAAACACATTCACCCCCTCTGTGTTACACTATATAACATTCAATATCTAACAAGTGGTATCAGAGCAAAATCTGAAAGTAAACAGATAAAGATCTTGGAAGAATGAGTGCTCAAAAGATAAGTAGCATGAAGATACCAGCCTTTGACAAAGCTAACTACACATTATTGAAAAAGAAGATGATGTTGTTTATAAGAATGGCCAACCTCATGTACATTCAAATTCTTAAGAATGGACCTTCTATTCCTATGGAAAGGGTTCCTGAGTCCACTAATGTAGATATGGTCATTGTAGCTCACTTTGCACTTAAAGACCCTGTAACATACACAGAGACTAAAAAGGAAAAGGTCTCACTGAACAGTGGATTGCGGTTAACACTGATTGAGTCACTTGACAATGTAATGTATAACAACATTGTCAACTGTGACAGAGCCAAGCAGATTTGGGAGAAAATTGAAATTCTGTGTGAGAAACCTAAAGAAGGAATTATTGAAGTTTTTTAAAGATTGAACAAACTGATTAATGACTTGCAACATCATGATAAATTCTATGAAGCTGGGCAGGTTAACCTAAAACTTTTGAATAACCTTCCTGACCATCTTGAAGAAAAAATATAGGCCATTAGAGAAGGAAGAGACTTGAGCAGAATGACACTGGAGGTCCTATATGGGATTTTAAAAATATATGAGCTTGAGATGCTGCAGAGAAAGTCATTGAAGGCAAACCAAGGACATGTAGTAGATGGATCCAGTGCCTTGATGATCAATGATAATACAATGATTGAAGATGAATAAGAAGCTCAAACTCCAGTCACTCATGTTGTTGAGCAAAAGAACAAGGAACCCCTGAAACAAGTCATACTGGAGCTAGAATAGGATGAATACTACACCCTTGATGAACCAGATGAGATGGATCTATCCATGGCTTATCTTTCTAGAAAAGTTTCTAACATTAGAGTGAAAAAGCCAAAGTATTTCAAGAGCAAGGAATAAACCTCAAATAGCAACAACTGGCAAGGAAAAACTCATTACAACTCAGGTGGCAAAGGTGGCTACAAAACTGGATCTTTTGACAGATAAAAAATAAGGTGCTACAACTGTGATGAGTTGGGCCGCTTTGCAACTGAGTGAAGAAAGCCAAAGAAAGTGAAGAAGGATAAAGCTTACCTGAAGTTGTAAGCAAAGTATGAAGCTCTCTTGAAGAAGTAACATGGAAAGGCTTATATAGCTGAAGGCAAGAGTTAGGATGACACTAACGAAGATGATGATAATGAAGAATTTGGAAAATATGCACTCATGGCTTTAGAGCAAGGAGAATTATACTCATCAAAACCAGAGGTACCAACTCTAACTACCATTGATTTAAATACAAGCCAATATAAAGAAATTGTTGAAAAGATGAGTGTAGAAATGTTTCACATCCACACAAGCATGATGGAAGCTACTAAGGAAGTTAGTAGACTGTCAAAGATCAATGAGAAGCTTAAGATTGAAAAGCAAGAATTGGAGCTGCAGCTTGTTGAGCTTGAAACAGTCAAGCAAGAAAATGAATCTCTGAAAAACAAGCTCAAGTGTGGAAGTGAAATTGAAACAGTGCTAAGGGAAAATTGGAAAAGAATGAAATGAAAATGAATTTCTTTAAAAATGCATCTCAGTTGGTTGGACAATACCATGAGAAAAATAAACCATGTGCTAATATAGCTATTGGTTTGGACTATGATGCCTTGAACAGTAATAAGAAAAATGAAGGTGACAAAGGGAAAGCAATTGCAAATCAAGAAGTCCCAGTTATACTAAGAAAAGTAGATGCACCTTTGTTCAAGGCATGTGAGGTTAATTTCAGTGAGGTTGAGTTGGTCATCAAGTAAGAACTTGCATATGAATACAGTAAAAAGAAAGATGCAGAAACCACTCCTACAAAGGAAACTGAAAAGGAACCAATAGTTAGTCACGGTATCAAGACACCAACCAAGGAGGTAAAAACTGAGAATGCTGGAAAAATGAAAAAGAATAGGAATGGGAAGATATGTGTAAACAAGAGTAACAAATATGCCTATGTTGCAGATGCTCCAAAAAAGACATGTCAAAAATGTGGCTCAACAAATCATCTAACTCACCTTTATAAAAAGGCTATTAGTGAGCCAAAAGCAGGAGCATGCAAATACAATGAGGCAATAGCTCAGGATCCCTATCCATCTGTGACATATTTGATTGTATTCCTTGCAATATGAAAGTAATGACAATCTGTCTTAAATTGAGAGTAGATCTTAAAGAAGGTAATCTTGGATCTACAGCTAAAAAGGAAAATGCAAATCAATCAATAAACACTGTTCTTTTTGAATCATCAAATTCTAATTCTGCTTCTTCAGTGAAAAAAGAAGAAAGTACCCAACACTGCTTGGGTAGCTAAACACACTTAATCCTCATTGTGTGCAGGGCAAGATGAAGAGAGTCATATGAATAATTGATAGTGGATGCTCCAGAAATATGACAGTTGATAAAGCCCTGATATCACAATTTGAGGAGATGGCTGGCCCATTGGTGATTTTTGAAGACAACAATAAATGATTCACAATGGGATATGACAAGTTGGTTTCAGGAAATATTGTCATAGAAGATGTAGCACTGGTTTCTGTACTTGAAGCAAATCTTCTGAGTGTCAACCAATTTACTGACAAGGGATTCAAGGTGAATTTTGAAAAAGAAGACTGCTCAATTATCAGCAAAAAGTCTGGTGAAATTGCTCTGAAAGGAGTAGAAAAAAGAAGTTTGTTTGTTGCAGATCTAAATTTAGCAAACAAGGTTGGAATCCGTTACTTACATACCAAAGCATCTGTTGAGCAAAGCAAGTTGTGGCACAAAAAACTTTGTCACCTGAATTACAAATCAATTAATACCTTAGTGAAAAAGGAATTAGTGAGAGACATGCCAAATTTGGAATTTGCTTAAGATGAAGTTTGTGAAGCTTTTTAGAAAGGCAAAATGAAGAGGTCTATTCACAAGACCAAAACTGTGAATTCTATAAATGCACCATTGCAACTTATTCACATGGACCTGTTTGGACCAGTTAATGTCTTATCTATTTTTTTAGAAAGAAATATGCACTGTTGATGGTGGATGACTACTCAAGGTATACATAGGTAGAGTTTATGCATTCAAAGGATGAAACTCTACACATGAACACGTAAAAAAAGTTGAAAAACAGGTTGAAGAGCAAAACTGTGTAAAGAGATTAAGAAGTGATAATTCACAGAATTCAGGAATGCAGCATTGAGTGAATTCTACAAAGACAAAGGCATTGTTCAAGAATTTTCATATGCAAGAATACCTCAACAAAATGGTGTTGTTGAGAGGAAAAACAAAACTCTAGTTGAAGCTGCCAGAATAATGTTGCAGGATGCCAATCTGCCAACAAGTTTTTGGGAAGAAGCTGTGAACATTGCATGTTATACTCAAAACAAATATTTGATCAACAAAAATCATGGCAAATCACCTTATTCAATTCTATAAAAAAGAAAGCCTACTGTGAAGCATCTGTATGTGTTTGGAAGCAAGTGCTTTATGCTAAAAGACAACTCTGAATATGAGGGAAAATTTGACTCTAAGGTTTTTGAAGCAATTTTCTGGGATATTCATTGAAGAGAACTGCCTACAGAGTTTGTGTTCTTGAATTGAAGAAAATTATGGAAAGCACAGATGTGTCTTTTGATTATGACAAATGTCCAGGATTAGAATGTTTTGATGAAAATGAAGATGAAACTTTAAAGTTTAAAAATCTCAATATTGACAGTGATTCTAAGGATGATGCTGATATCAACACAGAAAATAGAATAGAGCAAGAAATAACTGAACAAGTGATCCATGAAAATGAAAATTCTAATCAAGAAATACTTTCATCTGAGTTTGATGGCACAAACTCAGGGGGAGAAGAAGATGGTGGTTCTACAAGTCATGCCAATGGTCAAAGCAATTCTAGTCAACAAGATCACATCAGAAAATGGGATAGAAGTCACACTAGAGATGCAATAATTAGTGATCCCAATGCTGAAGTAAGAACTAGGAGTGCTACTCCAAATGAATATTTGCATGCATATTTTTTGTCTCAAATTGTGCCAAAGAAAACTGAAGAGGCCTTGCTTGATCCTGACTGGATAACTTCCATGCAGGAAAAATTAAATCAATTTGAGAGAAATAAAGTTTGGTAATTGGTTCCTGCACCAAGAAACAGAAGCATTATTGGAACAAAATGGGTGTATATGAACAAGATGGATGAAAATGGAATTGTGACAAGAAATAAAGCAAGACTAGTTGCTAAATGCTACTCGCAGGAAGAAGGAACTAACTATGATGGAACTTTTGCTCCAGTTGAAAGAATTGAAGCAATAAGAATATTCATTGCATTTGCTGCACACTCAAATTTTAAGGTGTATCAAATGGATGTGAAGAGTGCATTTCTCAATGGTGAATTGGAAAAGGAAGTATTATAGATTTGAAGATCCATAATTTTCATACTTTGTGCATAAATTGTTAAAAGCTCTTTATGGTTTAAAGCAAGCACCTAAAGCATGGTATGACACACTATCAAAAATCTTGATCAAACATGGATTCACTGGAGGAACTATTGATAAAACTCTATTCTACAAGAAGGATGGTGATGATATTATCCTAGTTCATATATACGTGGATGATATCATATTTGATTCTATTAATGAGAAGTTGTGTCAAAGATTTTTAAGACTCGTTTAGAGTGAATATGAGATGAGCATGATGAGAGAGCTCAGTTACTTCCTTGGCCTTCAAGTTAGTCAAATAAGTGATGGAATATTCATCAGTCAAACCAAATATGTTAAGGATTTATTGAAAAAGTTTGGAATGGTTGAACCAAGTTATTGTGTACACGATTGAAAACTACCTTTTTAAATTCAGTGGTTGAGCAATAAAAGGTGAATTTAAAATTTTGAAGGATGGGATTACAGTTTCAAGACACTCTGAGTTGTTTGGTATTTCATGAAACAATATTAAATGACCAAGTTCTTTTATTTATACTATTTGTTATTATAATTTGTGAAGAATATATATCATTAAATTTGTCTTGAAGGATTCACCCTTAGTTGGAGGAGCAATGAGGTATGTGGTAGACCCTTACGCTATGTTTAGGCAACATGGAAAGAAAAGAAATTAGGGATGAAAATGAAACTTTGAAAATAAAATTAAATGGGGGAAAAAGGAATGCTAACAATTATTAAATTGTACGAAGATACTAAAGATAAGCCCTTTATCTTAATGACCAACCAAAGACTTGTTAAACTTAATTTATATCTAACAATGTACAGATGTAGCATAGTGGATCTAGTATACGGAATGGTCATGAACGTGTAATATATCGCTTTAAAGGAATATTTTAATTTCAGAGCCAATTTCTTCCTTTTCAAGTTTTTGGCATCTGCAATATTTGCATCATTTTAAACAGGATTATTATTGTAAATCTATAATATGGGAGTAATTTGATATGGATATATTATTTCTATTATTGCGGAACCCATCATGCTGATCTGCAAACATTAGGTTTGAGAATTAAGTAGCATAAAGGCCATTTTACATTTTTGTAAGGACCCCAAAAATATCTTAGAAGATTCGGATCCCATTTTAAACATGCAAGGTATGCAGTATCAGTGCCAAACCCAAATATAATATATTATAATACTTTAGTGGTTACATTTTATCTATATACAATATATGCACCATAAATTATTTAAAAGATGATTTATTACCGGCTAATTGGCAGAGGTGACATGGAATCCATCATTGTTAAATTATTCAAGTATTAAGACGTCACTACATATTTGCTTTCAAGAGTTACTCTCCTAATTATGCACGTCACCTCTTGAATGATATAACTTCAAGAACTTATTTGCCAGTAGACCATGATAAAAATGCAATATTTATTAACATCACAAAGCTAGTCTGTATTACATAACTCGACCTCAAAATGTGTGGCGAGACAGAATAGGCGGGCATTACTAACCAAGTGAAGCCTAGCTCTCGCCAATAGGCGGGGGGGAGCTTTCTTCCGAGCCTTGCCTTATATAATAGTTGTGGCCATGGCGCTTTAATATCGTAAAAATAAAAAATTGACTGCGAGACAGCGAATTAGACAGCATCTGAAAGCTTTTTCTTTATGGAGATAATACCAAATATGAAGTTAGCTCAGTTGTCTTTATCTTGATTCTTACAGGCCTCCTGAATCCTCTTTTTCCCTATTTTTTTTACTTCCTTATATAAAAAGTAGGTTTTATTTATTGTTTTCTATATTATTGATAAGAATTTCTTGTTAAGACCTTATGAATCAAAGAAAATATCATATTCATACAAGGTAGAACTTAGAAGCAAGATGAATCGGGAATGTTCGAGAATAATTGGCCACTCTTTCACCCAGATGGGGCCTAATCTTCATTAAACGTCTGAAATTTCCCCATCACAAAAAATTTCAGAATATACTACAAATATAAGTATTCAGATACAAATAGTAATACCTATTTGCAGCTACAAAAAAAATTGGTTTTCTAAACAGATGCGTATACAGAAATAAATATACATACCTGATATTGATATCCAGATACAAAAGTGTTGGCGTCATTAAAAGAAGATATTACTTCAGAGCATTTAAGGGCCAAAAATATGGCATACCATCCAAGCCATCGATGTTGGGAGGTGATTTGTTTTATATTATAGCAGGAGCCGAGCTCCAGCATGACATTATTTTGATCAGACATATTGTTTGTGGACTGAAGCAGTAGTTGATGTACCTATATCAATTTCCGCTCTATATAGATTACTATTATGTTATGCCCTTACCCAAGCACAAGACTCTAGCTCCCAACAAGGCGGAATCATACATATATATTCTTGATTTTTTCAAGATAGCATCATTTTAATACTCATCCAATTTTTTTATTAAACAACACCAGATACAAAAAAATAAGCATTTCGTTTTCTAAAAAGTTTAATTGGTCCTTATAAAATTTCCAATGTAAGCAATATGAATTAGCTCTTAAATATGCTTAGCCGGCCTCCGCTGCAACTCATACATGGATAGCCTTTTCATACATTATAGGAAATTAGAAAGTGGAGCTAGAATCAATAAAAACCCTAGTGGTGGTACATACCATGTCCATATATCGCATGAATTATAAATTTGTAACATAGTATAAAAATACCTATATCTCAATATTTCACGGAGGCTACTCACTAACGCTCATAAAACAAGTTTTCTGATACTCAGTGATATCATATTATAAAACTCCTATACATTAAACCATTGAATATAATAAGTCTATTCAGAATTCCAGTTAACATGATAATAGAATTAGATAGAGCACTAATACTCATATTCCTATTTTCACCAATTTAGGCAAATTAATCAAACTCCAAATCTCACAAAGAGAAGAGAAAATACAGGAATAGATCATGCAACTACCTTCGACACCCTGATCATTCAGAATAATTGAAACCACTGTTAGGTGAACTGATTTAACTTCTAATCAGACTCTCGATCATTGTCTTTTGGTTCTCCAAATCCAAACAGGAACACAGGCAGTCACAAAAGGAAAAAGACATTTCATAATAATGGGAAAAAGTCTTTTTAGGTGATTAAAATGTCTCACTGTTAATGTGATTAAAATGTCTCACAATTTATTGATGCATATTTGCGTATTATAAATAGAAAGATATATAGATATATGTCGATGAATAGATTAAATTTAGCTGCTTAATTGGCACATGAATTAAACTATATAGAAATTGTAATCCTCATGAATGAACATATAAAATATACTAAAATTTCAAACAGTGTTCTAGTTTTTCATGAAAAGTGGTATATGAATTGAGAGAAAAAGGGTTAACACATAAAATTAAGATTACAGATGATGTAGTAAATACTAATTCAATATACAGTAGAGGTAAGTGATCTCTAGACAAAGGCATTCGGACGTTTAGAAACATGATCATCAGATTGTCAACCCGTTTCACTATTAATTCATACACTATCAACAGTTAAGAAAAATAATATTATGTAATATCAGAAGTAAGACACAACGTGAACCCAATCTTACAAGGTCAATTAACATGGTATTTTTTGGTCTACTACTACAATATGTACTTACTAACATGCTAGGATTTCCATTAACTGCTCCTCGCTTCTGCTGGTTGCCAGTATACAAAGTTGTGTGCTTGGATTATAGAATGTTGTACATCGCTGCGTAAACTATGATATGTGCAAGGTATTTATTAAACTTTTGTAGCTTTCTTTTAGCATTTTGATCTTGAGAAGTCTAGGGCTATACTCAACATGAATTAATTATGTTCATTGCGCCAAAAAATTTAAAAAAAAATGAAGAAAAAAATGAACCCAGATGTGGAACAAAATTCACGGAACAACAAAATCAGATAGAACACTAAATTCCACCAATAAATTCCATTTTCCACCAATTTAAGTCAATATATTAAACCCTAAATCATCAGCCATCAAGCAATCGACATACACGAATCCATATTCACAAAAACACACAAACTAGATGAAAAATAAACGATACTCAGAGAAGAGAAAATACGAAAAGGACTTATGTAATTACTTGATATGTTCATAACGATGATCCGGTTGTTCTGTATCACCCATAATCGTCAATTTGACTTATTCAGATATAAAATTTAGGTTTTTATATGCTAGTTATTTCGGATGCAGGCAATTGGATGTATAGTGGCGTTTGGAAAAATCTGTCACCGAGCAGGCAGAGTTTGGACAAGTGGGCAGTGTAGCGTACGATACAAAGCATGAAGGGCAATTGCGTCTTTCCATGTAGAATAAAATGACTCACCACTTTCTCTGAATAAAATGTCTCGTGATTTTTTGAGATGATTTTTTAATCTCAACCTGCCACGTGTTGGGCTATTAATAATTAATAATATAATAGATAATAGATAATAGATAACTGGATTGCATGTGGATGATAAGAAGGGACAACTGAATCCCATGATGCAAATCACCACTTACTATAATCTAAGAAATAAATCTCCTTTTTATTAGTATTTTTTGTTGCTAATTTTGTAATAGTAGTTATTAAGTCATTGATAATTTCAACGAAAAAAAGTCGATGATAATGATAGTTCTAGAGTTGGAACTCGTGTAACTCAAGTAAAAAAATAAATACGGTTTCTTTGATTATTTTTTACTTATTCTTTTTAAATATTTTATTACAAAGCACATACCCTATTAAACAGACTCATTACTAATGAACCAAATTTCATCCATTATTATTCTCGACAATCATCCGAATACCCCCAAAGTCTACGTTTTACACAATTTCAATCATGTACGAGCTAAATTCAAAAATTATTACTTATCAAAAACTACCCCGCAAAATCTATGTTTTACACAACTTCAGTCATACACTAGTTGAATTCAAAAATTTATTACTTATCAAAAAATATAATAAACACTTGCTAATCTACAAAAGTTGGTACACTTTTTTGGTCCAAAATAAATCTTTAGGGTGTGTTTGATATTGCTGTTGTTGACAACAACAGTAGATTTTCGCTGAAAGCACTTGAAAAATTGTTCGGTAAAAATTCAAAAACAGCTTTTCAGAAAAGTGATTTTGGCCTAAAAGCTGCTATTAGAGAAATTAAATCCCCCATGCTTTTAGAAAAAACTGCATTTCAGCTTTTGCGGGAAGCAGATGCTGATTTCACTATCAAACCTTACCAAAAGCATAATTATTTTTAATTTTTTGCATCAAAACATATACATATAAAAAAATTTACCAAACAATCATCAGTTTTTTATAACAACACTTTTTGAACAACAATTTTCTAATAGTACAACAATTTTTAATAGCAATCCCAAACAGAGCCTTAATGTGCCTAGTACGCTCCTTGTTTTTCAATTGTTTCAAGTCGGATATGCGTGGTGTGCACATGCTTCAGCAATTAAACTTCACCTTCCCCGCTTTCTTAACGAACACAAACAAGATAAAGATTAACCTAAATTTCTCAAGTAGAATGGTGGATGTCCAAAATATTTTTTATATATAATAATTTTACTTATTATATGAGTTTTGTGTGTATTCATATGCGCCTAAAAATTAAATTTTAACATTTATGCCGTCATAACATTTTATAACTATTTTGATACAAATTTTAAATTACCCAACATTGTTCATTTCTTAATTAGGCTAGCAATTTACGTTAGATATAATTGATGATATCAGCAAAAAAGTATCAGAAGTTCTTATCAGGACTTATATCAGCATTTACTGAAGAGTGACATCATTAGTACTTATATCAGTACTTGATGATCAGCAGATGATGCCATCAGGATTTGTCACTTCAGTGAATATTCGAGGAGGAAAAGGAAAGCAGGAATTCAAGGCGGTGAAGGACTTTATCTCAGAAGCATTATAATAGGTTTCCTTGTTATTAATAGAATATGATTCCTTATACATTGTGTAGTTGTTCTCTATATAAAGCACGGATTAGATTCATACTATAAGCATTGCGAACATTGTTATATCTTTCGCATAATCTAGAAGCTCTCAAGTATATTTGTTCATCCTTTCGAGAGAGTACGTTTATAATCAGTTTTTATCTGTTAATATAAAAACTGTTGATTATATTGAAGCTTTGTCGAATTGATTATATTAACTGTATTCACCCCCGCTACAGTTAATTACGGGCCTAACAATTGGTATCAGAGCTTACTGTTAACACAAAAACAGTTCAAGATCTGAAAATCAATCAACAATATCAGACACAGAAGAAGAAACACATAATCCAAAATCACCACCCCCAGCCACATCACAGATTAGCAGCAACATGAGTAGGTATGAAGCAATCAAGGTGCCAATCCTGAAGATACATGAATATCCAATGTAGAAAGTCAGGATGGCCATGTGTTTGGAAGCCACATATCCTGAATATCTACACAGGATTTATGATGGTCCTCATGAACCAATGAAGGTAGTTCTTTCTATTGCAGGAGAACCAGAGAAGATGGTTGACAAAGACATGAAGGACTACACTCCTGAAGATCTTTCATCTATTATGAAGGATGCTAAGGTCAGACACATCTTGCACAACAGTCTTGATAGTGTTATGTCCAATAGGGTTATTGGATGTAAAATAACAAAAGAAATATGGGATGCTTTAGAGGTAAAATGTCAAGGTACGACTGCTATCAAGAAGAACAGGAAGACAGTACTTACTCAAAAATATGATCACTTTGACTCAAGAGACAATGAGTCCTTAACTAATATCTATGACAGATTTCAGAAGCTTCTGAATGACTTATCTCTTGTCAATAAGGAGTATGATTTGGAGGACTCAAACTTGAAGTTCCTAATTGCTCTCCCTGAAAAGTGGGACTTTAAGGTCACATCAATAAGGGATAACTATGAACTTAGTGACACACCTCTAGATGAGATATATGGAATACTGAAAACTCATGAACTAGAGATGGAGCAAAGAAGTAAGAGGAAAGCATCTAAATCTAGACCAGCAGCACTCAAAGTTGAAGAGAAGCCAAAGAAGAAAGCTAGGAGAAAAAGCTACTCCCAAGGAAAAGCTATAATTGCAAAGTCAGATACTGAATCATCAAACTCTGATGATGACTCAAATACTGATATGGAATCAGATATTGATAGTGATCATGACAACAATGAAGACATGGATCAAATGGT
Source organism: Apium graveolens (assembly GCF_009905375.1). Taxonomy (NCBI): domain Eukaryota; kingdom Viridiplantae; phylum Streptophyta; class Magnoliopsida; order Apiales; family Apiaceae; genus Apium; species Apium graveolens. The sequence goes on from NC_133654.1 coordinate 248,246,591, forward strand.
TGTACTATTGGTTAAAGGCTTCAAGAAGATGGTCTACAAGAACTTCAAGAATAGGAGAAGATTTTCCAGAAAAGGATCCAGTTCCTCAAACTCTGATAAGAAGAACAATAAAAGAAATACTGATTGAAAGGAATCAAGATCTGGAAAACTAGACAAGTCAAAGGAAATATGTTACAACTGTGATGGAATTGGACACTTTTCAGCTGACTGCAGAAAACCCAGAACTGAGAAGAAACAAGCTTTGATCTCAAAAAAGTAAAACTGGGATGATTCATCAAAATCAGATGATGGGATAAATTATGCTCTTATGGAAAATGTTGATACTGAGGCTGACAATGCTGAATTAAACGTACCTCCGACTACTCTTGCTTTTGATATTGATGATATCTATGATTTAAGATTATTTCTTAAGACTCTACATGTTAGTTATAGGGATCAAACCTTATAGAAAAATAAAATCAAGAGTGAAAACTCTGAGTTAAAGAAAAGAAATGATCACCTTGAAATTGAGTTGCTTTCCATGCTAGAAATTTTAAAAGAAAGAGATAATGTCGTTTTTGTTAAAGAAAAACTGTTAGAAAAATATGCTTATCTAGAAAATGAGTTAGCTAAGGAAAGAGAGGTTATTAAACTTTGGACTAACTCAGGAAAAACAACTCAGGATATTTTAGAGAATGTATGTTGGGGATCAAGATTAGGATATGCTGCTAGATCTAATTCTGATAAGAAAATTAAAAAAGAAACTGAGAAAACGGAACCATTAAATATGATATCAAGGTCAAACTGAACAAGGTTCAGACAAAGACCATTAAGTTTAATCCAAGTGTTAATATTGTCAAGTCAGTCTATGAGAAAGGTTCAACCTCAGCACCTATATCAAACTTAATTACTGATAAGAGTGAATAGGTTCACACAAAATCAGTAAATATCGGTTCAATGACTCAGAAACAACTTAAGTAAAAGTTGAAGGATTTACACATGAAAGACAAAAAGAAAAGGCCAAGGAAAAATAGGAATGGCAAGCTAGGTGTTAATAAGAATGATAATTATGTAACTCCTACCAATGCACCTAGACAGGCATGTTTGAACTGTGGTAGTTCTAATCATCTTGCTAATTCTTTTAGGAAGAATAAAGAGATAAATATTGTTCCTTCCAAATCAGAGTTTAGGAATAGAACAATTAGATATAAACCACAGAGTCCGTGTTTTCATTATGGTAGTGTTTGACACTCTATTTATACATGTAAAGAGTATCACAATTTGTATTATGATTATTATAAATTGAAACCCTCTTTAATTAAAGCAAAATATATTTCTCCATGTATAAATACTGATAGTAAGGATGTTAACATAAACTCTGATAAGAAGTCTTATGCTGCATATATTAAAAAACTTAAAAATGTCAAAGGATCCAAGCAAGTATGGGTCCTTAAAAACACTAACTGATTTAATTAATGATTGCAGGGTAACAAGAGGAATACTCTAGTCTTGGACAGTGGATGCTCAGGACAAATAACTGGTTATAAATCCCTGCAATCAGAATTTGAGGAGAAAACTGGCCCAAGTGTTTCTTATGGAGATGGAAACTTGGGATATAGCAAAATCAAAGTTGGAAATGACATCATTGAAAATATAGCTCTTTTGTAGAACTCAAGCATAATGTGATCAGTGTGAGTCAAATCTGTGACAGAGGTTACCGTGTCAATTTCTATGAGGAGCATTGTGAAATTGTCAGTAAGTCTGATGGCAAGATTGTAATGACTAGTGTAAGACATGATAGTTTATATGAAGCCATGGTCTCCACAAACACTGATGAATAAGAAGTTTGTCTACTAAGTAGAGCATCTGCGAAAAACAGCTGGAACTGGCATAAAAGACTTTCTCACCTCAATTTCAACAATATCAATGAACTTGTGAGAAAAGATCTTGTGAGAGGATTGCCCAATGCAGTGTTTACTCGTGATGGCTTATGTGACTCATTTCAAAAAGTTAAGCAAAGGAAAACATCTTTCAAGAGTAAAACTGAATCCTCCATTCTTGAACCATATCATTTACTTCATATTGATCTTTTTGGTCCAGTAAATATTATTTCAATTGCCAAGAAGATGTATGCACTCGTAATTGTTGATGAATATACAAGATACACATGTGTGTATTTTCTGCACACCAAGGATGAATCTCCATCCATTCTTCTTGATCATGTGAGAGAGCTGGAAAAAGGATCAACATACAAAGTGAAGATTATCAGAAGTGATAATGGAACTGAATTCAAGAATAGCTCTATGGAAGAGTTCTGCAAACTCAAGGGGATAAAACAAGAGTTTTCTGCTCCTGGAACTCCACAAAAAATTGGAGTTATTGAAAGAAAGAATAGGACTCTCATAGAAGTTGTAAGAAACATGTTAGAAGAAGCAAGATTGCCTACCTACTTCTGGACTGAGGCTGTGCAAGTTGCTTGCTTTACAAAAAATGCAACATTCAACAGGCATGAAAAAACACCATTTGAGATGGTGAAGGGAAATAAACCAATTTTGAAGTACTTTCATATTTTTGGTTGTAAGTGTTTTGTTCTTAAAACTCATCTGGAGCAGCTGACCAAGTTTGATCTAAATGCTGATGAAGGAATTTTTGCGGGATATCCATTGTCTACAAGTGCCTTCAGAGTTTATAATCTAAGAACAAGAACAACCATGAAATTTATACATGTATATTTTGATGACAATAAGATAACAGATCTAGAAGATGCAGTAACCATGACAAATTGAGATTTGAAAATGAAGTACCTTATGTTGAACTTTTAAATACTGATCCTGATACAGTAAATCATGATATCACTTAAAGCTCTGATGATTTACATGACAATAGAAATTCTTCTAACACTAAAGTACATGTTAAGGGGGGGGCAACATGATTCAAATCCAGAAACTTCTACAAGTGATTCAACTCAAGAAACATCAGTAGATTGATCATCATACTCAAATCCCTCAAACTCTGATGAGTCAAATGCTGATAACAATGGGAACACTAATTCAAGGGGAGCATCAGGAAACAATAGTGGTTCTAGTCAAAGAAATAACAGAGAATTCATAGATCATGGGGGAGGTTTGTCTTCAAGGAGTCAACTTTCATATGCAAGGAAATGGTCTAAGTCACACACACCTGACTTAATCATTGGAAACCCTGACAGTGGTGTAAGAACTAGAAAAGCCACTCAAAATAAATGTATCTACCATTCTTTTCTATCTCAAAGTGAACCCAAGAAGGTTGAAGAAGCTCTGCAAGATGCTTACTGGGTTACAACAATGCAAGAGGAGCTTAATGAATTTGAAAGGAACAAAGTCTGGACTCTTATGCCAAAACCAAATAACAGATCAGTTGTTTGCACAAAGTGGGTGTTCAGAAATAAAACTAACAGTGAGGGCATTATTACAAGGAATAAAGCAAGACTGGTTGCAAAGGGCTATTCACAATAAGAAGACATTGATTATGATGAGACATTTGCTCAAGTTACAAGGCTTGAGGCAATTAGAATCTTTCTAGCCTATGCTGCTCACAAGAAGTTTAAATTATTCCAAATGGATGTAAAGAGTGAATTTCTAAATGGAGAACTCGAAGAGGAAGTTTATGTTGAACAACCTCCAAGGTTCATTGATCCAAAGTATCCAGATCATGTCTACTTACTGGATAAAGCATTCTATGGACTGAAGCAAGCTCCAAGGGCATGGTATGAAACACTTGCTCTATTTCTGCTAGAAAGTGGTTTCACAAGAGGTATAATTGATAAGACTCTCTTTTATAAATACCATGGTAAGGACTTGTTATTAGTACAGATATATGTTGATGATATCATTTTCGGATCTACTAATGATAAACTCTGTGAGAGATTTACAAAGCTAATGCAGTCTAGGTATCAAATGAGTATGATAGGAGAATTGAGTTACTTTCTGGGGTTACAAGTTAAACAGACTGATGAAGGGATCTTCATAAATCAATCCAAATACACCAGGAATTTGCTCAAAAGATTTGGAATGCAAGACTGCTCAATTACATCAATTCCCATGGCTACTACAACCAAGTTAGATTTAAATACTGGTTCTTTAGTAGATATAACTAACTACAGAGGTATGATTGGCTCACTCCTATATTTAACTGCTAGGAGACCTGATATCATGTATGCTACCTGTCTCTGTGCAAGGTTCCAAACTGATTCAAGAGAACCTCATCTATTAGCTGTGAAAAGAATTTTTAAGTATCTCAAAGGCACCATGAATCTGGGATTATGGTATCCTAGAGATTCAGATTTTAAGCTAATTGGATATTCAGATGCTGATTTTGTAAGATGCAGAATAGTCAGGAAAAACACTTCTAGAAGCTGCCAATTACTTGGTGGCATATTAGTTTCTTGGTATAGCAAAAAGAAAAAGTCAATTTCCACATCAAATGCAGCAGCAGAATATATTGCTGCAGGAAGCTGTTGTGCTCAGATTTTATGGATGAAGAATCAGTTACTGGATTATGGGTTAGATTATTCTTTTATTCCTATATATTGTGATAATTAAAGTGCTATTGCAATGACAGGAAATCCAGTGTAACATTCAATGACTAAACGCATCATCATCAGGTACCATTTCATAAGGGAACATGTGGAAGCATGTACAGTGGAATTGGTCTTTGTTCCAACAGATCAACAAGTAGCAGATATATTCACCAGGCCTCTCTGTGAAGCTACTTTCACAAGATTGGTGAATGAATTGGGAATGGTATCAGGGCATTTCTCAAACTCTGATAATTAAGACATAATTGCTGATAATTGAAGTATGGTACCTTATTATGTGTCAGTACTTGTTAGATACTGATTATTGTGCTAAATGTTGATGTCATGATAACATGCAATTAACTTCTATGAATCGTAGCTGAAAGCTACATGTTAGAACTACTGATTATTCGTATATACTCTGTTATAAGTTAAACTTGCTTTGACTAATAGATACTGTCAGTAGTTGTTAAATTCTGATATTGGTCAAACCAGTGTTGACTTATAAATCCTGATAGTCGTAATTAAAATACTGATAATGTTCAAACCATGATTGATTGTTATTGTTATTCCTAATGAACTAACAATGAGATTTACAGAAGGGGGGTTGAATGTAAATCTCAAAACTTTTTCAAGTTTTGAGCAGTTTCAAAGGCTATGTGTTTAAGATAAACAAGTGTATGAATTGCTTTAAGCTAATACAGACAGATATATATTCAAACACTAATGTAAAGAACACAACATACCTTAAAAACTTTTCTGGTGGATTGTTGTTCCACCAGAGATGGTATTTCAGAAAATCTGTGATTCAAGAAGTTGATCACAGCTGCATCCTAGTACAAACTAGATAATTTTTCTCTCAAGATTTTTCTAAACAGTTCTGGAAAAATTCATGTCTAATTACTAGCTGCTACTTGGTTTATATATTAACAAGTTTACAAGTGAAGACAAAGATAAAAAGTACAATAATAAAATAAGTTCTCCACTTGTTTCTTCTCCATTTTACTCCAGTGTATTGTTGACTATTGCCTCTTTATACTAGAGTAGAACGGCTGCTTTTTCTGATGATCCTGAAATAGGCTACCACATCTCAGTTGTCTCTGTCAACCCATGTGCCTCTGTTTATAGGTACAACTACCACTTGTCAACTGCTATTTAACAGAACATCCGTTGAAGCCTTCATCCGTTGATGGCTTTATCCGTTGATGTGTTAGCAGTTGAAGCTCTATCCGTTGATGCACTCATCCGTTGAAGGATGTTATCCGTTGAAGCTTTAGAGACATCCGTTGAAGCTTTGTTTCTCATCCGTTGAAGGTCTTTAAGTTATCCGTTGACACCATTTCATTTATACAAAATTACAAGGCATGAAATATTTACAATTGGCCTTCCTATCTGCATATCCTCTAGTAGTCAACATGACTTATAATTTCCCTCAACATTTAAGAATTATATCTCAAATTCAGAGACTGAAATGTGCTACAACACTAGACTTATTTCTAAGTAAAGCTACACCATCAACGGATAGCCAAAATGGTCTTATCCGTTGAGGCTACAAACACTAGATTTCTACTTAAGTGCTTTGTTAAACATATCATCAAACTAATGCACATATATTCCTAACAGTTATATTTCATTGATTATTTTGAATTTATTCGAAATAAATATTTACGCAGTATTTTTGATTAACAGTGAGTTAGTGGAATATTTTTTAATTGCTTAAATGAGTTAGTTGCTGATGTAAGTATCTATTAAAACTTGAGTACTTATATTGAGAATAGGAATCTAAAGAGAGAGATTACTTTTTGTTTACTTAGATTCGCGTAATCGCGTATACGTATTATGATTAATTATTACATGGTTAACTTGATGATAACAAAACACTTAACAAATATATGAACTGAAACTAAGTAGAAATTTAAAAGTACTGCAAAAGTGTATGTACTAGAAGGTAATTGAAGATTTACAGTATTTCCAAGGGTGCTCCTCTAGCCTGAGCAAATCATATTTTTCTTCTTTGTTCCCTGGTTTTCTTTCCTAGCCCCTTGTTATTTTCCTCAATTTGGAGTTGGAGTTGTCTGAAGAATTCAGCTTCATCTTCATCACTGATATCCAACTTAGATTGCATTTCTTTGAGAGTTTCATTGCTGGCAATCTTGAGTTGGTCTTCAAGTCTGAAAAATCTTCTGACTCCTTTATCATCTCTGAATTCCATCAACCAATGAGGTGATTTGTGAATTGTAGTTCCCCTTTCTTGAATGAGTAAGGTTCTGGGCAAAGCATTGGGCTCCCTCCAAGTTTTCCTTATGTTGGCAATCTTGTTGAGAATTTCAGTCTTGGCAGTTCTGGTAAAGCCAGAATCCTTTTGTATGGCTGAAAAGACTCTGATCAAGGTAGAGTAGCCTTCATTCAGAATCCTGTAGAGAGGCCATGTTCTTTCCCCAGCTCCTTTGTATCTGAACACCAATCTATCTGGTAGCTGTTTGTAGGCAGCAATTCCCCTTACATCCTCCAGCTCATCCAGATAGAGTTCAATGTCTGAAATTTCTTTTATGTCACTGATGTGAACATAATCATCTTTAGAAATGGGTGGCTTAGGGTTAGGTTTATGTTTTTGAGTGAATTTCTTAGAGTTTAGGGGAGGTGTAGATTTGGATTTTCTTTTCTGTTTCTTTGGTAGTGGAAGAGTGGTTAAAAAGGTAGGCAAATTGATGGTGTCCCAATCAATAGGTTCCTCTTTTGGGATGATTGGTTCACCATGGATGTTTATAGTGGGATCAGCAACAAAGGGTTCAGGTATGGAAGGTAGAGATTTAGTTTATTCAGTGTTGTCTCCACTCCTTCTATTTGCCTTGGCCTTTCTTCTGTTTCCCTTCTGCCATTCCTCTTTTTCCTCCATACTTTCACCAAATATACTCCCAAAAACCTCATCTAAGTTTGCAATCTTGTCTTCACCCCTGACTTCAATTCCTTTCTCATTTTCAACTAGACTTGACTTTAGCTTTTGTTCAAGCTTTGCTTGTGCTCTTTTGTCAGCCTTGAGTTTTTCAGCTTCTTTCTTTAACCTTTTGGTTTCTTCCCTCTTGGCTATTGAGAATTTAGGATGTCCTTGCATCACACATATGCTCTTTCCCTCTCTTAAGATAATAGCCATGTTTCTCCTTACTGCCTCATCCATGGTCTCCTTGTGTTTTATGATGCTAGCACCCAAAACTTTGTCTTCATCAGGCTTTGGAAGAGGAAAGTCCACTTCTTTCATCTGAGCAAAGTCTAGAGGGTTCTTTGTGGAGTACTTGCTGGATCTAGTGTTGGGCTTGAGAACCATAGGTTTTAGATTCTTGAAAGAAGTCTCTCCAACCTTATTTTTCCTTTCTGGCTTGTGCTCCATATTGATTGGTTCAACCTTTGTGCTATGTTTCACAGATATTGATTTATCTTGTGTAGAGCCAAACAACTGTTGCATCATTTCATCAATTCTCCTCCTTTGCTCTTTCACTTGAATTTCAGCTGCTGCTAGCTGGATTAAATCAATTCTATCAGGCTTTCTTTGATTTGAATGATTGGAGAAGTAGTGATGGCAGGAACTAGCACTTTAGATATTTGGATTTTTGTAGATGGCTCTCCTTCCCCTTCCCTTTTACTCTCCCCCTTTTTCTTATCATCAAGGAGAGGGGTCAATCCCTGTGCTTTTGCCAGCTGCATAAGTAGATTTGTTTGAGATTGTTGGTTGTGAAGAATGGTGGCCACAGAATCTTCAATAACTTGAACTCTGTCTTCCAATTTGGCCAGCCTCTTTTCAGTATGTGATTCCTTTTTCAATCTCAACAAAATGTCCTGCATTGTACCATAGGGTATGACTGAATCCAATTTTTCAGAATTGTAGGATTTCAAGTCAGCAATATCCTTTCTGAGTTCATCCACATTCAGATTCTGTCTTACTTGCTGCAACTTCATGAGATGCAGTGAGTCCAAGTGAGCTGTAAGGATAGCCTTTGTACCAGCATGAGAAGTTTTCTGAATGGCCTGTTTGATAGTACTGATTTGTTTGACTAAGGAGACATTGAATTGCCCTGTTGTAGACTCCTTTATTAAGGCCCATTCAGGTAGATTTGGAATAGAACTAGGGCCTTCATCTCCCCCTAATTTCATGCTTCCATTAGAAGAAACAAAGTCATCATCATCAGAATTTACTCCAAATTCTTCAAATGACTCACCAGCTGTTGAAGGCATCTTGTTAATAGCAGCTTTGTCCCTTTGAAGAGATGCTGTTGTATGTACTAGATGTAGTGTCTTTTCTGCCTCCACATTGCCCTGTGCAGCCAATAATTGATAGGCTGAAACAGGATGAGTAAAAGTGTCAGCATCCAAGGAAATGTTATCAATTACAGCTTTGTAATGTTGCTGAAATTGTCTTTCCTTTTCAGCATCATTCACAATCATTGACTCACTAGCAATGGCTGGTTCCATCCTTATATCTGCTGTACCTGCCTTTCTCTCATTTTCTCTATGTTCTTGCATCAGGGGCTCCCCCTGGCTCACACAACTCACTCTCTCACCTTTACCTACTAAGGTGGTACTCCTCTCACTTACTTTTGCCATGCTGGAAAAAATAGCATGCATATTTGAGCTCTCAATCTCTCCTTTTGCCTGGGAGCAACCCAGCCTCTCACTCAAATTGTCACTCCCTTCCCTCAGTCCTAGAAGTGATTATACAGTAATCAAGTCTTCTACACTTGGAATTGTTTCAGTTGTGTGTGTAGAGACTATCAACGGATGCGAAATAGCCGTTGAAGGTGAAACTGATGGTATCAACGGATAACTGCTGTTAAGCTTATCCATTGAAGAATAACCACTTGTCAACGGATGAGTGATATCCGTTGAAGAAGGAAAAGAAGTAGAAATTGAAAGTGATATAACTATTGAATCTGTGTAGATTGATATGAGTTTTGGTGACACGAATCCTTCAATTACATCTGAAAGAATTTGCGGGTGATCCAACAAATCATCTAAAAGATGATGATCACCTGTATTTGAGTGGGGCTCCTCCCTGAGTTGTAAAGAGGGAGAATCAGGAATTGATGGGAATAACATATCCACATCTAGAGATGGTGATGAAGTGTGTGGTGATTGATGTGTGTTAATTGTGAGAGAATGGGGCTGTGACTCCACATTTGTTGGAGCCACATCAAACTGAGTTTGAGAAGGCATAGATACAGATGGATGTATCTGTGCAGTGTGTGCACCCTGTGTAGAAGATTGGGTTCTGGCTCTCTTTCTTCTAATAAAGGCTTTTGTTGGTGAGTGTTTGGCTTTATTGTCCCTCCCTCGTTTGTTCTGTGTTCCTGGTTGGGAACTATTTTCAATAGTTACATCCTTTTGGGAGGATGCAGCTAGGGATATGCTAGTAACCCTTTCAACCACCACAGCTTTTTGAGAAACTGTGGCTTGGCTAGCTTGGGAAGCACTTATCTCTCCTTCCTTATCCTGGGGGTTTCTTTGATGTTCACCCCTCCCCTCACCACTCCCCTCCCCTCACCACTCACACCCTGTTCACTCCCCTCAGGGTTAATGGTAGATGTTACAACTGTTGTCTTTTGAGAAACAACAGAGGTAGTTTTCTTTGTCTTTGATTTTAAAAGTTTAGTTTTGGTGACCTTGGTAGGAATCTGTTGGGGCATTGTCACAGATTCCATGGCCACACTAGAAGATAAAGAAATAGAGGGGTTGGAAGAAGTAGGAGTTGTAGAAGCAATTACCTCACTTACCTGTGGTGCATTCATGATTGGTAAATATACCAATGGCACACTGCTGTTGAGATCCATTCTCAATAAATCTGCAAGAACTCTTTTCTCTTGTGCCCAGCACTTGAGTTTATTATTCTCATTGGTTATGACCAAACCTTCAGCAACATGGTTAGCCAATAACATAAAGAATCTAGCATAATAGATGTTATCAGATCTATTAGCTTTGTTACCTAATCTAGTACCTAATTCTAGCATAACATAGTTGCTAAAATTAAAATACCTATCAGAAGCAAGCATATAGAGCATATTAACAAGAGATGAAGTTATGGCATCAAAATTGCTAATTTTCCCAGAGAAAACCTTGATAAAGGCATCCCCAAGAAAACTCCATTCTTTCCTAAGGCCTTTTCTTTTAATACTACCTAAACTAGCAGAGTTAAGAGAATAACCTATGGAATTTAACATGCTGGATACATCATTATCAGTGTGTGGTGTCATGGCATTGTTCTCAGGTAATTTAAAATATGCTAGTAAATCATCACAGTTAACACAATGATTTTTACCTTTGAGAGTGAAGGAGATAGTCATATCTATTGAGTTGAACTCAGCAGTTGTCCAAATCTCCTCAACTACTTCACAGTAAATCGTTGGGGCTTCCAGCATTGCATAGCTAAGTTTACAGTTTTTGATGAAGTCCATCATTTTGTGATAATCGGAGTGGGCTTCATTCTTTTCTACCAAAGCTATGAAATTGTTCTTCTCATAGATGAATCCAGATTGAGACATAATCTTTACTACTGGTGCCATTGTTGTGAGTAGAAATTGCAGAAAATAACTTGAAGGTTTTGCAGAGAGAAAATGGTAAAAGCTTTGAAATTTCAAGAAAGCGTAAAGTAAAAATGAAAAATCAGAAGGGCTTATATACTTTCTCAAATTAAAAAGCATAAATAAAAGATTAAACAATAAATATATGTAAGTGAATTTCAGCCGTTTAAGAATAAACTGTAAGTATTCTAAAAACTACCTTTAAAACAAATACATACAGCTGTATGTATGAGTATCAACGGTTAATACAATAGAATCAACGGCTGTGAAACACCTGAATCGACTGATGTGATATTTCAACGGATAAAGTAAACTGTCATCCGTTGAAGAGCACTTCAGTTTTATCCGTTGACGGATAAAAATTTCAGAAATGTAAATGTCTTTCAACGGATAATGAACATCCGTTGACAGAACAATTTTGACTTTCAACGGATAGGGAATATCCGTTGATGGAATAATCTGTGTTAAAAATCAAATTTGTTCTAGCATCTAATACATTTCAGGCTTCAAATCAAATTGCAATAAGGACATGAATTTTAAGAGTAATTAAGCATACCTAGCTCACTTACCAATCTTGTGAATGTTGATTCATCAAGTGGCTTGGTAAATATGTCTGCAATTTGTTGTTCACTTGGAACAAAATGAAGTTCCACTGTACCTTTCATCACATGTTCCCTAATAAAGTGGTACTTGATATCAATGTGCTTGGTTCTTGAGTGCTGCACTGGATTTTCAGTAATGGCAATGGCACTTGTGTTGTCACAAAATATTGGAATTTTGTCAACAGTCATACCATAATCAAATAACTGGTTCCTCATCCATAGTATTTGTGCACAGCAACTACCAGCTGCAATGTACTCAGCTTTAGCTGTTGATGTGGAAACAGAATTCTGCTTCTTGCTGAACCATGATACAAGCTTGTTCCCTAGAAATTGACAGATGCCTGTTGTGCTTTTCCTGTCTATTTTGCAACCTGCATAATCTGCATCTGAGTAGCCAATTAGTTAAATTCTTTTAATAGCCACTAAGTGAGATTCTTTAGGGTCAGCTTGAAATCTAGCACAGAGACATGTAGAAAACATTATATCAGGTCTACTAGCAGTTAAATATAAAAGTGAGCCAATCATGCCTCTATAACTTGTAATATCCACAGACTTTTCAGCCTTGTTTAATTCAAGCTTAGTGGCAGTGGCCATGGGAGTTTTTGCAGGTGAACAATCCATTAAGTCAAACTTCTTTAAAAGATCATAAATATATTTAGTTTGACTAATGAAAATTCCACCACTAACTTGTTTAACTTGTAACCCAAGAAAGTAAGTTAGCTCTCCCATCATGCTCATTTCATATTTACTTTGCATTAATTTAGCAAACTTTTTACAAAGCTTATCATCTGTAGATCCAAATATAATATCATCTACATAAATTTGTACAAGTATCTTAGAGCCATTAACATTTCTAACGAAGAGAGTTTTGTCAACAGTACCTCTTGTGAAATGATTATCTAGAAGGAACTTTGACAAAGTCTCATACCAGGCTCTAGGTGCTTGCTTTAGTCCATAGAGTGCTTTCAACAGATAATACACATGGTCTGGAAAATTTTGATCTTCAAAACCTGGAGGTTGACTTACATAAACTTCTTCCTCCAATTCCCCATTTAGAAATGCACTCTTGACATCCATCTGATAGACTTTGAAATTGGCATTAGCTGCATAGGCTAGAAAGATTCTGATGGCTTCAAGTCTTGCAACTGGAGCAAATGTTTCATCAAAATCTATTCCCTCTTGTTGAGAATAGCCTTTAGCAACCAATCTGGCTTTATTCCTTATGACAATGCCATTTTCATCCATCTTGTTTTTGAATACCCATTTTGTGTCAATGGAATTCTTGTTCTTTGGCTTGGGTACCAGCTTCCAAACTTTGTTTCTCTCAAATTGGTTCAGCTCTTCCTGCATAGCTAATATCCAATCTGGATCCATTAAGGCTTCTTCCATTTTCTTAGGTTCCTCCTGAGATAGAAAACTACTATATAGACATTCATTTTGAGTAGCTCTTCTTGTTTGCACTTTAGATGATGCATCACCAATGATCAGTTCAAAGGGATGATTCTTGGTCCATTTCCTTTGAGGTGGAAGATGTGCTCTAGATGAGGTGGCCTCAGTATTGTCATGATGTGAGACAGAGTGTTGATCAGTTGAAACTCCCCCTGAGTTGTTGGTCCTTTGCAGGGCACTTGGAGTTCTATCAACTGTTGATGTAAATCGATTATCCGTTGATGAACTATGATCAACGGATGCTTCATTATGTACTTTAACGGATGATGCACTATGTCTTTCAACGGATACTGCATTGCCTCTTTCAACGGATGCAGAATTCTGTGCATTATCCAAGGGCATATCTTGAATCCCTTTTGAAGTGTCATTTCTATCAACCTCCTCTTCACCATCATCACAATATATCTCAATGTTGTCAAATTTGAGTCTTTCATGGTGTCCCTCATCTGTTAGTCTATCAATATTTTTATCATCAAACACAACATGCACAGATTCCATAATAATGTTGGTTCTTAGATTGTAGACCCTATAAGATTTTCCAGCTGAGTAAGCAACAAATATCCCTTCATCAGCCTTTGCATCAAACTTCCCTTTATGGTCAGATTGATTTCTCAGTATAAAGCATTTACATCCAAAGACATGAAGAAAGTTTAGAGTTGGTTTTCTTCTCTTGAACAACTGATAAGGAGTCATGCCTTTAGCTTGATTGATCAAAGAAATATTCTGAGTGTAGCAGGCACAATTAACAGCTTCAGCCCAGAAATATGTTGGTAACTTTGATTCTTCAAGCATTGTTCTGGCAGCCTCAATTAAAGATCTGTTCTTTCTTTCAACTACCCCATTTTGCTGAGGTGTTCTTGGAGCTGAGAACTCATGCATGATTCCATTTTCTTCACAGAACAGCCTTATTGTCAAATTCTTGAACTCAGTTCCATTGTCACTCCTGATATTCCTAACTTTCAAGTCAGGATGATTATTGACTTGCCTGATGTGATTGATAATGATTTCACTTGCTTCATCCTTTGATCCAAGAAAATAGACCCATGAAAACTTTGAGAAATCATCTACAATCACCAAGCAATATCTTTTTCTTGTAATTGACAATACATTGACTGGTCCAAACAAATCCATATGTAGCAGCTGTAATGGTTCATCAATTATTGTTTCAAGCTTCTTTTTGAATGATGTTTTCCTTTGTTTGCCTTTCTGACAAGCATCACACAAACCATCCCTTGAGAATTCAACAAAAGGAATTCCTCTAACTAAGTCCTTTTTGACTAGATCATTCATTGTCTTGAAATTCAAATGGGATAGCTTCTTGTGCCATAGCCAACTTTCAACTGAACTTGCTTTGCTGAAGAGACAAGTAATAGATTCTGCATCTGTAGAGTTGAAGTCAGCTAAGTACACATTTCCTTTTCTAACTCCAGTTAGAACCACTTTGTTGTCTTTCTTACTGGTGACAACACAGGCTTCTGAATTGAAGGAAATTATATTCCCTCTATCACATAGTTGACTGATGCTCAGTAAGTTGTGCTTGAGACCATCAACTAATGCAACTTCATCAATTATGACATTCCTTGTTGAAATCAAGCCATATCCCATAGTAAACCCTTTGCTGTCATCTCCAAAGGTTATGCTAGGGCCAGCTCTCTCCTTAAACTCTGTGAGCAGGGAGAAATCTCCTGTCATGTGTCTTGAACAGCCACTGTCCAAGTACCATAGATTTCTTCTTTTTCCCTGCACACCATAAAATCAATCAAGTTGATTTTGGTACCCAAGTTTCCTTGGGTCCATTCTTGTTAGCCTTTCTCCTAGACTTCATTCCTCCTGCATCTTTAGACTTAGGTAACTTTGAGTCAACCTTGATCTTAGATGTAGTTGGTTGAGGTGTAGGGTTAGTCACAGAATCATTTAGCACATTTGGAATCTGATAAGGCATGGATTGTGCAAGCATGTTATTCCATATTGGCATATTGTATGACATTTGAGGCATACTAAATGCAGCAAGATAAGGATTGTTAAAATATGACATGTTTGCAAAATGTGCATAAGGATTCTGTTGAGACATAACAGGCATAGCATGCAGAGGTGATGCAGACATATTAGGCATGGAAGAGGGCACATGTATGGGAGTTTTCTTAATAGATTTGCAATTAGCAGATAGATGATTAACACTACTACAATGCACACAGCTTTTTCTAGGAGTATACTTATCAGGTGTGTAATTGTTATATTTGTTAACCCCTACCTTCCCATTTCTATTAGATTTCCTTTTAGTTTCCTTTTTATCCTCAACCACTTTGAGCCTATTCTTTAACTGTTCTAAGGTCATGTGTCCTATATTCACCTTACTGAAATCTTTGGATGTGCTTGCTTCTTCTTTGACAAAGTTCTTGGAAGTTGAACCAAACTTTTTGTTGAGTTTCTTTAGATTTTCACTTTTAGGAATATCTGCATGTTTTAATTGAGGAACCTTCAACGGATGCTCCTTTTCTTCTTTCAACGGATAATTTTCATCATCCGTTGATTCCACATCCGTTGACAGCCCATCAATTAATTCCAGTTTCTTTTTGTTTTTATCCCATGCAGTCTCACAGAATGATTCAATTCCTTGGACCTTGGCAATTTGAGCACTAACATCCCTAGATGTCTTCCAGGCTTTAATCACCTCTTGCTCTCTCTCTAATTGATTAGAAAGTATTTCTACTTTCTTAACAGATTCAGCTAGTTCATTTTCAACAGATATACAATGTAGCTTAGTTTTCTCTAGGTCAATCAACTTATCTTCTAACACAGCATTTCTATCACTTAAAAACAAATTGTTCTCTTTAATCCTACTATTTTCTTTAGCAAGAGATTTAAGAGACACACGCAAATGATACAGTTCAGTAGACATGTCATTAAAAGCATCATTGCACTCTTCTTTAGTAAGTTGTGTTAAATCAGTAGTGATTACCTGGTTGCTTGATGAACTAACTTCATTTTCCTCAGAATCAGCCATGAGAGCCAAGTTGACATATTCCATATCTTCATCCTCTTCTTCTCCATCAGCTGCCCAGTCTTTTTCTTGAGTAATGAAAGCCCTCTCCTTTTGCTTGAGCAGATCAAAATATTTCTTTTTGTAATCTACTTGGTCAAATTTCTTCTTTTCAGAAGTTGGCTTTCTGCACTCACTTGCAAAGTGTCCACTTGTACCACAATTATAACACTTGAACTTGGATTTGTCCACCATGTTCTTATGAGGTTTAGTGGCTCTAGTGTTTTTCCTAAATTTCATCTTTGCAAATCTCCTGGACAGAAATGCAAGATGCTCATCAATACCATCAGAGTCATCTTGGCTGGAGTTGTCTTCATTCTCAGCAACTTGCTCCTTACCCTTGCTTGATTCTGATTTGCTTGTGCCATCTTTGGAGTTTGATGTAGATCTCACAGTTTCTTGTCTGCATTCTTTCTCATTTTCAGCTACCAAGGCAACTGAACCTCCTTTCTTTCTTCCCTTATCCAATACCTCATCCTGTTCCAGCTCTAGTTCATAAGTCTTCAAGATTCCATATAATCTTTCAAGAGTGAAGTCCTTATAATCTTGAGAGTTTCTCAAGGAGACAGTCATGGGTTTCCATTCCTTTGGCAAGGATCTTAAAAATTTAAGATTTGAATCCTTCACCTGGTACACTCTACCATATAGCTTCAGTCCATTCAACAGCTTTTGGAATCTATTGAATGTGTCATTTAAAGATTCATTTTCTTCAAAATGAAAATACTCATACTGTTGAATGAGAAGCTGCATTTTGTTTTCTTTTACTTGTTCTGTACCTTCACACAGTAGCTGAACTGTGTCCCAAACCTCTTTGGCAGTTGTGCAATTTATCACATTATCAAACATATCCTTGTCAAGACCATTAAACAAAATGTTCATAGCCTTCTTATCCTTGTGGACTTCTTCTGTGTCTTTCATTGTCCATTCTGCTCTAGGTTTTGGAATGGATTGACCAACAGCAATTGTGGCCGTAGCAACTGTGGCTACTTTGTGGGGAATGTGAGGACCATTCTCAATGCAGTTTACATAACCTTCATCTTGGGAGAGTAGATGAAGGTGCATTTTCACCTTCCAATGGTGATAACTGTCTTTGTCAAGAACTGGGATTTTTACTCCAATATCCTTCTTACTCATCTTTGTTAGTTTCCAAGATCTTTAAACTCTTTGTGTGTCAAGAGCTTGCTCTGATACCAATTGTTATTCCTAATGAACTAACAATGAGATTTACAGAAGGGGGGGTTGAATGTAAATCTCAAAACTTTTTCAAGTTTTGAGCAGTTTCAAAGGCTATGTGTTTAAGATAAACAAGTGTATGAATTGCTTTAAGCTAATACAGACAGATATATATTCAAGCACTAATGTAAAGAACACAACAGACCTTAAAAACTTTTCTGGTGGATTGTTGTTCCACCAGAGATGGTATTTCAGAAAATCTGTGATTCAAGAAGTTGATCACAGCTGCATCCTAGTACAAACTAGATAATTTTTCTCTCAAGATTTTTCTAAATAGTTCTAGAAAAATTCATGTCTAATTACTAGCTGCTACTTGGTTTATATACTACCAAGTTTACAAGTGAAGACAAAGATAAAAAGTACAATAATAAAATAAGTTCTCCACTTATTTCTTCTCCATTTTACTCCAGTGTATTGTTGACTATTGCCTCTTTATACTAGAGTAGAACGGCTGCTTTTTCTGATGTTCCTGAAATAGGCTACCACATCTCAGTTGTCTCTGTCAACCCATGTGCCTCTGTTTGTAGGTACAACTACCACTTGTCAACTGCTATTTAACAGAACATCCGTTGAAGCCTTCATCCGTTGATGGCTTTATCCGTTGATGTGTTAGCAGTTGAAGCTCTATCCGTTGATGCACTCATCCGTTGAAGGATGTTATCCGTTGAAGCTTTAGAGACATCCGTTGAAGCTTTGTTTCTCATCCGTTGAAGGTCTTTAAGTTATCCGTTGACACCATTTCATTTATACAAAATTACAAGGCATGAAATATTTACAATTGGCCTTCCTATCTGCATATCCTCTAGTAGTCAACATGACTTATAATTTCCCTCAACATTTAAGAATTATATCTCAAATTCAGAGACTGAAATGTGCTACAACACTAGACTTATTTCTAAGTAAAGCTACACCATCAACGGATAGCCAAAATGGTCTTATCCGTTGAGGCTACAAACACTAGATTTTTACTTAAGTGCTTTGTTAAACATATCATCAAACTAATGCACATATATTCCTAACAGTTATATTTCATTGATTATTTTAAATTTATTCGAAATAAATATTTACGCTGTATTTTTGATTAACAGTGAGTTAGTGGAATATTTTTTAATTGCTTAAATGAGTTAGTTGCTGATGTAAGTATCTATTAAAACTTGAGTACTTATATTGAGAATAGGAATCTAAAGAGAGAGATTACTTTTTGTTTACTTAGATTCGCGTAATCGCGTATACGTATTATGATTAATTATTACATGGTTAATTAAATAGTCTTTTTAGTTTCTACCTCGCCTGCTATAAATACAAATCCTCCACTTCCAAAACTTCTCACTACCTTTTCATACACAATTCCTCATTTCTCAAATATTTTATCCAAAAAAAACTTCACAAACACTCATAAAAAATGGTCAACCCCAATTCTTCACTCGCACTGAGGGTGGAGTTTACTATATTTCTTTCATTCTGAAAGAGGGTCATGTCTACTATGACCCTTGGGTACTTAGAGTCAAGATCAATCATCAAATCTATAATCCTCATGACGTTCCATCGTCAATCTTTGAGAAACTGTCTTTTGATCAACAAATTAATCTCCAGTTCTTTCAACTGGCAACCGTTCTCGAAGAGGAACGTCGGGCAAAAGCAACTCTTGAGCCGCAAAAGAATATCATTTCTCTTGCAGGGACAATGAGTAGGATTTATCATCGTAGGGCGATGAGGGCAGAGCAGGCTGCAAAGAGGCAGAAGAAGTCCGAGTAGTTAGATTATGTTAGGTTTTTATGTTTAAAAATCTAAAAATCTTGTACTCTGCTTCTTAAATATTAATGAAAATATATTTTGCCTTCTTTGACTCTTTAAGTGAATGAATGTTTACTTTCTTGTTTGTGCTTGAATGATTATGACTGTTAATATTCAAATTAGTATTGCATGCTTAATTTCAGATATTTTTTAATAGTGCATGTGAGAAACTAATCTCTGTTTGAGTTCATATGTTCACTACAGTACAGATTGAGCACATTACAATAAGTAACTGATGTAACAGAAGAAATTTATGAAAGATTTAATTCAGAATTCACAAGAATTATAATCTTTGAGTGTTATATTCTATCCAAATTGTTTGAAACTTTTTTTTCTCACCAAGAAAGTTGTCCACACTCAATCTCAATATCATAAATTATATATCTTAAGTTTCTTCTTACAACTGAAACATTTGAATCCATTTCTCAAATGTTGCCAAAAATTAAGTGACATAGTTCTTGAAATTATGCTCACCACTTAAAAACAACATTAAGTTGGTCAGAGACTACATGCTGAGGTAGATCTTAATCATACTAACAGAGACATATGGGTTTCATCAATTTTTATTGAAGACTCTGTGAAAGTTTTAGTTAACACATTCAAGTGTTAGTTCTTTACAAGAAGAACAAGATTTGAGATCATGGTACATGACAGTAACCTGATCAAATCCTCTCCAATTCAAATGGAGGTTCCCATAATTGGTGGAAAACAACTGTCATAACCACAGTGATTAACTGTGAGTTTAATTATGACTTCAGATTCACAAGGTATAAATACTGTTATTACTTTATCAGCATTTATCCTAAATACTGATTTGGTATTTTTAGCATTTATTTTTCATATTTTAAATCCTGTTTGTATGTCTATTTCTAGACCTTATTTAAGGACTACCTCTAGTTATATGACCACAGATCACCCTTCTTTAGCCCCCTCTTAGTTCTGTATGACAATTTTTCTGAGCTTTTTCTGTGAGATGTGTGAAAAGATTAAGAGAAAAACAGAATTAAAGAGAGGCAAGATCCTTCCTGACAAAAGAAGAGGTAGATGACATATAGGATTTAGTAATCCTTGTGAGGAAGCTCTAACTATTAAAAGTCATGAGAAGTGTGGTGTGAGGAGTAGTGAGACTACTTTAAAAGAATAGAGAGATTAAGTTTTACTTGTTATATGTTTGCAGGTGCACAGAGTACTAAATAAACAGATGTTGAACAACAGTTTGTTGCACTTCGAATAAACTCTGATGTACCAAGTGTTGTTAATCTCCATGCAAGTCTAAGTACTGATACTTTCTTGCAGTCCATACATTCTACTATTCCACCACATGAAACAATCCCTGTTTTTACTGGAAAAAAAGTCCATACACTCTACTATTCCACCACCTGAAGTAATCCATGTTGTTGCTGAAGATGAAGTAACACAACAATTCATTCATAAAGTTTCATCCATTACAATATTACCACAACACTCTACAGGAGCTGAGATTTTGGAAGTAAATTTTGAAACTCTTTATCTACAATTCTTGTAGATGTGGAGTTAACTGACGATGGTATGGAAGCTTCTGAAGCTGTTGGATCACATACTGCACCAATTTCTGATTCTATCCTACATGCTGAAGCTGGTGATGAAGTTCAGCAGATAGTTCAAGATGTAGTTGCCAATGAAGAATTTAATGATGGTGAAGAAGCTAATATTTCAAATGCTCTTATAGATCCCGATGATGATCTTTTCTTCCCTGAAGATATGCCTATACATGTAAGATAACAGAAAATGAAAGAAATAGATGCTAAGAAGGAACATGATTATTTTGATAATCTCTAGAATGCTAAATGGAGAGATGATACATACACTATTTCCAGAACAAATGTTGTTGCACATCTGGAAACAGCAAAACAGAAAATTCTGAATCCTGATATGTTAACTCGTATCAAAGCATCAACTTTGGTTGTCAGATCCCTACATACAGCTCAAGAAGCAACTACTTCTCAAATCAATCAGATCAAAGAATCATTGATTGTTTCAAGGCTGACTACTCATCAGGAAATTCATTGCACCAATAATTGCCAGACAAACTACAATTGAATCCAATCAAGCTAGATTGGAAGCTAAACAAGCTCAAATGTTTGATCAACTTACAGAGGTACATAATTCAATGGAGCTGATTCTTTCTCTACTGTTTGGTGATGATGCCAAAAAGGGGGAGAAAATTGTTAAATCTAAATGCAGGAAGCTGACATTGACAAATACCGATGATGAAAATCCTGATGGAGGTAATAAGGGGGGATAGAAGGATAGTGAAAGGAGAAAAGGCGAAGAGCTAGTTGGAGTTAGTGGTTCATCAAAAGCAATCACTAGACCTCAACTAGACAAGGTGGAGAGAGTAAGAGAAATGAAAGAAGAGTTAAAGAATTGACTGTGACAATAATAATGCAACAATCTTTACAAGTCACAACTGCTGATGAAGACCAAGGTATTCTGGAGATAGAAGCTGGTGCTGAAACAAGTCAATATCTTCAAACTATGAAAGTAAAACGAAGAAAGACAACTCTATTTTACAAGGATCCGAAGATTCAAGCTTTTGACTCTGAGGTGAGTAAAAGAATCTTTGAAAGAGAAAATTCTGGAGTTGATCTAGAACAACTAAGGCAAATGGAGGAAGACTTCAAGAATTCAATGAAGACAACAAATGCTGATTTTGATGTTATCTCTCAAGAACTTTATGAAGATGGTCCTTCTTAAATACCAACCAGAGGTATAGTTATAAAGGAGGCAAGTCAGGCAGAGGATGAAAAAACTTTCAGATCTCAAGCTATTTTAAATGCTGACAATAAGCATAAAGGAAAAGAGAATATAGAAAAAAGTCAAAGTTTTCAAAGCCTAAAGCCAAAACTGTTGTAAAGAAGAAATCAGTATCTAAAGCAACTAAATCACAAATACTGATAGATCCAATCTATACAGTTGCTCAATCTTTTGATACTGATGAAATTACTGAAAAAGAAGAAATCAGCCAAGCTCACCAAAGAATGAAGATTTATGGAGCTGACTGGGTTGATAAATTGAATTTAATCTCTGACATTGCTCAAGTTCAAGGAGAAATTGTTATTCAACCAATCACAACCTCTGATTCTGCTCATGTTATTGATTTCTCAAATCAAATTCAAGCAGATTTATCAAATTCTGATTTTGAAGACATAGTCTCTGATAAGCCAAAACTTATTTTTGAAGAAAAGAAGAAGTTACTACGGAGAAGTAAGAAACCAGCAACTAGAAGAGATTCTTCTGAAACATTAAAGAAGATTTACAGTGGAAGTTCTCAATCTAGAAAACCTGGAATCACAAGTTGTAAGTCATATGCCATAGTCTACTTGTATATTCGAGGATTCAACTCAACTCAAATAAGAATGTAATAAGTAAATAGTGGATCTACCGTCAAAAGAGATCTCACAGAGTAATATCTGTCAAATGATTCAGAAACAAGGTTCATCTACAGACTTGAGGAATTAATTCACTGGAAGAAGTTCAAGAAATTGATTATGCCTCAGTGATATAAATCAAGAGTGTGGATTTAATCAAGTGACAGAGATCTCGTCGGAGTATCATTAATTACAAGGATTTAATCTGAAGAAAATCAAAGTATCAAAGTCAAGACATGAAGAAACGTCACGGAAGTTAGTCACTCATGAACCAGACAGTACATCGAGTGTCAACGTTGAAGTGGTGGAATTGATTCATAATTCTCAGTGATTTTCAGAAGATTGGTTGCTGCTCAGGGTTAGTATTAATTCTCTATTAATTAATTAAGTCATATATTTTAATTAAGAAAATAAATTATATCATCAAAGATTAATTTATTTGATTAATTAAATTAATTGATTAATTAATTCAGAATTAATATTAAGGATTTTCAGAATTTAAATTGGATTAAAAACAGTCTTAAATCAGCAAGACAATTGAAAATGAACTAGCATGACAATCAGGATTGTCATACCGATTGTCATGCCAAGTCATTTCAATTGTCCTACCGAAAGTTCTACTGGGAAGGAGATAGTCTTGCTAGTTCAACTGATTGTCATACCGAAAGTCATTGTAGTTCAATCAGATTGTCTTGCTAGTTCAATCCATTGTCCTACCGAAAGTCTTGCCAGCTATAGGATTGTCATTCCAGTTCAATTCAATTCTGTTGAATGAATTAAAAAGATACAGAAGCAGCAAAAAGAAAAATAATCATCCAATCAAGAACATAGAACTCGAGAATAAAGAAAAAGAAGCAGACACAAATATTTCATCTCATCTGCAACTTCAAGATCAATTTCTAGATTGTAAAGTTAAATCCAATCAACTAGAAATCTTTATCTTGTTCTTGTGTAACAATCTAGCGGATCAAAATCCCTAGAACTTAATCTCAAATTGCGTTTAGCATTTGAATCTTTTTATTACAAAAATAGAAAAAGTTCATGTCGAATTTATTCTAGATTTGTGATAATTAATTTGAGATTAGTTCCTTGTAATCGATACAGTTGTTGTAACACCTTTCAAGTTTAATAATATTTTTATTTAACTTGAATTTTGTTTCACATTTTTTATTCCGCATTTAATTCGATTATTCGGTACTGTTTGTATTCAACCCCCCCTTCTACAAACACATTGGGACCTAACAATTGATATCAGAGCCTTCTGATTAACGAACAAATCAAGATCCTAGACTTTTGTGATTTTTCAACTCCTTAAATTTTTATTTATTCAAAAATTCATAATGACTTCACAAAAAGTTGGAACCGTTAAAATTCCACTATTTGATAAAGAAAATTATATCATGTGGAAGAAGAAGATGCTATTATTTTTACAAGTTGCAAATCCCAAATATCTGAACTTGTTAAAGAAGGGTCTAAAAACTCCGATGGTTATTGAACCAGAGGTGATAGTAGATGATGTTGTGATTACCAAAGCTAGAACCTATCCAAAAGAGCCTGAAGATTTTACTCCTGCTGAGAAGGAAGAAGCCTCCTTGGATGCCAGCCTTCAATTAATATTAATTGATTCCCTTGATCCCTTGATGAACATACATGTGATGAACTGTAAAAATTCCAAACACATGTGGGAAACTATTGAGGTGATTAATGAAGGCACAGAGGAAGTTAGGGAGAACAAGTTGGAGATCCTAACCTCTGAGTATGAATATTTTAAATCAAATCCAGGAGAAGGAATTACTGAAGTGTTTGAGAGGTACAATGCGTTGATCAACAACCTGAACATAAATGGGAAATATTATTCAATCAGGGAGGTCAACAAAAAGTTCCTTTTAACACTGCCAACTCATCTTGAACATAGAATCACTGCCATTAGAGAAGCTAGAGATCTGCGTGAGATTTCTTTGGACAGGCTCTATGGAGTGTTAAAAACCTATGAGTTGGAGCAGATTCAACAGAAGGAAGTCTACGGGAAGGATAGAATGGTCAGCACATCTACTGTACTTGTAGCTGAAGGTCAACAACAACAGCAATCTCAACAATTGGAGAGAATGGTACAGTGTTCCAAGGCTGAGGAAAATATGTTAGTAGCAGAATATGATCCTCCTACTACAAATCAATCAAGTGATGATTTTTATTCCTTGGAAGAGCTGGAGCAATTGGAAGATGAGTCAATGGCCCAAATTGTTAAGAGATTCTCCCATGTCAGATTCAAGAGGAATCCCAAGCTTAAGTACAAGTCCAACTACAACAAATTCCAGAAAGGTGGATCTTCATCCTCTAACACCAGCAGTGGTGGATATAAAACAGGGATGGTTGATCGGAGCACCATCAGATGCTATAACTGCAATGAGTTGGGACACTTTGCCACAGAATGTAGGAAGCCAAAGCAAGTAAGAAAGAACTCTGAAAGGGCTTATCTGGCAAAGGGAAGAAGTTGGGATGATACTGACAGTGAAGATGAAGATGAAGGAAATCTTGCTCTTATGGCTATTGATGGAAAAGCTTCATCGTCAAGAATAGAGGTAAAACTTTCTGATGCTGAAATGGTTTATCATCTAAGAGGTAACTTAGATTGTGCACGTCGTGATAATGAACTGTTAAGTTTAAAGATCACGGACCTTGAGAAAGAGGTCAATGAATTAAGACTTGTGCACATTAATCAATACAAATTAAAAGAACAAGTATCTTTTCTAGAGAATAGAGTTGACTGTTATAGAAAACTCGAAACTATTCTCAAAGACAAGATCACCGGTCTTGAGACTAAGGTTAGAGCCTACTTCAATTCTTGTTCGAAGGCTAAAGAGTTCTACAGTAAGCAATCGGTTAATCAAACATGTGGAATAGGTTATGATTACAATGTTGCTATTGGAGAATTAGGCATAAACTCCCCTCCTCGTGTCTGTGCTAAAGGGAGGGAAGTACCACATGTGCTTAAGGGTGTTGATGAACCCCTCTATAAACCATCAATTGTTGAACCATTTGATGCGACCTCTTCTGTTATTCAGGAAGAAATACGTGCTGAAGATCATGCTAATGAGAAGGTTGTTTCCAAGTCAAGTGTGTCGAAAGTTCCAGTCAAAGTTGTGAAAGCAACTGAGACTAACTCAGACACACATGAGTTGGATAACAAAAATGCCATGTCTGCCATGCATAAATTGCCTACTATTAATCACTCTCATAAAGCATGTGGTGTTTCTAATTGTATGTCTTGTGCTTTTAATATGATGTATGCTTATTTTAATGGTAAGCATATTTCTAATGATAAGACTACTCCTCGTCAGCATGTGAATAACAAGAAGCATGATAGGTCTAAGACTGCTAGTCCTTCTAAGGCTAGAAAGGAGACATTTGTGCCTAAGCTTAAACAAAAATTTGTTAAGGCTGTTTACAAGGTCAAATGTTCAGTCATTGAGAAAGTTGAGGCAATTAAAATTAAAAATGTCGTTTTGCCTGACAAAGGACAGTTCTACAAGTATGCCGGGCCCAACCAAGTTTGGGTTCCGAAGAAGATCTAATCCATTTGTAGTGCAGGGCATTAAACAAGTGTAACCGGTAGTGTGGATTCTTGACAGTGGATCATCAAGACATATGACCGGAGATAGAGCCCTGCTATCAAATGTGGATTGAGAAAGTTGGCCCCCTGGTTACCTTTGGAGATAACAGCAAAGGTTTATCCGAGGGATATGGCTGTTTGCAAGCTGGGAATGTTATCATTGAAAATTTTGTATAGTGTGCTAGGTTATTATCAGGAAGCATCATCTAACATATAGCACCAGTGACGAGACTTGAGAATATTACGACATATCAGGCACCTGCTGCACATTACACTTGGAATTGGACTCTAGTAAGATGTGTACAAGTGTACTCCTGGTTGGTGAGTCAAAAGAGAAAGTCAATGCACCACAGTTCATGGACTTTGCAGCTGCAAATCTATTGGACTATGCAATCTCTTCTTCACAATCTCACTTCAGGTTGGTATGAACTAGTGTACTACTCAAACAATCGTCAAGAACATGGCATGGCACTCTAACTGAAGTTATTGTTTAATATGAACTAGTAGAGTCGTCATATTTTTAACTCTCTTATCATTAGACACAATCATATTGTTTTATATGTGCAGTGATATATTGTTTATGCAACATAACAATTAGTATCTAAAGTACTTGACAAGTATCGGTCAATGATATGTTGTTAACATTATGTTGCAGATATTTGTAAGCTTTTGATATGAATGAGAATTACTTAGACTTTACCCTAAGTGATCAATGTTTTATCAAAAACTCATTCATATTGAAAAACAAAATCAAACTTCTTTTTACATTAGTGATTTCTTATTTCATGTAAAATCCTTTGAAATCACTATTGTACATCATTACTCTCAAAAGATTAAATGTATAATTTTCATTCATTATAAATCTTAAATACATTTTATCTCTATAGTGCCATATATTCTGTGTTACAGGTTCAGTCTCCAATGACTTTCTTTCATTTACAGTCATGAGGTTGAAAACCCACAACGTCTATCCCAGACTGTAAAGACAAACACAAAAACAGAACCAACCAACACTCTCTTACCACTAAATGTAGTATGAATGAGCGTGAGGGAGATAGTGCCTTAGTGCACCACATAAGGAAGGTTCTGTAGTCAACCCAGTAGCTTTGTCTCCTAAATAGATGAGTAGTATTTAAACCGAGACAACTGCTAACCCCCATACATCTTCTCAAAAAGATGTAATGGTTGAAAAGGCACAAAAACAGTTACTAGATTCATTTTCTCAACAGGGTGCGTCTATTAAAATTTGCCTGTCGGCCAAGGTATCCTATGTAGTGTCACCACTTTAAACATAAATAATTCTTGATGCACATGGAGATGTTACACACACAAAGGATGAGTTGACGGAAACAAAGGTCAGATTCGATTGTTCAAGGTTCGTTAATGGACCAATTGCCTCTACCGGTGTTAGGAGAGGATATTGATCCAAAAGCCATATGTCAGTGGTCAGTGTCTACCTCGCCAGGCTTAAATCCCCTGGATGCATCTGCGGATAGTGGATCTGACATAGGCGCAGATCGACAACTTGTTGACAATGATTCAGATATTACCTGATGAGTCACAAGGAAATGTCTTCACAGACATTAGAAGGGAACCTTGATCTTTATGCTAAATTCTTTGGATCATTGTTTACCTTCCCAGAATTCAAATCTGGATTCCTAAAAGGGAAACTGGCAACTTGTAGATTATGACTCAGATTCATCTGACGAGTTTAACAAGGATGGGGATTTGCGAATTCCCATTGCACCACCTGTGACCTCCTTAAGGATGGCTAAGGTGATTTTCCTTGCAGGTACAGCTGGATTATGGAGCTATGAGAGAAGAGTGATACACTTGTGAGAATGAGTGTAAACACGAGTGGAGAGAAGAGTGAAACACATGTGAGGTACACTAAACAGAATCACACACTCACAGTGAGGAAGAAAGAGAAACTACTTTTTATTTCTTTTCCAACCGAGTGGAATATGAGAACTCCTTCAGACGACGGCATACATTCCTTCACTAAGGGGGAGATAAAAGCTTAAGTAATAGTTTGGAGGATTCCTCAACTAAGGGGGAGAAATTGCAGGGAGTAAGAAAAAGATCCAACATGTACACTACACCACACCATTGTTGTTTGTAGCTACGAATCCTATTGTACGGGAGAGGTGGTAAACACAAGGTGATTTTCTAGTAAGGGAAGAAGCTGTTTTCAAAAGGGGAGTACCATTGGCTTTTATCTACGGATCCTATTGTACGGGAGAGGTGGTAAACGAAGGTGATCTTCTTTAATCAGTTGATTCTCATAGGGGGAGAAGCAAGAGAGATATGGGCTTCTCAACAGGAAATGTGGTTGTACAAATGAAGATGGAACTACTTGAAGATATGTTCAGTCTAGAGGAACATCTACTTGGAATCTGGAAAATATTAAATCTAGTCTAGAACTTTTCTACTATTTACTTTGCATTTCTTTTTATATCTTTTTCTTATTTGTTAGTTGAGTTATCCTCTAGGTATTTGTGTGTTATTGTCTAACAAACAAATAGGGGGAGATTGTAAGTCATATGTCATAGCCTACTTGTATATTCGAGGATTCAACTCAACTCAAATAAGAATGTAATAAGTAAATAGTGGATCTACCGTCAAAAGAGATCTCACAGAGTAATATCTGTCAAAGGATTCAGAAACAAGGTTCATCTACAGACTTGAGGAATTAATTCACTGGAAGAAGTTCAAGAAATTGATCATGCCTCAGTGATATAAATCAAGAGTGTGGATTTAATCAAGTGATAGAGATCTCGTCAGAGTATCATTAATTACAAGGATTTAATCTGAAGAAAATCAAAGTATCAAAGTCAAGACATGAAGAAACGTCACGGAAGTTAGTCACTCATGAACCAGACAGTACATCGAGTGTCAACGTTGAAGTGGTGGAATTGATTCATAATTCTCAGTGATTTTCAGAAGATTGGTTGCTGCTCAGGGTTAGTATTAATTCTCTATTAATTAATTAAGTCATATAATTTAATTAAGAAAATAAATTATATCAGCAAAGATTAATTTATTTGATTAATTAAATTAATTGATTAATTAATTCAGAATTAATATTAAGGATTTTCAGAATTTAAATTGGATTAAAAACAGTCTTAAATCAGCAAGACAATTGAAAATGAACTAGCATGACAATCAGGATTGTCATACCGATTGTCATGCCAAGTCATTTCAATTGTCCTACCGAAAGTTCTACTGGGAAGGAGATAGTCTTGCTAGTTCAACTGATTGTCATACCGAAAGTCATTGTAGTTCAATCAGATTGTCTTGCTAGTTAAATTCATTGTCCTATTGAAAGTCTTGCCAGCTATAGGATTGTCATTCCAGTTCAATTCAATTCTGTTGAATGAATTAAAAAGACACAGAAGCAGCAAAAAGAAAAATAATCATCCAATCAAGAACACAGAACTCGAGAACAAAGAAAAAGAAGCAGACACAAATATTTCATCTCATCTGCAACTTCAAGATCAATTTCTAGATTGTAAAGTTAAATCCAATCAACTAGAAATCTTTATCTTGTTCTTCTGTAACAATCTAGCGGATCAAAATCCCTAGAACTTAATCTCAAATTGCGTTTAGCATTTGAATCTTTTTATTACAAAAATAGAAAAAGTTCATGTCGAATTTATTCTAGATTTGTGATAATTAATTTGAGATTAATTCCTTGTAATCGATAAAGTTGTTGTAACACCTTTCAAGTTTAATAATATTTTTATTTAACTTGAATTTTGTTTCACATTTTTTATTCCGCATTTAATTTGATTATTCGGTACTGTTTGTATTCAACCCCCCCTTCTACAAACACATTGGGACCTAACACAAGTGGTCTTGGAAGATTAAATGCTGACGATCCATTTGTAGGAGATGCTTTGACTTTAAGAAAGCATTCTAATTTGACAGAATTTGGAGACAATGTAATGCTTGAAGACTCATAGAAGATCATATCAGTGCAAAACTGCAAATTGTTATTGATCATGCTGAAGAGAAAATAATCTATTTTCCGGAGTCTGAGAGAAGCTTAAGGTTGAATCAAGAACAGTTAAGAGACAAACCATGACAGGAATTTAAACTTATTGCTACAATTCTCAAGGTAACTAATTCTGTAACTACCAGATGGTCTGCATTCATAAAGAACCAGATACAGTTAAAGTAGAGAGGAATGTCTTACAAATCAAACTACATTCCAAAGTACATTGATCAATCTGAATATGCTGTTGATATGCCTATTGGATGAGCCAATATAGAAATGAGTCTAGGGACTAAAGCTTTAACCTTTAATCCTGATGGAAAGAAAATTGGGTTTCTGGAGGTGGATGATCTATCTCTTGGAAATTCAAAATTGCATAATCTCAGGGCTGCTATCTATCAGAATGATTAATCAACAGATGAACTAAATGAACATAAATAGAGGATGCAATGGTATTTGGATGTGATGGAAGAGAATCTGTTGATGAAGTTTCTTGAAGATTTTCCAGACTGTGTTAGAGTTCAGAATGAAGAGTAAAGTATGATATTCACTGAAGTAAGAATGCATATGATTACATGATTTTTGCATTTAGATAATTTTTACATCATCAAATTGGAACTTGTACATATTGTCATAATGCAAAAGTTGAGGGAGATTGTTAGATATAATTGATGATATCAGCAGAAAACTATCAGAAGTTCTTATCAGGACTTATATAAGCATTTGCTAAAGAGTGACGTCATCAGTACTTATATCAGTACTTGATGATCAGCAGATGATATCATCAGGATTTGTCACTTCAATAGATATTTGAGGAGGAAAAGAAAAGCAGGAATTCAGGCGGTGAATGACTTTATTTAAGAAGTATTGTAATAGGTTTACTTGTTATTGATAGAATAAGATTCCTTATACATTGTGTGGTTGTGCTCTATATAAAGCACAAATTAGGTTCATGCGATAAACATTATGAACATTGTTATATATTTCGCATAACCTAGAAACTCTCAAAGATATTTGTTCATCATTTCGAGAGAGTACGTTTGTAATCAGTTTTTATCTGTTAATATAAAAATTGTTGGTTCTGTTGAAATTTTGTCGAATTAATTGCATTAACTGTATTCACCCCCTCTACAGTGGATTACGGGCCTAATAATTTATTTATCGAGAGAGTACTTACCTCCAGTGTTATGGAAAATGGTTAATCATCTCAAATTCGAACTCTAGTTAAACCTGTGTAAATGAATATTCTTTAAACCGAAATACTCTATTAGTTAATCGAGATTATTTATTTATTGATGTCAAAAATACATTATTTCTATTAAATTAGGACCGAAAAAATATTCGTTTGATAAGATAATTCGTTCATCGAATATTCATTTATAATATTTATTTGACAAAATTATTCGTTAATCGAATATTCATTTATCGAGGTTTTACTATAATACTCAAAATTTAAGAACATAAATGAATAAGTTACGGATAATTGAATATCAAAACTTAATTAAATTAATTGATTTTTTGGTCATAAAATAATAATTTGATTTTCGATCTAATAATTGAATATAACAATATGAGATTTTTATTTATAAAATTTACGTGAATTTATGTAAATTCGGAATACATATTATTAGTAATTACATAATAACCAATCAGATCGTGACATTTAGATCCGCTTTACAAATCTATGCGAGATATTTACCATTTTCGTATCGAATTTTATAGTAACCCTTCTCGTAACACTGTCTTATCGTTATCTCTAATCATGTTACTGTGAGCTTAAACAGCAAAGCCTAACAAAACAATAATTATACTCTTTTTTAATCACTCATAAATTTATCTCACACACACTGAAAAGCCACATTTTAGAGAGAGAAAGCTAAAATCTCACATACATACACAGATGCAGATTTGAACTAGCAGCATTCTAGAGAGAGAAACACAAACACTTCACGCGGCATTCTCACTACACATATACATACATTTATTCAGTGTGTGCTGATTTGAAACCCTAGACTTCTATATTCAGATCCATATACATAGAGTCATTTTTATCTGTGTTTTTGTAATGATTTGAAAGAGAGAGTGGGAGAGATAGAGAGAGAGTGGGAGAGATAGAGAGAAGAGAGAGAGATAATAGAGAGAGAGAGATTTGTACTGTGTGTAATTGAGTGTGTAATTAAGCTTGTGTATTGATTTGAAACCCTAGAGGAGTGATTTTGATGTGAGATTTGTGATTAGATTCGAAATGGAGGATAATTACGGTGATGAAGGTGGAGTGTCGGTGGCGGCGCGTGAGAGTAGTGGTGGCAATGTGAGGTTTCCGGCGAGTGAAGTAACGCCGACGCCGTTGACAGTGTCGGCGTCTTTTAGAGAAGGAAGGAGTTCTTCGAGACGGAGAGCACCGGTGAGGCCGCCGAGTTTGGATGCGGATGATTTTATGAGTTTGATGCACGGTTCGGATCCGGTGAAAGTCGAGCTCAATCGATTGGAGAATGAAGTCAGAGGTTAGGAATTTATGCTTGATCTGTTCGTATATGTGTGTGTGGATATGTATTTTGTTGATTGAATTCTGGTTTGTTATGATTGATTGAGTGTTTTTTTAATGATGTGGTTGTTTTGTGTAGATAAGGATCGAGAACTTGGTGAAGCACAGGCTGAGATCAAGGCGCTTAAGTTATCTGAACGTCTTCGTGAGAAAGCAGTGGAAGAGGTTTCTCTTCTCTTCTCTTCTATTTAATTTGATTTGATTTTATTATTTTTATTGTATGCATATTACATTGTTTTCCGATTTGGGAGCTTAAATTAAATAAAAGAGATACCAAGGAGGTTGAAGGTGAACTAGAGAGTGTCAGTCTAATGTAATATTTACTACATGTTAATCACATTGATTTGGACCTCTTGGTGTTATATTCCAAGACTAATTTTATACCAATTCTAATGAACCTTGAAAGTTAAATTTCACTTCCTAAATATTGATACTACTATTGTCGTTTGTTCCCATATCCATTACTAATAATATTTACAATTTATATCGAGTCACATATATAAATTGACACATGGTTTTCGTGTCGCATAATATACCTGATACTTGGGATTCTATTATGATCACAAACATGATGTATTTGGTTTTAGTAAGCGGATCCTTGCAGCTTAGACTCGTCCCAGTTTGGAATTTAGCCTGCATGCTAGTTAGGTGCATGCTTTTGGAAAGATATTTTGATTAGTTCTTTTTTCATGATGACAACCTTTTTGTTATCCGGCCAAATTTTTGGCTGATTAATGTTCCTAAAAAAGATAAGCCAATTAATGATTGTTTAAACTGCAAAATTCTGTAAGGAGTCTTATGAAATAGTAAAGGATTTAAAACTGAAATAGTAATGAATTTAAAACTTTTCTCATTAGACAAAAATTGGATGCTGAGCATCCTAATGAATATTTGGTATCCTTTTTGCATCAGACTTTTAAATGTGTGCAATCACCTCTTTCACTGAGTTGCAAGGTCCTTGAATTATATATAGTGGTAGATTGGTGTAAATGTAGAGTTAGTAAATATGATATTTTGCAAAAAATCTCGTCCTTCGTTATTTATAGACAAAAGGAAACGATCAGGTTGCCACCATCTTCTTACTAAATTAGTAAAGAGACACAATGTCTGCATGACATGGCTGTCATTCTCTACCGTTGGCCAATTCTAAGTGGCATTATACATGGTACTTCTTACTGTGTATCTATAATTGTAAGGAAGAGTTCAGAATTAGTTTTGGGACCATTTAAAAAGCATATACTCAAGTTCATCTAGCTTGAAGATCTATGTTGGTCCTATTTCTTTTATTTGTAGATGTCGAGCTGTCCCTAAGCTGAGACCTAAATTTTTGCTTTCCCTTAAATAGTTGCTAAGATTTTACGGTGCAGGAAATTTTCTGTTAGCTCTTCATCTCAAAGTTATTTCAGACATGATACTGAATTCAAACTTACATATTCATTATGTCCATTTGTAATATAGCTTACTGAAGAACTGGAGAAGGTGGACGAGAAGCTCAAGCTTACTGAATCTCTTCTTGAAAGCAAAGTATTGACTGAAGCTCTACCATAAAGTTAATTTTTCCTTCTACAGTCACAAAATCTAAATGTAGTGGGATCCCTCTTTCTTGGCAGAATCTCGAGATCAAGAAAATTAATGATGAGAAGAAGGCCTCCATGGCTGCTCAGTTTGCTGCAGAAGCCACTCTTCGTAGAGTTCATGCTGCTCAAAAGGATGACGATATGCCCCCAATAGAAGCCATCCTTGCACCTTTGGAAGCAGAACTCAAGCTCGCTCGCCAAGAGGTATGACATTGAACTTGTTTTGGAAAATTCAATGTTATAAAATGTTCTAATATCAGAATGAACTTTGTTCTTCTGAATATGTTTAAGTAGGTTGATATATTGAGCTTGTTACCTTTACAGATTTCTAAACTCCAAGATGACAACAAAGCTCTGGATCGCCTTACAAAATCAAAAGAGGCTGCTTTACTTGAAGCTGAGAGGACGGTGCAGGTTGCCTTAGCGAAGGCTTCTATGGTAGATGATCTTCAAAATAAGAACCAAGAACTGATGAAGCAGATAGAGATTTGCCAGGTATTGTAGCTGGACATTATTTTTCTCTTTCCTCGAGTTTGAAGGTTATAGCTTATATCACCTTAATGCTTCTAAACGTCTCTATGTATTACCAGGAAGAGAATAAGATTTTGGATAAAATGCACCGCCAGAAAGTTGCCGAAGTTGAAAAGCTCACCCAGAGTGTACATGAGCTTGAAGAAGCTGTTCTTGCTGGTGGGGCTGCTGCGAATGCTGTGAGGGATTACCAACGGAAAGTTCAAGAGATGAATGTAAACTAATGTTCTTACTCAACCCCTTTCTATATGTAACTGTAAAATTGAAACTGATAATGAACAAGTTGGATCTTAATTTCTCAGGAGGAAAGAAAAACTCTTGACAGAGAGCTAGCACGTGCGAAAGTAACTGCAAACAGGGTGGCAGTAGTTGTGGCTAATGAATGGAAAGATGCCAATGACAAGGTGATGCCTGTAAAGCAATGGCTTGAAGAAAGAAGATTCCTGCAGGCATGATAATTTTGCTCATATGCTTATCTAACACTTGCTCTTATTGAGCTTATATATTTGAAGAGAAAATGTCTTTGTTGCTCTGTCCATTGGCGATGTTATATCAGTTCTTGTAGTTTCCGTTGTTTTATTCTACAATACTCTTCTCTCAGGGGGAGATGCAGCAATTAAGGGACAAGCTTACTATAACCGAGCGAACTGCAAGATCTGAAGCCCAGTTGAAGGTAGTAGTTTGGTTTATATATGTTATCTTCAACAAGAGATGTATATTTATACCATTGTTAGAATTCATTTATTAATAATAAATTCAGGAAAAATATCAATTGCGTCTGAAAGTACTAGAAGAGACTTTGAGATCGCCAAATGTTAGCAGCCGCAACACATTTGATGTACAAAGTGCGGGTCATGGTCGTCGTCAGTCGCTTGGAGGAGCCGATAACATCTCCAAATTAACCTCAAATGGATTTTTACCTAGGAGATCACCGTCATTTCAGCTGAGATCTTCCGGAAGTAGCACAGTGTTAAAACATGCTAAAGGAACATCCAAATCATTTGACGGTGGTACACGCTCATTGGACAGGGGTAAAGTTTTAAACGGATCTGGTCCAAGTTTTAATCTTCGTGATTCTTCTGAAGAAACCAAGGCAAGTGCAACATGTAATAATAACTGGAAAGCAGATTCAGAAGAAAAACCTAATGACTTCCCTGCACCTGAGAAAGAGGATACTGTGCCGGGATTGTTGTATGACTTGCTACAGAAAGAGGTTGTTTCTCTGAGAAAGGCCGGGCATGAGAAGGATCAAAGCCTTAAAGATAAAGATGATGCCATTGAGGTTGTAGTTTCTTCATACTGATACTAAGATGTTTGTCTTTTTTTTTGTCATCTAATGGTTGTGATTCTTCTTTTAGATGTTAGCAAGGAAAGTTGATACCTTAACTAAGGCAATGGAGGTTGAGGCCAAGAAGATGAGAAGGGAGGTAGCCGCTATGGAGAAAGAGGTGGCTTCTATGCGTGTAGATAAAGAACATGAAAATAGGGCCAAGCGTTTTGGAGGAGGTGCAAGGGGTCCTGCAAACAGTTCTCAGCTACTTCCTGCTAGGTATATCTTTTGTTGTGCTTCCTTTTGTTGTTCTATGCATATATACATGTGGAACTTGCATATTGAATGTAACTGTTAGGACAATTATACAAGGCTGTGATAGTAGGACTTGAATCATTTTATCTCTTTATGGTAACATGGAGCTGCATACACTGTAATGTACTTATTTTATCACTTATAACTTATAAGAGGTAGATAAGCTAATCCAAACACCCACTATCCCAGCCTGCAACTATATGTTAGCTTCTTATCAAATTTATAAGGTGCCTTTGTGATGGAGTCGATTTGTTGACAAGTGAATGTGCTCCTTTCTGTCTTTTGATTTGTTTCATGGATCTTATATTTACACAGAGACTTTTATGGTCCAAGGGATGTGAGAGCTCTTTATAATGGTTTGTTTGTGAAATAGTTAACACATCCTTTAAAATGGATTACTTGTTCCTTGTCAAGTTGCCTTTTGTTATTTTCCATCATAGGTCTCTTTGGAGAAATGAATTACGTAAAAATTTCTTAATTGCAGCTGCGGGCCAGTTAAAAGTTATTGCCCAAACATGTCTTCAAAGAAATTTGGAATTGTGTCCTATTGGCAGTGGTTAATCAAACCACTCTCTTTCCCTGTTGCCTGTTGGTCCTTGTCCCTCATCCTTTTATTGTCCTTTAATAGATAGTGGGACAAAGGGATTTAAGTTTTGATCAGGTGGGAGTTGTATCTGCTGATGGTTTAAAAAGAGGCTAACATGATTTTAACAAGAAATATGAGCTCACTTTTTTCTCACACACATCACAATCTGTTCGAAGGACACTTGAACAGCAATTAGCGAAAGCAGCAATAGGTTACTCTTCTTGTTTATCACCATGATGGCTTGCCAACTTTTTGCTGCACTTGTATTTTATTCATACTCACAAATTCCCTTGTGAACTCGTGACCTGAAAGGTGTTAGTTGAAATCATAGTATACAAACAGGTATATATAAATATTTGATAATATGAAAGCACACTCCAGTTCTTCATATTTTTTTTTGCTTATATTACCCTTTCTGTATTATAAACAACCGAACAATGTTCAACGTAATCAGGATAAATATTGGAGCTTAATTGGTAATTATAATTTGCAGGACTGGAGCACGAGGAGGGTTAACGCGCAGCACCCAATAGCCAGAAATCCCAATTGCTGCGCAGCAAAGAATAATTATTCCTAGCTTTCTATTGGTCTTGATCCACTCTTTCATCTTTCCTATTTCTGCCTTGTGATTGATTTTAGATGACTTGGCATGCTATTGTCCGATGCTCCAGCATGGAACAAATGAGAATAATGTGAAATAGCGATCAAGGCAGTGGATAAATCAGTATGCTTTTGAGTAGTTATCATTCTCAACTTCAGATGAGGAAAGAAAGAGAACCTGGAGGATGTTGAGTTTAACTAACCCCTTGTCAAAATTTATTTGAGTGGAGATATTTGTGGCTGTATAGGTTAAATTATTGGTGTTTCTGATATTTCACCCTACCAGTTTGTGCTTGCAGTCCATATTTGTAATCTGCAGCTAGATTTTAAAATTGATTCATGTTTGTCGATATTCTCCTTATCTGATATAAATTAGTAGTTTCTATGATTGTTATTGATTCATCTAATTGTTCTTATTTTATCTGGAGTTTTGGGCCATGACTTAATGTCCTGAAGGACTTAATGTGAGTAGAACCCAACAAACGCAGATTCTGAAGGCTGTAGTTGGAAAATGTGGGTAGTAGTCCGATATTGCCGAGTCAATTTGAGCCATAGTTTGAGTGAACGAATGTCGCGTGTGCGCGACAAGTGACACTTGGAATGTGTTCTCTTCCGCGAAAGCTTTCCGAGTCAGTTTGAATCACTCAAAATGACTAAAAGATGGATGAGATATGATCATCCAAAGTTAGTCCCTTTATATAGTAAAACATTTATGTAGTGTTCAAATGTGTTAATTATGTATTGCTCCAACACCTACGTGCGCGCAGGGGTGCAAATCTTGGGCTTTCGAGGGGCAATCCGAGGCTTGCGAAACCTTCGAACTTGCCCGCGTGTGCGACGTGCGGATACGAATGTAGCAGAAAATTGGCCCGAATAATTACGGACTAATTTTGCTAAATTTAATTTCCACTGGGCTTGGGCTCTTAAATTCTTAATTCGTTTTTTATTACGAATTATTATAATTGATTTGGCGAAATAATAATTCTGATTCATTTACGAATTTGATTATTAATTAACGCGTTTTATTCAATTACGCATAAAGTAGCGAACACGTTTCCCTCGAGCCTATATATAGGTTTAGGGTTAATCATTCATTCGAAACATATCTCACATCCGCCTCTTACACAAAATTTCTTTTCTCTTCCGGTGATAGTTTCTTGCCCGTCCTTGTTCGCTGAAGGCGCTGTTCGTGCAGCAACGTCGTTTTCTCGATTTATCCTGGTAGGCTAATGACTCGCACATACGGTGAGGGCCGTAATAGCTTTAAGGAGACAGTATATGCTGGACTCGAGAACTTCTCTTGTTATATCTTTTTATTGTCTTTTCTGTTATTCGTATATTTTGTTTGTATTATTATTTTATATCTGTGACTAATACATCTGTCTCTGCCTGTTTTGTTGAGTAACAGATCTATGGACGATAACACTGTGAACAATATGATGAACATGACGGCTGATCCTAACGCACAGATCGCTGGATATGATGGGGTTCACCAGCAGGCGATTAACCCTAACACACAAATCGTAGTATCCGATGGGCTCAAACACCTGTTGGGCATGTGCCTTCGGGACATGTGCCTGTGGGACACACTGTCATTGGACAGTTTAGTGTGCCTCTTGGACAGATATCGGCATGATTCACTTCTCCGATTATACCTGCGGTGCCTATTGGTGTGCATACACCTGTAGTACAGACGCACGTACCATCTGTCCCACATGCGGTGCCTGCTGCACCTGTAATGCCAACTGTGCCTGCTGCACACACTGAAAAACCTGAGAAGTTCAACGGAACGAACTTCAAACGTTGGCAGCAAAAGATGCACTTCTATCTGACCACGTTGCATCTGGATCGCTTCCTGAAGGAAGAGGTACCATTGCTCACTGGTGAGAGCAACACGCAAACTTTGTATGCTGTGGATGCTTGAAAGCACTCCGACTACATATGTCAGAATTATGTGCTGAATTGTTTGGTTGACTCATTGTATAACGTGTATAGCTCAAAGCCAACAGCTAAGGCCTTATGGGAGTCACTTGACCATAAGTATAAAACCAAGGACGTTGGGGCAAAGAAGTGGATTGTTGGCCGTTTTCTTGACTATAAGTTGACGGATTCTAAGACTGTGGTCAGTCAGATGCAAGAACTGCAGATGATCATTCATGAAATTCATGCTGAAGGAATGATCATTAGTGAATCTTTTCAAGTTGCTGCTGTGATTGAAAAGTTGCCACCTGCATGGAAAATGTTCAAGAACTACCTTAAGCACAAGCGAAAGGAGATGACCATGGAGGATTTGGTCCTCATACTTCGTATCGAAGAAGACAACAGAGGATTTGAGAAAAAGACGAATGTTGCTACTGAGAAGGCAAACATGGTGGAACATGTTGAAAGCTCCAAGCCAAAGAAGGCCACTTCTGGTAAAGGGGCAAAACTGGCACCCAAGGGAGGGATTTCGAAATCGGAATTCCAAGGGAAGTGCTACAACTGTGATAAAGTGGGTCATAGGTCTTCTGATTGCAAGAAGCCCAAAAAGGTCAACCAGAAGAAAAAAGCAAACATGGTCGATCACATGTCCAAGGAGATGGGTGACATAGACCTATGTGCTACGTTCTCTGAAGTGAACCTGGTCGGCTCTAATCCGCGTGAGTGGTGGATTGATACTGGTGCTACTAGGCATGTTTGCTCAGACAAGGCGATTTTCTCTAGTCTCAAGGCTTCCGATGCTGGTGAGAAGCTTTACATGGGGAACTCAGCGACTTCCACCATTAAAGGTGAAGGCACGGTGATTCTGAAGATGACCTCTGGGAAGAATCTGACTTTGAAGAATGTATTGTATGTGCCTGATATTCGCAAAAACCTTGTGTCTGGTTCTTTGTTGAATAAGCATGACTTTCGTATTGTAATTGAGTCATATAAAGTTGTTTTGTCTAACAGTGGTATGTTTGTAGGCATGGGCTATGTAACCGATGGGCTATTTAAGCTCAATGTTATGTCCATTAAGGACGATAATGAAATGAAGAATTCTTCTGCTTACTTGCTTGAGTCTCCTAATTTATGGCATGCTAGATTATGACATGTTAATTATGACACTTTACGAAGGTTAAGTGTAAAAGAATACATACCAAAATTAACAATTGATACAAAACATAAGTGTCAGACTTGTGTTGAGGAAAAATTAACGAGATCATCATTTAAACGTGTGGAAAGAAACACCAAAGTGCTAGACCTAATACATAACGATATATGTGATTTAAAATTCGCTCCAACTAGAGGAGGAAACCAGTATTTCATTACATTCATAGATGACTTTATAAAATACTGCTATATATATTTTCTGAAAAGCAAAGACGAAGCTATAGATAAATTTAAAATCTATAAGGAAGAAGTTGAGACACAAGAAACTGAGAAAATCAAAATGATACGAAGTGATCGTGGAGGTGAATATGTTGAACCCTTTGGGGAATTCTGTTCACAACATGGTATAATCCATGAGGTCACTGCACCATACTCCCCACAGTCAAATGGAGTGGTTGAGAGGAAGAATTGCACTCTCAAAGAAATGATGAATGCGATGTTGCTAAGCTCTGGACTTCCGCAGTCGATGTGGGGGGAAGCCATCTTAAGCGCGAATAATATTTTAAATATTACTATGCGCAAGAATAAGGATGTAAGTCTTTATGAAATGTGGAAGAAAAAGAAACCAAGTTACCAACACCTGAAAGTGTAGGGGTGCCTGACAAAGGTACTGGTCCCTACACCTATGAAGGTAAAGATTGGTCCAAAGACTGTAGATTGTATCTTTATCGGATATCCACCACATAGCACTGCATATCGGTTTCTCGTATATGATTCCAAGATTCCTGACATTCAAAAGAATACGATTATGGAATCTAGGAATGCCTCATTTTTTGAGACGACGTTTCCTTGCATCCAGGAAACAAACCCCCTACAACGTCTAAACGAGCTCATAAGTCTATAAAGGACAATAATGAGAGTGAAGAAAGTGAGGACGAAAATGGGGGGGGGTAGTGAGAAGGAGCAAAAGACAACGTACGGAGAAATCCTATGGGTATGATTTTATAACATATTTGCTCGAGGAAGGTGACCCGAAAACCTATAAGGAAGCGGTTACCTCACCCGATGGCCCCATGTGGAAA
Organism: Apium graveolens; assembly: GCF_009905375.1. Taxonomy (NCBI): domain Eukaryota; kingdom Viridiplantae; phylum Streptophyta; class Magnoliopsida; order Apiales; family Apiaceae; genus Apium; species Apium graveolens. The sequence continues at coordinate 248,288,404 of NC_133654.1, forward strand.
GAGGCCATTAAAAATGAAGTTGATTCAATTCTGCAGAATCATACTTGGGAATTAGTTGATTTGCCGAACGGCCGTCAGCCGTTAGGCAGCAAGTGGGTTTTCAAGAAGAAATTGTAAACTGATGGTACTATCGACAAGTACAAGGCAAGACTTGTAATTAAAGGATACAAGCAACATAAAGGTCTTGACTACTTTGACACATATTCTTCAGTAACGAGAATAATGTCATAAGGATATGTTTGATATCGCTGCAATGCGAAATTTAGTAGTACATCAAATAGATGTGAAAACAACTTTCCTAAATGGAGATATAGATGAGGAAATCTATATGGAACAACCTGAAGGATTCGTTGTCCCAAGTCAAGAGAGGAAAGTCTGTAGATTAGTAAAGTCATTGTATGGCTTGAACAAACGCCTATGAAATGGCATGAGAAATTTGATGAGGTCGTGCTGGCCAATGGCTTCAAGATCAATGAATGTGATAGTTGTGCCTATTACAAAGATAATGAAAGCAGTTATGTCAAGGACAATGACAATGGTTATGTCATGATGACATTGTATGTAGACGATCTACTTATTGTCGGAAGCAATGACAAAGTGATCAAATCTACAAAGGACATGCTAAAGGCAAGATTTGACATGAAAGACATGTGACTAGCAAATGTGATTCTAGGAATCCAAATTTCTAGAACATCAGAAGGACTCGCATTGAGTCAACCTCATTATGTTGACAAAATCCTTGAGAAATTTCTTAAGGATGACCTTGAGAAAGCCAGGACACGTGTGGATATGACTTTACATCTATCCAAGAAAAAAGGTATAGCGGTTTCCCAGTTGGAATACTCGAGGATAATCGGAAGTCTGATGTACCTAATAAGTTGTACAAGACCAGACATTGCATACTCAATCAACAAGTTGAGTAGGTTTACGAGTAATCCGGAAACTAATCACTGGAAAGCGATCACAAGGGTACTGAGGTACTTGAGAGGAACTGGAGACTATGGACTATACTATAGAAGATATCCAGCAGTATTAGAGGGATATACTGACACGAACCGGATATCCAGTAAGAAGGCTCTAAAGTCTATGAGTGGCTATGTGTTTACACTAGCTAGCGCGACAATCTCATGGAAATCCTCAAAGCAAACTGTGATAAATCATTCCACGATGGAAGCTGAGTTCGTGGCACTAGATAAATGCGCCGAAGAGGCTGAATATCTACGCCAATTTTTAGAGGATATTCCAAGATGGCCAAAGCCTGTGACTGCAATAGGGATACACTGTGACAGTCAATCCGCTATTGGTAGAGCACAGAGCATGATATATAATGGAAAGTCTTGTCATATACGACGACGACATAGTTCCATTAGACAATTGATCTCAACCGGAATTATCATTATTGACTATATACCGTCAAAGGATAATATCGCGGATCCGCTAACCAAAGGGTAATCAAGAGAAGTGGTCGAGAAATCATCGAGGGGGATGGGCCTTAAGCCTGTTGCTTAACGGCGTCATGGTGGACACCCAACCAATGCTCTGGAGATCCCAAGAACTTGGTTCAATGGGCCAACTAAATCATGATGACCAAATCACTGTGGGGGAAACCCCTGGCCTGTTCCTATGATAAGGAAACAGTGAGACCCGTATAGTACGAGGTTAAGCTTTTGAGCTTTTAATGATCTTTTGGGGAATACATGGAGTTCAGGAGTGAACGCATGGAATTCAGTTGAGTAAATGCGGGTTACTCTATAAGATAAAGATCACCTATGTGGGAGAGAAGTGGGGTCGCTTCAAAGGAGAATTGTGAGGCACAATTCTTTAAAAACTCCTGCAGAACCAGGACGATATTCTATGGCCAAAATGGACATACTCATGAGAACTGAACGCGTCAGAAATGATATAGTGATAAGTATATCATCGTTTACACAAACGGTCGAACAGTTCAAGGACAAGCATGTCGGTATGCTTATTCGATTATCGTATGTTATATCTGATCGAAGAAACTATCACCAAGTCAAACTCCGTGTCTGTTTATTGGTGTGCGCTACTGAAATATCAATCTCATCCATGTGGGGGATTGTTGGAAAATGTGGGTAGTAGCCCCACATTGCCGAGTCAATTTGAGCCATAGTTTGAGTGGACGAATGTCGCGTGCGCGCGACAAGTGACACTTGGAACGTGTTCTCTTCCGCGAGAGCTTTCCGAGGCACTTTGAATCACTCCAAATGACTAAAAGATGGATGAGATATGATCATCCAAAGTTAGTCCCTTAGTTGTGGAAATTTGTGTAGAATAATGAAAGTCCCACATTGAATTTGCAAAGGAGAATGCATAGCTTTATATAGTCAAACACTTATGTATTGTTCAAATGTGTTACTTATGTATTGCTCCAACACCTACGTGCGCGCAAGGGGGTGCAAATCTTGGGCTTTCGAGGGGCAATCCGAGGCTTGCGAAGCCTTCGAGCTTGCCCGCGTGTGCGACGTGCGGACACGAATGTAGCAGAAAATTGGTCCGAATAATTACGGACTAGTTTTGCTAAATTTAATTTTCACTGGGCTTGTGCTCTTAAATTCTTAATTCGTTTTTGATTACGAATTATTATAATTGATTTGGCGAAATAATAATTCTGATTCATTTACGGATTTGATTATTAATTAACGCGTTTTATTCAATTACGCGTAAAGTAGCGCACACGTTTCTCTCGAGCCTATATATTATCATTATCAGGTTTAGGGTTAATCATTCATTCGAAACATATCTCACAGCCGCCTCCTACACAAAATCTCTTTTCTCTTCCGGTGATAGTTTCTTGCCCGTTCTTGTTCGCCGAAGGCGCTGTTCGTGCAGCAACGTCGTTTTCTCATTTTATCCTGGATGGCTAATGACTCGCACATACGATGAGGGCCGTAATAGCTTTAAGGAGACAATATACGCTGGACTCGAGAACTTCTCTTGTTATATCATTTTATTGTCTTTTCTATTATTCGTATATTTTATTTGTATTAATCGCATATTGTGTTTCACAATAGTTATATTTGTCAGCAATGAAAACCGCAAATACGAGTTGAGAGACAACTAAATATTACGATGACATGGTTTTCCAAGTTGATGCGTTGGGAATTGGGATGGCATTTTTGGCTGGCTGTTGATTAGAGTTGAGGGGTTGCTAAGATGTTGACATTTTTTTTGTCATCGTTGCCACATATTTTGATGATATGACACGACATTTTTGAAGATTTGTTGACAACTTTCTTAGATGGTCAAAATATATATACAAGGACAACGAATGTATATGATCTACTTATTATAGTTAAAAAATTATTGAAAAATTGATAAAATAACATGTTTTTAAAGTTTTTGAACAAAAATAACCATTTTCAAAATTTTGGACAATAATGGTTGTTCTATCACATAAATATGGAATGCCTATTTTGTTTTTATAGCAAGGTAGACCAGGGTATAAGATGGAAGGAATAACATAATTGCAATACGCATTTGTAAAATGTATATTAGGTTCAATACTCATTTGTAAATTGCGTATTTTCATATAAATACTGTTAAATACTCCGATTTCAATTGTGTATTACATATTACTCCACCCTATAATTTGTATTAAACATTACTCTATTATTATATGCGTATCCCGTCAGCTAAAATTGACAAATTTTTAAAACCGGCTATTTTTATCATTTTCTCATCAAAAATGGGTTATTTTTATCACTCAACCAAAATTATTTATATTTATAACATGATATATGGGATCACATAGGTTTCTTTAATGCGCTAATTAGTGGAATGTTTTTTCTGAGTAAATGTCAAAATTGACATGGAAGAAAAAGAAAATAAAAATAATATATATGATGATTCGTGGATGACACTTTGTGAGTAACCTCCGTTGAAAATGCTCTTTGTTTTAGTAACATAGTTTACTGCATCTTATTTCTATTGCTCAATGTTTTAATAACATAGTTTAGTGCTTCTGTGTTGACAAGGGGCAATCATTCGTGGCACAAGTATGTATGAGCTCTTTAAATAATTCATTCTACTATGAATATCTTACATCAATACATAAGCAAGATGTAATTAGCGGAACCTAAATCAGTATTCACAAAAAAGGTTTGCAGGGAGTGGAATTTGACATCATAGACAACAATATTGCATCCTACTTGAGAAAGACTTATATAAAATATCCGGCTAAATTTCTTTCATCCTGCTGAGCATATATATATAAAAACAAATATACATAACAAATCCATTGATAAGCTCAAACAATCACCACTCACATAATCTACTAACGCTGAAGCCTACAAAACACTATTACACAATATATATGCCAGTTCCAAACTCGCATGCTAACAAATCATTTAGATATACAATGAAATTACAGCTTACTCAATCCTCACGGACCAGAACAATAACGACATAGAATAAAATTCTAGACCGAGCACAACTTGTGAAGAAATCTATTATCTCAGTGCAGTATATGTTCTTAATAAATACAACTCTTAAATTGCTCAGATGCCCGTCCAGTATTCTTGATAAATACAACTCGTGGAATTTGTTCTGTCTAGTCCAATATGCTTGATAAACACAACTCGTGCAATTCATTTAGAACCCATTCTGCTCCGGTATGTCCACCCAAAACCATGACCCTGGTCCCTCCAACCACACAAGTGCTGTGACCCCAAGCAAACTTTGGTGGATTCCCAGGAACATTGAGAATCCTCCATGATGGTTTCTCTTCGGCAGGATCCAACAAGAAAAGCTGAGCTGGAGAGTGCAGCCCAGCCATAGAGCCGCCAAATATTATAATACGTCCACAAGGCATGGTTACTGCAACATGATCAAGTCGAGGAGGAGGAACCACGGCACTCTGACTGCCTACACCAGTAAATGCACCACACTCCAGTTGCCTCCATTCAGGTTTTTCTTTCTCCAGATCGATGCTGTATGCATCCCCTGAACGTAACCGCAAATGTCCACTATTGGCAAGCCCGCCAAACATTAATATTTTGGTCCTTCCGTAAACAGATAGGGAGTGCCCCAATCTAGATGGAGGTGCCCATGAAGTTGGAATCTCTTTCCATTTTGGTTTATCGATTGTGAGATCCAACAAATAAGTATCACTAAGAAGAACTCCAGCTTCTGTACACCCACCAGACACCACTAATTTTGAGCCTTCCATTGTGCAAGAGCTATGCCATGATCGAGGAAGTGGAGGAGTTCCACCAGAAACTTCTTTCCAAGTGGGTTGTTTGGCATCTAAGTCGAGAACAAAAACATCATTCAGCAATCCTTCCCTTCCACAGCCACCAAATACCACCAACCAGGAATTATTCAAGCTTGTGAGAGTATGGCCCCAGCGTCCTGGTGGGGAAGCTTTCACGATAACCCGACGCCACACTGGATTTGCAGCATCAAGATTAAGTACAAATGTGTCATCCATAGGTTGCATGTTAACTCCTTCCCCACCAAACAAAACAAGTCGGTTCCCTGCAGCACAAGCACTAAAATTGCAACGTGAAGGCTCCACTGCACCTCCAACTGTAAACTTCTTCCAGCAAACAGCCTCGAGAGTAGTTAATTCCCTCGCCAGGCGTCCCCATCCTAATTTGTTTGTCATCAGTTCCAGTGCACCCGTAACTTCTCTTCCCCATGCATTTTGACATACCATTTTCCTCACATGTTCATTTTTCGTCAACTGCCGAATCCTTGTGCATGCAGAACCAATGGATGCAACATCTCTAGGTGTCAGGCGTGACAAGATACTCTGAGCCAGTACTTCGTCAGGAAGCTGGAGAATACCACATGTATCTTGATATTGTCTGTAATGTAGTTGTCCACTCATGGAAGGGTATTTAATTGACTCGTCAGACTGCTGTGGGCAAGTTTCTTTAAAAACAGGATAAGATACACTCTTCAGATCTATATTTGCCTGGGTGAATACTTGTATACCTATCACATGTGTAACCACACCATCATCGCCATGTATAGGCACAAGTTTTAGCTTGTTCACCAATGGAGTACCATCCTTTTTAAAATTTATAAGTTCGCCTTGAAAATCAATGCCTTCCTCGAGACACCGTCTGATCTCCGAAACAATGACTGGATCCACCAAAGGGTGCCTCCTTTGTGCACGGGGATCCCTATATTGCAAGAACCGACTGAAAATAAAAGATTACAAAAATCCATTAGAAGAATGGAATTAACACGAAAGTATGATTATAACACGGTACAACTGATGGAAACATACATATCTTTACAGTTCTCACAAATAAAAATGTGCAATAAGCATATAACAGAAGTACTAAAGGAGCTGCATTACAAAAGTACATGTGGAATAAATTTCTATCCATAAATGACATTATAAAATAATATTGAAATCTAGATAAGTCATCTTTGTTAGAGATATCCATGTTTTATTATCACCAACCCTCTTCTTTCATTCAAAACCTACTAATACGATTACAATAGCCATAAACACAAACAAAATGATCAACCAAGTTATATGTGAAATGGGCACAAATGTAATAGTCAGCCGAGAAATTAACACAGGAACTCACCTCAACCTATAAAATGCCTAAAGAAAGATCGAGTCGATTATGTCACAATACCTTTGTTAATAACAATGTAATGCATATAACAATTCGATTTAAAACTCTTCATCCTTTCTTTCTAAAACACTCATACCATGCATCAAATTCGATAGCCGATATCCTATCATAATCTAACAACTCATTTTGATTTCATCAACACAATCCTAAATAAAGAATAACTACAACATCAAATTTAAGCAAAAAAAATAACAAATTTTAGCTCAGGTTATCAATAACAAAATTCACTTTAACTAAAAGCAAATTCAATAAAAAAACAAATCCATATCATCAATCAAACAAATCACGGATCCCAAAGCTGATCAAAATCATCAATTTATCCACAAACATGTTAAAAAGGTACTAAACATGTGAGAGATAGAGAGAGAGAGAGAGAGAGAGAGAGAGAGAGAGAGAAAGAGGAGAGAGCGAGAGAGATAGAGAGAGAGAGAGAGAGAGAGAGAGAGAGAGAGAGAGAGAGAGAGAGAGAGAGAGGAGATTATACCAGTTTCTACCAAGGACTTCATCAGCACGATAACCAGTAACAGATTCAAAAACAGAATTAACATAAATGATAGGCGAATCAGGATCCAAAGCATCCGACACAACAATCGAAGACGGTATCTCCGGATTAAAAAAATCACCGAGTCGCAGCGCGAACTCGTTCTCTTTCTCATCTTCAACTCGCTCAAACTCATCATCATCATCAACATCATCTTCATCATTTCCCGCGCATTTCAACCGCTTCACGTAGCTGTAATTCATCATATCTTCATCATCTTCATAAGATTCAAATGTCATTTTAGGTGCAGTTTGTTTTGAATTTAGTTTGTAATGTTAAGTGGAATAGGGTGTATGTATATGCGTGTGTATTATTTGTAATTTTGGTACAGTTGGTAAGGGGGAGATATTTACAAGGGAAGTGAGTGAAATATCTAGGTGCGGGGGAGATATGTGGACCATTCAGATTTTGTGTCACCAAATATCTTGAGCCTTCGATGTAGAACTGATTTTTACGTTTCGTATTAATTTTTCAATTTTTTTGAATAAAAATTTTATATTGAAATTTTATTTATTAAATTAAAAATTAATAAAAGAATCTATACAGTCAATATCTTAAAGTATACCTAAAATTTAAAATGAATAAATAATTTAAGATGGAGGGAGTAAAATTTAACGTATTTTTTTGTTAATTTAGATAAATTTAAATATATTCCTTTCTTCAACAAGTCAATAACCCCATGCCATTGGTTTTTAGACAATAATTCATTTTAACTTGGATTAATAATCTAATTAGATAAAATATTTTCAGGCACATGTCATTCGGCCTGTGATTAAACTAAAAAAATGATACAGCTGGCCGTTTTGGGTCGGCGGAATCTCTGATATTTCTCTAAAGGAGTAAGATTAGAAATGTAATATTTCTTCTGTGTTATATCATAATTAACTTCATTATTTGTTAATATGTTGATAAAATTAAAGTAATTTGATTTTATTACAAAAAGTATAATACGTAGAGATGTCAAGATGCCTCCTCCGCCCCCCTTATATTTACGTTTCATTATTTACACATATTTTGAAATTTTTATAAATTATAGTTTTATAATATTTTTTAATCAAAGTTTAATATTTAAATTTTTTTTTTAAAATTTTTTTTTTATGAAATTATATTTTAAACGAGAATTGAAAAATGTGTTAAAAAATAACTAAACAATTCACGGGACCCGGGAAATATCTAATTACTCGTTTCAAAAAAAAGAAAGATATCTAATTACTATATGTACAATACTATTGGTAAGATTACAAGCAAAGCATATTCTAAGTTGAGTGCGTAATGTAGGTGTATAGTTGACTTGAACATCAGCAGTGCACTAGTGCGTAGGGGTGAGCAAAACTGAACCGAAACCGAAAAACCGAATCGAACCGTGGTAATTTGGTTCTGTTCGGTCCTGATTTTTCAGAAATCTGGTCAGAAATAAAAATTCGGTGCGTTCGGTCCAAAATCGGACCGAACCGAATTATTTTGGTTCAGTTTGGTCCGGTCCATATTATAATTTCGGTTCGGTTCGGTTCAAGAAAAAATTGTAATTCGGTTTTTCGGTCTATTCGATTTGGTCTGGTTTTGGACCGAACCGACCGAATGCTCAGCCCCACTAGTGCTGCCTGCTTTGCTACTTTCTGTTAATTTAGCCATGTACACGACACAGGTACACATTACACAACACTACACAAGTAACAAATTTTACTTTCGCAATTTTAATATATTTTGAACATTTCAATACTAGAGGAAAAAAAAACTAGAAGTGATAGGTATTTTTACCAAATAAAAATTCAACGACTCTTGTTGAATTCTACAGAATATTATTTTCAAACTGATATAATTTACAATTAAATCTCGATAAAGAAATAATTAATAAAATAATAACTTCGCTAAGATAATATTTCTCTAGTCCCAATATAATAAACACAGTGTATTTTTACTCCCGATAAAGTAATAAATTCAATAAAATAATATTTTTTCTCAATCCTAACCATATTACTTTAAAGACGTTTAACCGTAGAATTTAATGAGAAATTTTAAAACTATTTGTTGCTAACTTCTTTGTTTAGATTTTCATTTTTTGGGATTTTCCTTCCAATTGTTTACATTCCAAAAAAAATCAAAAATGATAAATTTTTTATAATATAAAAAGTAACTACATCCCCTATTTCTCTCTTTTACTCACTTTATTATACATACTAGCATATGACTCATGCGAAACACGGGCTGATTATAATATTTGTAATTTCATTATTTTATTATAGTATAAAAATAAATTATAAAATATAATAATTATATATTATTGAGATTAATTAAGTTATATTATTTACGTATTATTTTGTATGTATTATATTATTGAAAGATTCAAAATATAGATAATTAAAATTTTAAAAAGTCCTACTGGTTGCACGGGTGAAGAGCCTATGGGAAAGTGAAAATCTTGAATAATAATGGTATATGTTGATGATTTGATATTGTTTTTTTTTAATTTTTTTTAATTTATTAATTATTTTGTTATATTATAATTTGAATTATTAAAACTTAATTTTAGAAGTGTTTGATTCCTCGATAATAAAGAAGTTGAGTGCAATTAGAAATTACGTTGGATAATAATTTATAGTATTTATAGTTATATTAGATATATGATTTAATTTTTTAAGATATTTATTCAAACATTTTTTTGGAAGGTGTTAACAAACGTTTAAGAAAGTTGCTGACCAAGCCACCAAACAAACCATGTTTGGCTTATAATAATATAATATAGATATTATTAATCGGTTCCAATACTGCGTACCCATGCCCAAACAAATGTAAACAGAGGGAGGGATGGAGGGAGTTTATGTTTAGCTCATGATATAAAAGATTACTCTGCATTTCAAAACACAATCCTATATATAATTGGAGTAAAAGGATTTTGATGGTTTGCACGTGTTAAAACAAACAAAATAGATAACTAATTAACAAATTGAACTATATTCTAAAAAAAACAAATTGAACTATGAATATATATTCTTAAATGATATAAAATAATAATAAAAGTATTATATTATATATAAATATTTAATACAAACAACAATTATCTTAATAAAAATAAATGTAAGTAACAATATTTAGCAAAAAAAGATGTAAGTAACAATTAATAAATTATTTGTTAATCAAGTTAAAGTAAAATCATTTTTTTATTTCCTATATATAATTGGAGTAAAAGGGTTGCACGTGCTAAAGTGTATAACAAACAAAATAGATAACTAATTAACAAATTGAACTATATTCTAAAAAAAACAAATTGAACTATAAATTCATATTCTTAAATGATATAAAATAATAATAAAAGTAGTATATTATATATAAATATCTAATACAAGCAACAATTATCTTAACAAAAATAAATGGAAGTAATAATTAATAAATTATTTGTTAAAAAACAATTGCAATGGATAAGATTGAATAAAAAAAATTGTAAAAAGATAATTTCAATTTTTATCATATAAAATAAGAAACACATTTAGATTATATTTAGATATAAATATTACAGGCGTTTTATTTCATTTTGTAAAAGAGGAAAATTTCATATTGTCTTTTAAAAAATTTAGAATACATGAATTTTATAAAACATAAAAAATAGGAAGAAATATAATAATACTCATAAAAAAATATTCTAATTCAAAATTGAAAAACAAACTATTTAAATAAATTTAAAAGTGTTTTGACAAAACAATGTAAAGTATTTTTTAACAAAATCATTACTAGAACCGAAAAATTATGAAATATTGTCACAAACACGGCAAGATGCAAACTGTGACCGATTGTCCTTTAAAAAATTTAGGGCACATCAATCGAAATAAAATATAAAAACGAGGAAGAAACATAATAATAATAATAATAATAATAATAATATTAATAATAATAAAATTATTACAATTTAAAGTTAAAATACAAATCTAATAAAATATATTATATATTATATGTATTTCATCTATTATAATATTCCATTATAATACTTAATAACATGTATAACTAACGCAATATGTAATTAATTAAAAAATTAAACCATAATTACATATTCTTAAATGATATAAAATTATATTAAAAATATTTTACATATAATATAAGCAACAATTATCTTAATAAAAATAAATCTAAGTAAGAATTAACAAGGTATTTATTAATTGGTTTAAATTAGATCATTTTCTAAAAAATTGGAATGTATAAGTTTGTGTTTTAAAAAAATTAAAGCACATTAATCTTATAAAATCCAAGAAAAAATTACAGTTTGTCTTTTAAAAAATTTAGAGCAAATGAATCCTATAAAACATAAAAATTAGGAAAAAATATAATAATAATAATAAAATGATTACAATTCAAAATTGAAATACCAATCTAATAAAATATTTTTAAAAGTAATATGACTATTAAGTGTAAAGTATTTTTTCAAAATCATTACTAGAACGACAAATTATAAAATATTATCACAAACACCGTAATATGCAAATCCAAACAACTTTCTAATTTTTGATCAAATTCCACAAGATTAAGAAAATAATATATATAAATAAAAAATATTTACGTAAATGATTACAATATTATATTTACAAATTTATAGTGTGAAAAAAATCAAACAATGAAAGAAATAAAATAAATTATAACATATATGTTATATTTGGGTTATCAATGTCAAATAATATTAACTAAATATATAAGTACAAAAAGTACAATTTTTTGAAAAATACATTATTCATGAAAAATATAAAATTTATTTAGGAAATAAAATTATTTTAATAAAAATTAGTTAAATAAAGAATAAATATTTAAGAAATAAATTATATAAAAAAATAATAATCATCCATGCACCAGTAAAAGCTAGTATATATAATAATAAAGTTAATGTAGGAATGGATGATAAGTATAAGAAAATATCAAGGGGGGATAAAACGTGTCACTCTGCAGCTTCCACGCCATTCAATCTGATTCACTCACCGGTCACTGCTTGCTAAGATATTTATGTCGTGCCCCGTGAGGCCCAACGGAATTTTCGAATGTCAAATATATTATTCCTTTTCTTCTCCCTTTTCCCAACCAAATAAAAGTAAGTTGCTAATTATAGATGTTTGCTTTAGACAATAGGATTAATTAATTGGGCCAGAGGCCCAATAGGAATTTTGTTAAGCTGTTGTGCTTCTCATCTTCAAAGAACAAGGTAGAAACAAGTTAAAGAAAAGCATGACCTAATAGGATTTGATAAGAAAAGACTCTGAAGATTCTGTGTTCAAAACTACTGTCACCTCGATAAGAAAGAAATTTGCGTTTAGAGTAATTTTGCCAGCAGAATAAGTGTTTAGCTTTATATATATGCCAGAGGTGAGAAAAACTGAAGAAGGATGACCTCTCAAAAGAAAGCTCCAAATGGACATCAATCATGGAACAGATGCTAGGCCAGGTAAGCATAGACATGCAGCAAGAGGGTACCGGGGAAGCTTAAACAAGCAAAACTCGAGAAACACCCACAATTTCAAAGGTGCTTAAAAAGCTAGAAGCATTGGGCCAAGAACATAATTGTCAAATTTCTTAGGCCGCACCAAAGAGTCATGGAAACTTGGCAAGGAAGCTGAGCTCAATAACATCATAAAAATAACTTGCAACAAACAAGGTTCACAAGAGAAAAGACTACAATACTGCCCTCAATAGTTAATGGAAAATCACAAGTTACTAATTGGTTTTTGCCACCTTGAATAACCAGCAGACATAATTCAACCAAAATAAGAAGCACAGAGCTTGTTGAGAATCCAATTAATATCTCCCTCCAACAATATTAAACCATGCCCTCTACCAAAACACTAATATTAATCAACGTATAGATGATACACAATAAAATGTTTAAGTGGCCTTTTCATTTCCATTTCAAAGCTGATGTTCATCAAACATAACTAAACACATAGTCAAGTACACACAAACTACAAATATGCAGAATTTCAGAAATCCTTGGTTTACAGTACTGAAAATCTGCCTACTTGATATGTACTGACATAATCATAGGCAGGTAGACATTTAATTAAAACTCAAAAGCGCTTTGGTGGATTATACGAGACATGCTCATCTTCACAAAGATTCTGTCAAATAAAACAAAAGAAAAGAAAAACAAGTTAGACATCAACATAGTCTTGCAAAATTCCGCCTGACATGAAACTTAGCACATTCTACAATGCATGCCAAGTAGAATGTAGTTCTTGAGAATTACCACAAAAAAAAACTAAGATTACCTAACACTACTTACTTTTATATGTAAAGTTTGTGGAAAACTAATGGTATGTTCCCGAGTTTTATAGGGAGGAAAAGGGAAAGAAAAGAGAAAAGTATTCGAACAAAATGTAAGGCAAATAACTTGTAGATGTTTTTCTTTGCATGTTTTTGAGTTTTTTTTGGAGTGCTTAATAAACACAAACATTAATAACATAGTACATTTTGTTTTAAAGATAGATAAGAAGTTCTATAATATAATATAAAGCTTTCATCTGTACTATCCAGGGGAAAAATACGAGGAAGATGATTATTCTTCCCTTCCCTTTCCTCAACTTCCCATACATAGAACTCGGAACCATGATGCAGAGATAAAAAACACCCCCATTTCTTTACCTTACCTTCCTTACATCTCCCATCCACAGTCAAGGAAATTTTGTGTGGTGTGTGTGTGTGAGGATTAGAAATTAAACAACAGATACGCAGCGTTTTAAATTTTTTAGGGTGCACAGAGAAATGGGAAATATTATTGAAAAGCACAACAGAAGTTCAGACACTAATACTTAAAAGTCATTTTTAATCAACAAGATAGTGAACTAATCCATGGTGCATATGCAGTGATTATAAGAGCAGCGGGATAGTTTCAGAACATTATTCTCATTTCAGATCAAAGGAAAACCTGCAAATCTTCTGGAAGTGAATCTGAAACTGCAAGAGTGTAACAACCAGGTCTAAATCTTCCTGAAATGTACAACACAGTTACCTTATCAAAGAGTGCTGAATAAGCATTTTCAATACAGTAAACAAATTCAGATACATGATTGCTCACTGAACATCACAGAAAGATCAAAAGGCAACCGAAAACGTATCAACCTGCTTTTCTTAAGCCACATCACAGTCATCCTATGTCAAATAAAAGATGCCAACTATATCCTTTATTTCTCAAAATGTATAAATGTTAAAGGTGAATCACTTGATACACACAACTACACAAGTACGAATAAACTGGACATGGACATTCATATTTGTATATTTTCATTGTAGCGACTAGCATCTGAAAAATGAATGTCTTACTTTATGTACAAAGTTCTTTTCAAATGCACACTACACAATACTTTTTAATTTTATAATAAATTTGATGTCGGGTTTAATTGCCAAAATATGCACAAGGATATACTCAAATAGGATTACAAATTCAAAGTTCAAGTCTCACCTATGTACATGAAGCCTACTCCAAACCTTGACCAAGGGATGCGTAATTTATTTGAAAAGTTCAAACTTGTTGCTAAATATATATACAAGAATAGCTTACACTAAAAATGGATGATCTTTATGAATTATGTACGCATTTGTACAGAAAAATGAAACCAGATTCTTTGACACAGTCAATTTTGTATCCAACTAGAACATATCAACTTGCTTTTCTTAAACCACATCACTATCACCCCATGTCAAATTAAAGATGCCTAACATATTCTTTATCTCTCAAAATGTATCAATATTAATGGTTAACCACTTGACACAATTACAAAAGTGCAAATATAACTGGACACAGACATTCATATTTGTGTATTTGCATTGTAGTGACTAGCATCTGAAAAATGAATATGTCTTTCTTGCCTTTTCTATAAGTACACAGTTCTTCTCAAATGCACAGGAATGTACTCTCGTAAGATTATAAATTCAAAGTTCAAGTCTCACCTATGTACATAAAGCCTACTCCAAACCTTGACATGGGATGCATGATAGATTCAAAGTTCAAGTTTAAATTTGTTGCTAAATATATATACAAGAATATCTTACACCAACAATAGACGATCTTTATGTATTATGTAAGCATTTATACAGAAAAAAGAACTAATATTCTTTGTTACAGTTAATTTTGAAACCTACTTGGCTACTTACTATAATCTTATGAGCAGACAGATGCGAACAATTGCGAAACACAACTTGTCACTACAGCTAGATATGATTCTCACATTCTTTTTATTTTTTTTGAAAATCAAAGTTTTAATTGTCTGATAAGTTCTTTCGTCAATTTGGAAGAAAACTTAGATATACTGTATAGCAATTAGCAATTTTCATATTAGGGAGTTGTAATATCAAAAATGATTGTTAACAGTCCTCTTGTCCTTTAATTCAAATTAAATTGCAATACGTAGCATTTAGCAGCAACTATCATCAAAGTTTGGCTCTAAGGGTAGGGAAGTCAAAAAACTGCGGGTCCAAATTCAATAGTCTTACACTAATGTCTCCTTTTTGTTACAGGCCAGCGCAAGTCTTACTTATCCTAATCTTGCCAAGGACAAAGTCGCACATAATCTCGATAGTTTCTAGTTGAGTAATTAGTACTCCACATTTTTTAATTAAACTAATAAAAAAACTTAATACTATGATTTCAAAATGATCCTAAAAAGCTAGAAAAATGGAACAAATCTTGTATTTTCAACCACAAACCAATGCCGAATGCTTAAAAAATCCCGAACACCAAAATAAAAAAACAAATATGCAAACGGGAAAAAGCACAAAATAAAAAAAATACACCAAAAAGATAAGCCTTAAACTTTTGACAACCATGGAACTTACCAATACGAAGCCACCTAGCAGCCCAGCTTCTGGGTGGATCCATAACTGAGATCACCCTAATACAATTAAACAACCCCATAAACAAAACCATTTTCACAACATATATGTAAACACCCATTTCACATAAAACACAAACACACAGTAACACACTCCAAAACACAAAAATAAAAAACTATCTTAAATAAAAATTACCCAGAAAAATTAGGAGTAGTACAATCAGCAACACGCTCCTGATCTTCATCCATTTTGAAAAAAGGGCAATTCTCACACCCTGATTCTCTAAACTGCAATTATTCAAAAAATTACAAAACTCTAATTAGGGTTTTTAATACAAACAGAAATTAAAAAAAAACAATTATAAGTAGTAAATAAAAAGACAGACCTGGTCGTAGGTTTTGACAAGCTTGCAACGAAGACAAGCTCGAAGTTCGTGTCCGAAACTAGTGGGAATCTGTGCAGCTGCGTGTGCCATTGTTGTCTTGTTCGAAGTTTCGATGGAACACAACAGAGAGATGTTTCTTGATTTGTTTTACTTGGTTTTCAAGAACTTTCCAGGGGCTTGTTGTGTAGGAATGTATGTGGGTTTATATATTTGTGTGTTTTAGCCCAATGTATGATTTGAAAAACCCGATAGGTAAAAGTAGGCTCTAAAGTCTAAAGGCCCAAATTTTATCATGAAATTTCCTAGTTTTAACATTTTGGTCCGGATTCGAATTTAAATAACAGAGCAGTTGTCTGGTTTGGTCGTTATGAATAATAATATCATTTCACAGCTGTTAAAATCATATTGTTAATATGATAAGGTTATGTGGTTGGGTCACCTAAGAATGTTAAAATCATATTAAAACTCCACCCCTACTTCTAATGCATACCCATTGTAAAAGTTAATATGGTTTCTAATACATTTATAAAAAGTAAGTAGTGATAATAAAATGCAATTAATTTAAATTAAAATATTATAATATATCAAAATATTAATATACTTTAAAATATATAATAAATAGATAAAAATTCCAAAAAAAATATTAAAATGTAAATAATAAAATTAAAGGAAAACAGAAAAATGAACCATGTTTATACATGAGATATATAATCATAACATAAACACTTCAAAACAGATATAGAAAAACTTGAAAATATATTATAAATTACTTGGCATATTTAAATATATTTCATACAAATAAAATAAATAACAATTAATTTCAGTTAAAATATTATAATTATATCAAAATATTAATATAATTTAAAATATAAAATACATAAATAGATATAAATTTCAAAAAAATACTAAAATATAAATAATCAAATTAACAAGAATACGGAAAAATATAACATATTTATAAATGAGATATAATAACCATGACATAAGCACTACAGTTTTTTTTAAAAAAAACTTGAAAATATATTATAAATTATTTGCCATGTTTAAAAATATATTTTATATAATATAATTTAAAAAGATATATATTAGAGAAAATAATAATAACAAACAAGTAAAAATAAATTTTATCACACTATATTTTGGTAAAATAATAATAATCACATAGAAATGTTATACAATTTTTTTTTAAGATGACTTTAAATTTTTAGTTAAAAATTTAACTACACATTTATTCCCAATGTTAAAAAAATTAAAATAAATTAACATATATAATGTAAAATTATACAAAATGTAAATATTTAAATTGATTGAAATTATTATTTTTCAAGAATAAAGCTGTAAATAAGTTAAAAAAATATATTTTATATAATATAATTTAAAAAGATATAAATAAGAGAAAATATTAATTATAAACATGTAAAAATAAATTTTTACTACACTTGATAAAATAATAATCACCATAAAAACGTGTTATGAAATTTTTTTAAAGGTGATTTTGATATAATTTAAAAGGATATAAATACGAGAAAATATTAATTATAAACATGTAAAAATAAACTTTACTACACTTAATACAATAATAATCACCATATAAACATGTTATGACAAAAACTTTTAGAGTGATTTTAAATTTTTAATTACACATTTCAACACAAATATTCTCAATTTTTATGCTAGAAAATTAAAAAAAAAATTATATTTTTTGGTAAATTAATTATCATCACATAGAAATGTTATACAAATTTTTTTTAAGAAGACTTTAAATTTTTAGTTATAAATTTAACTACACATTTATTCCCAATATTTATGCTAAAAAATTAAAATAAATTAACATATATAATGTAAAATTATACAAAAAGTAAATATTTAAATTGATTGAAATTAATATTTTTCAAGAATAGAGCTCTAAATAAGTTAAAAATATATTTTATATAATATAATTTAGAAAGATATAAATAAGAGAAAATATTAATTATAAACATGTAAAAATAAATTTTACTACACTTAATAAAATAATAATCACCATATAAACATGTTATGAAAAAAACTTTTAAGGTGATTTTGATATAATTTAAAAGGATATAAATACGAGAAAATATTAATTATAAACATGTAAAAATAAATTTTAATACACTGAGTAAAATAATAATCACCATATAAACATGTTATGAAAAAAACTTTTAAGGTGATTTTGAATTTTTAGTTATAAATTTCAACACAAATATACTCAATTTTTATGCTAGAAAATTAAATAAAAATCAACAAATATAATGTAAAATTATACAAAAAGTAGATAATTAGATTTATTGAAGTTGATATTTTGCAAAAATATAGTTGTAGAAAGGTTAAAATTAATAATTTCACTAAAATAAACGGAAAAATTATTGTATACAGTATAACAATGATACTAAACAAAACTACAAATTGTTAATTTCAAAATTTCAAAATTACAAAAACGCAAAATTATATCAAATTCACATTTTAAAATTAAATAAAATTATATATTTATATATATATATATAAATTTGTGTGTGTATGTATTACTAAAAGAAATTAAATCAAATTATAAGACTAAATTAGCAAATATAGATATTTTTAAAAGAATATTAAAAATTATAAAAGTATTTATAAAAAATGTCACAGGTGTTAAAATCATATTAAAACCACACCCCTCTTCCAATGCATAAACAATGTAAAAGTTAATATTGTTTCTAATACATTCATAATAAGTAAGTATTGACAGTAAAATGCAATTAATTTCAATTAAAATATTATAATACATCAAAATAATAATATAATTTAAAATATATAATAAATAGATATAAATTCCAAAGAAAATATTAAAATGTAAATAATAAAATTAAAGGAAAACCAAAAAATGTACCATGTTTATACATGAGATATAATAATTAGAACATAAACACTACAAAACAAATATAGAAAAACTTGAAAATATATTATATATTGCTTGGCATATTTAAAAATATATTTCATACAAATAAAATAAATAGCAATTAATTTAAGTTAAAATATTAAAATTATATTAAAATATTAATATAATTTAAAATATATAATACATAAATAAAAATAAATTCCAAAGAAAATACTAAAATATAAATAATCAAATTAACAAGAATACTAAAATATATAAAATATTTATAAATGAGATATAATAACCATGACATAAGCACTACATAACAAATATAAAAAAACTTGAAAATATATTATAAATTACTTGGAATGTTTAAAATTATATTTTATATATCATAATTTAAAAGGATATAAATAAGAGAAAATAATAATTATAAACATGTAAAAATAATTTTACTACACTTAAAAAAATAATAATTACCATATAAACATGTTATGAAATTTTTTTTAAGAAGATTTTGATATAATTTAATAGGTTATAAATAAGAGAAAATAATAATTATAAACATGTAAAAATAAATTTTACTACACTTAATAAAATAATAATCACCGTATAAATATGTTATGAAAAAACTTTTAAGGTGATTTTGAATTTTTAGTTACAAATTTCAACACAAATATTCTCAATATTTATGCTAAAAAATTAAACACAAATTATCAAATATAATGTAAAATTATACAAAAAGTAGATACTGAGATTTATTGAAGTTAATATTTTGCAAAAATATTAATGTATATAAGTTGTAAATAATAATTTCACTAGAATAAACAGAAAAATTATTGTATACGATATAACAATGATACTAAAAAAACTACAAACTCGATTAATTTCATAATTACAAAAGAAAAAATATTTCAAATTCACAATATAAAATTAAGTGAAATTATATATATATATATATATATATATATATATATATATGAGTGTGTGTATGTGTGTATTACTACCATTAAAAGTAAATGAAATCAAATTATAAGACTAAACTATCAAATATAGCAATTTTTAAAAGAAGATTAAATATTATAAAAGTATTTACAAGGGTGTTAAAATCATATTAAAACCACACTGTAAAAGTTAATATTGTTTCTAATACATTTATAATAAGTAAGTATTAACAATAAAATGCAATGAATTTCAATTAAATTATTATAATCTATCAAAATATTAATATAATTTAAAATATATAATAAATAGATATAAATGAAATTACACCTAGAGGGGGGTGAATAGGTGATTATGGCTAACTAGGATTACTTTTAAATTTTACCCGATAATAGCTTACTGAGATTTTACCAACTGAACTATAATCTGACAATGATAGTAAGCTGAGATGACTAAATGCAATGCAGAAAATAATGTGCAGGAAAGTAAATAGAACACACAAGAATTTTAGCCAGGTTCGACCCCTAATCCCCTATGGTCTACGTCCTCGTCCCTTACCAACTTGGTAAGAGAATATATTATTGATCAATGAAGGTTACAACAAGATATCTCCCTTTATCCCAGCTGCTGATAATGGCTTGCTGAAACCCTGTTTAAGAACCTGCTCTCTAAGTACTATACTACCCCGTAGTACAAACTTCTCTAGCAAGTACCACTAAACCCTTGTTTCCCTAGCCAACTTATCCAGCAACTAATCAATACAATTTGAACAATACAAATCAATGATAAAGTTTACAACTCAAACTATAAACTCTCTCTAAGATGAAACACGTGTATATATTTAGAGCTCGAGAGTATTTTGAAATCAATAAAGATCAGGAGTTGTATGTGTTCTTGCTTGCAAAGTCGTCCTTTAAAAAACTGCAAGAAAACCTCTTATATAACCACACATTAACGTTTGAAAACAGCCTCAACAAATTACAACGGCTAGAATCCAATTCTACCGTGTAAGATCGTTGGGATGGTTTCCAACGTTCATGTTTACGTTAGATAGAAGAGAAAGAAAGATGTCCAACGTACAGAAAATATCTCTTCTATTTAGTAGAGGATAAAACGTTTTAATAAGAAGATAGGAGAAAGAGTTTGAAAGTGAAACAAACTCCTATTCTTTAGGAAATCAATTTGAATGATTAAAAACATTTTATAAAAGAGCTCTATATATATCATGCACGTATATTATATTAGAGAAGTCCTTACAACTGATATATATGAAGATCCTATAAAATCTCCATGAAATTCGACTTCCTTGTTGAATCTGGACTGTGCATCTTGGCTTGCTGTTATTCTGACAATCGTGATCATAGCTTGCTGAAATAGATTATTGTCTTATGATAGCTTGCTGTCATGATACTTAAACAACACTGATATCAAGCTGTTATATCCTGCAAATATTCTCAAATAACAACATGATGGCTTGCTGTGTTGTGATCATCAAAACTAAGGAGTTACAATCTCCCCCTTTTTGATGATTACACACATTTAGGAGAATTATAAAAACTCCCCCTAAATCTATGCAAATCTCAAAATTGTATAACCTGTTACTGCAATTAAAATATAAATGACACACATGCATATCCAAAATAACCAACATAGCAGCATTATATCATTACATCAATTCTTAAAAACTAAAAGTCAATTAAGTCTTAAATAACAGCCAACATAAACCAAGTAGCAAACCACAGATGAAACATAAGCCAACAGATAGTCTTAATAATCAGGCATAAATATAAGCATAAAATAAGTCTCCTAAATTTCTCCCCCTTAAAGCATAAAAAAGATCTAGGTTGAAGGCTGATCAGAAGTGTTGACAGCATCATCCTTTGGAGAAAAATAAGCATCTAGCTGATCTTCATTTTCCACATTTCCAGCAGCATTTACCAAATCATCTAGTCCAGTTTCCAAAACAACATTTGATTGAGAAGCCGAGGGTTTTGCAGCAGACATGAAGTTAAGCATAATATCTTTCAATCCCTTAATCTCAGTCTTCAGCTGATTCACTTGCTCTGTAGTAGCATCCATATGTCCAAAAAGCAGAATATTGTCATCTTGAATACCCTTAAGCAATTGCATCATCTCGGCAGTTGGAGAAAAGGCTGAGGGCTCATCTACAGCAGGGGTTTCAGTAGGTAGAGTAGGAATGATCCTGACCAACTCACCTTTTTCAATATGCAAGTTTGACATTGCTAAGGTTTTAGCATCCAACACCTCCTTTACAGACAACTTATCAGCATACTTAAGATCAATCTTAAACGAGTCAAAAATCTTGGATAATAACAACCCATAAGGCAAACCTATTTTCTTCTGATTCACAACAGCTAGCATATTCTTGAGAATCAAATGAGACAAGTCAAAAGCCCTACCTGCTAAAATCATGGCAACCACAATAACATCCTGACAACTCAAACTATAGACTCTCTTCAATAAAATACGCTTATATATTTAGAGCTCGAGAGTATTTTAGAAATAATAAAGATCAGGAGTTGTATGTGTTCTTGCTTGCAAATTTTTCAGTCATAAAACTGCAAGAAACCACATATATAACCACACATTAACGTTTGAAACATTCTCAACAACTTACAACGGCTAGAATCCAATTCTACCGTTTAAGATCGTTGGGATGGTTTCCAACGTTCATGTGTACGTTAGATAGAAGAGAAAGAAAGATGTCCAACGTAAAATTACACCTAGAGGGGGGTGAATAGGTGATTATGGCTAACTAGGATTACTTTTAAATTTTAAACAGAAAATGAGCCATTGGAGTGACTAAAGTAGTGGATGGAGGTTGGGGATTTTCTTCCATATTGCTATCAGACCCTAACAGCAACTTAAATTGATACATTATAGAAAAATCAGGTAACAAAACATAACCCTTTCCAGTAAAAACCTCAATCTCAGTTGGATTCTCAAACTTAATTAATGAGCTAAGAAAAGGAGGGTTCAATCGAATGCGCTTATCACGAACTGTGGACACACAATTTCCAAACTTATCCTCATGCAAATTTGCATAAAATTCACGAACTAAATCAGGGTAATAAACTTTCGGTAATTCAAGCACAAAATTATCCATACCAACAGTCTTAAACAAAGCTAAAGCACCAGATTCTTGAAGAAGCTTACCGATGACTGGAATACCAGGAAGAATGGGACGAGAATCCAATGCATTCTCAGTGAACCTCTGTTCCAAATCCGGAGAGTCAAATGATAGAGTGATCTTGAGCTTCTTGGAATCAGGAGTTTGAGACATTTCATCGGCACTTTCATTTCCCAAATCAACCACAGTGTTATCTTGTTTAGAGACAGAACGATTGGCGAGAAGATTTGATTTCCTTGTTGCTCGAACTATGATGAGATCAAATTGATGATGTTGGAGAGAAGACGGTAAGTAGAAAAATAACTGAGCGGCGGTGAAATAAGAAGTGAAAACCCTAACCCGTGTTTTGATAGCCTTTTTAGGGGAGAATTTAGGATAAGATGTAAAAACAAATAATAATTATCCTAATTCTAACACTTATCAAAATAACATCTTAAATCTATCTAAAACACCACAATTAGCACTTTAATCATTTACCAATTAAATCAGCAAATCATGCAAATATTTAAACATAATTAAACAGAGAATGACATATCATAATTAACAAAAAAAAACTTAACACAAAAAAATGTCATTTAAATAACCAATCATAGTAAGCTAATATGAAAAATGATAGTAAGCCAACATTACCAAATTTCCAAAGATAACTTGCTATTATACACTGCACATGCCAAGTTCCCTTCGAATGGTTGAAAATCTTGCTTCGCCAAGGGGTTTTGTAAAGATATCTGCCAATTGATATTCAGTAGGTACAAAAACTAATTCAATCTTACCTTTGGCAGCATTATCTCTCAAGAAATGATGACGAACATCAATATGCTTTGTTCTTGAGTGATTAACTGGATTCTTTGATATGTTGATGGTGCTAGTGTTGTCACAATAGATTGGAACTTTGCCACACTTGATTCCAAAATCTCGTAGAGTCTGAATCATCCATAAAATTTGAGAGCAACAGCTACCAGCTGCCAAATACTCACCTTCTGCTGTGGATAATGCAACTGAAGTTTGTTTCTTACTTTGCCAAGATACGAGACTTTGTCCTAAATATGTACAAACACCACTTGTACTCTTTCTATCAGTTTGATAACCTGCATAGTCAGCATCACTATACCCCACAAGATCAAATGTGCTTGTAATAGGATAAAATAACCCAAGATTAATAGTCCCACTTAAATATCGAAATATTCTTTTAACTGCATTTAAGTGTGATTCCTTAGGTTTAGCTTGAAAACGAGCACAAACACATACACTATACATAATATATGGCCGAGAAGCAGTAAGATATAAAAGACTACCAATCATACCTCTATACTTCTTGATATCAACATCTTTACCTTTTTCATCCGATGTCAGCTTGCTATTTTGATTCATTGGAGTAGATTTCGGCTTGACATTGTCAAAACCAAATCTGGTCAGCAAATTCTTGACATATTTTGATTGACGCACATAAATTCCATCTTTAGATTGTTTAATTTGGAGCCCCAAGAAATAATTGAGCTCACCCATCATGCTCATGTCAAATTCACTGCTCATACACTTAGAAAACCACTCACACATAGAATCATTAGTGGATCCAAAGATTATATCATCTACATATATCTGGACAACCAAAATATCATTATCATTTTACTTAGTAAATAAAGTAGGATCAATTTTACCTCGAATGAAGCCATTTTTGATCAAAAACATACTAAGCCTCTTGTACCAAGCCCTTGGTGCTTGCTTTAAGCCATATAATGCCTTCTTAAGCTTGTAGACATAATCTGGATGTTGTCCATGTTCAAAACCAGGGGGTTGCTTGACATAAACTTCCTCTTCCAGAAATCCATTAAGAAAAGCACTTTTGACGTCCATTTGATGTAGCTTGATCTTCTTGTAGCATGCATAAGCAAGAAGCATCCTAATTGATTCCAATCTAGCTACTGGAGCATAAGTTTGATCAAAGTCAATGCCTTCTTGTTGGTTGTACCCTTGTGCCATGAGCCTTGCTTTATTTCGAGTAACAGTACCAAATTCATCCACTTTATTCTTGAAAATCCATTTTGTACCAATGATTGAAGCATCCTTTGGTGGCTTGACCAGTTCCCAAACATCACATCGTTCGAATTGATTGAGTTCTTCTTGCATAGTCGTGATCCAATTTTCATCTTCAAGTGCTTCTTTGACATTCTTGGGTTCCTCTTGAGCTAAAAATGCAGCATAAGCACAAAAGTTTGCAGTGCCTTTTCTTGTCTTGAGACCATCAGAAATATCACCAATAACCTGTTCTGGAGGGTGATTCTTCACTGTCCGTGTAGCTTTTGGCAATGAATGCTTTGCAATATCTTCATGTGAAGTCTTCCTTATCTTAGATGGAGGAGCTAAGTCTTCACCATCATAGATTGACATTTTATCCTTTGCTCTATTTCCTCTAGGACCATCAAGAGTAATCTTTGCCATCTTTACAATTGCATCATCAACTGGAGTAGAAGGTTCTGCTTGCTGATTTCCTGAGGCAGTTTCAATTTTAGCTTGCTGTTTTCCAGAATCAGTCTCTGTTTCAGCTTGCTGTTTTGGAGTAGCCTTCTCTGTTTCAGCTTGCTGTTGTCCAGCTTCAGCTGCATTATCTTCCTCGTCTCTTGGAAGATCATTGTTAGGTTCTTGAAAAGTAACATCTATAGATTCCTCAACAATATGCTTAGATAAATTATAAACTCTATAGGTTTTACTATTCATAGAATAACCAAGAAAAATAGCTTCATAAGATTTAGCATCAAATTTACCATCATTACCAATTGTCTTGAGCACAAAACACTTTGAGCCAAAGATTCTGAAGTAACTGATGTTGGGCCTCTTTTTCTTGAGCAATTCATATGGAGTCTTGTCCAAAATAGGTCTTATCAATACTCTATTCAGAATATAGCATGCTGTGTTGACTGCTTCTGCCCAAAAACTTCTAGGTAACTTGCTTTCTTGCAACAAAGTCCTTGCTGTCTCTTGCAGTGACCTATTCTTGCGTTCCACCACACCATTTTGTTGTGGAGTCCTTGGAGCCGAGAATTCATGTGATATTCCTCTTTCTTCACAGTAAGTAAAAAAGTCTTTTTGGAATTCACCACCTCGATCACTCCGTATTCCTACAAGCTTTGTATTGAGCTTATTCTCAAGTAATTTAATTAGTTTCTCAAACTCATTAAAAGCAACATCTTTAGTTCTAAGAAACAATACCCATGTAAAACGAGAATAATCATCAACAATTACAAAACCATATTGCTTACCTCCTATACTTTTATAAGCTTCTGGACCAAATAAGTCTAAATGTAAAAGTTCTAAGGGTTTAGAAGTAGATACCATTTTCTTTGCTTTGTGAGTACTTCTAATTTGCTTGCCTAATTGGCATGCCGAACACACCTCAGTCTTGACATACTTGATTTTGGGTAAACCTCTGACTAGCTTCTTCTTTGAAAGCTTGTTAAGTAGGTCCATGTGAGCATGACCCAATCTTCTATGCCAAACATAAGGATCAGTGTCTATTGCAGCAAGATAGCAAGCTGTTTTCTGCAACTCAAAGTCCAAAATATATATATTTCCTTCCCTTCTAGCAACTAGGGGGACTTTGTTAGTACCAATAGTAATAATACACTTATCAATACCAAAGTTAACAGTATGACCATCATCATATAACTGACTTATGCTAAGCAGATTATATTTAAGGCCTTTAACATATTGAACTTTATTAATTGAAATGTGTTTATTACCTATTTTACCTTTTCCAAGAATTTGAAGAGTTTTGCTATCACCAATAGTCACTCTTCCACCCTTTTTCATCTGAAGACTCAAGAATTGTGCTTTCTCTCCACTCATATGTCTAGTACATCCGCTATCTACAATCCATTGAGTTGATTTGACTCGAGCGGCAAGACACATCTACAAAACAAATAAAACAACTCAACCTTTTGGTACCCAAAGTTTGTTGGGTCCGACATGGTTAGCAGATAAAACATATAAAACATGTAAATCAGATTTTTTTATCCATTTTTGGATAAATCTAGGTGATTTAACTCTGCCAGCCTGATGATGGTAAGTTGTCTTTGTTCTGCCATTCTGATCATAGTAAGCTGTTTTCTGTTTGTTTCCTCCATGGTATGATTTTTGTCCATTCTGAACTTTGCAATGCTTTTCAAGATGCCCTTTCTTTCCTCATCTGTTGCATATCTTCCAAGGCATAGCATAAGCATAGGGTATGCCATGTTTTCCTTCATATCTTAGAGCTTTGTCCTTCTTATTTGCATTCATTCCAATTCCTTCTCTGACCAATGGAATATTTGTGTTGTTCATCATAGATTTGAGACTTTCTTCTCCTTGAACAAACGATCCCATGCCCTTTTTTAGATCCTCCACTTCCTTTGTGAGCAGATCAATCTTTTCAGCTTGCTGACTTATGATTTCAGCTTGCTGAGATGGTTCTTCTGCTTGATTTGAAGGTGTTGCATCTATTGATTCTCTGAGTTTGAACAGCTCCAAACATTCATCCCTTGCTTCAATCTCCTTCTTTAACTCCGTGATCTCCATTAATTGAGTCTTGTTTCTTTTGAGGAGAATTTTGTTGAAGTTTTCCACATGACTAACTTTAGCTTGAAGATCCTTGATTTCAGCCTCTTTGTCAGCTTGTGTAGGTACCTTCTTGTCAATCCAAGTATCTACTTTGCTCATCAAATCTTGAACCACAGTCTTGAGATAATTATTCTTCTCTTTTAGCTTGCTATTTTCAGCTTTAAGAGAATAATATTCACCCATAGATACATTCTTACATTCCTGCATGGTTAGTGGTTCCAAAACAATATTTTCAGAAGATAAATTATATTTACAAGAGTTTACCTCACTCTGATCTTCTTCTGAATCACTTTCTAGGTATCCACTTTCTGAATTTCCTCGAACAGAATCATCATCAAGTCCAACTAGGGCAAGATTAACCATGTCTCCACTTGAATCATCACTGGAAACCGAGTCATCATCACTCCAAGTCATTAGAGCTTTAGCCTTCTTCTTATCCTTGAAGACAGTTTGCTGTTTTGACTTCAATTTGTAGCAGTCCCGCTTATAATGGCCTGGCTTTCCACATTCAAAGCATGTCTGATCTTTAGAATCCTTGTTGGGCTTCTTGTTGTTGGAAAATCTGCCTTTATCTCTTTTCAGCTTGTTCTTCTTCTCGATCATCTTTCTGATCTTCCTGGATATTAAAGCTAGTTCTTCGTCTGACTCATCTTCAGATTCCAGTAAGCTATCATTAGTGTGAAGAGCTAATTGCTTCATTTGAGCAACTGGAGCTTGCATAGAACTTGATTGACTTTCCTTGATTTTGTTTTCAAATTGTTCCAATTCTGCAAAAACAGCCAATTGATCCATAGTATCTATAGTTGGAGAGGATTCTAGAGCTGTTACCTTTGGTTCATAGATAAATGGCACAGCACTAAGTATCTTCATGTTGATTTCCTCTTGTGGGATATGTTTGCCAAGCTGCTTTAAGGCATTCAGATTTATCTGGAATCTAGCTTGACTTTCTCGAATAGTTTCTCCGTCTTGAAGCTTGAAATTTCCAAACTCATTCATTAGTTTACTCAATTTCACCTTTCTTAAACTCTTGGATCCTTCGTGATACAATTCCAGAGTATCCCATATCTCTTTAGCTGATTTGCATGAAGAGACTTTATCACATTCACTAGGACATAACCCATTCATGAGAGAATTCCTAGCCTTTCCATTGAAGCTGTATTTGATTAGTTCAGCCTCTGTGAGATCATCAATGTCTTTCACTTTGACTTCTTTGTCCTTGAACTCAAAAGGACCCTTCTGAACAACTCTCAAAGCTAGTGGCTCCCTGGATAGATACACTTCCATGCGACCTTTCCACCAGTTATAGTTTCTGTACCAAGCAAGAGAGGTGCTCGGTAATCTGAGGTTCCTTCGGGATATTTGTCAGCCATTTTGATCGAATACTATTCCTGTTACAGAAAGATTAGTATACCAAAGCTCTGATACCAACTGAAATTACACCTAGAGGGGGGGTGAATAGGTGATTATGGCTAACTAGGATTACTTTTAAATTTTACCCGATAATAGCTTACTGAGATTTTACCAACTGAACTATAATCTGACAATGATAGTAAGCTGAGATGACTAAATGTAATGCAGAAAATAATGTGCAGGAAAGTAAATAGAGCACACAAGAATTTTAGCCAGGTTCGACCCCTAATCCCCTATGGTCTACGTCCTGATCCCTTACCAACTTGGTAAGAGAATATATTATTGATCAATGAAGGTTACAACTACAAGATACAACAATATATCTCCCTTTATCCCAGCTGCTGATAATGGCTTGCTGAAACCCTGTTTAAGAACCTGCTCTCTAAGTACTATACTACCCCGTAGTACAAACTCCTCTAGCAAGTACCACTAAACCCTTGTTTCCCTAGCCAACTTATCCAGCAACTAATCAATACAATTTGAACAATACAAATCAATGATAAAGTTTACAACTCAAACTATAAACTCTCTCTAAGATGAAACACGTGTATATATTTAGAGCTCGAGAGTATTTTGAAATCAATAAAGATCAGGAGTTGTATGTGTTCTTGCTTGCAAAGTCGTCCTTTAAAAAACTGCAAGAAAACCTCTTATATAACCACACATTAACGTTTGAAAACAGCCTCAATAAATTACAACGGCTAGAATCCAATTCTACCGTGTAAGATCGTTGGGATGGTTTCCAACGTTCATGTGTATGTTAGATAGAAGAGAAAGAAAGATGTCCAACGTACAGAAAATATCTCTTCTATTTAGTAGAGGATAAAACGTTTTAATAAGAAGATAGGAGAAAGAGTTTGAAAGAGAAACAAACTCCTATTCTTTAGGAAATCAATTTGAATGATTAAAAACATTTTATAAAAGAGCTCTATATATATCATGCACGTATATTATATTAGAGAAGTCCTTACAACTGATATATATGAAGATCCTATAAAATCTCCATGAAATTCGACTTCCTTGTTGAATCTGGACTGTGCATCTTGGCTTGCTGTTATTCTGACAATCGTGATCATAGCTTGCTGAAATAGATTACTGTCTTATGATAGCTTGCTGTCATGATACTTAAACAGCACTGATATCAAGCTGTTATATCCTGCAAACATTCTCAAATAACAACATGATGGCTTGCTGTGTTGTGATCATCAAAACTAAGGAGTTACAATAAATTCCAAAAAAATATTATAATATAAATAATCAAATTAAAGGAAAACCGAAAAATGTATCATGTTATATAATAATCATAACATAAACACTAATATTGAAAAACTTGAAAATATATTATAAATTATTTGGCATATTTAAAAATATATTTCATACAAATAAAATAAATAGCAAATAATTTAAGTTAAAATATTATAATTATATCAAAATATTAATATCTTTTAAAATATATAATACATAAATATATATAAATTCCAAACAAAATACTAAAATGTAAATAATCAAATTAATAGAAATACGGAAATATATAACATATTTATACATGAGATATAATAACCATGACATAAGCACTACAAAACAAATATAAAAAAATTAAAAATATATTATAAATTACTTGGCAAGTTTAATAGTATATTTTATATAATATATTTTGAAAAGATATATATTAGAGAAAATAATAATAACAAACATGTAAAAATAAATTTTATCACACTATTTTTTGGTAAAATAATAATCTCACATAGAAATGTTATAAAAAAAACTTATAAGATTATTTTAAATTTTTAGTTACAAATTTCACTACACATGTATTCCCAATATTTATGCTAAAAAATTGAAATGATTTGACATATATAATGTACAATTATATAAAAAGTAGATATTTAGATTGATTGAAATTAATATTTTTCAAGTATAGAATTGTATATAAGTAAAAAAAAAATATATTTTATATAATTCAATTTAAAAGGATATAAATAAGAGAAAATAATAATGATAAACATGTAAAAATAAATTTTACTACACTTAATAAAATAATAATCACCATATAAACATGTTATGAAAAAACTTTTAAGGTGATTTTGATATAATTTAAAAGGATATAAATAAGAGAAAATAATAATTATAAACATGAAAAAATAAATTTTACTACACTTGATAAAATAATACTCACCATGAAAACATTTTATGAAAAAAACTTTTAAGGTGATTTTGAATTTTTAATTACAAATTTCAACACAAATATTCTCAATCTTTATGCTAAAAAATTAAACACAAATGAGCAAATATAATGTAAAATTATGCAAAAATTAGATATTTAGATTTATTAAAGTTAATATTTTACAAAAATATAGTTATAAATATGTTAAAAATAATAATTTCACTAAAATAAACGAAAATATTATTGTATACAACATAACAATGATACTAAAAAATCTACGTACTCTGTTAATTTCAAAATTACAAAAAAGCAAAAATATATCAAATTCACATTCTAAAATTAAATAAAATTATATATATATATATATGTATGTGTTACTACCATTAAAAGTAAATGACATCAAATTATAAGACTAAATTAGTAAATATAGCAATTTTAAAAAGAAAATTAAAAATTATAAAAATATTTATAAATCACCCGTGCATCGCAAGGGTATAAAGCTAGTTTTTTAGAAAGAAATTGTAGTCTTATAAAATGGTCCTTATTCATCTTTTCCAAATAGGATGCTCGTCTTGACACACTCGGTGACCGTTTAAATAACGCACTACTTCAGGAGCGTCGGATTTATGTTTCAACGGTCCGGATTTAAGTTTTTTTTTACCTGCCGCTATAAATATTCGCGGAAAGGAAAAAGTTCTTTCCGCGCATATTTATAGCGGAAGGTAAAAAAAGAATTCTTGAATCCGGGCCGTTGAAATAAGGATCTAAGGGTTGTGAAATAGTGTGTTAGATAAGTTTTATGTAGCACACGAGTGTTAGGGATTAAAACCCTTCCAAATATAAGCAATACTTGTATCTATATATTGTAAATTTCAAATTTCCGTCACCGGCATATTTTTTTTTTGACGAACAATAAGATTTTATTGAACCTAAAACATACGAACACAGTCGGGAC
This sequence comes from Apium graveolens, assembly GCF_009905375.1. Taxonomy (NCBI): domain Eukaryota; kingdom Viridiplantae; phylum Streptophyta; class Magnoliopsida; order Apiales; family Apiaceae; genus Apium; species Apium graveolens. The sequence continues at coordinate 248,320,833 of NC_133654.1, forward strand.
AAACCCTGTGAAACAAAAACCGAGCTAAACAAATAGCCGTTTTGTTTTCAGATTGCTTAACAGATATAATATAAATATTCTTGATAATAAAAATGATTACAAAAGTTTCTCGAGCAATCCAGTCGACACCACTATCAGTGAAAATAGTAGAATCACAATTGACTTGCGCACATAACATAAAAAACCGGTGATAGACCAGTGTTCATATCCATCAGTTACACCAACTGAGGTTGGGGTACATATGCCCCATATATTGAACAATCCTTTATTGTACGAGGTGAGCTCTCGCGATAAGTACCACAATTTCAGATTTGAAGCGGGTTGCCCAGATCTCCCAATACACCATAGAAATCATTCTTAATGCAACATGACAACGAATAAAAAATGCAATAAGACATACACCCAAAAATTAGGGACAATCAACAACCCAAAAAGATGGGTACGGTAACAAGACCACACCCAAAATGATTTAGATCTCGATTTTATTGAAAATTATTATGATAGAAATTAAAGATTTAGAATTGGAGGAAACGGGAGGAGAGGATGGATGGGAATAAGTTTGATCACAATGGTGTAATTTACTCGTTTTATCGATATGTATAATTTTGGTGAATAAAACATATAAAAAATAAAACTTATCTACTGTTTAAAACTTTTAAATACTATTACAATATAAGTCAATTGATTAGATTTTTCTGGGTTTTTTTTAAAAAATACGAAATTTTAAGTTATTTTTGCAAAAATACATTTTTAAGTTTTTATTTGCAAAAATAAGGTGTTTTATTTTTTATTTTTTTTTGTAAAAATACGGTTTTGCAACTCAATAAAACCAATTTTTTTTCAATTTTTTAATAAAATATATACTCTTTATTAATAAACGAAACTATGTATAATTTGGTACTACCAAAGTACCAAATTTTGGTACCTACTAGACATAAGTTGACTTCTATTCTTTATCAACTTTGTTTTTAACACAACTCGACTTCTGTTCTTTATAAATTTTATTTTCTTTTTAGTTAGTGTTCATTCAATCGTCTTTTTAATTTATAAAATAAAAATATTTTTAAACTATTTGTAAATTATATTAAAAATTTATTAAGTTACGTTAAATTAAGTAAAATAACTTATATTTATTTTTAATTTTAGAAAAACTACAAACTATTAAAACAAATTGACTTATATTCTCTGTAAACTTTATTTATTTATAAATTATATTAAAAATTTAATAAGTTCATTAAATTAAGTAAAATAACTTATATTTTTTTTTTGAAAAACTACTAACTACAAAGTAAACTATTAACACGAATTGATTTCTATTCTTTGTAAATTTTATTTTGTGTTAAGTATTATTTTAAAAATAATTAAGTAATAGCAAATGACTTTGGTAACATTTATTAACTTATAAACTGATAATTATTGATTTATCGATCGTATTTGTTATTGTCCATCACAATGTTTATATACTTTAAATTAAAAAAATATATTTTAACAGTTACAAATTCATGGCCTGTATTTAGATTATATATAGTAATATTAAATTAAATTTAATAACATCTATTTACTTTTAATTTGTAAATTAATTTTTATCGATAATTAAGTAATATTAAATAAACTATATTAAAAAGGCTAATTATAAGATAATTATCAAATTATATTAATTAATATTAAATTATTAAAAGAACAGATATTTGGTTAATAAGATAGAGATACAATTCGTTTCACAAAAATAAAACTAATATGTTAGATTTTTTTTATATCAAGTAAAATAGTGCAAAACTATAATTATATTGAAAAATTTCATAACTGATTCGATTCTTTTTAACTACATGACTATTGTTTACAAGTAACAATTTTAATATTTGATATTAATATATTAATTTTAATTTGTGTCTCGCATAGATTATGAATAATTCTCTACAAATATTAATTCGATATTTTTAGTTTCGGTCCCGTGTTTCGCATGGGTTATCAACTATCTATACTAATAAGCGAAACCATGTTTACGTCCTAAATCTTGTTACTCACTAGAAAATTATACAACTATTTTTAAAATTTTATATAATAAAATCTCAATATCTCAGCTGACAAAAATTAACTTTTACTCTCTGTAAATTTTATTTTCCCTAAATTTTTATTTGTTGCTGAACATCCAGCGTCAGTTTACTTTAAAATAATCGTATTAGTAAGTTAACATGTCAGATTTATATAAGTAGATAATTAGGCGCATGCATAACTAGAACTATACGGTGAAATTTTAGAGTTACACTTAACTTCGATTTTTTTAACTACATATTTTAAAAACATTTTATATATTATATTTAGATATGTATTTTGCACGAATTATGAGTTTCAGTTTTATGCAAATAATAATGTGATACTGTTATTTTTAATTTCGGGTCCGTGCTTCGCACGGGTCACCAACTAGTATAAAATAAATTGTGTATATGATTGCTTTTATTTGCAAACCACAAATAAATTTTAAAAAGTAGTATTTTTGTTAATTTCTATTGATTTTTTTTAATATAATAAAAATATTACACGGAAGGTTGGTAACTTGAAGGCTACAAGACCCGAGATGTTTGAAAAAGTAAAGAAATGATAAGGAATTAAATTAATTTTGGATATTTTATAATGTGAAGTGCCAAATTAGCATAAAAAAAAACTTTCATCCTCTCTCGATTACAAGGAACTAGCAAGCCAAAAGAAAAAATGAACCGGGAACTACAGCTGCGCCCTATTTTAGGTAATTCCGTAGCTCTAGATACTCTGTTAATGGTCAAAGAAATAATATACAGTTATGCAAATGCTGAAATGCACTTAATCTAATCAAGGTTGCTTCTAGGTCCAAATGTGTATGCCTTGTTTAGGATGTTATCAAATCTCCAGGACAGTCCAGAGGGTTGGTACATTTCGAGTTTTGCCCTTGAATGGCACTGACAGGTTTAGATCCTCTCTTGAATGGATTCCACCATGCCTCTGCAGTTTCCATGGTGACCGAAAACACGAGCAATGTCACGAGGAATAACACCACAAATCTATTAGAAGAAGCCATTTTTATGGGATTTAAAATGGTGAGATATGGAGTTCAATTTATAGAATGATCTTACACTTCCATATTAAGAAAGTTTTCGATCTTTATTTTAAGTAAACAGAGAAGCTTGTGGTAGATATTTAACACTAGGTTTTTAACCCATCATTGTTTAGGATTGTATATTTTTGGCCTGTAGATAAATTTGTCTGCAAAACAGATGAATATAAAAGTCAGAACAACATTCAAATGGACAAGGATAGTATGCATAATACAGTTATGCTGGCAAAACCAATTCATGTTTCTTCAGAAGTCACTACTTTTATGCTACTTTACTAGTGTAATTGTTAATGACTTCTGGTTCAGATTGATGTTATTGTGTTGTAGATGTTCTGTATGATTAATGATTGCCTAATATTAGTTGTAATTCCATGAGGTGATGCAAGTTCTACATTCCAAGAACCAATTCAAACAACGTTTTGAATTCCATAATAATCGTATCCAGTGCACAAGACTCCCGCATCAGCATGTTCGTGAAAAGTCAATGATATATAAGCAAATTAACCATTATTTTCTTTTAAGAAGTTATTTAATAAGGTTCCAGCCATCTAGTGACCTAGCTGATGCACTCTATTTCTCAAATACAGTATATACTTCCTTTTCCATGGTTAATAGCTCATCACTGGGGGCTAAGCAGAAAAACCGAAACGGAACCGAAACCGGACCGAAACCGGACCGAAACCGGTAAAAACCTTCCAAATAGAAATTGGTCAAATATAAATAGATAACCTGACCTTGTAAAGAGGACATAATGGTACCAACCTTAATCTTACAATGAGGTAGAAACAAGAACTCACTGATCAAATCTATATTTTTCTAAAATCAACAATTAGAGGGGAACCATCACTTAAGCCAAGCCATTTCTTCCCATTTTCATCAAATGCCCTTACATCCCCACAAACAACCTTACAAAAACTACAAACACTGGGACAAAAAATTATCTTATAACCATCACCATGCTCATTCTTTTCAACCTTAAACCAGTTACTCACCGTGCTCGCCCCAGGATGCCCTATGAGTGCCCCGCTCTTCACGTATCTCCGTCCTGTTATAGCATCCACTCCTCCCATTCTCCAACCCGTCGCTTGCACACAAGTCGTTGCAGCATGGAACACAATGTTCACATCACTAGACAATCTTATATTCACATCCAGTTTATTCACAGGAAAAAGTTTAACAGGGTGTCCATTGGATTGTGCATGATTTTCTTGCATCACATTATGAGGGCATGAACCGTCTCGCGATGAAAGAGCGAGACCACCACCGTTTCCTTTGCTATGGAAGGCAGGTAACATATAGTACTTTGCCGCGGCTCGAAGTTCTTGACCGTCTACATCTAGCACAGCATTGAAGCTTCCAGGGTCCAAGCAATGACTGAGTACACAATAAGAACAAATGATTAATATAGGGTAGTAGAAGAGACTTATGGTGTACATTTTTCAAGTACTTGTAAGATAATAGAACTAGATTGTACACTTGCAAGTTGGATAAACATGATATCAATTGTATAAGTAGAGAATTTTGTGTGTGATTAGGTGAATATGTTGGATTTCATGTCCATTTCAGAAGATTTTGGATGAGGCCAGAAAAGAAGGTGACAAATTTACAAGTTCACAAGTGTGATGAAACAAGAGGTAAATTTGATTATAATATGCTATAGTGCAAGTAAATATTGGACCAGTACAGGACATTCAAACATGTGACACAACCTAGCCAAAATCAAGTCTTTTAAATTGAAGGGTCTTAATCTTGTTGTTGGTCATAGGCATCTGGATCTCTGCTACTTGTTTTTTTGTTATCCTTCTATATGTTGCAGAATGACTAAATTTAGCTATGTAAATTTGGAAAAAAATTGGAGATGCAGGGGATCGAACCCTGTACCTCTCGCATGCAAAGCGAGCGCTCTACCATTTGAGCTACATCCCCATTGTGTTAATGATTTATTTCAACTCGATCAAATTTTAAAAGACAAATATAGTACATACTGCAGTATTTTTTCATTCAGTCGTAAATTTGACATTTATGAAAAAGGTTTAACTTTGTTATCAAATAAATACAGAAATGTGAGGTTTTGAGAGGGGAATATGTCATCGTTTACATTATATATTAATTTAGATTTCACGTATGCAGTGAAAAGTTTAGTACCGTAAAAGTTATAAGTGAAAGGTCCACAATAATGTGGTTCCGTTGACTAAATTTTTATTAAAAATACTCATAGGCATTGTCTTTGGTGATAACTCAGACTTCTAATTCCCATTCTTAAATATGTCTATTAACTCATTATCGTGACATTCTAAAAATATAATTTAAATATTTTGAAACTTTTATTATAATTAATTACTTTAAATAGATCTACTTTAAGATAGCTAATAAATTTATTTTAAAAAATATATTAAGTTTTTTTATAAATTAATACATGTAAGAAATCACAAATTATCAATTAAATGTCTTAACATAACAATAGAGTACTTGTATATAGTACTGAACATGTGCATTTACATATGATATTTACATATGATGCCAATGTCAGTGCAGCCTGCTAACTTTGAACAAAGAAGAAAAATGTTGAGGAATTTACAAAATAACAATTATCATTAGCTCAACAATTTAAAGAAGACAGTAAGAGAACTACTGTACTTGCACAAATTCAAAAAGATTATGATTGATATTAAACAATGAGTTAGTAGCAGTAAAGACATCAAAAACATTGTCTCTGTCAAGTTACTTCACAAATTCATCTTTAATTTTCTTGTCAAGAAATCACTCTGCACGTCTTTTTTAAAATCTTCAGCTTCCGTTTCTTTTCGTAATCATAAGATAGAACTAAACTTGTATTAAAAAAGAATATAAAATACATTTCTAATATATCAAGACATTATTTATCATATGACTATCATGTTCATGCCATCTTTGTCTTCAATGGTGGGATTTCAGCTTGCACCCAGGTATAAATCTCTTGTCTTCCTACATCATGATAGCATCATAGCATCGATTCATATCAATATCTTGGATGAGTTTTAAAAGCGACTTGCGGAATTAAATATACATGAAAACAGTTCTTTAGATGGCCAATTTCTATGTTCAGCACTAATGAACAAAGATCTTTCTAATTTATTTACATGGTCACGACAGTTCAATAACACATCTCTGCAACATTATGTATATGATCATTTTTAAATATAAACCAATATCATACTCTTCAAAGATAGAATATCTACTACGTGCGACATACGATCCGTAGTGTATTTGCATTAAACATTTGGATCACTGGTATGTTAAATCCATTTGGTCTGAAATGACATCTCTAATATTAAAGGAGAAGTACTTTTACCTTTTATTGCAGATTATCATATGAAAATGACAAATAAAATAATCTTCTGTGAACAAAAGGCATGCGCGACGCAAAATGTATACCACTGGTCAAATTCATAAAGTTGTTTATAATTTATTTATATATATTAACACTAAAGAACTACAACGTGGTATATTTTATAATTCTTCGAGGTTCAATAAGACATTTAAGAAGGGTTATTTGCCCATTGATCATCGATTAATTACTGAGAATGTCGCAAAGAAATACTAACAAATCAGATACCAATAAACACTAAAAAATCAACCTCTTTTGGCAGAACTCTTGGCAGAAGTCAGCTGAAGAGAGATTCATGCATGATATATTCAAGAAGCTAACTATACAGAAACATCACCTACCTGAAGATATATCACCTACCTGAAGATGGTGTCTGATAATTGTTTAGACACAACAGTTGCTACCTCAGCAGGTCTCCGTGTTCTCACAATTGAAAAACAAATTGGAAGTGTGTGAAAGTTAATAGATAGAACAGACCATCACTTAATATGGAACAGAAGCGTGTGAAAAAGAAAATTTGACCAATAGAGAAATGGTTGGCCATCATCCGCTTTACACCAATCCGCTTATACCACATATGACATGTATCGCCTCGTAAAAATTCAAACATTTTTTCTTGAACATGTAACAAAAGATCATCGATAGACAAAAGACCTTGATTGTTGTGAGTAACAAAATTATACTAATACAATCAATAACACAATCAGTCGAGAATTATAGATCACTGAATAATTTGTAATTGTTCTTTAATATTTGTAAAAAACTAATTTAAAGTATCAAATAAGAGATTACAAACTCTGTTCCCACAAGATCCGAATACGCACCCAATTCGAGAGAGTAATCAACATATTTCTTATAATAAGGATAAACAATCATTGTTTGAAGTATTCAATTCTAAATTAAACTTAATCAAGAATGGACATAGAATCTGAGCAAGAATAAAATAAATATAGTAAATTATCATGAGAAATGATGAATAAAATAATTTTAGATCTTTCCCCATAAAACCATCTTGTGTTCCATCTGTAGTATTGAAACAATGAAAGTCAGTAAGCGCATAGATCTTCAAACGTTGTCCAATAATAAATAAAAAAACTCATTAGGACATTACATCAAACAAGTTATGACATTAAGTAAGAATATATAAATATAACATAAAAATATTAACACATATTTTTAGCTGCAGATTTATTAAAATTCTTATGGCGCAACTTCAATCAAATTCTAATAATTAGATGAAGCAAACCTTATTGCATTATTTTTCATTTTCGCCTCATAAACTGTCAAATATATGAAAAAAATCTCTTCTATATATAATAGCACAACAAGAAAATAATATTTTGAGATCTAAAAAGTCTCATTGAAAAGACTAAATTACCCCTATTTTTAATATTTATATAAAAGTTGTGTTTTGTGGGAATCGAACTTGGATTGATTCATTCTTCTATACAACCTCATACCACCACATCATATTATCACATGTGCTTTTTATCATACACATAATATGTAAGTGTGCTAAAAGAATATTTTATTTAACTTTAAAGATAGCTACTTGAATTCCGCAAAAAAATGATAGTTACTTAAATATTTGTATAATTAATTTTAAAGAACTGAATTTCAAATATAAAGTTAGGCATAATACATAAATGGGTTATTATTTTATTTATTATTATTTTTTAGTTTGAAAATATATCTCACATATTTTTAACAATTTTTTATTATAAAAAGTAATTAAAATGTATAAATATAATTTTTAAAGAAAATATTGAAAATAGAATCGCCTATATATAAATAATCTAGATTGTTATTAAATATTTAGATAAGTTCGAATTATAATGAGTCAATGAATTTTAGTTTATTTTGAATTTGAAATCAGAATTCAGCTCAGTTCAAAAAATACTCGAAATTTGACTACATGACTAGCCGAAAAATATTATCACATTCTACGTTTGGTAAATTTAAATTACAAGTTCGACGAGAATATCTTATCAATAATGTGAATTTTTTTGATATCTTATATTAATATAAATTAATGTGTTTGAGATATTTATAGGATCAAGTCAATTGATTATTTGTATTAAAATTAATAACTTTACTGATAGCGCATTAGTGTTTTGGGACTTGTCCCGATTTTAAAAATATTTGAAATTTGATATGAGATCTCACGAGATTTGTTAAAACTACGATGATATATTAAATCGATTTATTTTTCATTTTTCACTTTAAAAAAAACTAGCATTTTAAAAAGAATTCTTTTAGATAAACAATATTTATTGATCAATATAATATTGTACAAATATTTTGAATTATTTTAATATTTTGAATTATTCAAATAAAAGTTATATCTATACTATATTGTAGCAATTGATTCAATACATTTTATACTATTTAAAAAATATATATTGTTCAATAATTTGAAGGAAATAACTAGTTCAACTAATATTTATAAAACTTTATCGAATTGAAAAATATTTAATTTTAGGAAAATAGTATACAATATTATCAAATTATTATATGAAGAAATATTAGGTTTGTAATGAAAGAAACTTAAAAATAGTTTAAATAGCAATATAATTACAGTTTTTCCTTCAAATTCTTGAAAAAAATCATGAACATCAATAATAAGTCTTACAATATATAATTTATTTTTGTGTTACATGATTGATATTCGGTCGCGTACAAAATAGATATGGATTGTTTGTCAAATACCATATATAAATTATTGCAATTTATTTATTACATAATTTTAATTTTTGAATAATTATAAATACATGTTATTTAAGTAATCAACTGCCTCACTAGATATTAATAATGATTATACATGTACATAAATCAGATATTTATCATATAAATAATTGAAACCATCATAATTTTCTAAGAAATGTAACATACGATAATTCACATGCTAACATAGACACATATAACTTAATCTTATTTTGTTAAGAGTAGGGTAAAAAAACTAACATTTTTCCAAACATACATACGTTAAATTTCAAAAACTAACATTTTTCATTAAAATCGACTTTTATATTAATAGTAGTGTTGTAAATTTTATATTATGATTGCAAGTAGTTCTGAATTCAGTTATTCATTTTTTATCTTTTTAAATTGAGTAAGTTAACTGTAAATTAGTATAGAACTCAGTAATAATATAGACCAGTTATATAGTTTATCTAAATGAAATTCAAAATTTTTGGTCAACTCTGTATTCAACATATATGTTAGTTTTTAACTTTTTCTTTGTAAACATACCAACGACATTCTACATATTAAGTTTATTTGTTTCATTTTAAACGTACACTGACTACCCTGTTTATATTCATTCATTAAATACAATTATACAACACAAACAAAAATACATATATTTTTCTTAATAAGCTATATTAGAAACATTGTGTAATTTAGTAATGTTTTGTATGAAAATGATACACAGATAAATACGTTAGACACTATACAACATTTACAAATAAGAATATAACTAAAAACATTATAATTACATGCATAAAAAAACTCTAGAAAATGACCCGTGCCTCGCATGGGTTATTATGCTAGTTAAAATATTAAATGCCACATTTCATCAAACACTTGGTGAGCATAAAAATAAAAACTATTGAGAAAGAAAAATAGCAAGCAAATACACAATACCTAAAGATCATTACAATTAATAAGAACTAACAATAAGAAAGCACATGCATAAGCAAACTTTAAAAACATCACCTAGCAAATTCAAACAACAAAATCATGTTATATGAAAAAGAAAAAAAAGGATGGTGGATACGATATGTATGAAAAATGGAGAAGATGAAGATGATGATTAGTAAAAATGTCATTCTTTTCAGATATACGCCTTCAAGAGTTTGAACTATAGATCTGAAAATTTGAGTTTTGATTTCGCAAAAGATATGAGATAAGATAGAGATACAAAGAGAAAGAGAGATAAACTAATTTGAAATTGTTATGAGAGAGAGAGAATAGTGATTTCAAATTATCCGGTAAAAGTGTATTCAGAATTCGAATTCAAAAAATAAGTCTTCTAACCAAAGTTTGAATATGACTTAGTTGTATGTATGTAAGTATGTATATATCTCCACATGAATTTGTTTGTAGCAGGAAGGACCACACCCCATAGCTGTCAAAGTAAATAAAAAAAAAGTGGTCCTCAAATTTGAATACGTGTCAAGATGATAGTGGATTATATAAACATGTACCATGTGCAGCTAAAAAGGGTATTCATTTGTAATGTAGGAAAGGTGTTTGTAAGAGAATTGGGATGACAAAATTTGTATGAAGCCCTGTGGGTAGGGGGTGTAAATGTATACAGGTAACATGATTTATATTATAGATAGATATTGGGATGTCCCTCACATTCATAATAAAGAAATTTGCAAATCTGACAATGAAGCCAGAAGGTATGTTACTCTTGTTTCCTATAGCCCTGAGAAGGCCATTACACATGGTACATGCCATCTTGGATCATCCATACTAGTATGACACCATACAAATTCCAGAGTATGGATGGTTGAGTTACAGTGAGATTGTGGCTTGCGAAAGCAAACCGTTCCTGCTTTAAGAAATTCTGATCCTGCTAGTGTGCTATGCAAGAACTTATGGCACAAACGATATATTAAATATCGATATTGCAGCCCTACATAACCTCATGAGGTTTAACGAGGCAAAACACTCCACCAAATTAAGCATTAACAATGTAACTTTAACCCTACATATCTGGCAACAAACTTAGATAACTCTGCTGAAGCCCTCAAGAAATGCCTGCCAAAAGCATGAGAGCTGCTATTTTAAAATTTTTTGATTTACAAAGTTAGGCAAAATCAACAACAAAAATGAAACGAACGAGAAGATGGTGAATCAACGAAGAAAAAGAAGGAAAGTCCTTTGAGAGATCAAGAACTGAGAATGCCTACTTTTGAAAAAAATAAGATGAGGGTGACAACTTCAATAACCAAAAAAAATTGTTAACATCTGCACTGTAAATTTCCTACTTATGCTGCTCTGTTTCCCTAATCAAAATACACTTTAACAAACTTGTTATCCTATAATTATCATGAATTCATTAACATTTACACCTACTTAACACAATTATTTTTGCTGGTTTGAAAGGTTCCTTAATATGGTGAACTCTCTTGCTCTGTTGAATAAAAGGATTCCACCTTCCGAAATTAACTGAAAGCTGATGGAAAGCTGCTATCACCATCATTAAACATTAACAAAGACCCTAGGATCATTAATCTGATTGCTGATAGATTAATGGGAATCATGCAAGAAAATTTGGTTCAGAAATTAAATTCCTTTGTGAATTTAATCATGAATTGAGCTACACTTTACATGAGTAACAAGTTGTTTGTATTATTATTCATTTTATTATATTATTCGTTTTTTATTATGCTACCTAGGATTTCACACAAGTTATTTCATGGATAGTAGCAGTTAATTCTTCTAATAGTTGGGAGTAGTTATAGTCAGTGGTCCAGTGTTGATGAAAGAGAATGTGAATTCTGGACTATATTTGAAGCACTAACAGTAGTGCCTAAATATAAAGAACTTGAAGATCAAACAACTGAACACATCCAGACTATTTTGTGTGTTTTTTTATGTATTTTATTTATTTCAAAATATCAGAAAATGTTTGTAACTGCTCAGTTGTAGTTATATGTACAATGAAATGCAAAGAGAAGATGACGATTATGAACAAATATTTTATCTCTATATTTTCTTTCATTTTTGGTTTTCTTTAGATTAGGAAGCCGAATGCTTTAATCCTATGCTATTTCAGTATTTGCAGGCTGAGAGGTGATCTTAGGAACCTTGATTTAAGTTTGGTGGTGAATCTCTATCTAAGCTTAGTTCAGGACTGCTACTTATTTTTGCTCAATGCCCTTTTTGTGTTTGTATCTTTTGGTTGTTAGCCTAAATATGCAACAAAAGCTATACTTGAAGCTATGCCAATGAGATTTGCTTCGATTGTCAGTACTTTGCAAGTTTCCTCCCATATATATCTACTATGGATACCATCACACTTTTTAGAGAACTTGAGAAATTCGAGCACCGACTAAAAAGATATGACTAGGGTTGAGCATTCGGTCGGTTCGGTCAGAAACCGAACCGAATTAACAGAAAACCGAAGTGATAATTTTTTCCTAACTAAACCGAACCAAACTTATGCACAAACCGAACTGAAAACCGATCCGAATTATTTCGGTTAATTCGGTTCGGTTTCTAAAAACCGAAATATTTGAAATTTTGTCAAAATAATTTAAAATGAAAATAAAAAATAATTCAAAATATTAAAAGAATACATATTATATTATATTATATATGTAAAAAATTGAAGATACATACATTCACCAATTGAAGATACATACAATCTGTTTTTTGGTTTATATTTACTATATTATATTATCTATATAAATATATAATATAATTCAAATATATATATATATATTTAGATTTCAGTTATTTCGGTTAAACTTAATTATTTTTTAGATTAACCGAACCGAACCAATATTATTTCGGTTAAAACCGAAAAACCGAATTAACCGAAATTTAAAAAAAAATTCAAATCAAACTGAACTGAAATTATACAGTTCGATTCAGTTTTTCGGTTTCGGTTCGGTTTTGCTCACCCCTAGATATGATAATGTAAATGAAGCTTCTCAAAAGCAGTCTTATAATCATTGATAGCTGTAATTCTGGTATTTTACTCTAGTGCGGTAAGGATTGGTCTTAATATTGGTGCGTTGATTCCTTCCTTTTCCTTTTTTAATTTTTCTTTTATCCTCCCTACAGGCTAGTGGAACAAGTATAAGGCAGGGAAGGGGGAAAAGGGTGACAGAGTGCCCAGGTGAACGACACGTGTAAAAAGGGGGTAAAAAAATCAGATTCTGGAGAAGTTAGCGACTACCGAGGACATGACTATGTTATGATTGAGCACTTGTACCTCTGGGTGTCGAGAGTTGAACTATTGGTGCGTGTGTATATAATTAATTAGAAAAAATAAAAGAAATTATTTAACAAAAATTAATAGCCATCAGCCATGTGTACTTGTAAAATCCAAGATGAAATAGGATTTTAATACATTATACATAATCCATAGATTTTAATAGATTAGATCTGATTTTGATTTTACGCGGATTCTAGATAAAATATCGTAGAGTTGATGAAGAGTTTTTAGGATTTAAATACAATCTTTCAAAATCTCATGAATTATGGTGGGATTTCAAAAACCATAAAATACATTGAATAATCCCACAAAATCCATCATTTTATGAAGTCCAAAAAAATCCGCCAGCACGTGAATACCATCAGATTCGAATGGATTTTAAATAATCTCAGTTGAATACCATCAAATTTTTAAGCATGATTTAAAATCCGGATTGAATACCACCAGAGTTTGTAACATAATTTATAATCCTAGTTGAATACCATAAAATTATGATACATTTTTTAAAATCCCAGTTGAATACACCTAGATTTCATGAATGAAAAAAAATCTTTTAAAATCGGAGGTCAATATACCCTCTTAATATATGTTACCTATAACATGAGTAGAATGAATCTCACTAGTTCGCAAGGCCAATAAGCAACCCTTTCATATGATCTTCAACCATCACTCCCTACAAGCCAACAAATCAAAAATTATTCGTGCTTTAGCTTTTCAGGCTTTTTTGATTAATAAGAGATCGATGATATTTTCAACTGGGGTCATGTTCCCTGACAATCATGTGTCAGGGAACGTTTATCTAACACACTATTTCCTGGCCGTTGGATCGTTGATCCAACTGCCAGGATTTAAAAAAAATTCTTCTGTCCGTACTTTTTTTCTGCGGAAGGCTGCCTTTCCGCGCTTAATATACGCGGAACGGGTAATGACAAAAATGCCCTTAAATTGTTTCCGTGCTTATTTTATGCAGAAGGTCTGGATAGTCGAATAAACACGAATTCGAACTCGATAGCAGTTAGTCTTAGATTTCAACCATAATTCCACAGGATTCTGAATTGTATGAGGGCGATTGGAGACAGATTAGAGAGGAGAAAGCATAAATACGATTCAACACCCATAAAAGGTCCAATTTTTATCTACTTCTATGTAGTTTTGTCGGGTTATTAGGGTTCATTCGGGTTCTGTCGGGTTTTTAGGGTTAGTTTTGTTCATCAACACGATTCGGTGATGACGATCGTGTTCTTGTGCTTGAATTTGTATTATATATATTTTTAATCATGTACTATTGGTTAATTAGGATGCGATTTATGTATTTAGATACATACAACGGATTATGTATGTGATTATGTATGTATTGGTTTGTTATTCCCAAGGAACTAACAATGAGATTTACAAAAGGGGGGTTGAATGTAAATCTCAAAACTTTTTCAAGTTTTGAGCAGTTTCAAAGGCTAAGTGTTTTGATGAACAGTTGTGTGTGAATTGCTTTGAGCAGGTGCAGACAGATATATATTCAAGACACAAATGTAAAGAACACAAAGGCTTCAAAAACTTTTCTGGTGGATTTGTTGTTCCACCAGAGATGTGTATTTCAGAAAATCTGTGATTCAAAGAATTGATCACAGCTGCGTCCTAGTACAAAATAGATGATTTTCTCTCTGGATTTTTCTAAACAGCTCTGGAAAAATTCACACTCCAATTACTAGCTGCAACTTGGTTTATATATCACCAAGTTTACAAGTGAAGACAAAAGTACAAATATAATTAAAAAGGTTCTTCACATGTTTCTTCTTCATTTCTCTATCCAATGCAATCTAGGACAATCTGTGAATCTTTGAATACTTCCTTGTTTGCATCAGAATGGAAATGCTACATTTTCTTGATTCCTCCAAGAGTCTACCACATTCCAATTGTCTCTGTCAACCCATGTGCCTCTGTCAGCTTATGAATTGTCACTATCAACTGCTATTGAACTAAGCATCCATTGAAGCTTTCATCCGTTGATGGCTTTATCCGTTGATGCTTTATCAGTTGAAGCTTTATCCGTTGATGTATTAGCAGTTGAAGCTTTATCCGTTGATGCACTCATCCGTTGATGGATGTTATCCGTTGAAGCTTTAGAGACATCCGTTGAAGCTTTGTTTCTCATCCGTTGAAGGCCTTTAATTTATCAGTTGATACTACTTCATTTATACAAAATTACAAGGCATGAAATATTTACAATTGGCCCTCCTATTTGCATATCCACTATGACTTATAATTTCCCACAACATCTAAGAATTATAACTTAAATACAGAAACTGAAATGTACTACAATACTAAACTTATTTCTAAGTAAAGCTACTCCATCAACGGATAGCCAGAATGATCTTTTCCGTTGAGGCTACAAACACCAGATTTCTACTTAAGTGTTTTGTTTAACTTATCATCAAACTAATACACATATTCCTAACAATCTCCCCCTATTTATGTCTACTATAATTGTAGGCATAAATTTGGGTTTATCTTGATGATAACAAAACACTTAACAAATATATGAACTGAAATCAAGTAGAAATTCAAAAGTGCTGCAAAAGTGTATGTACTGAGATAGAATTGAAGAATTACATTGTTTCCAAGGATGCTCCTTTAGGCTGAGCAAATTATTTTCTTTTCCTTTGATCCCTTGTTTTCTTCCCTAGCCTTTTGTCATTTTCCTCTACTTGGAGTTGGAGTTATCTGTAGAATTCAGCTTCATCTTTTTCACTTATATCCAACTTAGATTGCATGTCCTTGAGAGTTTCATTACTGGCAATTTTAAGCTGGTCTTCAAGTCTGAAAAATCTTCTGACTCCTTTATTATCTCTGAACTCCATCAACCAATGAGGTGATTTATGAATTGTAATTCCATGTTCAGGTATGAGTAATGTTCTAGGCATGGAATTAGACTCCCACCAAGTTTTCCTTATGATGGCAATCTTGTTGAAAATCTCAGTTTTGGCAGTCCTGGTAAAGCCAGAATCCCTTTTGATAGCTGAGTAGACTCTAACCAAGGTAGAATAGCCTTCATTCAGAATTCTTTGAAGAGGCCAAGTCCTTTCCTCACTTCCTTTATACTTGAACACTAGCCTTTCTGGGAGTTGTTTGTATGCACTTATTCCCCTTACTTCCTCCAGCTCATCCAGATAGAGTTCAATATCTGTAAACTCTTTTATGTCACAAATGTGAACATAATCATCCTTTGAGGCTTGTGGCTTAGGCTTAGGTTTATATTTCTGAGTGAATTTACTTGAGGTTGGGGGAGGTGTTGATTTGGATTTTCTTTTCAGTTTCTTTGGTGGTGGAGAGGTAGTTAGGAAGGTAGGCAAGTTGATGGTGTCCCAATCAATAGGTTCCTCTTTAGGGATGATTGGTTCACCATGTACATTTATACTAGGATCAGCAACAAAAGGTTTAGGAATGGAAGGTAGTGGTTTATATTTTGATTGGGTTTCCACAATATCATCTCCACGCTTCCTTTTTGTATTTGCCTTCTTTCTGTTCCCTTTCTGCCATTCCTTTCTTTCCTCCACACTCTCACCAACCACATTCCCCATATCCACATTTCTGCTTTCAATCTTGTCTTCTTCACTCTTGTCTTCAATCTTCTTCTTTTCTTCAGTCTGACTTGACTTTAGCTGTTTTTCAAGCTTTGCTTGTGCTCTTTTGTCAGCCTTCAGCTTTTTAGCTTCTTCCTTTAACCTCATGGTTTCTTCCCTCTTGGCTTTTGAGAATTTGGGATGTCCTTGCATCACACAGATACTCTTTCTCTCTCTATAAATGATAGCCATATTCATTCTTTCCACTACATCATTGGTCTCTTTGTGCTTTATGATTCTACCACCCAAAACTTTGTCTTCATCAGGTTTTGGAAGAGGAAAATCCACTTCTTTTGGTTGACCAAAGTTTAGAGGGTTCTTTGTAGAGTCCCTGTTGAATCTAGTGGATGGCTTGAGTACCATGGGTTTCAAATTCCTGAAAGAAGTTTCTCCAACCTTATTCCTCCTTACTGGCTTGTGCTCCATAATGACTGGCTCAACCTTTGTGCTATGTTTCACAGATAATGATTTTGAAGTTGTAGAGCCAAACACCTGTTGCATCCTTTCATCAATTTTTCTCCTTTGCTCCTTTACCTTTATCTCAACTGCTTCTAGCTGGATTAGATCAATTCCATCAAGCTTTCCTTTGATTTGAAGTGTTGGAGAAGTAGTGATGGTAGGAACTAGCACTTTGGATATTTGAATGTTTGTAGATGGCTCCCCTCCCCCTTCCACTTTATTCTCCCCCTTTTTGTTATCATCAAGGAGAGGAGTCATGCCTTGTGCTTTAGCCAGTTGCATTAGAAGACTTGTTTGAGACTGTTGATTTTGAAGAATGGTGATCACAGAGTTTTCAATAACTTGAACTCTGTCCTCCAATTTGGCCAGCCTCTTTTCAGCATCTGATTCTCTTCTCAGTCTCAATAACAAGTCATGCATGGTACCATAGGGCATGACTGAATCCAGCTTCTCAGAATTGTAGGACTTCAAGTCAGCTATATCCTTCTTGAGTTCATCCACACTCAGATTCTGTCTTAATTGTTGTAGCTTCATGAGATGTAGAGAATCTAGGTGGGCTTGAAGAATAGCCTTGGTACCAGCATTGAAGGTGTTCTGAATGGCTTTTTGGATAGACATGATTTGTTTGACTAAGGATACATTGAATTGTCCTGGTGTAAACTCCTTTGTCAATGCCCATTCAGGTAAATCTGGAATAGAACTTGGGCCTTCATCTCCCCCTAAGTTCATGCTTCCATCAAATGAAACAGAGTCATCATCATTAGAATTTACTCCAAATTCTTCAGATGGCTCACCAGCTGTAGAAGGCATCAAGTTGACAGCAGCTATATCCCTTTGTAGAGATTCTGAAGTATGTACTAGATTTAAAGTCTTTTCTGCCTCCTCATTGCCCTGAGTAGCCAACAATTGATAGGCTGATACAGGATGAGTAAAAGTGTCAGCATCTAAGGAAATATTATCAATTACAGCTTTGTAATGTTGCTGAAGTTGTCTTTCCTTTTCAGCATCATCCACAATCATTGACTCATTCGCAATGGCTGGATCCACCCTTATACCTTTTGTACCTGCTTTTCTCTCAATTTATCTCTTTTCTTGCATCAGGGGCTCCCCCTGGCTCACACTCCTCACACCCTCACCTTCACCTACTAAGGTGGCACTCCTCTCACTTTCTTTTGCCATGCTGGAAGAAATAGCATGCATATTTAGACTGTCAATCTCTCCTTTTGCCTGCGAGCAACCCAGCCTCTCACTCAATTTTTCACTCCCTTCCTTCAATCCTAGAAGTGATTGTACAGTAACCATGTCTTCTACACTTGGAATTGAGTCAGTTGTTTGTGTAGAGACTATCCACGGATAGGGAGTATCCGTTGAAGTAGAAACTGATGGTATCAACGGATAACTGCTGTTAATCTTATCCGTCGAAGAACAACCACTAGTCAACAGATGAGGAATATCCATTGAAGAAGGAAAAGAAGTAGAAATTGAAAGTGACATAATTGTTGAATCTGTGTGGATTGATTTTAATTTAGGTGACACAGATTCTTTAACGAAGTCTGAAAGAATTGGCCGATGATCCAACAAATCATCTAAAAGATGATGATCACCAGTATTTGAGTGGGGCTCCTCCCTGAGTTAAAGAGGGAGAATCAGGAATTGATGTGAATATCATATCCACATCCAGAGATGGTGATGGAGAATTTGGTTATTGATGTGTGTCAATTTTGAGAGAATGGGGCCGTGACTCCACATTTGTTGGAGTCACATCAAGCTGAATTTGAGAAGGCATAGATACAGGTGGGTGTATCTGTGCATTGTATGCACCCTATGTGGAAACTAAGGTTTTGACCCTCTTTCTTCTTGAAAAGGCTTTTACAGGTGAGTGTGTGGCTTCAGTGTCCCTCCCTCTTTTGTTCTGTGTCCCTGGTTAGGGACTATTTTCAATAGCTGCACCCTTTTGGGAGGATGCAACTAGAGATGAGTTTGAATCCTTTTCAACCACCACAGTCTTTTGAGAAACTGTGGCTTGGCTAGCGGGGGTATCACTCACCTCTCCTACCTTATCCTGGGGGGTTTCTTGATGTTCACCCCTCCCCTCACCACTCACACCCTGTTCACTCCCCTCAGGGTTTATGGTAGTTGTTACAACTGTTGTATTTTGAGAAACAACAGAGGTGGCTTTATTTGACTTTGGTTTTGAAACTTTAGGTTTGGTGGCTTTGGTAGGAATCTGTTGGGACAAAGACACAGATTCCATGGCCACACTTGAAGGCAAAGAAATAATGGGGTTGGAAGTAGTAGGAGTTGAAGAAGTATTTACCTCACTTACCTAAGGTGCATTCATTATTGGTAAATATACCATTGGCACCTGATTGTTGAGGTTAATTCTCAAAAGGTCTGCAAAGACCCTTTACTCTTGTGCCCAGCGCTTGAGTTTATTACTCTCATTGGTTATGACCAAACCTTCAGTAACATGGTTAGCCAATAACATAAAGAATCTAGCATAGTAGATGTTATGAGGTCTATTAGCTTTGTTACCTAACCTGGTACCTAATTCTAGCATAACATAGTTGCTAAAATTAAAATACCTATCAGAAACTAGCATATAGAGCATATTAACAAGAGATGAAGTTATTACATCAAAATTACTAATTTTCCCAGAGAAAACCTTGATAAAGGCATCACCAAGAAAACTCCATTCTTTCCTAAGGCCTTTTCTTCTAATACTCCCTAAACTAGCAGAATCAAAAGAATAGCCTATGGAATCTAACATGCTAGATACATCATTATCAGTGTGTGGTGTCATGGCATTGTTCTCAGGTAGTTTGAAATAGGATTGTATATCATCACAGTTAATACAGTAATCTTTACCTTTGAGAGTGAAAGTGATGGTCATATCAGTGGGGTTGAACTCTGCAGTTGTCCAAATCTCCTCAATTACCTCACGGTAAATAGTTGGGGCTTCCAGCATTGCATAGCTTAGTTTACAGTTCCTGATGAAGTCCATCATCTTGTGATAATCTGAGTGGGCTTCATTCTTTTCCACCAAAGCTACAAAATTGTTTTTCTCATAGACAAATCCAGACTGGGACATTATCTTTACTACTGGTGCCATTGTAGTGGGTAGAGGTTGCAGAGAAAAGTTGAGAGTTTTGGGAGAGAAAGAGAGTAAAAGCTTTTGAAAAATTACAAGAAAGCGTAAAGTGAAAATAAGAATTCAAAAGGCTTTTATACTTTCTCAAATTGAAACATAAGGAGAATGATTAAACAATATTTTTAAGTAAATTATAGCCGTTTGAGAATAAAGAAAACCGTATGAATTTAAAAAAAATGCCTTTAATACAAATACAGACAACTGTGTATATATATGTATCAACGGTTAAGTAAAAGAATCAACGGCTGTGACTTACTTAAAACAACTGATGTGACACTTCAACGGATGAGGTAAACAGTTATCCGTTGAAGATTAACATAGTTTTATCCATTGAAGGATAAAATTACCAGAAATGTATTTGTCTTTCAACGAATAATGAACATCTGTTGATAGAATTTTTTTGGCTTTCAACGGATAGGGAATATCATTTGATAGAATAAACTTTACTTAAAGCCAACTTTGTTCTTACAACAAATTTCAGGCTACAAAACAAATTATAATAAGGACATGAATTTATGAATAATTAAGCATACCTAGCTCACTTACTAATCTTGTGAATGTTGATTCATCAAGTGGCTTGGTAAATATGTCTGCAATCTGCTTTTCATTTGGAACGAAATGGAGTTCCACTGTACCATTCATCACATGTTCCCTTATGAAGTGGTACTTGATGTCAATGTGCTTGGTTCTTGAGTGCAGTACTGGATTTTCAGTAATGGCAATGGCACTTGTGTTGTCACAGAATATTGGAATTTTGTCAACATTTAGCCCATAGTCAAATAGTTGATTCCTCATCCACAGTATCTGTTCACAGCAACTACCAACAACAATGTACTCAGCTTCAGCTGTTGATGTAGAAACAGAATTTTACTTCTTGCTGAACCAGGACACAAGCTTATTCCCTAGAAATTGACAGGTGCCAGTTGTACTTTTCTTGTCTATTTTGCAACCTGCATAATCTGCATCTGAGTAGTCAATTAGATCAAAACCAGACTCTCTAGGGTACCAAATTCTTAGATTTGGGGTCCCTTTGAGATATCTGAAAATTCTTTTAATAGCCACTAAGTGAGATTCTTTAGGATCAGCTTGAAATCTAGCACAGAGACATGTAGAAAACATTATATCCGGTCTACTAGCAGTTAAATATAGAAGTGAGCCAACCATGTCTCTATAACTTGTAATGTCCACAGACTTTTCAGCCTTGTTTAATTCAAGCTTGGTGGCAGTGGCCATGGGAGTTTTTGCAGATGAACAATCCATTAAGTCAAACTTCTTTAAAAGATCATAAATATATTTAGTTTGACTAATGAAAATTCCACCACTAACTTGTTTAACTTGTAAACCAAGAAAATAAGTTATCTCTCCCATCATGCTCATTTCATATTTACTTTGCATTAACTTAGCAAACTTTTTACAAAGCTTATCATCTGTAGAATCAAATATAATATCATCTACATAGATTTGAATAAGTATTGTAGAGCCATTAACATTTATAAAGAAAAGAGTTTTGTCAACAGCACCTCTTGTGAAGTAATTATCTAGGAGAAATTTTGACAAAGTCTCATACCAGGCTCTAGGTGCTTACTTTAGTTGTTAGATATATTTGATAATGTCATGACTAATGTGATTTATGTTTAGTTTTCAGATCTTACTTAAACAGGACAAATCAGTACTTAACTGAAATCAGCACTTATACTGAAGTCAGAACTTAAGTCATCAGTACTTAAGGTTCAGGAGATATTTATCAGAAGATAATATCAGGACTTAAAGGAAACGTTCAGATAAGGAAGGTAGCTGATTGAAAGGAAAAGAAGATCAAGACAAACGTAAGAAGAGATATGCATGAAGAAGGAATTCTATGAAGAATAGAATACTTGGAAGAAAAGATATCTGATTGATATATTTTAGGAAGCAGAATTATATTCCATATCAATTAGCGATTATCTTGTAACTGTGTAGTATATAAACACAGACATAGGGTTTACACTATAAGTGTTATCATTATCTAGAAGATTATTAATTATAACCCTAACAGCTCTCGTGATATTTGTTCATCACTGAGAGAGGACAGTTCCATACTGTAACAGAGTTTATTGTTTTGAATAAAGTTTGTTTTCTGTTACTTGAGTTATTAAAGTTTGATTTGAATGTGCTATATACTGTATTCACCCCCTCTACAGTGTGTGTGACCTAACAAGTGGTATCAGAGCCTATCTGTTAACACACAAACATGTTAAGATCCAAAAACAATCATGTCTGAAGTAGAAACTCCAACTAAGCCCACCAAAACTGAAGAACCTCCAAAGACACAAATTCAAAGCCGATATGAGACTATTAGAGTTCCCATATTGAGACCATCTGAATATCCTATATGGAAGGTGAGGATGACTATGTTTCTGGAAGCTACAGATCCAGAATATCTTGATAGAATCAAGGAAAGGCCTCACAAACCAACCAAGCTCGCAGTTGCAGTTGCAGGTGAAGCAGCAAAGTCAGTACCAAAGGAGAAGAGTGACTACATTGCTGAAGATATCGCATCAATTGCTAAGGATGCTAAGGTACGACACTTACTACATAGTGCCATTGATAATGTAATATCAAACAGGGTAATAAACTGCAAGATTGCAAAGGAGATATGGGATGCCTTGGAAACAAGATGTCAGGGAACTGATACGATTAAGAAGAACAGGAAGACAATACTCACTCAAGAGTATGACCACTTTGACTCAAAGGCTAATGAGTCATTGACTGATTTATATGATAGATTTGTCAAACTCTTGAATGATTTGTCACTGGTTGATAAGGAGTATGATATTGAAGATTCAAACCTTAAATTCCTGTTGGCTCTTCCTGAAAGCTGGGATTTGAAGGCAACAACAATAAAAGACAACTATAATCTTGATGAAACAACTCTTGATGAAATTTATGGGATGCTCAAGACTCATGAACTTGAGATGGAACAAAGAAGCAAGAGGAAAGAAGGAAAGTCAAGGACAGTTGCTCTTAAGGCTAAAGAAGAATCCCCCAAGGCAGCTACCTCAAGGAAAGGCAAGGGTAAAGCTCTCTTCACAAAGTCTGATACTGAGTCATCAAGTTCTGATAATGATGATGACTCAGAATCTAAAAGCTTGCCTGAGACGGATGCTGATGAAGAGATGATGAAGCTGTGTGCTCTTATGGTGAAAGGAATCACGAAGATTACATACAGGAAGTTCAGGAAGGGAAAGAAGTTTTCCAGGAAAGGTGCAAGTTCTGATAAGAAGAATTTCAGAAAATCTGAGGGCAAAGGAGGGAAGTCTGACAGAGGAGATCATACAAATGTCAAATGCTACAACTGTGGTGAGAAAGGCCACATATCTCATGATTGCAAGAAAGTGAAGAGTGACAAAGGCAAGGCTCTTGTCATAAAGAACAAAATCTGGACAGACACCTCAGATTCTGAAAGTGAGGAGAATTATGCCTTGATGGCAAATGCTGATATGGCAAGTGCTGAAAGCAGTTCTGAAGCTGCTGAGTTAAAGGTACCTCAAACTACTTATGCCTTTCATACTGATGATATTAATGAGTTGAGAAGATATCTTAAAACCATGTTCATTAGCTATAGAGATCAAACTTTAACATGTGAAAGATTAACTTCTGAAAATCTTGCTTGCAAAAAGAGGAATGATTATTTAGAAAAAGAGTTAGTCATGTTCCATCAAACTCAGAAAGATAGAGATGATGCTTTCTATGTTAGGGATGAAGTGCTTAAAATGAATGAATCTCTAAAAGCTGAGTTAGAAAAGGAAAGAGAGATTATCAGGACTTGGACTAACTCTGGAAGAACAACTCAGAATTTGTTAAGTAGTGAAAACTGGAAAGAGGGCTTAGGTTATGGAGAGGATAAGAATGATAAAGGATTCGTAGATATTAAGCCTATAGTTGTTAAACAAAAGCCAAAGTTAAAACCTGTTAAGTTTGTAGCTGTATAGTCTGATACTGAGAAATCAGAAGTTAAAAAGGAATTAACTTCTGATAAACTAAAACAGGAAAAGAGAACTGAAGTAAACGTAGGCTTAATGACAAAGAAGCAGCTTAAGCATAAGCTAAAAGATGTTAAGAATGCAAACAAGGTAAAATCACCTAGGAAAAATAGGAATGGAAAAGCTGTGAATAAAAGCAATGATTATAAGCCTGTTCCTGATGCTCCTAGAAAAACATGTCATAACTGTGGAAGTTCTAACCATCTAGCTTCTTTTTGCAGGAAGAATAAGAACATAAACTCCTTACCTTCAAAGTCAGGAGTTAAGAGTCAGTCTGTTAGATATAAGCCACAAAATCCTTATTTTCATTGTGGTAGTTTATGGCATTCCATTTATATTTTTAAGGAATATCATAGTCTGTACTATGATTATTATCAAATAAAACCTTCTTTAAAGAAAGTTAGCATTGTTCCTTCTAGTGTAAGTTCTGATTCAAAGTATGATAGTGTAAATTCTGATAAGAAAAATGTTAACATAAACTCTGATGCTAAATCCGCTGCAAATGTTAACAAACTTAATAAGGCCAAAGGATCCAAGCAAGTCTGGGTCCTTAAAACTAATCATTAGTGGTCTTTGTGATTGCAGGGCAACATGAAAAAAATCCTATTTCTGGACAATGGATGTTCAGGACATATGACTGGAAATAAAGCCCTGCTATCAGACTTTGTGGTGAAGGCTGGCCCAAGTGTTTCTTATGGAGATGGCAACATTGGAAAAATGCTGGGATATGGCAATATCAATCTTGGGAATGTCATCATTAAAGAAGTAGCTCTGGTCTTAGGACTTAAACACAATCTGCTGAGTGTTAGTCAAATCTGTGACAGAGGTTATCATGTAGATTTCTTTGAAGAACACTGTGAAGTTATTAGTAAATCTACAGGCAAAGCTGTTCTGAAAGGATACAGGCATGGTAACATCTATGAAGCCAAGCTTTTAACAAGTACTGATGGTTCTGCAATCTGTCTGATGAGTAGAGCATCAATTGAAGAAAGCTGGAATTGGCACAAGAAACTTTCTCATTTAAATTTCAACAATATAAATGAACTAGTCAAGAAAGATCTTGTGAGAGGACTGCCAAAGTCAGTATTTGCTCCTGATGGCCTTTGTGATTCTTGTCAGAAGGCTAAACAAAGGAAATCCCCATTCAAGAGCAAGACTAAATTATCAATTCTTGAGCCTTATCACCTACTGCATGTTGATCTATTTGGTCCAGTAAATGTCATGTCTATTGCAAAGAAGAAATATGCTATGGTCATAGTGGATGAGTTCACCAGATACACATGGGTGTATTTCTTGCACATAAAAAGTGAAACTACATCTATCTTGATTGATCATGTCAGGCAACTGGATAAATTGGTCAAAGATTCTGTAAAGATAATAAGAATTGATAATGGTACTGAGTTCAAGAATTTGATAATGGAAGAGTTCTGCAAAAACCATGGAATCAAGCAGGAATTTTCTGCTCCTGGAACTCCACAGCAAAATGGAGTTGTTGAAAGAAAGAATAGAACTCTCATTGAAGCTGCACGTACAATGCTTGATGAAGCAAAGCTTCCAACCTATTTCTGGGCTGAAGCTGTGCAGACTGCTTGTTTTACTCAGAATGCAACACTAATTAACAAGCATGGAAAGACACCATATGAGATGGTGAAGAAAAAGAAACCAGATCTGAAGTATTTTCACGTATTTGGATGCAAGTGTTTTGTTCTTAAGACTCACCCTGAACAGCTATCCAAATTTGATCTAAAAGCTGATGGAGGAATCTTTGTTGGATATCCACTTTCCACAAAAGCCTTCAGAATCTATAACTTGAGAACAAGAGTGGTCATGGAATCTATCAATGTCTCTTTTGATGATAAGAAGATTACCAGACTTGAAGATTTCAATGATCATGATCAGCTGAGATTTGAAAATGAAGACTTAAATTCTGATACTGAAAATCCTGACAGTCTAAATCCTGATACTGCAAACTCTGATGGATTAAACTCTGATATTATTGAAACTGTGGTGAGTACGCCAAAGGAAGATGCACCTATGCAGGGGGAGCATACTCAAGATACAACCACATCTCAAGAATCATCATAACATACAACTGGCTCTTCAAGTTCTGATTCGTCAAGTTCTGATAAGCCAAGTTCTGATAGTTCTGAAAATTTAAATTCTGAAGGATCCAACTCAGAGAGCATAGTTTCAGGGGGAGCATCAGAAAATGTTGATGAAGATAGCATGGATCATGGGGGAGCATCCAGTTCTAGAGAAAACCTTCCATCTGCAAGGAAGTGGACTAAATCACATACACCTGACTTAATTATTGGAAATCCTGATACAGGTGTCAGAACTAGAACAGCTACTTCGAGTGAATGTCTTTACAATTCCTTTCTCTCTCAGACTAAACCAAAGAAAGTGGAAGAACCTCTTCAAGATGCTGATTGGGTGTAAGCAATGCAGGAAGAGTTAAATGAATTTAAAAGAAACAAAGTCTGGATCTTAGTGCCAAGACCAAAGAACAGATCTGTTGTTGGTACAAAGTGGGTATTCAGAAACAAAACTGATAGTGATGGCATAATTACAAGGAATAAGGCAAGGTTGGTTGCAAAAGGATATTCTCAACAGGAGGGAATTGATTATGATGAAACATTTGTACCAGTTGCTAGATTAGAAGCCATAAGGATATTTTTGGCTTATGCTGCTCACAAAAAGTTTACTGTCTTTCAAATGGATGTGAAAAGTGCTTTTCTCAATGGAGAATTAGAGGAGGAAGTATATGTTGAACAACCTCCAGGATTTGTAGATCCCAAATATCATAATCATGTCTACAGGCTTGATAAAGCACTTTATGGCCTTAAGCAAGCTCCAAGAGCATGGTATAAAACATTAGCTCAGTTTCTTCTGGAAAGTGGATTTAACAGAGGAACTATAGACAAAACACTGTTCTACCTCAACCATGGAAATGACTTACTTCTGGTTCAGATATATGTTGATGATATCATATTTGGTTCTACAAATGACAGACTGATGCAGTCAAGATATCAAATGAGTATGATGGGGGAACTTAGCTATTTTCTGGGCCTTCAAGTCAAGCAGAATGAAGAAGGTACTTTTATTTGTCAAACCAAGTACACCAGAAATTTGCTGAAGAAATTTGGAATGCAAGATTGTTCAAGTGCATCCACTCCCATGGCCACTGCAATAAAACTGGATAAGGATACTGGTAAATCAGTAGATATTACTGATTACAGAGGTATGATTGGCTCTCTACTCTATCTAACTGTTAGTAGACCTGATATCATGTATGCTACCTGTCTTTGTGCAAGATTTCAAGAAGATCCAAGAGAACCTCACTTAACAGCTGTGAAAAGAATTTTCAAGTATCTTAAGGGAACAGCTGATCTGGGATTGTGGTATCCCAGAGAATCAGATTTTAAACTAATAGGTTACTCAGATGCAGATTTTGCAGGTTGCAAAATTGACAGGAAAAGCACAAGTGGAAGCTGCCAATTTCTTCGAGGCAGATTGGTTTCTTGGTTTATCAAGAAACAAAAGTCAATTTCCACATCAAATGCAGAAGCAGAATACATTGCTGCAGGAAGCTGTTGTGCACAGATTCTTTGGATGAAGAATCAGTTACTAGATTATGGGTTAACATATTTTAAAATCCCTATTTACTGTGATAATCAAAGTGCTATTGCTATGACAGGTAATCCAGTTCAATACTCAATGACAAAGCACATCAGCATTAGGTACCACTTCATAAGAGAACATGTGGATGAAGGTACAGTAGAATTGCACTTTGTTCCAACAGATCAACAACTAGCAAATATCTTCACATAACCACTGTGTGAAGCTACTTTTACAAGATTGGTAAATGAACTTGGAATGGTTTCAGGTTCTTTCTCTAAATCTGCTTAGCTTTTGTTCTGATGCATCAGACTTTATGATCAGTATTTACAGAAATTACTCTCTTTGTATTCTGTGCTTAATTGAAAAATTGCTTAAGTACTGATTGTTGTTTGATGTGAATTTCTAAACTCTGATAATGAACTGAGTGTTTCTGTGACTATTCAATCCTATGAGGATAACTGTGCTAGATGCTGACCTAGTAGTCTTTAACATACTAGAGATCCCATGTTAAAAGTAATTATTTATGTGGAAATCTATTAACACAAGCAAATTCTGATATTGAGCTTAGTCACGTTTACTTTGTCTATCTTATTACCAAGTCAAAAACTAGAATAATGCTTCTCATCTGTTAAGTTCTGATGTCAGTAAATCTGATGGATGTACTAAGTGCTGATAAACCTCACTCATCAAAAGAAAAAGTAAAAGAAAAGGGAATAAAAATCAGGTACTCCTTTGAGATCTAGAGTAAAAATGTGGAAGGGACGACCCAAGTGCATTGCTGGTATTAAGTAATATGCATCTGAAAAGCAAATAATTATTTTTCTTGGTGACTTTTCACACTCTATGATTACTGGAGAAATACTCTGATAATAGCATAAATTCTGGTAAGCAGTCGTGACTCACTTACACTGAGAAGCCACTGTAAAATGAAATTTCAAAAGATGCATAAAATAAGCACAAAACAGTTGAGGTGGACTCATGCATGAACTCATTCAAAAGTAGGCTTCAGAATAATGACAGATTTTAAGTAAAGTTATTAGTTATGCCTTATTTCTAAGATGTACTGAAGTGAATCAGACTTTACTCTTTGTCTACTAATTTGCTTAATGCACACACTGACACTCTATATGGATGATGAAAATTACTGTGGCGTTCAATGTTGTTTTAGATGAACAGTTTATGTGTCAGATTGCATAAATTCTGAGGACAAGTTCTGATGGAAGATCTGATAAATAAGTTCTGAAAAACCAAAATCAGAATATGTGTGAAGAATCACAGAGATAGGTATTCATTTTTCGAGTTAAGAAATCATGTTCTGATGACTGTTAAGTTATGATATAAGTCTAAGTGCTGATATTAAATTCTGATCCTCTATTTGACTTATTTGTGGTTAAAATCTGGAACAGTCTTATTTTAAATCAGAATATGTACGGGTGAGATATTAACAGTCAATACAATTAGGGTTAGTGGAACACGTACATGCACAATAATATTTACTTGTTTCTTGTGCGCATTAAACCATGTTTTACACTTCCAATGACTGTTTTTCTTCTTCCCAGTCTAGGGAGATGAGGTAGAATTATTTCTACCTGTCCGTATTAAATTTCCTTGCGTCTCCTGGCATTCTATTGCCTATATAAACCAACACCTCATATCAGCCTACACATCATTTCTTTTCTCACATACTCACTCTCTTTTTCTTCATACCAACACAATCATGGTCAACTACAATATGTTTTTGAACTATGAGACCTTCAACATGGAGTTGAGCTGTGAGGAATGACAGCAAGAATGGCACGTAACTGTCATTCCTGATGAGATTTGGGACTCGGTTCCCCAGGAGGTTCTCACACACCTCTTGTTCTTTTACATGGACTACCATCGCCATCCGGAGCAATTGGAAGAAGAAAGGCTGGAAGCTCTCCGTCAACAAGAACGAATCATTAGACTCGCTATTCTTTTTGTAGAGAGTCGGAAGAAGAAATAATTTGTTTTCTTCTTCCTGTTTTTCTTCATCGTCAGATTTGTCTGGCTTCTTAGCCAAGGACAAAAGCTGTTGATGTTAGGCTTAGTAGCTTAGGACAGTCTTGTAATGTTCTGATGTAATTTTTAATTTCATGAATGTATTCTCTTAATATATTAATGGAATTTTATATTTTTACAAGATTCTATCTCTGAGATGTTTGCAATTTTACTGTATTGTTAAATCCTGATATATCCATATTCTGATGACCATTTAAATTATTGATTTAAATTAAGTTCTGATTTTAAAATATCAGTACTTGTTTCCTTGATTTTTTTTGGTCATTCTCACACTTGAATTTTTTAACAGAATATTGGTTTTGCAGTGAAAATGATTAAATAAGTGGAAACAGTTTAAATTTTAAATTAAAACTGACTTACCTTAATTAATGGGATTACTTGGTAAGTGGAACGGTTTTTTTCCTTGAAAAACTGCATGTGATAAGTAATGATTACTGTTTTCTCGTGCCCATTAACTATTCATTATTGCTGCATGTCTGACAGGTGTCCAACGGTTATTTTTTTAACCAAGTATAAGTAAGTGAGAGAAGATTATACAATCTTTTATTTACTTTTACACTTTATCTCTCTTTCTTTGCTTTTACTCTCTCTCATCTCTTGACGTTGGTTTTTCATACAGATATTTTATCAAACACCTTACAGGCAATCTTAATTTTCAATTTTTCTCATGGCACCTAAGGATTTGATCATCGATGGAGCTAAGTTCGTTCCCAACAACTATGCTGCAATCCTAAATCATGATGAAGCTCTGTCTGAGTTGCATTTTGTGCAAGATCTTCTTGCACACAGTGAAATTGGGTATGCATTGACCCAGCCTTCAGTCTTTTCAAGCCAACAAGTTCTGACATTTTGGCAGACTGGGCATTTTGATAATGGTGGTGCTAATGGTACTCCCAGTATTGTTTTTGAAGTGGATGATTCTGAACATGTGGTAACTCCTGGAACAGTTCACAAGGTTTTACATTTACCAGAAGGCTGCATTTTCTCAACACCGGAGGAACCAGCTCTACAGCAGCTCATGGCCGATTTGGGGTATGAGAAGAGTTTGGCTAAGTTTGGACAGTTGAAATGAGCACATATCAGAAAGGAATGGAGCTTTTTCTTCGACTGCATCACTAAAGCCTTCGGGAATAAGTGTTCCAACTTTGATGCCATTCCAATAATGAGTCAGCACATCGGGTATGCTATTATAAACCAAACTCATTTTGATTTTGCAAGTGCTGTGCTAGGTTTTATAGGAGATAGGATGACAGAGGATAGGAATATTGTCTACTTTGCTAGATTCTGTTAGCTTATATATAATTTATGCTGTACTGATGAACCCCAACCTACCACTGACTTATTTCCACCCTTTAAACTTGCAAAACGTGCTTTTAATGACTTGGTAAATGCTGACCTTAAGAAAACGGTGGTTAGACCTTTACGAATTTCCTCAGTCTGTAAAACAGATCCTGGTAAATACTGATTCTCAAACCTATAGATCTGTTTATCATGATGTTTAGCCTACCACCACATCCTAAACATCACACCAACCATCAGAACATACCACACATACATCTATACCTCAAGCCTCTCTCAGAACATATCTCAAAACTTATCTCACACCTTCACAAATGGCTCAACCTTCATCCTCAGCACCTACTGTGAAGCCTTCATCTTTCAAGCCCAAGAGGACAAAGACTGTTCCTCAGACACCACAGAAGAGAAGGAGGATTATTTTGAGAGATGAGTTAGATAGTGAGGAATAGGTTTCTGTATCAGAACCTGTTGTTAAAGAAGCTGAGAAGGTCCCTTCTCAGAAGGATTCTGGAATTGGGGGATCTAAGCTTCTCAAACGGCTTAGAAGAATGACTTCTGCTGAACCTCCCAAGGAATCCCCACCTTCAAAGAGATACAAGAAAAAGAGATCTAAAAGGCCAGCTTCAGATGATGAAGAAGCAGCAGCTAAGGAAGGAGATCAGGAATCTCTGATCTCAAAAGAACCAGAATTTGCTGAAGCTACTGCATCTCCCTCTCCATTGTGCCCAACTCAGGAAGCTGCTATAGACAAGGCAAACACACCATCTGTATCTCCTGTACATGAAACTGTATCTCCTGTAGACCCAGGCAAAAGTGCTGAAATTGATATTCACAACCTGGTTGTGCATGAGGTTCTCTACTTAGAAGCTCCAACATCAATTAATCCATCAACAACACCTTATACTGATGCTACTCAAATGCCAGAATTATCTACAACACCTTCTCTGCATCTAGATGTTGATGATCAGAGTATAGGTGAGCATTAGGATATGGCTGTTAATCAGAACTTGGTAACAGATCAGCACTTAGACGATGATGCTGAAGCCTCAATTGCTTCTCATACTGTTGTTTTATCAGAAGATGCTGATTCTGTCAGTTCTGATGCTTCAAATGCTGATACTACTGGTGATGCTGCTACTAATGCAGATGCTGATGAAGCTGGTCCTTCCGGACATGCACCTCCACAAACTGTTCATAAATCTGAACTAGTTAAGAAGTTTGTTACAAGAGCAGCACCAGTACCTTGGAGTGAAACTCCTAGAGGACAGGAGTGGAATAAGGAATGGAACTCAGTTACCTTTGTTCCATCTGAAAAGATTCTTGCTGCGCACTTGGAAAAAGCTGATGAAATGTTAATTAATGATGATTTCAAGACATAGCTTCGAGTCACTGCATTGAGTACTAGACATCTTCAAGGTCTCCATTCAACAACTCATGCAGAGTTACATAAAATTCAGGAAGAATTTCTCAAGCATGAAACGACTCAGAAAATTGATAAGAAAAAATTCTTCCAACCTACCTTTGACAGAGTTGCTTACATTGTGAAGACCCAAGAGAAGCAACAGTCTCAAATTGATGATATTTTGAAAAATCAAGCTTCTCAGCAGTCTCAACTCAATGAAATCCAAGCCTCAGTGGAATTGCTTGTCTCTCTTCTCTTACCTGCTGATGCTAAAAAGGGGAGAAAGTAATTAAGTCCAAATGCAATCCTTTTAGGACACTGAAGGGGAAGGATGATGAAAAAGATGACCAGGGAAACTCTGGAATGGGTGGAGGTCATGGTCTAGGTAGAAGTTTCTCATCAAGAAGAGCTGAAATTACAAGTCACAGGACAAGTTCTGATGCTGGAAATAGAATTACTTCTGCTACTGGTAAAAGGATAAGTTCTGATGAACTTTTGGATCTTGATGAAGAAATATCAAGACAATTATTTCTGAAAGAAAATCCAGGAATGGACTTGGAAAGTATGATGGAAGAAGAAGCTAGACTTAAGTCAGAAAAAGTCAATTCTAAATCTGAAGCTTCTGTTGGTAAAAAAAACTTCCAAAGGCCAAAGGCATTGTGATAAAAAAAGGACAAATCCTGAAGCAACCAAGGTTAAATCACAATTGCAGATATATCCAAGGTCCAAGGGCAAAGAGAAAGTTGGTGAACCTATCAAGGTTTATGTGCCTCCTGTGGATGAAGAAATTACCGTTGAAGATGCTGATCTTGCTCTGACTTCAAGAAAAATTTCTAAGACAACCACTGACATGGCTCAAGTTGTTCAGAGTCAAGATATAGTTAGTTCTGATATCTCAAAGAAGCAAGTAACCTCTGACATAGCTCAAGTTAACTTGATATCAGAAGATAAATCAAAGGAAACCTCTGACATTGCTCATGTTAAACCTTCAAAGTTACTCCTACCAGGATTCACCAAAGCCAAACAGACTCAATCTTTGAAGACTGCTGTAAGTGGTTTTGAAGCAAGAGTGGTTACTGGAAAGGAAGCAAGAGATAAAACTGGATTGGGTAGTGCTGATGAAAGAAGAATACAGAACACAACCAATGATCCAACTTCCTTAAGTGAACCAGGTATTGGAGCAACTCCTGAAAGATTGAATCAACTAGAATCTGTACAGATGGTTTACCATACCTACTTGAGAGAACACATCTTGTTGTACTTCATGACAGATGGTAGGGTTTATCATATACGGGAAAATGCCATTCCACTGAAGTATTTTGAAGAATTGGAACATGTATTATTCTTACTTCAAGTGAATGACAAAATAACAGAAAGTGCTGCAAACTATTTGAAGAGTTAAATTCAGAAACAGAAAAGGCTTTATTCTGTTAAGTCTGACAGCATATATCTTCCAAAGTACAGAGATCACAAGGGTGATATTGTTGAGATGAAGCCTAACTCTGCTAAGATTATAACTACCTTTCTGGGTTACAAGGCTGTGGAATTCAATCTTGAGTCTGACAAGGCGTATTTGATCAGACTGGATCAGGACATAAAGAAAGCTAAAATTAATGATCTCAGGGCTACAATCTTTCAAACTGGTGAAGATTCTGCATAACTTAAAGATGCTAAAAGGAGGATGATTGATGAACTCAAATATGCTGAGAGATGTTTGTTAAAGAACTATCTCAGAACAACTCCTGATATCAGAGAGATCAGAAAATGAAGCCAAGTCAAGATCTACAACTGCTCAAATTCTGATATGAATACAGACTGAAGTTGTTATCAGAAGTTAAAGTTGGTAAAGTTTTAAGGACTGTAAGTTGTAGTTATCTAGTCAAATTCTCATGCATTTATACTTAATGTTTTTGACATCATCAAATATCTGTTAACTTGTATATTATGCTAATTTACAAGTTGGGGGAGATTGTTAGATATATTTGATAATGTCATGACTAATGTGATTTATGTTTAGTTTTCAGATCTTACTTAAACAGGACAAATCAGTACTTAACTGAAATCAACACTTATACTGAAGTCAGAACTTAAGTCATCAGTACTTAAGGTTCAGGAAATATTTATCAGAAGATAATATCAGGACTTAAAGGAAACGTTCAGATAAGGAAGGCAACTGATTGAAAGGAAAAGAAGATCAAGATAAACATAAGAAGAGATATGCATGAAGAAGGAATTCTATGAAGAAAAGAATATTTAGAAGAAAAGATATCTGATTGATATATTTTAGGAAGCAGAATTATATTCCATATCAATTAGTGATTATCTTGTAACTGTGTAGTATATAAACACAGACATAGGGTTTACACTATAAGTGTTATCATTATCGAGAAGATTATTAATTGTAACCCTAGCAGCTCTTGTGATATTTGTTCATCACTGAGAGATGACAGTTCCATACTGTAACAGAGTTTATTGTTTTGAATAAAGTTTGTTTTCTGTTACTTGAGTTATTAAAGTTCGATTTGATTGTGCTATACACTGTATTCACCCCCCTCTACAGTGTGTGTAACGCTTTCAACAGATAATACACATAGTCTGGAAAGTTTGGGTCTTCAAATCCTGGAGGTTGGCTTACATAAACTTCTTCCTCCAATTCTCCATTCAGAAATGCACTCTTGACATCCATTTGATAGACTTTGAAATTGGCATGGGCTGCATAGGCTAGAAAGATTCTGATGGTTTCAAGTCTTGCAACTGGAGCAAATGTCTCATCAAAATCTATTCCCTCTTGTTGAGAATAGCCCTTGGAAACCAATCTAGATTTATCCCTTATGACAATGCCATTTTGATCCATCTTGTTTCTGAATACCCATTTTGTGTCAATAGAGCTCTTGGCTTGGGTACCAGCTTCCATACTGTTATTCCTAGTGGACTAACAATGAGATTTACAGAAGGGGGGGTTGAATGTAAATCTCAAAACTTTTTCAAGTTTTGAGCAGTTTATGAAAGTTGTGTGTTCAAGAAGAACAAGTGTGTAAATTGCTTTAAGCTAATACAGACAGATATAAATTCAAGCATAAATGTAAAGAACACAACAGAACTTAAAAACTTTTCTGGTGGATTCGTTGTTCCACCAGAGATGGTATTTTAGAAAATCTGTGATTAAACAATGTTGATCACAGCTGCATCCTAGTACAAACTAGATGAATTTTCTCTCAATATTTTTCTAAACAGCTCTGGAAAATCTCACATCTAATTACTAGCTTCTACTTGGTTTATATATTACCAAGTGTACAAGTTAAGAACAATATAAAATACAGTAATAAAATAAGTTCTTCACTTGCTTCTTTTCCTGTTCACTCCAGTACTTTGTTGACTATTGCATCTTTGTACTAAAGAAGAACGGCTGCTTTTTCTGTTGTTCCTGAAATTCGGCTACCACATCTCAGTTGTCTCTATCAACCCATGTGCCTCTGTTTGTACGTACAACTACCCCTTATCAACGGCTAATCATCAGAACATCCGTTGAAGCTTTCATCCGTTGATGCACTTATCCGTTGAAGGATGTTATCCGTTGAAGCTTTCATCCGTTGATGCACTCATCCGTTGAAGCTTCAGAGACATCCGTTGAAGCTTAGCTTCTTATCCGTTGAAGGTCTTTAAGTCATCCGTTGATACCACTTCACTTATACAAAATTACAAGGCATGAAGTATTTACAATTGGCCTTCCTATCTGCATATCATCTAGTAGTCAACATGACTCATAGTTTTTCTCAACTTCCAAGAATTACATTTTAAATACAGAGACTGAAATATGCTACAACACTAGACTTATTTCTAAGTAAAGCTACACCATCAACGGATAGCCAAAGTGGTCTTATCCGTTGAGGCTACAGACACTAAATTTCTACTTAAGTATTTTGTTAAACATATCATCAAACTAATGCACATACATTCCTAACAATCTCCCCCTATTTATGTCTATAAGAATTGTAGGCATAAATTCAGGGTTAACTTGATGATAACAAAACACTTAACAGATATATGAATTGAAACTAAGTAGAAATTTAAAAATGCTGCAAAAGTGTATGTACTAGGAGGTAATTGAAGATTTACAGTGTTTCCAAGGACACTCCTTTAGTCTGAGCAAATCATCTTTTTCTTCTTTGTTCCCTGGTTTTCTTTCCTAGCCTTTTGTCATTTTCCTCAATTTGGAG
The DNA here is from genome assembly GCF_009905375.1 of Apium graveolens. NCBI lineage: Eukaryota > Viridiplantae > Streptophyta > Magnoliopsida > Apiales > Apiaceae > Apium > Apium graveolens. The sequence continues at coordinate 248,358,077 of NC_133654.1, forward strand.
TTGGAGTTGTCTGAAGAATTCAGCTTCATCTTCAACACTGACATCCAACTTAGATTGCATTTCTTTGAGAGTTTCATTGCTGGCAATCTTGAGTTGGTCTTCAAGTCTGAAAAATCTTCTGACTCCTTTATCATCTCTAAATTCCATCAACCAATGAGGTGATTTGTGAATTTTCATTTCCCTTTCTTGAATGAGTAAAGTCCTGGGTAAAGCATTGGGCTCCCTCCAAGTTTTCCTTATATTGGCTATCTTGTTGAGAATTTCAGTCTTGGCAGTTCTGGTAAAGCCAGAATCCTTTTGTATAGCTGAAAAGACTCTAATCAAGGTAGAGTAGCCTTCATCCAGAATCCTGTGGAGAGGCCATGTTCTTTCCCCAGCTCCTTTATATCTGAACACTAATCTCTCTGGTAGCTGTCTGTAGGCAGCTATTCCCCTTACATCCTCCAGCTCATCCAGATAGAGTTCAATGTCTGAAATTTCTTTTATGTCACAGATGTGAACATAATCATCTTTAGAAATGGGTGATTTAGGCTTAGGTTTCTGTTTTTGAGTGAATTTCTTAGAGGTTATGGGAGGTGTAGATTTTGGTTTTCTTTTCTGTTTCTTTGGTAGTGGAAGAGTGGTTAGAAAGGTAGGCAATTTGATAGTGTCCCAATCAATAGGTTCCTCTTTTGGAATGATTGGTTCACCATGGATGTTTATTGTGGGATCAGCAACAAGGGGTTCAGGTATGGAAGGTAGTGGTTTAGATATAGATTTGGTTACTTCAGTGTTATCTCCACTCCTTCTATGTGCCTTGGCCTTTCTTCTGTTTCTCTTCTGCCATTCCTCTCTTTCTTCCACACTCTCACCAAATATACTCCCTAAAACCTCATCTAGGTTTGTAGTCTTGTCTTCACCCCTGACTTCAATCCCTTTTTCTTTTTCAACTAGACTTGACTTCAGCTGTTGTTCAAGCTTTGCTTGTGCTCTTTTGTCAGCCTGTAATTGCTTGGCTTCTTCCTTCTTGGCTATTGAGAATTTGGGATGTCCTTGCATCACACATATGCTCTTTCCCTCTCTAATGATAATAGCTCTATTTCTCCTTACAGCCTCATCCATGGACTTTTTGAGATAAGCAATACTCCTGCCTAAAATCTTGTTCTCATCAGCTTTTGGAGGAGGAAAGTCCACTTCTTTTAAAGGATTCTTTGTTGAGTCCTTATTGGATCTTTCATTGGGCTTGAGAATTATAGCTTGTAGTTCTTTGGAAGAAGCTTCTCCATCCTTATGACTCCCTACTGGCATGAGCTCCATGTTGATTGGTTCAATTTTTGTGCTGTATTTCACAGATGTTGATTTGTCTTGTGTAGAACCAAACAACAGTTGCAACCTTTCATCAATTCTCCTCCTTTGCTCTTTCACTTGAATTTCAGCTGCTGCTAGCTGAATCAAATCAATTCCATCAGGCTTGCCCTTGATTTGAATGATTGGAGAAGTAGTGATGGCAGGAACTAGCACTTTAGATATGTTGATTTTTGTAGATGGCTCTCCTTCCCCTTCCCTTTTACTCTCCCCCTTTTTGTTATCATCAAGAAGAGGGGTCAAGCCTTGTGCTTTTGCCAGCTGCATTAGGAGACTGGTTTGAGATTGTTGATTGTGAAGAATGGTGGCCACAGAATCTGTTATTCCTAGAAGACTAACAATGAGATTTACAGAAGGGGGGTTGAATGTAAATCTCAAAACTTTTTTTAGTTTTGAGCAGTTTATGAAGGTTGTGTGTTCAAGAAGAACAAGTGTGTGAATTGCTTTAAGCTAATGCAGACAGATGTATATTCGAGCACAAATGTAAAGAACACAACAGACCTTAAAAACTTTTCTGGTGGATTTGTTGTTCCACCAGAGATGGTATATTAGAAAATCTGTGTTCAACAATGTTGATCACAGCTGCATCCTAGTACAAACTAGATGAATTTTCTCTCAATGTTTTTCTAAACAGCTCTGGAAAATCTCTCTTCTAATTACTAGCTTCTGCTTGGTTTATATATTACCAAGTGTACAAGTGAAGAACAATATAAAATATAATAATAAAATAAGATCTTCACTTGCTTCTTTTCCTGTTCACTCCAGTACTTTGTTGACTATTGCATCCTTGTACCAGAGAAGAACGGCTGCTTTTTCTGTTGATCCTGAAATTCGGCTACCACATCTCAGTTGTCTCCATCAACCCATGTGCCTCTGTCTGTAGGTACAACTACCTCTTATCAACGGCTAATCATCAGAGCATCCGTTGAAGCTTTCATCCATTGATGCACTCATCCGTTGAAGGATGTTATCCGTTGAAGCTTTCATCCGTTGATGCACTCATCCGTTGATGACTTTATCCGTTGAAGCTTTAGAGACATCCGTTGAAGCTTAGCTTCTTATCCGTTGAAGGTCTTTAAGTCATCTGTTGTTACCACTTCACTTATACAAAATTACAAGGCATGAAGTATTTACAATTGGCCTTCCTATCTGCATATCATCTAGTAGTCAACATGACTCATAGTTTCTCTCAACTTCTAAGAATTACATTTTAAATACAGAGACTGAAATATGCTACAACACTAAACTTATTTCTAAGTAAAGCTACACCATCAACGGATAGCCAAAGTGGTCTTATCCGTTGAGGCTACAGACACTAAATTTTCTACTTAAGTGTTTTGTCAAACATATCATCAAACTAATGCACATATATTCCTAACAATCTCCCCCTATTTATGTCTATAAGAACTGTAGGCATAAATTCAGGGTTAACTTGATGATAACAAAACACTTAACAAATATTTGAATTGAAACTAAGTAGAAATATAAAAAGTGCTGCAAAAGTGTATGTACTAGGAGGTAATTGAAGATTTACAGTATTTCCAAGGGTGCTCCTCTTGCCTGAGCAAATCATCATTTTCTTCTTTGTTCCCTGGTTTTCTTTCCTAGCCCTTTGTCATTTCCCTCAATTTGGAGTTGGAGTTGTCTGAAGAATTCAGCTTCATCTTCATCACTGATATCCAACTTAGATTGCATTTCCTTGAGAGTTTCATTGCTGGCAATCTTGAGTTGGTCTTCAAGTCTGAAAAATCTTCTGCCTTCTTTGTCATCTCTAAATTCCATCAACCAATGAGGTGATTTGTGAATTTTAGTTCCCCTTTCTTGTATGAGTAAGGTTCTGGGCAAAGCATTTGGTTCCCTCCAAGTCTTCCTTATGTTGGCAATCTTGTTGAGAATTTCAGTCTTGGCTGTTCTGGTAAAGCCAGAATCCTTTTTGATGGCTGAAAAGACTCTGATCAAGGTAGAGTAGCCTTCATTTAGAATCCTGTAGAGAGGCCATGTTCTTTCCCCAGCTCCCTTATATCTGAAAACCAATCTCTCTGGTAGCTGTCTATAGGCAGCTATTCCCCTTACTTCCTCCAGCTCATCCAGATAGAGATTAATGTCTGAAGCTTCTTTTATGTCACAGATGTGAACATAATCATCTTTAGAAATGGGTGGCTTAGGGTTAGGTTTTTGTTTTTGAGTGAATTTCTTAGAGGTTAGGGGAGGTGTAGATTTTGGTTTTCTTTTCTGTTTCTTTGGTGGTGGAAGAGTGGTTAGAAAGGTAGGCAATTTGATAGTGTCCCAATCAATAGGTTCCTCTTTTGGAATGATTGGTTCACCATGGATGTTTATTGTGGGATCAGCAACAATGGGTTCAGGTATGGAAGATAGTGGTTTAGATATAGATTTGGTTACTTCAGTGTTATCTCCACTCCTTCTATGTGCCTTGGCCTTTCTTCTGTTTCCCTTCTGCCATTCCTCTCTTTCTTCCACACTCTCACCAAATATACTCCCTAGAACCTCATCTAGGTTTGCAGTCTTGTCTTCACCCCTGACTTCAATCCCTTTTTCTTTTTCCACTAGACTTGACTTTAGCTGTTGTTCAATCTTTGCTTGTGCTCTTTTGTCAGCCTTTAATTGCTTGGCTTCTTCTTTCTTGGCTATTGAGAATTTGGGATGTCCTTGCATCACACATATGCTCTTTCCCTCTCTAATGATAATAGCTCTATTTCTCCTTACAGCCTCATCCATGGACTTTTTGACATAGGCAATACTCCTGCCTAAGATCTTGTTCTCATCATCTTTTGAAGGAGGAAAGTCCACTTCTTTTAAAGGATTCTTTGTTGAGTCCTTATTGGATCTTTCATTGGGCTTGAGGATTATAGCTTGTAGCTCTTTGGAAGAAGCTTCTCCATCCTTATGACTCCCTACTGGCATGAGCTCCATGTTGATTGGTTCAATTTTTGTGCTGTGTTTCACAGATATTGATTTGTCTTGTGTAGAACCAAACAACAGTTGCAACCTTTCATCAATTCTCCTCCTTTGCTCTTTCACTTGGATTTCAGCTGCTGCAAGCTGAATCAAATCAATTCCATTAGGCTTGCCCTTGATTTGACTAATTGGAGAAGTAGTGATGGCAGGAACTAGCACTTTAGATATCTGAATCTTTGTAGAGGGCTCTCCTTCCCCTTCCCTTTTATTCTCCCCCTTTTTGTTATCATCAAGGAAAGGGGTCAAGCCTTGTGCTTTTGCCAGCTGCATTAGGAGATTGGTTTGAGATTGTTGGTTGAGAAGAAGGGTGGCCACAGAGTCTTCAATTCCTTGAACTCTGTCTTCCAACTTGGCCAGCCTTTGTTCAGTAACTGATTCCTTTTTCAACCTCGAAACCAAGTCCTGCAAAGTACCATAGGGCATGACTGAATCCAATTTTTCTGAAGTGAAGGATTTCAAGTCAGCAATATCTTTCCTGAGATCATCTAGACTCATATTTTGCTTTACTTTCTGCAACTTCATGAGATGCAGTGAGTCCAGGTGAGCTTGGAGGATAGCCTTGATATTTGCATTTGAAGTGTTCTGAATGGCCTGTTGAATAGTGATGATCTGTTTGACCAAGTGGACATTGAATTCACCTGTTCTATGCTCCTTAGTCAGGGCCCATTCAGGTAGATTAGAAATGGAACTAGGGTCTTCATCTCCCCCTATGTTCATGCTTCCATCAGAAGAAATAGAGTCATCATCATCAGAATTTACTCCAAATTCCTCAGATGGCTCACCAGCTGTAGAAGGCATCCTGTTAATAGCAGCTTTATCCCTTTGAAGAGATTCTGTTGTGTGCACTAGATGTAGTGTCCTTTCTGCCTCCTCATTGCCCTGAGCAGCCAACATTTGATAGGCTGTCACAGGATGAGTAAAAGTGTCAGCATCTAAGGAAATGTTATCAATTACAGCTTTGTAATGTTGCTGAAATTGTCTTTCCTTTTCAGCATCATCCACAATCATTGACTCATGAGCAATGGCTGGTTTCACCCTTGTATCAACTGTACCTGCTTTTCTCTCTTTTTCTCTATGTTCTTGCATCAGGGGCTCCCCCTGGCTCACACATCTCACTCCCTCACCTTCACCTTCTAAGGTGGTACTCCACTCACTGACTTTTGCCATGCTGGAAGAAATAGCATGCATTTTTGAG